>NC_073647.1:113590085-114191513 GCF_029407905.1 Bubalus kerabau
TCAATCTAATCACACTAGGACCACAGCCTTGTCTAACTCAATGAAACTAAGCCATGCCCATGGGGCAACCCAAGATGGGCGGGTCATGGTGGAGAGATCTGACAGAATGTGGTTCACTGGAGAAGGGAATGGCAAACCACTTCAGTATTCTTGCCTTGAGAACCCCATGAACAGTATGAAAAGGCAAAATGATAGGATACTGAAAGAGAAAATCCCCAGGTCAGTAGGTGCCTAATACCCAGCTGTAGATGTGACTGGTGATAGAAGCAAGGTCCGATGCTGTAAAGAGCAATATTGCATAGGAACCTGGAATGTCAGGTCCATGAATCAAGGCAAATTTGAAATGGTCAAACAGGAGATGGCAAGAGTGAATGTCGACATTCTAAGAATCAGCGAACTGAAATGGACTGAATGGGTGAATTTAACTCAGATGACCATTATATCTACTACTGCAGGCAGGAATCCCTCAGAAGAAATGAAGTGGCCATCATGGTCAACAAAAGAGTCCGAAATGCAGTACTTGAATGCAATCTCAAAAACTACAGAATGATCTCTGTTCGTTTCCAAGGCAAACCATTCAATATCACAGTAGTCCAAGTTTATGCCCCAAGCAGTAATGCTGAAGAAGCTGAAGTTGAACAGTTCTATGAAGACCTACAAAACATTTTAGAACTAATACCCAAAAAAGATGTCCTTTTCATTATAGGGGACTGGAAAACAAAAGTAGGAAGTCAAGAAACACGTGGAGTAACAGGCAAATTTGGCCATGGAGTATGGAATGAAGCAGGGCAAAGGCCAATAGAGTTTTGCCAAGAAAATGCACTGGTCATAACAAACACCCTCTTCCAACAACACAAGAGAAGACTCTACACGTGGACATCACCAGATGGTCAACAGCGAAATCAGATTGATTATATTCTTTGCAGCCAAAGATGGAGAAGCTCTATACAGCCCGCAAAAGCAAGACCAGGAGCTGACTGTGGCTCAGACCATGAACTCCTTATTGCCAAATTCAGACTGAAATTGAAGAAAGTAGGGAAAACCACTAGGCCATAAAGGTATGACCTAAATCAAATCCCTTATGATTATACAGTGGAAGTGAGAAATAGATTTAAGGGCCTAGATCTGATAGATAGAGTGCCTGATGAACTATGGACTGAGGTTCGTGACATTGTACAGGAGACAGGGATCAAGACCATCCCCATGGAAAAGAAATGCAAAAAAGCAAAATGGCTGTCTGGGGAGGCCTTACAAATAGCTGTGAAAAGAAGAGAAGTGAAAAGCAAAGGAGAAAAGGAAAGATCTAAACATCTGAATGCAGAGTTCCAAAGAATAGCAAGAAGAGATCAGCTGCAGGTTTTGTTTTTTTTTTCCTGCTGACTGTAAACAGCTTGTCCATCCTCAGCGACAAAAAATGCAATCAACTTGATTTCAGTATTGACCATTTGGTGATGTCTATGTAAGTTTGTCACTTGTGTTGTTGAAAAAGGGTATTTGTATGACCAGTGCATTGGCTTGGCAAATCAGTTATCCTTTGCCCTGCTTCATTTTGTTCTCCAAAGCCAAACTTGCCTATTACTTCAGTTATCCCTTGACTTCCTACTTTTGAATACCAATTCACAATGATGGATTGAGTATCTGTTTTTTTGGTGTTAGTTCTAGGAGGTCTTTTAGCTCTTCATGGAACTGATTAACTTCAACTTCTTCAGCATCTGTGGTAGGGACACGGACTTGAATTAGTATGATGTTGAATGACTTTCTTTGGAAACTAAATGAGATCATTCTGTCATTTTGGAAGCTGCACCCAAGTACTGCATTTCAGACCCTTTGGTGATTATGAGGGCTACTCCATTTCTTCTATGGGATTCTTGCCTACAGTAGTCCATATAATGGTCACCTGAATTAAATTCACCCATTCCAATCCGTTTCAGTTCACTGTTTCCCAGGATGTTGATGTTTATTCTCACTGTCATTAAGTTAGTATAAATTTCAATTAGACCTGATAAGTTAATATGTATACAAAAAGTCATAGTGTAGTCACTAAGAAAATAAAAGTTACAATATATCATTAAAGCAAACAAAATTCTGCACTGGAAACATTCATTTACAAACAAAGGCAACAAAACAAAAAGAAGGACAAAAAAGTGAATTTGAGAAAAAAATGGCAGGCTTCAAGTCAAACATATTAATAATGATAAAAATATGAATGAATTGAACAATCTAATCAAAAAGCAGATATTTTGAGACTAGACAGAAAAAAAAAGAAGATACAACTATATGCTATGAGAAAATAATTTAGAGTTAAGTATATAGATTTTAAGTGAAATGACTAAAAACTATATATCATGCAAACATCAAACAGAGAATTGGCTATATAGTACTAATGTCAACCAAAAAGAATTTTTATCAAGAACTGTATAATACGGATAAAGGACATTTGATAATGATTAAAATGGGACTCTATGATAAAGACAGAACAAATATATATGCATATAACAAGACAACACAAAAATCCATGGAGGGAAAAAAACTGTTACAATTGAAGAGAGAAATAGACAATTCAAAAATAATTATTGGACTTTAGTAATTCACTTTAAATAAGGTATAGGAAGACTAGGCAGAAGATCAACTATGAAATATAGAACTTGACTGATAATATAAACGAGCTGGACCTAACAGATTTCTATAGAGCCATTTATGAAATGCAGGATATGCATTCTTCTTAAAAGTGAGTGAAACATTCTCCAGGATACCCTATATACTAAGACATTACACAAACTTAAGTAAATATTAAAGGGTTGAAATCATGTAAAGTACATCCTTTGAATATAATGAAATTAGAAAACAAAAAAAAATTGAGAAACAGACAAATATGTGGAAATTAAGCAACGTACTCCTAAATGATCAAAGGATCAAATAAAGAATTACAATAAATAGAAGACAATACAGTTGACCCTTGAACTATGTGGGACTTAGGGCACCAACCTTTCTGCAGTAGACAATTCATGTACAAATTTTAGTCTGCACTTCATCCATGTGGTTCTTTCACATCTGTGATTTCACCTCTGCAAATTCAATGAGTTGTGGATTGTGTAGTTCTCTAGTATTTACTATTGAAAAAAATGTTTGTATAAGTGGACCTGCACAGTTCACACTCCTGTTGTTCAAGAGTCAAATGTACTTTGAGAAGAATGAAAACAAAAATGCACCACACCAAGTTAGGGGATGTAGCATACTAAATTCAAGTTAAGCGCACATAGTAAACAATGAATATAGGAAGAAAATAAAAGAAAAAGAGAAAAGAAAAACTACAGAGAGAATCAATGAATCAAAAGTTGGTTATTTACAAATATCAATAAATTGACACAACTTTAATGATGTTGATCAAAGGGATGAAGAAAATGACACAAATTACCAAAGTTCAGTTCAGTTCAGTCGCTCAGTGGTGTTCGACTCCATGCGACCCCATGAATCACAGCACGCCAAGCCTCCCTGTCCATCACCATCTCCCAGAGTTTACTCAGACTCACGTCCATCGAGTCAGTGATGCCATCCAGCCATCTGATCCTCTGTGGTCCCATTCTCCTCCTGCCCCCAATCCCTCCCAGCATCAGAGTCTTTTTCAATGAGTCAACTTGTCACATGAGGTGGCCAAAGTACTGGAGTTTCAGGTTCAGCATCATTACCTCCAAAGAAATCCTAGGGCTGTTCTCCTTCAGAATGGACTGGTTGGATCTTCTTGCAGTCCAAGGGACTCTCGAGTCTTCTCCAACACCACAGTTCAAAAGCATCAATTCTTCTGTGCTCAGCTTTCTTCACAGTCCAACTCTCAGATCCATACATGACCACAGGAAAAACCATAGCCTTGACTAGATGGACCTTTGTTGGCAAAGTAATGTCTCTGCTTTTGAATATGCTATCTAGGTTGGTCATAACTTTCCTTCCAAGGAGTAAGCGTCTTTTAATTTCGTGGCTGCAGTCACCAGCTGCAGTGATTTTGGAGTAAAAAAAATAATAAAGTCTGACACTGTTTCCACTGTTTCCCCATCTATTTCCCATGAAGTAATGGGACCAGATGCCATGATCTTTGTTTTCTGAATGTTGAGCTTTAAGCCAACTTTTCCCCTCTCCACTTTCACTTTCATCAAGAGGCTTTTTAGTTTCTCTTCACTTTCTGCCATAAGGGTGGTGTCATCTGCATATCTGAGGTTATTGATACTTCTCCTGGCAATCTTGATTCCAGCTTGTGCTTCTTCCAGTCCAGCGTTTCTCATGATGTACTCTGCATATAAGTTAAATAAGCAGGGTGACAATATACAGCCTTGACATACTTCTTTTCCTATTTGGAACCAGTCTGTTGTTCCATGTCCAGTTCTAACTGGTGCTTCCTGACTTGCATATATATTTCTCAAGAGGCAGGTCAGGTGCTCTGGTGTTCCAATCTCTTTCAGAATTTTCCACAGTTCATTGTGATCCAGTCAAAGGCTTTGGCATAGTCAATTAAGCAGAAATAGATGCTTTTCTAGAACTCTCTTGCTTTTTCCATGATCCAGCAGATGTTGGCAATTTGATCTCTGGTTCCTCTGCCTTTTCTAAAACCAGCTTGAACATTCAGAAGTTCATGTACTGCTGAAACCTGGCATGGAGAATTTTTAGCATTACTTTACTAGCGTGTGAGATGAGTGCAATTGTGCAGTAGTTTGAGCATTCTTTGGCATTGCCTTTCTGTAGGATTGGAATGAAAACTGACATTTTCCAGTCTTCTGGCCACTGCTGAGTTTTCCTAATTTGCTGGCATATTGAGTGCAGCACTTTCACAGCATCATCTTTCAGGATTTGAAATAGCTCAACTGGAATTCCATCACCTCCACTAGCTTTGTTCATAGTGATGCTTTCTAAGGCCCACTTGACTTCACATTCCAGGATGTCTGGCTCTAGGTCAGTGATCACACCATCGTGATTATCTGGGTCATGAAGATCCTTTTTGTACAGTTCTTCTGTGTATTCTTGCCACCTCTTCTTAATATCTTCTGCTTCTGTTAGGTCCATACCATTTCTGTCCTTTATCGAGCCCATCTTTGCATGAAATGTTCCCTTGGTATCTCTAATTTTCTTGCAGAGATCTCTAGTCTTTCCCATTCTGTTGTTTTCCTCTATTTCTTTGCATTGGTCGCTGAGGAAGGCTTTCTTATCTCTTCTTGCTCTTCTTTGGAACTCTGCATTCAGATGCTTATATCTTTCCTTTTCTCCTTTCCTTTTCACTTCTCTCCTTTTCACAGCTATTTGTAAGGCCTCCCCAGACAGCCATTTTGCTTTTTTGCATTTCTTTTCCATGGGGATGCTCCTGATCCCTGTCTGCTGTACAATGTCACCAACCTCATTCCATAGTTCATCAGGCACTCTATCAGATCTAGGCCCTTAAATCTGTTTCTCACTTCCACTGTATAATAATAAGTGATTTGATTAGGTCATACCTGGATGGTCTAGTGGTTTTCCCTACTTTCTTCAATTTAAGTCTGAATTTGGCAATAAGGAGTTCATGATCTGAGTTAGAGTCAGCTCCTGGTCTTGTTTTTGTTGACTGTATAGAGCTTCTCCATCTTTGGCTGCAAAGAATATAATCAATCTGATTTCACTGTTGACCATCTGATGATGTCCATGTGTAGAGTCTTCTCTTGTGTTGTTGGAAGAGGGTGTTTGCTATGACCAGTGCATTTTCTTGGCAAAACTCTATTAGTCTTTGCCCTGCTTCATTCCGTATTCCAAGGTCAAATTTGCCTGTTACTCCACGTGTTTCTTGACTTCCTACTTTTGCATTCCAGTCCCCTATAATGAAAAGGACATCTTTTTTGGGTGTTAGTTCTAAAAGGTCTTGTAGGTCTTCATAGAACCATTCAACTTCAGCTTCTTCGGCATTACTGGTTGGGACATAGACTTGGATTACTGTGATATTGAATGGTTTGCCTTGGAAACGAACAGAGATCATTCTGTCGTTTTTGAGATTGCATCCAAGTACTGCCTTTCAGACTCTTGTTGACCATGATGGCTACTCCATTTCTTCTGAGGGATTCCTGCCTACAGTAGTAGATATAATGGTCATCTGAGTTAAATTCACCCATTCAGTCCATTTTAGTTTGCTGATTCCTAGAATGTCGACGTTCACTCTTGCCATCTCCTGTTTGACCACTTACAATTTGCCTTGATTCATGGACCTGACATTCCAGGTTCCTATGCAATATTGTTCTTTATAGCATCGGACCTTGCTTCTATCACCAGTCACATCCACAAGTGGGTATTGTTTTTGCTTTGGCTCCATCCCTTCCTTCTTTCTGGAGTTATTTCTCCACTGATCTCCAGTAGCATATTGGGCACCTACTGACCTGGGGAGTTCCTCTTTCAGTATCCTATCATTTTGCCTTTTCATACTGTTCATACTTTTCATACTTTTATTCCTCACCAAAGTTAGGAATAAAAAAGGAAAAACTGCTACCAACTTTAGAGAAATAAATATATTGTAAGGGAATATCATGGCACAAATTAGAAAATTTAGATGAAACGGACAGATTTCTATAAATACAAAAATGACTGAATTTGACTCAGAAAGAAAATAAATATCTGAATAGCAAAGAGACAGAATTAGCAATATTTAAACTTGTTCCCCAACCCACCTCACAGAAGTCTCCCCTTCCATACCTAGACACAGAAAGCTTCACTGGTGAATTCTCCCAAATTTTTAAATCAAAAGTTGTGCCAATTCTCCTTATATGCATTCTAAATATATCAATAAAATGGAAAAGAACATTTCCCAACTCATTCTATGAGGCCAGTATTATGTGGATGCCAAAACTAGAGGTCAGTTGTTTTGCAGAATTCTCCTCAATTTTGTTTTATCCAGTATTTGCTCATCATGAATTTCATGTTTTGCATCTTTGACAGGAAAATGATGTTAGTGATACTGTGCTCATATCATCTCATTCTATCAGGTGGTTCATGATTTCAATGTTTCTGATTGTTGATTATGTTAACTTGAATCACTTGATTGAAGTGGTTACAGTCAAGCTTCTCCACTCTCAAGTTACTCTCCCCTATCGTGTAATTAATACATATTTTGTTTGCAAGGAGATCAAACTAGTCAATCCTAAAGAAATCCCTCCTGAATACTCATTGGAAGGACTGATGCTGAAGCTGAAACTCCAACACTTTGGCCACCTGATGTGAAGAACTGACTCATTTGAAAAGACCTTGATGCTGGGAAAGATTCAAGGCAGGAGGAGAAGTAGACAACAGAGAATGAGATGGTTGGATGGCATCACCAACTCTATGGACCTGAGTTTGAGCAAGCTCCAGGAGTTGATGATGGACAGGAATGCCTGGTTTGCTGTAGTCCATGGGGTCGCAAAGAGCTGGACATAACTAAGCAACTGAACTGAACTGTCTTTTAAATTATGTAAATATTTTATTTCTCATCAAGCTATATATTTATTAATCTATTTATATTTGTTAACTTTTTTATATCTATCTGATTACTAGGCTCTTATTTTACTAAATGAATCATGATCTCTCACTATCATTTATTTTGATGTTCACATTTTTTTCAGCCTTGGACAGTGGGAACCTCTTTAAGCTCACTTCTCTGTCCTTTTGAAATCTCCCCGTCATTCTTTGAACAATTGATGCTTTTGGTAGAAGATATTCAAGGCTCATCTTGCATATTCGTTACTCTAGCGATTGAATTACAATTTCTCCAAGAATACCCAATTATTTTTAATGGGCGACGGAATTTAGAATCCAATATATGAAGCCTATATGTATTCATTATTTCCCAGTAACTCTCATTAGACAGAGATTGAAAAGTGTATGTGTGTGTGTGTGTGTGTGTGTGTGTGTGTATCCTCCCTATATAGCTCAGGCTCTGATATCACAGAATGCCAGATTGTCCCCAACCCATGTAAATGCCTTTGTCATTGTGTTCAGACTCTGACACCAACTCCAGGCAACCCTTATATAAATATGTCCCCTTATTCTTCTTGGGTTTTTATACTCTGCACTGGGACACCCCCTTGTGCAGTTACTATCCTTGTTCTACTCAGCCTCTAACTGCCCACACAGGGCTGCCCACCTCCATGCATGTCTGCCCCCTCCCCCCTTGTCTGGCCTCTGACTTTCTACACAAAAGTGCCTCCTCCTTGTGGATTTCCTCTTCACCAGACTTAGGCTTTTACTCTGAATGCCATGCAAGCCTCCTATTTAAGATCCTCCAGACTAAATGGAGTTCTCGTGGCAAACTCTTTTTTCTCTGTGAATGCCTCTTAATACCACTTTGGCACTGCCTGCCCATGATAAGTCCTAGCATGATTATCCTATTTTCCCAGCTCAAGTTCTGACATCTCATGGAGCACACCTCCCTTCCCTGCTTTTGTGGATCTTGTCACTTCACCCTATTTGAATTCTGACTCTTCATACTAGGCTACTCTGACTACATGGATTCTTCTTCACCCCTACCTCACCTCTAACATCTCACTCTGGCTCACTATAGTTCCATACCCCCTTGTCATGGATGCCCGTCTTGATCGAGCTCACCTAATTTATTTATGATGAGTTGCTTAGGAACAGAAAAAAAGGGGACAGGAGTGGGGTCTTAAATTAAATTTTGAAGGATGAATGGACATTGCCAATCACTGTGGGACTCTTATTTTTAGCACTTCCTCTTTGACACAATATGATCCTCCAGACTCGTCCTCTATATTTCCTCTTTGAGCCCTACAATCAGTCGTTTCTCCAAGACGCCTGATTTCTTTTATTGGAAACAGTATCAGGAACCAAGATCTGTGCTTCCTTCTAGGTCATTGTTTCTTTCAGATTTCAGAAGTATCATTTCTTTTAGACCCTTTCAGCTAACAATACAAAATTATATATCTATATATATACTCATGTGCCATCTATTCAATTGTTCAAGTACACATGTATAAACATATCAGGATTGTTAAAGTGTACTCCTACGAGAAAGAAAACTGTAAACTAGACTACAGTGCTTTTCTCTTTTGCTTTTAGTCTTGCAAATATATTCATTTCCAAAGATACTGAAGTCAGGGGATCTTAGTGAGGTGGTTTCATACTGTTTAGTCAAATTCTACATTCCATTGTTTCTGTCAACATGCATTTTTTTATATACATACATTTATACACTTTTTGTTCTGTAAGGTTCTAAGGGTTTTGACAAATATGTAGTGTCATATATTTACCATAACATTATACAGCATAGTTTCAATCCCCTAAAAAGTCCTCTATGCCTGCTTGTGACAACTCTTAGTATGGATATCCTGTTTTGCCTCCTCAAGTTCTGACATCTCATGCAACACAACTCCCTTCCCTGCTTTTGCGGATCTTATCACTTCACCCTATATGAGTTCTGACTCCCCATACTAGGCTACTCTGACTGCATAGATATCTTCTTTACCCTTACTTCACCTCTAATATCTCACTCTGGACGCCTATGGCTCCATGTTGCCCTGTCATGGATGCCTGTTTTGATCAACCTTCCCTAATTTCTTCATGATGAGTTGTTCATCAAGAGAGAGAAGGGGAATGGATGGGGTGGTGTTGAATTAAATTTCAAAGGATAAGTGTACTTTGCCAATCAAAAATATTAAATCACATTTTAGGTAGGGAACTTATATGTGAATTATGGGGTATAGAAAAATAATTATTCAAGTTTACTTTTTTTGAGAAGGTTACTAAACAGTTGCATCACAATTTGTTGAACAAGCTTTATTCTCTCAGTGTAAAATGACACCTTTTACTTTTATCATATTCTTAATGTGTGTGTGTGTGTGTGTGTGTGTGTGTGTGTATCTTAGTGCCTTTGGGCCAGTATAACAAAATGGTCAAGAATGGAGGGGCTTGTGAACAACAGAAATTTATTTCTCACAATTCTGGAGACTAGAGGTACAAGATCAGGGTACCAGCATGTCCACAGGAAGGCCCAATTCTGAGTTGCAGACTTGTCTCCTATAGGACGTCTCCTGCATATGAACGTGCTCCATTATGAGAGTGCGCTTATAAGACCAATTTGTTTGTTAAGTCAGAAAAAGTTAGCCTTAGTAGCCAACTAACAGATTTTGCCATATACTGCTGCTTTTACATATGCTTCTGGATATTCTGGGCGTGAAATAAAGATACTGTAGTAATGTACACTATACAAGACTGTGAAATAAGTACACAAAAATGCAGCCACTTGTAGAGGATGCACACATGTGTGCACCAGACACATGAAAAAAAAATTAAAGAATCTGAACAATTTTTGATTTACAAAAAAGCAAAGATAGTTCCTATATATATGAAATTTCACATAAATCACATATACTATTATTAACTAGAGTGCCTACTTCATTTCTAAGATTTTTCCTACTAAGATTTTCTCAGTTTTTACCTAATGTCCCTTTTCTGTTCCAGGAACTCATCCCAGATACCATATTGCATTTTGTAGCCATGTCTCTTTAGGCTCTTCTTGGATGTGACAATTTCTCAGACTTCCCTTATTTTTATGATCTTGATAGTTTTGAGGAATTCTAGCCAGGTATTTTGTAAAATGTTCCCCAACTTGGATTTGCCTGATATTTTTCCTGTTAGCCTGGGAATATGGATTTTCAGTGAGGAGGACTGCAGAGGTGGAGTGTCGTTTTCATTGTGTGATACTATCAACATGCCTTATTCCTCTTAATGTTGACCTTGACCAACTGACTGACATATTGTTTGTCAGGTTATTCCACTGTCAAGTTGCTCTTTTGATCCCTCTCCATATTGTTGTACTCTTTAAGGAATAGGGAGTTACACTCCTCCTCCCTGAGAGCCAAATTACCTATGTCAATTATCTGAAATTCATCTGCATTGGAAATTGGTCTACTGTCTCTCATGTATTCAATCATTTATTTATATCAGTATGGACTCATGGATATTTATTTATTTTATACTTTGGGGTACAATCCCAAAAGATGACTTAATCTATTACGTTGCATATCTTGTTATAATTTTGGCCTTTGGAAGTTCATTCCTTTCTTCTTTGAAATAACCACTTTATTGAGGGACTTTTATTATTATTATTATTTTTAGCACTTTCTTTTTGATACAATAAGATCCTCCAGACTCCTCTTCTATATTTCTACTCTGAGCTCTACATTCAGTCATTGTTCCAAGAAATGTGGTTTCTTTTGTTGGAAAACATATTGGGAATCAAGATCTGTGCTTCCTTCTGTGTCATTGTTTCTTTCAGATTTTGGGAGTATCATTTCTTTTAGACCCTTTCAGCTAACAGAACAAAGAAATATAGGTATGTATACTCATGTGCCATGTATTTAATCACTCAGTTCAAGTATACATGTATAAAAGTATCAGCATTGTTAACCTGTACCCCTATGAGAAAGAACACTATCAAGTAGATTACAGTGCTTTTCTCTTTTGCTTTTAGTCTTGCAAATCCATTCATTTACAAAGATACTTAAGTCAGGGGATCTTAGTGATGTGGTTTCATACATTTTTGTAATATAATTAGATTGTTTAGTCAAATTCTGCATTCCAGTCTTGATGTCAAAATGTTTTTATTTTTAATATGCATACAATGATTCACTTTTTGTGTTGTAATGTTTCACGGGTTTTGACAAATATGTTGTGTCACATATTTACCATAATATCATATAGCATAGTTTCACTCCCCTGCTGCTGCTGCTGCTAAGTCGCTTCAGTCGTGTCCGACTCTGTGCGACTCCATAGACGGCAGCTCACCAGGCTCCCCCATCCCTGGGATTCTCCAGGCAAGAATACTGGAGTGGGTTGCCATTTCCTTCTCCAATGCATGAAAGTGAAAAGTGAAAGTGAAGTCGCTCAGTCATGTCCAACTCTTAGCGACCCCATGGACTGCAGCCTACCAGGCTCCTCCATCCATGGGATTTTCCAGGCAAGAGTACTGGAGTGGGGTGCCATTGCCTTCTCCATTTCACTCCCCTAAAAGTCCTTTATGCCTGGAGAGGGAAATGACATCCTCTCCAGTATTTTTGCCAGGGAAATCCCGTGAACAGAGGAGCCTGGCAGGCTACAGTCCATGGGGTTGCAAAGAGTCAGACAGGACTTAGGATTGAGCACAATTATTCTTAGGAAAACTATAGGCCACAAAAAACACATCAGTGGCTCCTACTCTGTGGTCTCTGGGTTAATATCATTCTTTCCCAATTGGCTCTCTACTCCAAAGGGTCACAGGCCCATGGGTGTGCTCTGCTCACCACAGAATCTTGATTCACCAAATGCAAAAATAAAACTAGAAGATGGACCCACCCTCCCAGTAAAGCACCGGGTTCAGAAAGAATACACTGACAAGGAGATGGTATTCTGTCACTCCACACCTCTTTTTAGATGGCCTGCTGGAAATGTTGCCAATTCAATTAAAACTCTACTCCCAGTTGACCCCCTCAAACTTCCTTATCCTCTGCCCTGAAGTCATCACAATGGCCAGATAGTTTCTGGCAGGGGTGGGGTCCTCTGTGACATTACCAAGCGCCCAACCCTGCTTGGTGCTCAGTCTCCAGGTGCCAGTGAAGACAAGCACACCATGAGCCACTTCCTCTGTGCTCAGAATTTGGTCCCTGAAATGGTTCTTTTTCTTGCCTATGTGTGTCTCCAGTTTTTATACTCTTTTGTTTTTTTGTCTGGGAGATGAAGCTGAAGAACTCCCAGGGAATGTGCCCTGAGGAAGGCACTTTCAAATTCAGCAGAATTTACCATCAGTCCCAAGGACTGATTGGGAGCAAGTCTTTCTGCTTTTTCTCCTCATTGTGCTCTACATGATACCGAAGTTTCCAGGAAACACTGACGAGAGTAAGGTGCATACTCCTCCTGCTCGTCGGGACTGTTCATTTGGCTCTGTGGGAAAGTAAAATAAAAACGCTTCCCCCCCCCAAAAAAAAACTCTACTTTCAATACCTTAACCCAGATTGAGATGGACCTTGTGAAATTTGGTCCAGGGTGCACCATCAGAAACCTGCCACGACAACCGGAGGTAACCTCAACCTTTCCAATTTTGAGGTGCCTTCAGACACACATAATAACATTATAATATATTAGGTATGGTGTGACAAAGACTTTGAGTGGATTTGTGTGTCAAAGTAGGAGAGGAAAAGTTTATTGTTGACAAACTGTATTTAAACTAATAAAGCTATTCTGAACAAATAGAAAAAAAATGCTTATATTTTTTATTGACTCTACAATTTTACCTTTTCCAGAAAGTCATTTAATTGGCATCATTCAGTATATGACCTTTTCCAGTCTAGTTTATTTTACTTAATAATATTAATTCAGGTTTAATCCATTTACTTTTGTGATTTGATAGCTCATTTCTTTTTATTCTTGAATAATATTCTGTTATATTGATGTACTATAGTTTATCCGTTTGGCAACTAAAGTACATTTTGGTGGATTCCAAGTTGTATGTGTGTGTTTTTGTGAGAGAGAGAGAGAGAGTAGGAATTAAGCTGTTATTTAATTCATGGGCATGTTTTTGCATGGAAATTAACTTTCAAATCATTTAATGAAGTATCTAGTATCATAATTACTAGATCATATGGTATGGCAATGTTTAGCTGTGTAAGAAATACCTTCCAAAATGATTGTATCTTTTCATTCCCCATAACAATGAATGAGAGTTCCTGTTGTTCATCATCTTTGCCAGTAATTGGTATTGTCAGATATTTGTATTTCCCATTCCAATAAGTGTGTAGTGGTGTCTCACTGATTTCACCAGTCTACTTTAAAAAATTATCTTTTCTCCATATTTCCATTATAGCATTGCCATTGTGTTTTATTACCATTCATTCCTCAGATGTTTTATCTTTAATCTGAGGTTTAAATAGATCTTCTGCTCAGCAAAACTGCTCCTATTATTTATATCACCAGTTTTTACTTTGCTAAATTAGTCCTTGAAGGAAAGATACACAGCTCAAAATAGCCTGGAGTTCAAACTCCCTTCCAGGTCCTCCTCACCATTCTATGCAAAACAAAGAACTCTCTCACCTGAAAAAATAAATAAATAAATAAAAGAGTCAGACATGACTGAGCGAGTTCACTTTCACTTTTCACTTTCTTTACACAGGCTAAGGGAGAGTTCCATGGGATGGATTGGCTTGACCCCATAGCAGATGACTAGCAACTGTCCAGTCTAGAGAAAAGGTCATCATCTAATCTTTTGACTGGGCAAAGAGAGAGACAGAGAGACTCTGAAGGAGGGAAGGGGCATCCCCCAAATACCTCCCCAGGAGGGCCTTTTGGCTGGAGGGTTCTCCAGGAACCTGGAAAAGACAATAGTCTATGGCACCCTAGAGTACCATCTGAGCTTACCTGGGCTACTGGGTCAGGCGAGAATTCGTGGTGGATGGAGGGAGGTCGGATGACAAAGAGCCTCTGTCCTGGAGTTGGTTGGTCTCGCGGAAAAGAAAGTGTAGAGAAAAGAGGAAGAGAGAGAGAGAGAGAGAGAGAGAGAGAGACCAATATTCCTCGGTTTATTTAGAAAACTAGTAAAGCCCTTACACAGGACTTGCACTGCTCACAAAGTCACAGGGTGTCCTCTGAAGGAGGTCTTGAAAGCCCGGGTGGGAAAATGAGCTCGGCAGGCTTCCACACTCCAAAGAGCAGGCCGTGCAGAATAAGGAACCTTAGCCTCCCGGGTTTTGGCACCAAAAAATGTAGGGTAAGGGAGTTAGAGAAGGCAAGGTTCAGAAGAATGAGACTGGCACTTTACAGGAACAGATCACCTTTAATGAGGTGAGAAGGGGCAGCAGTCAGATTAGTGAGCTGCTGCACTAACCCAAGAAAAGAGTAAATATATGTAGGCATTTATGTGGAAATCTACTGGTTTAAGGGGGCCTGTTCTTCTCCAAGGTTATTTGAAGTAGTAATCTCTTAAACGGCTGGGCCAATCTAAAGCCCCTAAAAGGCCCCCTAAACCCTCAGCCCCCAATTTTGACCCAGCAGATGAGCCTCCTCCCTACTGCCCTGGAAAGAAAGCTTCCAGAGACGAGACCCCATCCTCTCGCCCTTCCTCCTCCAAAACAGGAAGTGATCACTCTGAAACCCCAAAAGAGATTTCCAACCCCCTCCATTGGCCAGGACCCGAAGCAAACACATGTTTCCTCTCAGAGAGGTAGTAGACCAGAGGGCGCCACATGGGTTCATGTGCCTTTCTCAATTTCTGATATGAGCCAAATTGAAAAAAAATTTGGATCTTTTTCAGAAAATCCTACTAGATATAGAAAAGAATTTCTCTACCTTACACAAGCATATCATTTAACCTGGAATGATCTTTATTACATCCTGAATGCCACTTTAACCCCTGATGAAAAGGAAAGGATATGGCAGGCAGCCCAGACTCATGCTGATCAGCTCCATAACCAAGATAGGACTAATCTGGTGGCTGATGATGCAGTCCCTTTAACTGAGCCATGGTGGACATATCAAGCAGGTGATGCCGGCATCCAGTACCTGCATCATATGATCACCTGTTTATTAGAAGGAATGCTAAAAAGCTCTCACGTTCATGTTAACTACAATAAGATTAGGGAAGTGACCCAATAAAAAGATGAAAAGCCTGCCCTTTTTCTTTCACGGCTTACTGAGGCAGTCCCAAAATACACTAATCTAGATATTTCCACCCCCTCTGGTCTTTGGAGGTCCCCTATATTCAAGCCTTCTGGGACCTTAAAAGCCATCCTTCTCTCTGCAAGCACTGTTCTACCTATCAAATCCTCCTCTGCTCTCTCTCCCCCTCCATTACACATCCAGTTCATAAGCCAGTCAGCCCCCGATATTCACCAAAAACTATGCCAGTTAAAGAAGGTCCCCGAAACCCCTCTGTGAGATCTCCTAGAAATAGCCTTTAAAGTTTTCAACAATAGGGAGGAAGAAGCGAAAAAAGAAAAAGGAAAGGGGAAAAAAGCCCAAATATGCTTTATTCACTGCAGCTACCCAAGAAAAAATTCAACCCCTTTGGCCCATCAATCCCACCTGTATGGGATGTAACCCTCCAGGCTCCTGCTTCAGATGTAACCAAACAGGACACTGGGCCAAGTCCTGCCCAACCCCCCGGCCACCCGTCAAACCCTGCCCCACCTGCAAACAATGGGGCCTCTGGAAAATGGATTGTCCTCAGACACTACCCACCAAATCTTGAGTTCCACATCCCAGGCCCAACAATGGTCTGGGAACCAGACTCAGGGAGGCCCTGGCACCCCAGACCATGGTTCCTCGGATGAGGTGAGAGATGATCCAAATGTTCCTGAGTTATTCCAGTGACGGAGCCCAAGCTCCAGACTCCAAGTCCACCCCATACAGACAGACTCGGAGCTTCAGGTAATTGGCATGGAGGCCGGACACAAAGTCTCGTTCCTAATAGACAGTGGAGCGGCCTTTTCATTTTTAACCTCCTTTAAGAGCCCTCTCCAACTTTCAGAAGTGGCCATCGAAGGGGTCTCAGGCATCCCTTTTTATCCTAAAATAACCCCTCCTCTCCTTTGTTCCTTTGGTAACGTAATTGGTAAGGTAACACTAGCACATTCTTTTATAGTAGTTCCTCAATGCCCAATGGCATTGGCAGGACGTGATCTTCTGGCTAAGCTACAAACTTCTATAAACCTCTCATTCTTAGATCCCATATCAATTCTTTGTATCCAAATGGCACCCGAACCCTTGGCCAACCCTCACTCCCAAATCCTGCCCCCTGATCTTCCCCCAGTAGATCCTCAGGCCTGGGATAATGAAGCCCTGTTGATAGCCCGACACCATTCTCATATACAGGTTTTTCTTAAAAATCCCTCTCAGGTAATAACCCAAACTCAATATAGCCTGACCACAGAATCCCGACAAGGACTTAAACCAATAATCTCCTGACTGCTCAAAGCCAGCCTTTTGTGGCCTATCTGTTCTCATAATACTCCCATACTGGCAGTCAAAAAGGGACCTCACTCCTGGTGTCTAGTTCAAGATCTTCTAAAGATCAGTGAGGCCATAATACACATACACCTCGTGGTCACTAATACCTACACCCTTCTCTCACATATTCCGCCTGACACACTCTACTTCATGGTATTGGACCTCAAAGATGCTTTCATTACTATACCTCTACACCACTCTTCACAGCCCCTATTTGCCTTCACCTGGATGAACCCAGGTGAAAAAGCAGAGACATATTAAAAAGCAGAGACATTACTTTGTCAACAAAGGTCCATCTAGTCAAGGCTATGGTTTTTCCAGTGGTCATATATGGATGTGAGAGTTGGACTATAAAGAAAACTGAGCACCAAAGAATTGATGCTTTTGAACTGTGATGTTGGATAAGACTCTTGAGAGTTCCTTGGACTGCAAGGAGATCCAACCAGTCCATCCTAAAGGAGATCAGTCCTGGGTGTTCATTGGAAGGACGGATGCGGAAGCTGCAGCTCCAATATTTTTGCCACCTGATGTGAAGAGCTGACTCAATGGAAAAGATCCTGATGCTGGAAAAGATTGAGGGCAGGAGGAGAAAGGGACGACAGAGGATGAGATGATTCGATGGCATCACTGACTCAATGGACATGGGTTTGGGTGGACTCCAGGAGTTGGTGATGGACAGGGAGGCCTGGCATGCTGTGGTTCATGGGGTCTCAAAGAGTCAGACACAATTGAGCTACTGAACTGAGCTGACTGGATGGACCCAGACACATATCAGTCTCAACAATTAACTTAGACTGTTTTACCACAAGGGTTTAGAGAGAACCCTCATTTTTTTCGGTCAAGACCTCCAAAGAGACCTACAAACTTTAGACTTATGCTCTACTACCTTACTCCAATATGTAGACGATTTATTGTTATGTAGTTCCTCTTGCTAAAACTGCCTAGTCCACACTGCAACAGTATTAAATGCCCTAGGCAACTGGGGCTAAAGAGTCTCACTCCCCAAAGCACAAATTGCTTCCACCACTGTCAGTTACATGGGATTGCTTCTCACTCCTACATCCAAAATAATTCCAGCTCAGAGACTTAGAGCCTTGACACAGACCCCCAGGCTCCAAACCAAGAGGGAACTTCTTTCTTTATTAGGTCTATTAAACTTCTTCCTAATATGGGTCACCAATTTTGCCCTCTATGCAAAACCTCTCTACCAAGCTACTCAAGGAAACTTAGATGAACCCTTATTGGCCCCCACCTCTCTCCACACTCCAATACAGACTCTTATCAAACATTTACGACAGTCCCCTTCTCTTTCCTTACCTGACTACACCAAGCCTGTTTTTCCTTTTTGTACATTCTCGACTAGGACATGCCTTAGGGATTCTGTGCCAAAAAAGGGGGGACATGTGGGGGGCTCTAGCTTATTTATCTAAACAACTTGATCTCATCAGGCTCAGATGGCCGCCTTGGCTGCAACTACCGTCTTAATACCCATAGCCCCAAAACTAACCTGAAATGCTCCTCTAAATATATGTTCACTTCATTCCTTCAAAGATTTACTCTCTCACTGGGCTTTCCTTTCTCTGTCCCCTGCTCAACTACATATCCTCCACACACACCTCCTCGAGCCATCCCTTTCTTTTATGCTTTGTAAACCTCTTAATCCTGATAGCTTACTTCCTACACCAGATCCAGAAGCAGAACTCCTATCTCATGACTGTGTTCAGACCTTGGACATGATACTTAATCCCTTTGAACATATAACTGATCAGCCCCTTACTGACCCCCAAGTCCCATCCTGGTTCATAGATGGCAGTGCCCAGAACCAAGCCCCATTTGGGGCTGGATATACTATAGTCCAGGGACAGCCCGACAAAGTTATCTCCCCCTTGCCTAATCAAATCAGCCACAATCCCAGCTCACACATCCTCACAACAGGCTGAACTGATAGCTCTTACACAAGTTTGACCCTAGCCAAAGACCAAAAGATAAACATTTACACTGACTCCAAATATGTCTATAACATATTACATTCTAACATTATAATCTGAAAGGAGAGGGGATTCCTGACTCAGAAGGGCACACCTTTTCTCAATGCTTCTTTTATTTCTGAACTCCTCCATGTGGCTCAACTCCCCAAACAAGCTGCTATAATACATTGCTGGGGACATCAGCGACATGGCCATATCTCCTCTTATAACGATATAACAGATCACAAAGCAAAGTGGCAGGTCGCCTCTGTTATTCCTGTCTTTACTATAGCCCAAATTGATGAGCCTAACATCCGCACATTTACTTTTATATTTACATTCCCTTTTCCAACCCTCTGGAAAAGTACTTAAGGCTTTCCTTCAGAACTTTATTGAACTAAGGACGATGTGACTTAGTTAAATAATCTGACCCAAACTTGTACCACTTGTCAGCAGACAAATCCTAATTCTAACTTTCACCACCCCTCCCCCACCCACCAAATTCGCAGACATCTTCCCGCAAAAGACTGGCAGGTAGATTTCACCCACATGCCACACATAAAAAGGGTTAAATTTCTCCTAGTCTTCGTAGATACATTTTCTGGATGGATTGAAGCTTTCCTGACTACTAACAAAAGAGCCCCTACTGTGGCTCGCCTTATTCTTACTGAAATCCTCCCCAAATTTGGAATGCCTTCCTCTCTCCATTCTGACAATGGGCCTGAGTTCACATCCCAAATCACCCAAAATATTGCACAAGCCATTCAAGTTCCTTGGAGATTTCACATTCCTTATCATCCCCGGTCTTCTGGTAAGGTTGAGAGAGCCAGTTCAGTTCAGTTCAGTGGCTCAGTCAGTCGTGTTCGACTCTTTGCGACCCCACGAATCACAGCATGCCAGGCCTCCCTGTCCATCACCATCTCCCGGAGTTCACCCAGGCTCACGTCCATCGAGTCAGTGATGCCATCCAGCCATCTGATCCTCTGTCGTCCCCTTCTCCTCCTGCCCCCAATCCCTCCTAGCATCAGAGTCTTTTCCAATGAGTCAACTCTTCGCATGAGGTGGCCAAAGTACTGGAGTTTCAGCTTTAGCATCATTCCTTCCAAAGAAATCCCAGGGCTGATCTCCTTCAGAATGGACTGGTTGGATCTCCTTGCAGTCCAAGGGACTCTCAAGAGTCTTCTCAAAAACCACAGTTCAAAAGCATCAATTCTTCGGCGCTCAGCTTTCTTCACAGTCCAACTCTCACATCCATACATGACCACTGGAAAAACCATAGCCTTGACTAGACGAACCTTTGTTGGCAAAGTAATGTCTCTGCTTTTGAATATGCTATCTAGGTTGGTCATAACTTTGCTTCCAAGGAGTTAGCATCTTTTACTTTAATGGCTGCAATCACCATCTGCAGTGATTTTGGAGTCCCAAAAAATAAAGTCTGACACTGTTTCCACTGTTTCCCCATCTATTTCCCATGAAGTGATGGGACCGGATGCCATGATCTTCGTTTTCTGAATGTTGAGCTTTAAGCCAACTTTTTCACTCTCCTCTTTCACTTTCATCAAGAGGCTTTTTAGTTACTCTTCACTTTCTGCCATAAAGGTGGTGTCATCTGCATATCTGAGATTATTGATATTTCTCCCCGCAATCTTGATTCCAGCTTGTGTTTCTTCCAGTCCAGCATTTCTCATGATGTACTCTGCATAGAAGTTAAATAAGCAGGGTGACAAACTGAGTCCTAAAAGAAACTCTCACCAAATTAATGATTGAACTTCATCAAGGCTAGACTAAACTCCTCCTTTTAGCCCTCTTAAAGGTTCAGGCCTTGCCAAAAAACCCTTAAATATCAGTCCATTCAAGATCATGTATGGGAGGCCCATAATACCTTTGGGTCTTCCTCCCTCCCAGGACGGTCCCAAACTGCCATCCCACCTTCCTTTTCCTTTACTTGCCCAGATTCGAGATGCCCTTTGGCAACATATGGATGACTTACTCCCTCGACCACATCCCAATCTTCCATATCCATCCCTTCAAATAGGAGACAAAGTTTATATGACAACTCAGTCCCACTCAGATCTTGTAAGGTATGGAGTTAGAGTAGGGGAGGTTCAGAAAAAGAATGAGACTGGCACTCTATGGGAACAGATCACCTTTAATGAGGTGAGAAGGGGCAGCAGTCAGATTAGCGAGCACTTATCTAAGAAAAGAGTAAGTATATATAGGCATGTATGTAGAAAGCTACTGTCTTAAGGGGGCCTGTTCTTCTCCAAGGTTGCTGGGAGTAGTTATCTCTTAAACAGCTGGGGCAAGGAGTTCTGGAGATCGGCCAGAGGCTGGGCTGGCTTGGTGTTGGGCATAATCAACCTAATGTCAATTTTTTCTTCAGGTGAGAGAGTTCTTTGATTTGCCTAGAATGGTAGGGAGGACCTGAATGGGGGTTTTAATTCTAGGTTACCTTGAGCCATGCAACTTTCCTTCCAATCTAACCCCAAAATGGCAAGGTCCCTACACGGTAATTCTGCTGACCCCTACTGCTGCAAAATTAAAAGAAATCACTGCTTGGGTATACATCACTGGTTAATAAAGGTTATGCAGCCCAATGATGAAAATGCTTGCCAGACTAAAACTTATCAAGTTTCACACACAGGCCTTACAACTCTAAAGTTCTCACAGCTTCCACCGGCCCCAACTGCTGATGTATGAGCCTGTGGGTTTCACGGCTGCAATTATTCCTGGAACAACTTCTGGCAGATATCTGGGTCTTGAGTTCTCAAGGATCCACGTTCGAACATGTTGAAAATTATATCTCCACCCTGTGGCTACAGGGAATCTTTTATAATGTTTACCCCTTTGAAATCCAATACTTTTCCATAGTAATCTATCTTATACTCACTTCCCCAAATGTTGTTTAACATCTTCTTATCCTCCCTTCTTCCTCTGACACGAACTCCTTCAAAATCCTAACCTCAACTATCTATTCTGAACCTTTAATTTAACCCGTACCCTTCCCAATACTTCTAACCCACAATTAGCTAAAGACTTCTGGATGTGTCTATCCGTAACTCCTCTGGGAGATTCAGCCCTCCCCACATCCATCCTCAGCTAGACCACAGGAAACATGTCCTTACACCACTCATACCGTGGGGAGATTTTATTTGTCTCATATCTTAAATATTTTCACACTAGTGACCAAATCCAAAATTCAGACATACTCTTAAAATCTTTACTCACCGAACTTCCCTCCTTCAGTGAAAAACCTCCAATAGGAGGCCCCATTGCCCAGAGTAACACTGTTACAACCAGCTCCTTTTTGCATATCCAGAAATTCCCAAAACAGTTCATATGACCAACCTGTGGGCACAATCCCTAACTCCATGTGCAACTATACTGCCACCTTACTCTTTGCTACTGTAAAGGCTATATATAATATTTCTGGTCCTACAGGACACTCTTTAACCTTTACAGGGCGGTTTCCCTCAGCATATTCCCCCACTTCTCCCATCAATGGGGCCACCTTAGCAGGGTCTCTGAGCGTCCTTGAATGAATGGTCAACACCCCGCCCCCCAACTCCTCTTCGCCATCAACTTCAGCTGTTGTATTACCACACTTGGCCTATTTTTCCTGTGTGTGACATCTACATACCTCTGTCTACCTATTAATTGGACCGGGACCTGCACCCTGGTATACTCCAGTCTGAACATTTTAATAGCCCCCAATGATCAACCCTTGCCTATTCCTCTCATCCACAAGCAAATAAAATAAGCCATTCATTTCATTCCCCTCTTAGTAGGACTAGGAATAGTGGCTGGAATTGGAACAGGAACTGCCAGCTTAACCACCTCCATCCAAAACCAGACACTATCTAAAGACCTTTCAGACACTATCTAAAGACCTCCAGGAAATAGCTCAAGGCCTAATAACTATCCAAAATCAACTCAATTCCTTGGCGGCTGTAGTTTTACAAAATAGAAGGGGATGAGATCTACTCACTGCAGAGAAGGGAGGTCTGTGCCTTTTTCTAGATGAATCCTGCTGTTTCTATGCCAACTAGTCGGGTATTGTCCAAGGAGCTGCAAAAAACCTTACAGATCGAGCTCACGAGTCTGCCAGAGATTAAGCAACTCCTGGCAGTCATGGTTAACAGATTGGAACTGGATGCCTTGGGGTTTACCCCTTCTTGGGCCATTCATTTTTATCATTCTCCTACTCACCTTTGGGCCTTGTTTGTTTCATCTTTTCCAGGGGTACCTCCAAGACCGAATCCAAGCCATTTCCAGAGACCAAGTCAAGACTGTTCTTTTGCTTGAGACCCTGATGGCTAGAATAGAAAATCAACACTACAGGCCTTAGACTTCCTTCTTCCCAGACCTCAAATCCCTGACCCTCATTTATCAGCACGAAGAAGCCCTGAACATTAACAATGCCCACCTCTCTTTCTCTTTTTATATATATTCCTTAGGGTCTGGAATGAAGGAAAGTTACACGGCTCAAAATAGCCTGGAGTTAAAACTCCCCTCGAGGACCTACCCACCATTCTATACAAAACAAAGAACTCTCTCACTGGAAGAAAAAAATGGACATTAAGTTTGATTATGCCCAGCTCCCAGCCGGTCCCAGCTTCTGGCCTATCTCCAGAAAACCTTGCCTCAGCCATTTAAGAGATAACTACTCCGAACAACCTTGGAGAAGAACAAGCCCCCTTAAGCCAGTAGATTTCCACTTAAACACCTATATATGCTTACTCTTTTCTTGGGTTAGTGCAGCAGCTCACTAATCTGACTGCTGCCCCTTCTCGCCTCATTAAAGGTGATCTATTCCTATAAAGTGCTGATCTTGTTCTTTTTCCGAACCTCACCTTCTCTAACTCCCTTACCCTACAGTCCTCAAATAATTTTTTCATGAAGGACTCATAACTATAGATCATGTATATTGGAAAATGTCTATTTTTAAATGAACAACACTGATCACATTTTTTTTTCCTGAGTATTGCTTTCCCCACTAATACTTAGTCTCTCCACACAAAAGTTTAACTTCATCATGAACGTTTCCTTTTCTTGGTTTGTTTGTTTTGATTTTATTATTAATCAAATCTGTATTTGTACCAGTTACAGTTGTATGTTTACTCTGAATTTTTACTTTCAAGCATGTAGTTATTTTATCAGAATCTTGATTTTATTATGTATCTCCTTTATACAATTTTGTAACTCCATGCTCATTATTTAACTGTTTCATAGTCAGTGCCTCGTCTCTAGTGAGATTCAAATGAATCCACTTATATAATGTTAGAAAGAGGGAACAAGCATGAAATATGTTGATATACTTACTGAAGGAAATACATTTTTAAAAGAACAGTAATTAAACTATTTGCTAGAAAAAAATTCTCTCGGTGTATTTTATAATTATTAAAGTTCAAATGCTGTTGCATATAGTATATAAACAGAGAAGATAAATTAGCAAACCCCTCAAGGAAACATAGATTTATAGAAATCCAATGTTCGGTTTTAACTAGTTTAACTCAGAGCCTTGTTATAGCTCAGTTATCAACATTCTTGTTTTTCTGTCAGTAAATAGAATGTGCTAATTCTCTTTGGGGAAACACTATTTTAATCAATAGTTCACAATGCTTTTGATTTTCAAGAGAAAAGAAATCTTAATCTAGACACTTGTTTTCAAGTGTCTGGTACTCTATCTAATGAATATCTTTCTAATCAGTAGGTTATATATTAGTAAAATGTACATTATGTTTACCTACAACACTGAATTAAAGTGACTTATGATTAAAGACATATTAAGTTAAATATTTTGGAATTGAAATGTACACACTGCTATATTTAAAATGGATAACCCAGAAGGACCTACTGTATACCACTGGGAAATTTCTGAATACCATGTAATAACCTACATGGGAATGGAATTTGAAAAAGAATAAATATATGTATAAATGAATCACTTTGCTGTACACCTGAAATAACACACTGTTAACCAGTTATACTCCAAATTTAAAAAAAAAAGGAAAATAAACTTTCATAGAAGACAGAAATAGCAATAAACTAAAAGACATTTAGAATAGGCAAAATATTATTGTACTTCACAGTATAATAGCTTTATCAATGTAAATAATAATCATGATTTGAAATTGAAGGAAATTAACTCAGTGTTGCTCTTTCACATAAGGGTGTTTAAATACATATACAGATATAGATAGAAACATATAACAGCATTTCTATCAATCACGCATCTCTTTTTATGTTGTTCCATGATAATAGAATCTGTGCTTGCTATCTCTCTATTAATATGCTGGAATCATTTTTTTTCATACAAGACATACTTCTTGAGCACCTACTATGTGCCAGAGCATTTCAGGCACTGGATTTACAGCACTAAACAATCCTTGTCCTCAGTGAATTTATATTTTATTCCTAAGTTAGGTAGAGATATACAATAAGCAAATAATCCAAATATATAATATAAACACTAAGTGCTATGGAGAAAAACAGGCACAGAGATAATAAATTCAATTAATTAAAGATACATGGAATCAGAAAGACTACTTACTTGTTTCATATTTTTCATTTTTGTCACTAATATGGGAAATTGAGTCACTGTAGAACTGATGTTGAAAGAGTCACGCCCTGAATTATATCTTATTAGTCAAGGCATTGCATAAAGTAGACATGGTGAGTTTTTAACCACATCTTCAAAATGAGCATTTTTTTTATGTATTTTACATAAAACCTTCTTTTTTAAAGTTGAAGTACTGTTTATGGGGTCCAAGAGTCAGACATGATTGAGCAGCTAAGAACAGCACATATTTGACTTACAATGTTGTTTTCTGTTTTTTTTTTTTAAACTTTTTGTATTCAATTTTAACCTTGTTACTGAAGACAGATTTATTTTGCCTTGATGACTATTGATTGGTAGAATCATAATAAGTTTGAAATTAGAAACAAAGACTTTCCTGAGATGCATATGATCTTAGTTCTTTTGCACATTTCTTATTGAATGTTTTAAGTTATAGAAAAATAACACATTATTATTTTTTTTTTGAAAAATGACAATATATCTTTTCAGGAGTAACAGGAACTTCACAAAAGACAGGAACTTTCCCACCATTAATTTTCAATGCCAAAATCTCATATCATTAGTCATTTCTCAGGATTATATCCTTACAATTATTAACTGAACATAGCCTATGAATTAGGTAATTTTTAATAGAAAATAAGGTCCCAAGGGAATAAGACACCAAGAAAAATGTGGGGATTGAGATAATTTTGAGTATAGTTATAAGTCTAGGATTCAAGATGTTGCAAAATATGTCAAAAACAGGTGGGGGATACCAGTTTTGGAAGTTTAAGCCTTGTGCATTTTTTAAGCTTGTCTAGTGATGGCTCTCATGTCTTTGCATGCAGTTAAAGTGAAAGTGTTAGTCACTCAGTCATTCGTGAATGACTCTTTGATAGGGTACAGATCATATGGACTATAGTCTACCAGGCTCCTCTGTCCATGGAATTTTCAAGACAAGAATACCGGAGTGGGTGCCATTTCCTTCTCCAGAGGATCTTCCTGACCCAGAGATCAAATCTGGCTCCCCCACACTGCAGGCAGACTCTTCCTTCTCCAGAGGATCTTCCTGACCCAGAGATCAAATCTGGCTCCCCCACACTGCAGGCAGACTCTTTACCAATTGAGCCACCAAGGAAGCCTTTGCTATGCAGAAGAATCATTAAAACTTCATCCCTATGGGGAAAAGAAAGGAATGATAAGGAAAACCTCATTTCTTCAGTCTCTAGAGAATGTGAGACAACTTTAGAAACATTACCTTTAAAGACTAACTCCATTATTTGCACTGAGATTTTTATTGAAGACCAATTTGCACTCACTACAGCTTTGTATGATATAAACATTAGACTTATCAGAAGTTTAAAAATACATAAATTTTGTTAATCTATCTGTTAATATTTTACCACTTTCTTATTATGAAAAATCCAGAGGGACAAATTTCAAACAAAATCATATAAGAAAATAAAAATGCAGAGACTTCCCCATAGACAGGGAAATGGTAGTCAACCCCATCCTTGGAGGCTGAGTGGATCTTCAGGACCTAGTATTTCCATTTGTCAGTTCAGAACGTGCATAACAACTTCTTCTAATGAAAGATTTATGGACTCCCTCCCATAAATTTAAAAGTCCCTACCAGAAATGTGCCAATAAACTGGCTATGCCAACCATGTGGCACACAGAGTTGGACCTTGCAAAAGGACCCCTGGAACTCCCGACATGCTAGCTGTATAGGTTTATTTACCTTTAAGTAATGTGACCTTAAGTTTTCTAAAATTAAAATTTTAATCCCTCTTTTTAAAATTTATTTTGCAATATGATACAGCTTTAAGGTATTCAATATTTCCCAAATTCTTGATATCTTGGCCATCTGTCTTCTGCCATCTAGGGCTTCCCTAGTGCCTTACTTTGAACTTCCCCTCTTAGGCTCTCAGAGTGACTAAGGAATAACATGAAGAGTTCCCTAGGAGTCTATTCTTGGACAAATTGAATGAGTATGGGCTTCATGGGTATGTGTTCTATGCAGTTACACAAAGCCCTATCTATTCTTGGATGCTTGGAAGGATCTCAACCATGATTTAATGATCTTCTGTCATGATCTTGAAATTTTGAATCATTTTTGAAGTAAGGGCCCCTTATTTTATTCTTTACTGTATTCTGTCAATTATGTAGCCACTCCTGAAATCCAGCATCAGTTCTAATTAGTCTGCCCAGTATGCACCATTAAAATATTTTGAACATCACCCCTGGTTTTTAATATTGGCAAATCAACAATTAGAACCTTAGAAATCACTCACCACCCACCCATGCATCCAGTCATCAATCCAGTTCAACATTTATTGCACACATAACCCATATTCCACTGTGATGTCACAAAAATAGCTCTCCAGCCTGAGAGAGTCATTTGCTTGAAGGGGAGAAAAGTGATATTTATTAAGTTTCTAACATTAGATGACTTCTATGCTAGGTGCTTTATATAACACTATTTCAATAATCTTTCAATCTTCACCACAATCAGAGAGAGGTGCACAAGGTGTCTATGTTATAAATGAGAAAAAACTTAGAATAAATAAAACATTTAAAGTGTTAAAAATAGAATGGGAACTCCTTATTATTTTCATACACAGAACAGCCCTAGAATCATTCACTCTAAAAATATTTAGAGTGAATAGAAACTCCATGGGTCTTCTCTATTAGCAAAGCAATCATAACTGGCAAAATTTGTTTTAAGAAGACAAATATTTAATATATCTAGAAATTGCTCTAAACTGAACAGCAAATTCATAAATGTTTTTTAAAATGATTTATTTTATTTAATTTTGTAAATTTGGTTGCTCTGTGTCTTTGTTCCTACACTGGGACTTTCTCTAGTTGCAGTGTAGCAGGGCATTACTCTTTCTTGCTGTGCTCAGGCTTCTCAGTGCAATGGCTTCTCTTGTTGTTCTCATTGTGATGGCTTCAGGCCTGAAGGGTTCAGTAGTTGAAGTGTGCAGGCTCTAGAGCAGAGGATCAGTAGTTGTTGTGCACAGTCTTAGTTGCTCAGCAGCATGTGGGATATTTCTAGATCAAGACCAGGTATTGAACATGTGCATTGGTAGGCAGATTCCTATCCATGGCAACACCAGGGAAGGCCATGGGGAAACTTTTATTTAAGAAAATCGAGTAAATCTTGGTAAGATCAGCTAGATTCTATGACATTTGTACCATGACCTATTCCTTACCTCCCATTTTTCCAGCTCAGTGCAACGGAAAATCTATTCTAGGTGTGTATAGCTAATTACACAAGACTTTTTTTTTTTTTTTTTTCAGATTTCAATACAAGCCAATGATCCATTTCCAGGAGGGTTTGACTCCAGAACTCTTTATCCTTACAAGTTCTATTGCAGAAGGTCTTTCCAGGCAAGAGAGATCCAAAACTCCCTTCTTCCACCAGCTCACAACCATAGGACAGAAACTTGACCCCGGGCATATTCAGCTGAGACTGCTAGGCTTCAATAGTCTTCATGCCAGTTTCCCTACAGGGGAGAGATTCTATAATGGGAGAGACAAACCAAGAAGGCCAGCAATGCCCCATCCCTTCCTGTCCCCCAGTCTAGAATCTTGCTTGTATGGGAATGGCACTGAAAGAATAAAATTTCCTGTCCCATCTTTAGAGAAGAAGCACAAAGATTCTGTAGAAGGTGAGAGTCAGACCCTAAGAACAGAGCTGTGTAGCTCTCTAAGAAGAGACTAACTTTATTTTGAATAGAGACTGAGGAAGTTCAAGTTGAAGGGTGCTATAGGAAGTACAGGTTTACTGGTGAGCAAAGGTAACACAAACAGAAGAGGAGATAGAGCTGTATAGGAATAACATGTCTATATCTCACTGTCACTGCTGTTGTTTGGTCGCCCAGTCAATGTATGATTCTTTTCAACCCCATGAACTGCAACATGCTAGGCTTCCCTTTCCCTCATGATCTCTTGGGGTTGCTCATGTTGCAACGGTGATGGCATCCAGCCATCTCATCCTCTGATGCCCTTGTCTCCTGCTTTGATAACTTGCACTTTGACACCCTTATGTGTAGATACTATCTTTGTTCTACTCAGTGACTAACTTCCCAGACAGGGCTGCCTCAATTCCATGCATGGATGCTTTCTTCCTCTTGCTTGGCCTCTGACTTTCTACACAAAACTTTCTCCTCCTTGTGGATTTCCTCTTCTCCGGACAGTGGCTGTTAATCTGCATGCCAGGCCAGCCCCTATTTAATATCATCTGGACTAAATGGGCTTCTCATGGTAAGCTGCTCTTCTCTGTGAATGCCTCTTAATCCCACTTTGGCACTGACTGCCCATGACAAGTCCTAGCATAGATAGCATGCTCAAGTTCTGACATCTCATGGAACACACATACCTTCCCTGCTTTCGTGGATCTTTTCCTTTCACCCTATTTGAGTTTTGACTCCCCATATTATGCTACTCTGATGGCAAGGATATCTTCTTCACCCCTCATTTCAGTTCAGTTTAGTCGCTCAGTTAGACACAACTCTGCAAACCCGTGGACTGCAGCATGCCAGGCTTCCCTGTCCATCATCAACTCCCGCAGCTTGCTCAAACTCTTGTCCATTGGGTCAGTGATGTCATCCAACCATTTCATCTTCTGTTACCCCCTTCTCCTCTTGCCTTCAGTCTTTCCAAGCATCAAGGTCTTTTCCAATGAGTCAGGTCATCATATCACATTGCCAAAGTATTGGAGCTTCAGCTTTAGCATCAGTCCTTCCAATGAATATTTAGGACTGATTTCCTTTAGGATTACCTGCTTTGATCTCCTTGCAGTCCAGTCCAAAGGACTCTCAAAAGTCTTCTCCAACACCACAGCTAGAAGGCACCAATGCTTTGGTGCTCAGCATTCTTTATGGTCCAACTCTCACATTCATTCATGACTACTGGAAAAACCGTATTTTGAATAGATGGACCTTTGTCAACAAAATAATGTCTCTGCTTTTGAGTATGCTGCCTAGGTTTATCATAGCTTTTCTTCAAGCATATTTCAATTTCATGGCTGTAGTCACCATCTGCAGTGACTTTGGAGCCCCCCAAATTAAGTCTGTTACTGTTTCCATTGTTTCCCCATCTATTTGCCATGAAGTTATGGGACTAGATGCCATGATCTTTATTTTTTGAATGTTGAGATTTAAGCCGACTTTTTTCACTCTCCTCTTTCACTTTCATCAGGAGACTCTTTAGTTCCTCTTTGCTTTCTGCCATAAGGGTGGTGTCATCTGCATATCTGAGGTTATTGATATTTCTCCCAGCTATCTTGATTCCATCTTCTGCTTCACCCAGCCTGGCATTTAGCATGGTGTCCTCTGTATATAAGCCTTGATGTACTCTTTTCTCAATTTGGAATCAGTCCATTGTTCCATGTCCAATTCTAAGTTTCACTTATTGACCTGCATACGGATTTCTCAGGAGGCAGGTAAGGTGGTCTGGTATTCTCATCTCTTTAAGAATGTTCCACAGTTTTTTGTTATCCACACAATCAAAGTCTTTGGTGTAGTCAGTAAAACAGAAATAGATTTTTTTTTTCCTGGAACTCCCTTGCTTTTTTGATGAATCAATGGATGTTGGCAATGTGATATCTGGTTCCTCTACTTTTTTTAAATCCAGCTTGAGCATTTGGAAGTTCTTGGTTCACATACTGTTGGAGCCTCACTTGGAGAATTCTGAGCTTTACTTTGCTAGAGTGTGAGATGAGTACAGTTGTGCAGTAATTTGAACATGTTTTGCCATTGCTTTTCTTTGGTATTGGAATGAAAACTGATGTTTTCCAGTCCTGTGGCCACTGCTGAGCTTTCTAAATTTGCTGGCATATTGAGTGCAACATTTTAACAGCATCATCTTTTAGGGTTTTAAATAGTTCAACTGGAATTCCATCACCTCCTCCTCCATCCATCCTCACCTCCACTAGCTTTGTTCGTAGTGATACTTCCTAAGGCCCACTTGACTTTGCATTCCAGGATGTCTGGCTCTAGGTGAGTGATCACACCATCATGATTATATGAGTCATTAAGATTTTTTTGCATAATTCTTCTGTCTATACTTGCCACCACTTCTTAATATCTTCTGTTTCTTTTAGGTCCATACCATTAATGTCCTTTATTGTGCACATCTTTGCATGAAATGTTCCCTTGGTGTCTCTTAGTTTCTTGACGAGATCTTGTCTTTCTCATTCTATTGTTTTCCTCTATTTCTTTGCATTGATCACTGAGGAAGGCTTTCTTATCTCTCCTTGCTATTCTTGGGAAATCTGCATTCAGCTGGGTATATTTTTCTTTTTCTCCTTTGCCTTTAGCTTCTCTGCGTTTGTCAGCTATTTGTAAAGCATTCTCAGACAACTGTTTTGTTTTTTATATATTTCTTTATATTGGGGATGATCTTGATCACCGCCTCCTCACCCCTACTACACCTCCGACATCTCATTCGGGCCACTGTGTTTCCATGTCTCCCTGTCATGGATGCCTGCCTTAATCAATCTCACCTAGTTGTTTTAGGATGAGTAGCTCAGCAAGAGAGAGAATTGGAAGGGAGGAGGTGTGTAGATTTAAGTTTTGAAGGATAAGTGGGCATTTTCAATCAAAGATAGATAAACCACATTTCAGGTAGGGAACTTATATATGAATTATGGGGTATAGAAAAATATCTCTTCAAGTTTATATTTTTATGAAGATTACTAAATAGTTGCATCACATTTTGTTCAACAATTTTTTTTCTTCCAACATAAAATGACACAGTCTACCTTAATCATATTCAAATGAAGATGTGGGTGTATATATCTCAGTCCATTTGGGCTGGTATAACAAAATGCCATGCCCAGAGGGGCTTGTGAACAACAGAAATTTATTTTTCACAATTCTGGAGGCTAGGGGTAAAAGATCAGGTTACCAGCATGGCCAGATTAGGCCAGACATGGCCTTTTCTGAGTTGCAGACTTCTTTGGTATAGAAGTCTCCTGCATATGAACGAGTTCCATTCTGAGAGTGAACTTGCAAGTCCAATTTGTTGGTAAATGCAACAAAGTTACACTTGGTATCCAACTAACAGATTTGGCTATATACTGCTGCTGGGCTTGAAATAATAGTGAAGTGAAGTAGCTCAGTCGTGTCCCACTCTTTGCAACCCCATGGGCTGTAGCCTACCAGGCTCCTCTGTCCACGGGATTTTCCAGGCAATAGTCCTGGAGTGGATTGCCATTTCCTTCTCCAGGGGATCTTCCCAACCCAGGGATCGAACCTGGGTCTTCCACATTGTAGACAGATGCTTTACCATCTGAGCCACAAGGGAAGTCAATGCTTGAAATAATGGTACTGTACTAATGGATTCTATACAGTACTGTGCAGTAACATACACAAAAACACAGTCACTTGTAGGAGATGCTTACATGTGACAATGTCCACCAGACATGTGAAAAAATAACTTTAAAGAATCTTACAACAATTTTAGATTTACAAAACCACAAAGATAGTTCTGGTATATCAGAAATTTCCCATAAATCACACATACTGTTATTAATTAGAGTAACTACTTCAGTTTTAAGATTTTTCCTACCGGAATTTTCTTAGCTTTTACTTAATGTCCTTTTTCTGTTCCAGGAACTCATCCCAGATCCAAAATTGCACTTAGTAGCCATGTCTCTTTAGGCTCTTCTTGGATGTGACAATTTCTCAGAATTCCCTTATTTTTAAGATCTTGATATATTGAGTTCTAGACAGGTATTTTACAAAATCTCCCTCAACTTGAATTTGTCTGATATTTTTCCTATTAGCCTGGGACTAAGGATTTTGGTAGAGGAAGACTGCAGAGATGGAGTGTCCCTTTCATTGCATGATACTGAAAGATTTTTGCCGAACCATGAAAGATGTCAGGATTCTTGGCCTCCAGAGGAGAAGAATTCAATCTGGGGCCAGAGATGAGGCTTAATTGCTCAGAACTTTTGTGTAATAAAGTTTTATTGAAGTATAAAGGATATAGAGAAAGCTTCTGACATAGATATCAGAAGGGGTCAGAAAGAATACCCCCTTGCTAGTGTTAGCAATGGAACTATATACCTTTTAATTAGTTATTACAACAAATCAAAAGAATGTCTCAAGTTTGTGAAAATTTTATCAGACCCACTCCCACAATATACATTCTAAGATATCAGGATTAATCAGAAGGTTTTTAGGAAGGAGAAACTGTCCTCAAGCAGGATACATTGTTGTTGTATAATCCTTAGTACAGAGTTTAAACTGAGTTGTTTGTTGTGTAATCATTAGTTCCAGGCTTAAAGATACAAACATTTTATGTGACTAAGACTAAGGAATGTAGAGGGAAAAAGTTTGTCCTTTCCTCCTCCTTGAGAATTCCAGATCTCTCTCTCCTTGGGGACCCCCAGACTTCTCATCAACCTGCCTAGGAAGTGGCTCTCTCAATACTATCAACATGCCTTATGCCTGTTAATGTTGACCCTGATCACCTGGCTGAAGAATTGTTTGTCAGATTATTCCACTGTCAAGTTACACTTTTTCTCCCTCTCCATATTGTTGTATTTTTTTGGAAGGAAGTCACTATGTGGAATTGATTCTGAAGGAATAGGAAGTTACATTCCACCTCCCTGAGAGCCAAATTACTTATGCCAATTATCTGAAAATCTGCATGGGAAATTAGTCTATTCTCTTACATGTATTCAATCATTTATTTATATCAGTGTCGACTCATAGATATCTATTTTATACTTTGGGGTATAATCCCAAAATATAACTTTATTATGTCACTCAAATTGTTATACTTTTGGCCATTGGAAGCTCATTCCTGTATTCTTTGACATAACCCCAAATTGTTATACTTTTGGCCATTGGAAGCTCATTCCTGTATTCTTTGACATAACCCCATTACTGTGGGGCTGTTTTATTTTTTAGCACTTCCTTTTTGACACAATAAAATCCTCCAGACTCCTTTTCTATATTTCCTCACTGATGCTGCAGTCAGTCATTTCTCCAAGAAGTCTGGCTCCTTTTACTGGAAAACAGTATGGGGAACAAAGATCTGTGCTTCCTTCTACATCATTGTTTCTTTCAGATTCCAGGAGAATCATTTTTTAGACCCTTTCAGTTAACATAGCAATCAAATATATGTATGTAATAATCATGTGCCATCTATTTAACTGTTCACTTCAACTAAACATGTAGAACAGTATCAGTATGGGTAACCCGTATCCCTCAGATAGGCAGATGGCATCACCCTTATGGCAGAAAGCAAAAAAGAACTAAAGAGCCTCTTCATGAAAGTGAAAAAGGATAGTGGAAAAAGTTGGCTTAAAACTCAACCTTCAAAAAATGAATATCATGGCATCTGGTCCCATCACTTCATGGTAAATAGATGGGGAAACAACAGAAACAGTGAAAGACTTTATATTCTTGGGCTCCAAAATCAATGCAGATGGTGACTGCAGCCATGAAAATAAAAGATGCTTGCTCATTGGAAGAAAAGTTATGACAAATCTAGACAGCATATTAAAAGGCAGAAGCATTACTTTGCCAACAAAGGTCCATCTAGTCAAAGCTATGGTCTTTACAGTAGTCATATATGGGTGTGAGAGTTGGACAATAAAAAAAGCTGAGCACTGAGAACTGATGTTTGTGAGCTGTGGTATTGGAGAAGACTCTTCAGAGTCCCTTGGACTGCAAGGATATCTAATCAGTCAACCATAAAAAAAAAAAAATCAGTCCTGGATATTCATTGGAAGGACTGATACTGAAGCTGATGCTCTAGTACTTTGGCCACCTGATGCGAAGAACTGAGTCACTGGAAAAGACTCTGATTCTGGGAAAGATTGAATGCAGGAGGAAAAGAAGATAATAGACGATTAGATGGTTGGCAGGCATCAATGACTTGATGGACATGAGTTTGAACAAGCTTCGGGAGTTGGTGATGGACAGGAAATTCTGGCATGCTATAGTTGATGGCTTGCAGAGTCAGACAAACTGAGTGACTGAACTGAACTGACCCCTATGAGAAAGAATACTATCAACTAGATTACAGTGTTTTTCACTTTAGCTTAAGTCTTACAAATTCATTCATTTTCAAAGTTATATAAGTCAGGGAATCTTAGTGAGGTGGTTTCATACATTTCTAATATAGTTAGATTGTTTAGTCAAATTCTGCATTCCACTCTTGATGTCAAAATGTATTTTTAAATAAGCATACATTAATTAACTTTTTGTTCTGTAAGCTTCTACAGGTCTTGACAAATATGTAGTGTCAAGTATTTATCATAACATCATACAGCGTAGTTTCACTCCCCTAAAATGTCCTCTGTGCCTGGAGAAGGAAATGGCATCCCTCTCCAGTAATCTTCCCTGGTATATCTGATGGACAAAGGAGCCTGGTGAGCTACAGTACATGGGGTTGCAAAGAGTCGGACAGGGGGAAGTCCTAAGATGGCAGAGGAATAGGATGGGTAGGCCACTTTCTCCCCCACAAATTCATCAAAAGATCATTTGAATGCTGAGCAGCTTTCACAAAACAACTTCTGAACACTGACGGAGAACACCAGGCATCCAGAAAGGCAGCCCATTCTCTTCGAAAGGAGGTAGGACAAATTATAAAAGACAAAAAGTGAGACAAAAAATTTAGGGATGGAGATCCATCCCAAGGAGGGAGTACTGAAAGAGGAGAAGTTTCCAAACACCAGGAAAACCTCTCACCAGCGGGTCTATGGAGAGTTTTGGAATCTCAGAGGGCAACATAACTGGGAGGAAAAAAAAAAAAGACAACAGAATAAACGCCTAACCACAACTCCCAGCGGAGAAGTAGCGCAGACGCTCAAGTCCACCAGCAGCTAGGTGGGGCTGAACAGGGAGGCACAGGTTTATGCTTAGGGTAAGGACCAGGCCTGAATGCCCTGATGACAATCTGAGGGAGCTAATGTGAGACAGCAACCCAAACTGTGGGATAGCCAGAGAGAGAGGGGAAAAAAAAGAGAGAGAGAGAAATTTCCCACAAAAAGCTCTAACCTAAGACACAGTTGGACCTGCTCACAGAACAAAAGATTAAGCAAATACCAGAGGAGAGCTAGCTGGCTGTGAACTGGCCCATCCCCCCACTGGAGGAAGAGAGGCAGGTGGGCGGCAGCCAGATCCAGAAGGCAAGGGGCAACAATCTTGGCCCCAGAGACGGGATCCTCCACAAAACTGGCAGCAGGCTCCCAGTGGCTAACAAAGTCTTCCTGGGATCCTAGACCGTTGACATCCTCCAGGAGGGTCACAGTCAGAGATCAGCTCCCCAGAGGAGACACAGCACACCTTAGACAGCACTCTCTCTGCACACTCAGGAAACTGAGAAGCTGGGACCAGGGAGGCGATAAGATGCACTGACCACCTGGGACAGTGCGCTTATCAAGCACCCAGCCACCTGAGCTGCTCAGACCTGGGAAGGGCACAAAACGCAGACCCAATTGAGTCTATGCCTTTGTGGAGTACCCAAGAACCTGAAACTGAGCAGCTTAGACCTGAGAAGTGCACAAAACCCAGGGCCTGCTTTGGACAGTTCCCCTGCAGAGCAACCTGGAGCCTGAAGAGTGTAGACTGGGAAAGCACAAACGCCTGAGCTGGAGCAAACCCGGTGTGGTCCACATACTGCGAGCACTCCACAGACACGCCAGTGATAATTGTTTGCAGTGTTACTCCCTCCCCACAGCACAATTGAACAAGTAAGCCTAAATAAGTGATCACCTTTGCCCCCCTGTGTCAGGGTGGAAATTGGACACTGAAGAGACTTGCAAACAGAGGAAGCCAAAATAAACAAAGAAGAGGGAACTGCTCTGGAAGTGACAGGTGCAACAGATTAAAAACCAGTATTTAGCATTGACTAAGCCTTGGAAGGATAGTTATGACCAACCTAGATAGCATATTCAAAAGCAGAGACATTACTTTGTTGACAAAGGTCCGTCTAGTCAAGGCTATGGTTTTTCCAGTGGTCATGTATGGATGTGAGAGTTGGACTGTGAAAAAGGCTGAGCACCGAAGAATTGATGCTTTTGAACTGTGGTGTTGGAGAAGACTCTTGAGAGTCCCTTGGACTGCAAGGAGATCCAACCAGTCCATCCTAAAGGAGATCAGTCCTGGGTATTCATTGGAAGGACTATGCTGAAGCTGAAACTCCAATGCTTTGGCCACCTCATGCGAAGAGTTGGCTCATTGGAAAAGACCCTGATGCTAGAAGGGATTGGGGGCAGGAGGAGAAGGGCACGAAGGAGGATGAGATGGCTGGATGGCATCACCGACTCGATGGACATGAGTTTGGGTAAACTCCGGGAGTTGTTGATGGACAGGGAGGCCTGGCGTGCTGCGATTCATGGGGTCACAAAGAGTCAGACACGACTGAGTGACTGAACTGAACTGAACTGAAGCATTGGAAATGGTAGGGACCTAACAGGAGCAGTAGATATTAAGAAGAGGTGGCAAGAATACATAGAAGAACTGTACAAAAAAGATCTTCATGATCCAGATAATCACGATGGTGTGATCACTCACATAGAGACAGACATCCTGGAATGTGAAGTCAAGTGGACCTAAGGAAGCATCATTACGAACAAAGCTAGTGGAGGTGATGGAATTCCAGTTGAGCTATTTCAAATCCTGAAAGATGATGCTGTGAAAGTGCTGCACTCAATATGCCAGCAAATTTGGAAAACTCAGCAGTGGCCACAGGACTGGAAAAGGTCAGTTTTCATTCCAATCCCAAAGAGAGGGCTTATTAAATCTCATAGACTGATTATTTCTCCTGGTGGGTGCTTCATGGAGTGGCAGCAGCTTGTGTGGCTGTTCCTCAGTCTCTCTGGCTGCTTTGTGCCTATGATCCCAGGGATAGATTGAAGAAACCTGCTTTACTTTATCTCTTTGTCTCCTTTCCTCCATCTCCTCTCTTACTTTGATGGTTTGAGTTTTTATTGAAACCAGAGTAGTCTGAGGTCATACTGAGACAGGAGTTGCTTGGACCTCTAATTGGGCAGTTTGAATCTCAGTTTGGGTTTTTACTGAGACCAAGGCAACCCTTCTTGGGGACTTCCAGTTTGCCCAGTTTGGAGCCCTGGGTACGGGGGCAAAGTAGGAGGGCAGTAGGGAGCTGAAGGTGTCACACCCAAATCTATACCTTTAGGACATAAGTCTGGCATATTCTGCAGACAGAAAACAGTTAACACATATAGTATACTCATGTTCACTATATTGATTGTTCAATCCACAAACATGGTATATTTCTCCATCTATTTGTGTCATTTTTTATGTCTTTCATCAGTGTTTTATAGTTTTCTATATATATAGGTCTTTTGTTTCTATGGGTACATTTATTCCTAAGTATTTTATTATTTTTGTTGCAACGGTGAATGAGATTGTTTCCTTATTTTTTTTTCTTTATGTTTTCTCATTGTTAGTGTATAGGAATGCAAGGGATTTCTGCATGTTAATTTTATATACTGCAACTTTACTATATTAATTGATTAGCTCTAGTAATTTTCTGGTGGTGTCTTTGGGGTTTTCTATGTAGAGGATCATGTCATCTGCAAACAGTGAGAGTTTTACTTCTTCTTTGCCAATCTGGATTCCTTTTATTTCTTTTCCTTCTCTAATTGCTGTGGCTAGGGCTTCCAAACTCTGTTGAATAGTAGTGGTGAGGGTGAACACCATTGTCTTGTCCCTGATTTTAGAGGAAATGCTATTAATTTTTCACCATTGAGGATAAAGTTTGTTTTGGGTTTGTCATATATGGCTTTTATAATGTTGAGCTATGTTCCTTCTATGCCTGCTTTCTGGAGAGTTTTTATCATAAATGGGTGTTGAATTTTGTTAAAGACTTTCTCTGCATCTATTGAGATAATCATATGGGTTTTATCTTTTATTTTTTAAAGATGGTACATCACATTGACTGATTTGCAAATATTGAAGAATCCTTGCATCCCTGGGATAAAGCACACTTGGTCATGATGTATGCTAACTTTAAAATGTTGTTGGAGTCTGTTTGCTAAAATTTTGTTGAGGATTTTTGCATCTATGTTCATCAGTGATACTGCCCTGTAGTTTTCTTTTTTTGTGGCAACTTTGTCTAGTTTTGTTAATAGGATGATGGTATCCTCATAGAATGAGTTGGGGAGTTTACTTTCCTCTGCAATTTTCTGGAAGTGTTTAAGTAGGATAGCTGTTAGGATAGCTCTTTTGGTTGGAGCATTTAACCCATTTACATTTAAGGTAATTATTTATAAATATGTTCCCATTACCATTTACTTTGTTGTTTTGGGTTCGTTTTTATAAACCTTTTCTATGTTTTCTGTCTAGAAAAGATCCTTTAGCATTTGCTGAAGAGCTGGTTTGGTGGTGCTGAAATCTCTCAGCTTTTGCTTGTCTGTAAAGCTTTGGATTTTTCCTTCATATCTGAATGAGATCCTTTCTGGGTAGAGTAATTTTATTGTAGGTTTTTCTCTTCATCACTTTGAGTATGTCCTCAGTTTCCCTTATGGACTGAAGGATTTCTATTGAAGATCAACTGTTATCCTTATGGGTATCCCCTTGTGTGTTATTTGTTGCCTTTCCCTTGTTGCTTTTAATATTTACTCTTGTGTTTGATTTTATTAGTTTGATTAATATGTGTATTCCGGTGTTTTGCTTTGGGTTTATCCTGCTTGAGACTGTCTGGTTTTCTTGGAATTGAGTTGCTCTTTCCTTCCCCATTTTATAGAAGTTTTCCATTATTATCTTTTCAAGTATTTTCTCATGCCCTTTCTTTTTGTCTTCTTTTACTGGGACACTTATGATTTGAATGTTAGGGCATTTAGCATTGTCCCATATAACTCAGTTGGTAGAGAATCTGTCTGAAATATAGGAGATAGCCTGGATCAGTAAGATCTGCCGAAGGGATAGGCTTCCCTTATGGCTCAGCTGGTAAAACACCTGCAATGAGGGAGACCTGCGTTCAATCCCTGGGTTGGGAAGATCCTCCTGAGAAGGGAAAGGCTAGCGAATTCCATGGACTCTATAGTCCATGGGGTCGCAAAGAGTCAGACACGATTGAGTAACTTTCACTTTCACTTCATAGATATCTGAGGTTGTCCTCGTTTCTTTTAATTCTTTTTTCTTTTTTCCTCTCTGCTTCATTTATTACCAACATTCTACTTTCCACCTCACTTATCCTCTCTTCTGCCTCAGTTATTCTACTGTTAGGTTCCCTGCAGAGTGCTTTGATATCAGTTATTGTGTTATTCATTATTTATTGATTCTTCTTTATTTTTTCTAGGTTCTTGTTAAACATTTCTTGCATCTTCTCAATCCTTGTCTCTAGTCTATTTATCTGTAACTCCATTTTGTTTTCAAGATTTTGTTACACCTTTACTATCATTACTCTGAATTCTTTTTCAGGTAGCTCCCTATCATCTCCTCTTTTGTTGGTTTGAGGGGTTTTATTATGTTCCTTCACCTCCTAAATATTTCTCTGCCTTTTCTTTTCTTTTTAGATTGCTGTGTTTTGCATGCCCTTTTTGCAGTCTGGAATTTCGTGTTTGCTCTTAATTGTGTAGTGTGCTCCCTGTGGATGCGATTGGACCAATGGCTTGTCAAGATTTCCTGGTTGGGGGAGCTTCTGGCTTTGTTCTGGTGGGTGGAGATGGATCTCTTCTCTTTGTACTGCAATGGCATTTCCAGAAGTGAGTTTGGGGGTGTCTATGGGTTTGGTGTGGTTTTGGGCAGCCCATCTTTTAATGTGCAGGATTGTGGGCCTGTTTTGCCAGAGAATTCTTATGGTGTGTCTTGCATTGAATCTTGTTGACTCTTGGGTAGAGCTTGGTTTCAGTGTAGGTGTGGAGTCTTTTGGTTGAGCTCTTGTCTATTAATGTTCCCTGGAGTCAGGATTTCTCTGATGTTCTAAAGTTTTGGAGTTGAGCCTCCTGCCTCTGGCTTTTGGTCCTTCTCTTACAGTAGCCTCAAGACTTTTCCATCCATATAGCATAGAAAATAATACCCCTAGGTTATTGGTGAAACAATTCTCCCCAGCCAGGAAGATCCAGAGAGATTGACAGAGTTATATAGAGAAGAGAAGATGGAGGAGGGGGATAGAGGTGACCATGAGAAAAGGGGGAGTCAGATGGGGAGAGAGCAATCTAGCCAGTAATAAAATCCCTGAGTGCTCTCCACAGCCCAGAACACCCAGAGAGATTCACAGAATTATGTAGAGAAGAGAAGAGGGAGGAAGGAGATAGAGATGACCTGGTGGGGAAAGGTGAGAGTCAAAAGGGGAGAGAGCAATCAAGACAGTAATCAAATCCCTAAGTGAAAATGGATACTGTAGATTAGATTTTTAGAGGTACAAAATTGATAACAAATATCAAAAAGCAAATATTAAAAACCTAGAATAGAGGTTAGAATTATAGGCGGCTTGGAGCTGGTGCACTGGGATGACCCGGAGGGATGGTATGGGGAGGGAGGTGGGAGGGGGCTTCAGGATGGGAACACGTGTACACCCGTGGCGGATGCATGTTGATGTATGGCAAAACCAATACAATATTGTAAAGTTAAAAAAAAAAAAGAGAGAGAGAGAGAATAAACATTATAACTTGTGAATTAAAAAATAATACAAAACTGGATTAATCATAAAAATGAAAAAGATGTATATGGAATTTGTTTTAAAAATAGTTTTTTTTTTTAAGTTGGCTATAAAAATGAAAGTTAAAGTATAATAAGAAATAAATTATTTTAAAAAATTAAAAAGTGATAGGAGTAAAAATGTATCTAGGATTTTCTCTGGATCTGTTGTGGGCAGTGTGTGCCCTTTCCAGGTTCAAGAAGCTCAGGTGACCGGGTGCTTGGCGAGCACACTGTCCAGGTGGGCCATGCATCTTATACACCTTCCTGGTCCTGGCAGCTTGGTTTACTGAGTGCACCATGAAGGCAGTCTCAAGTGTGCTGTGTGTCTCCTCTAGAGAGCTGATCTCAGGCTGTGACACTCCTGACAGATGTGAACTGTCCAGGATCTCAGGAAGATGTGGTTAGCAACTGCAACCTGCTCAGTTTGGTGCAAGATGTGGTCTCTGGGGCCAAGATTGCAGCAGCCTTTTGTTTTGAAGCTTTGGCTGTGGCATACCTGCCTCTCTACTATCAGGGAGAAAGGGCCCTATAAGGCAGGCGGCTTGCTTTCCTTTGGTTTTTGCTCAATCCTTTGCTCTGTGAGCATGCCAAGGGTCGCTGTGCAGAGTTAGAGCTTTTCCTGGAAAAGTGTTTTTTGTTGTTGTTGTTGTTGTTTGCCTCTCTGGTGATCCCAAGGTTTGGGTTGCAATCTCACATTAGCTCCCTCAGATTGTCCTCAGGGTATTCAAGCTAGGTCCTTAACCAAAGGACCAGCAATGTAACCCTTGCCTCCCTGCCCAACCCCCACTTGCTGCTGCTGGAGTTGAGTGTCTGTGTCACACCTCTGCTAGTAATTAGAGTTAAGTGCATATTCTATTTCCGCCCCCCTCCCCCCAGTTATGTTAACCTCTGAGCTTCTAAAGCTCCCCACATACAGGGCTGTGAAAGGGTTTCTTACTGTATGAAAATTTCCTCATTCACGAGTATCTCCCCAGAACAGGTCTCTGTTCCTAAATCTTTTGCTCTGTTTCATCTTTTACATTTTGTCCTACCTCTTCTTGAACAGATTGGGCTGCCTTTCGGGGTTCCTGGTGTCCTCTGACAGTGTTCAGAAGTTGTTTGTGAAAGTTGCTCAACATTCAAAAGATCTTTTGATGGGTTTGTGGGAGAGAAAGAGGTCTCCCTGTCCTATTCTTCTGCCATCTTGGCACCGTCACCTAACAAATACCTTTTTTCAACAACACAAGAGACGCCTTACATGTAGGCATCACTGAATGGTCAATACCAAAATCAAATTGATTACATCCTTTGTAGCTGAAGATGGAGTAGATGTATATAGTGAGAAAAAACAGTACGTGGAGCTGAATGTGGCTAAGATCATCAGCTTCTCATAGGGAAATTCAGGCTTGAACTATAGAAAGTGGGGAGAACCACTAGGCCAGCCAGGTACCACTGAAATCAAATCCCCCATGAATATGCAATGGAGGTAACAAATGGATTTCAGTAATTATATCTAGTTAACAATGCTCCTTCAGAACTATTGACAGAGGCCCATAATATTGAACTGAAGGCAGTGAACAAAGCAATCCCAAAGAAAAGGTAAAGCAAGAAGCAAAGTGGTTATCTCAGGATGCTTTACAAATAGCTGAAGAAAGAAGAGAAGAGAAAAGCAAGGGAGAAAGGGAAAGGTGTCAACTAAACACAGAGTTCAAAAGAACATAATGGAGAGATAAGAAGGCCTTCTTCAATGAACAGTGTATAAAACTAGAAGAAAACATCAGGAAGGGAAACACTACAGATGTCTTCAGGAAAATTAGAAATATCATGGGAACATTTCATCCAAAGATTGGCACAATAAAGGAGAGTAAACATAGAGACCCAGTAGACACTTAAGAGATCAAGAAGTCATGGAAGAATTGTATGAAAAGATCCTAATGAACCAGATTGTTATCACGGTGAGGTCAGTCACCCAGAGCAAGACATTCTGGAGTGTGAAGTCAAGAGGGCCTTAGGAAGCACTGCTGTTAATAAATCTAGGGGTTGTGATACAACACTGGTAGAACTATTCAAAACCCTAGAGGATGATGCCATTATGATGTTGCATTCAATATGTCAGTAAATCTGGAAGACCCAGCAGTGGCCATAGGACTGGAAAAGGTCAATCTTCAGCCCAGTTCCCAAGAAAGGTAGTACTAAAATATGGGCTAACCATCAGACAATTTCACTCATCTCACATGCTAGTAAGGTCATGCTTAAACACTTACATGCTGCTGCTGCTGCTGCTAAGTCGCTTCAGTCATGTCCGACTTAGTGTGACCCCATAGACGGCAGCCCACCAGGCTCCCCTGTCCCTGGGGTTCTCCAGGCAAGAATTTACATGCCAGGCTTCACCATTATGTGAATGAAGAACTTCCAGTTGTGCAAGCTGGGTTTATAAAAGGAAGAGGCACCAGAGATTAAATTGACAACTTTTGTTGGATCATAGATAAAGCAAGGGCATTACAAAAAAACATCTACTTCTGTTTCATTGACTATGCTAAAGACTTCAACTGTGTGGATCATAACAAACTGTGGAAAGCTCTTAAAGAGATGGGGATACCATACTATTTTACATACCCTCTGAGAAACCTGTTTGTGAGTTGAGAAGCAACAGATAGAACCCTTTATGGAACAAAAGATCAGTTTAAGATTGAGAAAGGTGTACAACTACTGTCTGCAGTCACTCTGTTTGATTAACCTGTATGCTGAACACATCATGAGAAATGTCGAGCTGGATGATTTACAAGCTGGAATCAATATAGACAGGAGAAACATCAACCATGACAGATATGCAGATGATACCATTCTAATGGCAGAAGCAAAGAGGAATTAAAGATCCTTTTAATGAGGTTGAAGGAGGAGAATGAAAGAGCTGGCTTAAAACAATACAATATTGTAAAGTTTAAAAATAAAATAAAATTAAAAACAAAACAAAAAAAAAACCTAAAAAAAAAAAGATTATGGCCTCTGGCCCCATTGCTTCATGGCAAATAGAGTGGGAAAACATGGCATTAGAGACATATTTCCTTTTCTTGGGCTCTAGGATCACTGCAGATATTGATGGCACCCATGAAATCACAAGATAACTACCTTTGGTAGGAAAGCTATGACAAACCTAGACAGTGTGTTGAAAATCAGAGATGTTACTCTGCTGATAAAGGTCCATATAGTCAAGGCTATGGACATCCAGGTGGTCATGTAAGGTTGTGAGAGGTGGACCTTAAAGTGACAAAGCACCATAGAATTGACACCTTGAACTGTGGTGCTGGACAAGACTCTTGAAACTCCCTTGGACTGCAAGGAGATCAAATCAGTTCATCTTAATGGAGATGGACCTTATATACTTGTTGGAAGAACTGAAGCTGAAGCGCCAGTATTTTGGTCATTTGATGCAAACCACTGACTCATTGGAAAAAGTACGTTATGCTGGGAAAGACTGAGGGCAAAAAGAGACAAAGGCATCAGAGGATAAGATGGGTGCATGGCATCACTGATGCAATGGACATGAACTTGGAAAAACTCCAGGAGATGGTGAGGGAAAGGGAAGCCTGGCGTGCTGCAGTCCATGGGGTCACAAAGAATCAGACATGACTGGGCTACTGGACAACAGCAGTGACAATGACATATATAAATGTTATTCCTATACATCTCTAGCTCCTCTTCTGCTTTTTTGTGCTACCTTTGTTCACAAGCAAAACCTGTACTTTTTTACAGAACCCTTAATCTTGAACTTCCACAGGCTCTATTCCAAATAAAGTTAGTTTTTTTTAGGAGAGCCACACAGCTCTGTTCTTAGGGCCTGTCTCTCAACTTCTGCAGAATCTCTGTGCTACTGCTCCAGAGATATGACAGGAAATTTTTTTCTTGCAGTGCCATTCCCATACAAGCAAGATTCTAGGCTAGTAGGCAGGAGGGGATGGGACATTGCTGGTCTTCTTGGTTTGTCTCTTCCAGTAAGGAATCTCTGCCCTACAGGGAACCTGGCAAAAAAGATTATTGAAGCCTAGTATCCTCGGCTTACCATGCCTGGTGTAGACTTTCTGTACTATGGATGTGAGCTGGTAGAGGAAGTGAGTCTTTGATCTCTCTTGCCTAGAAGAGCTTCTGCAATAGAACTGGAAAGGATAAAGTGTGCTGGAGTTAACCTCTTCTGGAAATGAATCATTGTCTTGAATAATGAGTCAATATCTTGAAACCTGAGGGGAAAAGGCAAGTCCTGTGTAATTAGCTATATAAAGGGAATAAAGTTTCTGTTGCACTGAGCTGGGAAAGGTGAGAGGTGGGGAATAAGGCATGGTTCAAATGCCATAGACTCTAGCTTATCTTACCAAGATTTACTAGATTTTCTTGAATAAATGTTTCCCTAGGGCATTCTCTGGTGGTGCCGTGAATAGGAAACCACCTACAAATGCAGGAGACACAGGTGTGATTCCTGGTCCTAGTTTAAGAAGATCCCATATGCTGGGGAGCAATCAACACTGTTCACCACAACTACTGAGCCTCTGCTCTAGAGCCTGCATAATGCAGCTACTGAAGTCTGCAGGTCTAGAGCCAGTGCTCTGCAACAAAAGAAGCCACAGCAATGAGAAGAATGAGCACCCCACCAAAGAGTAACCTTGGTCATTGCAAGTACAGAAAGCCCCAGCATAACAACAAACAAACAGCATTAACCAAACTAAAAAATTAAATTAAAATAAAAACATTTTTTCATGTGCTGTAGACTTTAGAGCAATTTCTATGTATATTAAATATTTTTTTTCTTTTTTTAAACTTACTAGTTACTGATGTTTTGCTGATAAAGGGGAACCATGGAGCTTCTCATGATGCCACAATTCTAGAGGTGCTCTTTCAAACAACTTGTTTTTAGAGTGAATAAACCCAGGACTGTTCTGAGCATGAAAATAATAATGAGTTCCCATTCTAGTTTTAACACTTCAAATGTATTATTTAACCTAAAATTTTCCTCATTTATAAGATGGACAATTTGTGCACATCTCTCTCAGAATGTAGTGAAGATAGAAAGGCTATTAAAATAGTGTTATATAAAGCACCTAGCATAGAAGTTAATCATAGTAGACACTCAATAAATGTCACTTCTCTCCACTTCAAGGAATTGACCATCTCAGGCTGGATAGCTATTTCCGTAACTATCACAGTGTCTGGAGTATGGGTTATGTGCACAATAAATGTTGAACTGGGCTGAAGGAAGCGTAGATAACTGGATTCATGGGTGGGTGGTGAGTGATTTCTAAGATTCTAATTATTGATTTACCAATATTAAAAACAAGGGGTGATGTTCAAAAGATTTTAATGGTACATCCTGAGCAGAATAATTAGAAATGATGTGGGATCACAGGAATGCTACATAATAAACAAAATACAGTAAGAATAGAATATAGGGCTGCTGCTTTAAAAATGATTCAAAATTTCACGATGCTGACAGCAGATCATTAAATCATGGTTGAGGCCCTTCCAAGCATCCAAGAGCAAGGACCTGTGTCACTGAGTTGATCATATAACCATGAAGCTCATTCTCACTCACATTTGTCCAACAGTAAGATCCTAGGGAACGCCTCCTGCTATCCCTTAGTAGCTCTGAGAGCCTAAGGGAGGGAGTTCAAAGTAAGGAGCTAGGGCAGCCCTAGGTGGCAGAAGACAGATGGCCAAGAGAGGGACCATGGCTGAAGGCACTGTGTATATACCAAGTATTTGGGAACCATTGAATGCCTTAAAGATCTATCACAATGCAAAAGAAATTTTTAAAAAGTGATTAAAAATTCAATTTCAGAAAATTTAGGGTCACATTACTTAAAGGTTAATAAACCTATACAGCTAGTGGGTCAGGAGGTCCAGGGCTAATTTGCAAGTTCAAGCTCTGTAGATTTGGTGCCACGTGGTCGGCAGAGGCCGTTTTGGGGGCAATTCTGGTAGGGTCTTCTAAGTTTATGGCAGGGAGTCCTTAAATTTTTGATGAGAACCGCTTGCTATGCATGTTGTGAACTGAAAAATGGAAATACCATGGTCTGAAGATCCACTCAGCCTCCAAACATGTAGTTACCTACCATTTTCCTGGCTTTTGTGACATCTCTGTATTCTTATGTTTTTATGATTTTGCTTCAAATTTGCCCTTCTGAATTTTTCATAATAACAAAGTAGTAAAATATTAACCAGATGATTATATAAACACAGCTTATGAATCTCTAAACTATCAATAAGTCAAATGTTTATATCACACAATGCTGTAGTGAGTAGGTCTTCAATAAAAGTCTCAGTGCAAATAATGGAGCTTGTCTTTAAAGGTCATTTTTTAGAGTTGTCTCACATTTTGGAGACTGAAAAAAATGAAGATTTCCTTATCTTTCATTTTAATATTTCTTCTGCATAGCAAGGGCTTCCCTGGTGGTTCAGTCCATAAAGAGTCTGCCCGCAATGCAGGAGTGCCGAGTTTGATCACTGGGTTGGGAAGATCCCCTGGAGAAAGAAATGGCAACCCACTCCAGTATTCTTGTTTGCAGAATTCCATTGACAGAGGAGTCTGGTGGGCTAAACTCCATATTGTCACAAAGAGTCAGACACAACTGACTGAGTGACTAACACTTTCAACTTCACTGCATAGCAAGAAATGAGTAATCACTGGAAAAGCTTAAAAAGTACACAAGGCTTATCATTATCATCTTTCTAAATTCCATGTATATGCGTTAGTATACTGTATTGGTGTTTTTCTTTCTGGCTTACTTCACTGGGGTTGGTGAACTGAGATGACCCAGAGGGATGGTACGGAGAGGGAGGAGAGAGGGGGGATTCAGGATGGGGAACATGTGTACACCCGTGGTGGATTCATGTTGATGTATGGCAATACCAATACAATATTTTAAAGTAACTAACCTCCAATTAAAATAAATAAATTTATATTTAAAAAAAAGTACACAAGGCTTGCGCTTCCAAAACTAGTATGGTATACTAGCTTATTTGATATACTATGGAACATCTTGAATCCTAGGCCTATACCTATACTCAAAACTATTTCATGCCCCAGCATTTTCTTGTTGTCTTATTCCCTTAGGATCTTATTTTCTACTAAAAAATTACCAAATTCATAGGCTAGGATTAGGTAAGAATTACAAGGATATAATCCAGAGAAATGACTAATGATATGAGCTTTTTGGCATGAAAAATTTACAGTGGGAAAATAGGCATCTTTTGTGAAGTTCCAGAGCTATTCCTGAATAAGATACATTGTCATTTACAAAAATTCAATGTTATTTTTCTATAACTTAAAACATCCAATAAGAACTGTGCAAAAGCCTTAAGACCACATGCATCTCATGCAAGTCCTTTTTTTATAAACTGAAACTTATTAAGATTCTACCAAGTGATAGCCATCAGGGCAAAAGAAATGTCTTCAATAACATGGTTATGATTGCATATAAAAAGTGAAACTTAACAAAAACAAAAAACAATTTTGTAAATCAAATATGTCCTCTTCTTATACATTGAGTAATGTCTGACTCTTGCGACCTCATGAACAGTACTTCAACTTTAAAAAAGAAGCTTGTTTGTAAAATACTTAAAAGAATGTACATTTTGAGGATGTAGTTAAAAACTCACCATGTCTACTTTACACAATGCCTTGACTAATACGAAGATATAATTCAGGGCATGACTTTTTCAATGGTCACTTCCACTTCCATGGCATTTCAGGTCTCCTATATTAGTGAAACAAATTTAAAACATAGAATAAATGTTCTTATCTGAGTTCATGTATCTTTAGTTAATTGAGTTCTTTCTTTCTGCCAGGTTTTTCTCCATATCCCTCAGTGAAGATTTGGCTTATTTGCTTATTGTTTATCTCTATTTAACTTGGGAGTAAAATACAAATTCAATGAGGACAAGGATTTATTTTTTTGTTTGTTTGTTTAATGCTATAACTCCAATGCCTTAAACACTCTGATACATAGTAGGCACTTAACAAATATCTGGTGTAAGAAAGATAATTATTCCAGTATATCAATAGAGTGATAATAAGCACTGATTCTATTATAATGGAACAACATAAAAGGAGATGAATGATTTATATAAATGGCAATATATGTTTCTGTCTATATCTGTTATGCATTCATATGCCTTCATGTGAAAGAGCAATGCTGAGTTAATTTCCTTTAATTTCAAATAATGACTAATATTTATATTGATAAAGCTATTATACTGTGAAGTAAAATAATATTCTGCCTCATTGTAAAGGCTTTTTTTTTTAGCTTATTGCTATTTCTGTCTTCCTTTAAAGTTTATTTCATTTTATTTTTTTCTTTTATATTTGAGTATAATTAGATAGCAATGTTGTGTTAGTGTCTGGTGTACAGCAATGTTAGGACTTCTCTGGTGGCTCATATGGTTAAGCGTCTGTCTACAATGTGGGAGACCTGGGTTCGATCCCTGGGTCAGGAAGATCCCCTGGAGAAGGAAATGGCAATCCACTCCAGTACTATTGCCTGGAAAATCCCATGGACAGAGGAGCCTGGTAGGCTACAGTCCATGATGCAATTACACATATTTGTATTCTTTTTCAAGAATACAAATTTTTGTATTTGTATTTGTATTTCCATTCCCATTTAGGTCATTACACAGTATTCAGTAGAATGACCTGTGGTAGACAGTAGGTCTTTGTTGGTTATCCATTTTAATATATTACAGTGTATACATTTCAATCCCAAACATATTTAATCTCATATATATTTTATCATGTCACTTTAAATCAGTGTTGGAATTAAACAGAATGTTATCATTTTGCTAATGATAACATATTAATTCAAAACATATTGATTAGTCACAGTACCAGGCACTTAAAAACAAGTGACTAGTGTGAAATTTCTTTACTCTTGAGAATCTAAAACATTGGACTATGTTGATTAAAATAGTGTTCCTCCCAAGAGAACTGTCACATTCTCTTTACCAACAGAAAAACAAGAATCTTGATAACTGAACTATAACTAGACTCTGAGTTAAACTATTTAAAACCAAACATTAGATTTTCTATAAACCCGTGTTCGATTGAGGCTCTTGCTAATTCATCTTCTCTGTTTGTTGACTATATGCAAGAGCATTTGCACATTCAGTTCAGTTCAGTTTCATCAGTCAGTCATGTCCGACTCTTTGCGACCCCGTGAATCACAGCATGCCTGGCCTCCCTGTCCATCACTAACTCCTGGAGTTCACTCAAACCCATGTCCATCGAGTTAGTGATGCCATCCAACCATCTCATCCTCTGTCGTCCCCTTCCCCTCCTGCCCTCAATCTTTCCCAGCATCAGATCAGATCAGATCGGATCAGTCACTCAGTCGTGTCCGACTCTTTGCTACCCCATGAATCGCAGCATGCCAGGCCTCCCTGTCCATCACCAACTTCCGGAGTTCATTCAGACTCACGTCCATCGAGTCAGTGATGCTATCCAGTCATCTCATCCTCTGTCGTCCCCTTCTCCTTCCACCCCCAATCCCTCCCAGCATCAGAGTCTTTTCCAGTGAGTCAACTCTTCGCATGAGGTGGACAAAGTACTGGAGTTTCAGCTTCAGCATCATTTCTTCCAAAGAAATCCCAGGGCTGATCTCCTTCAGAATGGACTGGTTGGATCTCCTTGCAGTCCAAGGGACTCTCAAGAGTCTTCTCCAACACCACAGTTCAAACGCATCAATTCTTTGGCGCTCAGTCTTCTTCACAGTCCAACTCTCACATCCATATATGACCACTGGAAAAACCATAGCCTTGACTAGACAGACCTTTGTTGACAAAATAATGTCTCTGCTTTTCAATATGCTGTCTAGGTTGGTCATAACTTTCCTTCCAAGGAGTAAGCGTCTTTTAATTTCATGGCTGCAGTCACCAGCTGCAGTGATTTTGCAGCCCAGAAAAATAAAGTCTGACACTGTTTCCACTGTTTCCCCATCTATTTCCCATGAAGTGATGGGACCGGATGCCATGATCTTTGTTTTCTGAATGTTGAACTTTAAGCCAACTTTTTCACTCTCCTCTTTCACTTTCATCAAGAGGCTCTTTAGTTCTTCTTCACTTTCTGCCATAAGGGTGGTGTCATCTGCATATCTGAGGTTATTGATATTTCTCCTGGCAATCTTGATTCCAGCTTGTGCTTCTTCCAGCCCAGTGTTTCTCATAATGTACTCTGCATATAAGTTAAATAAGCAGGGTGACAATATACAGCCTTGACATACCCCCTTTTCCTTTTTGGAACCAGTCTGTTGTTGTTCCATGTCCAGTTCTAACTGTTGCTTCCTGACCTGCATACAGGTTTCTCAAAAGGCAGGTCAGGTGGTCTGGTATTCCCATCTCTTTCAGAATTTTCTACAGTTTACTGTGATCCACACAGTCAAAGGCTTTGTCATAGTCAATAAAGCAGAAATAGATGTTTCTCTGGAACTCTCTTGTTTGTTCGATGATCCATCGGATGTTGGCAATTTGATCTCTGGTTCCTCTGCCTTTTCTAAAACCAGATTGAACATCTGGAAGTTCACGGTTCATGTATTGCTGAAGACTGGCTTGGAGAACTTTAAACATTACTTTATACATTCATAATTACTAAATATGCTAAGAGAAAATTAATTTTCCTGACAAATAGCAAATAATTTAGTTACTATTCTTTTTAAAATACATTTCCTTCAGTAACTATATCGATGTATTTTATGCTTGTTCCCTCTTTCTGACATTATATAAGTGGATTCATTTGAATCTCAGTAGAGAAGAGGCACAGACTATAAAAATAGTTGAATAACGAGCATTTAGTTTTTCAAAATCATTTAAAGGAGACACAAAATAAACTCAGGATTCTGAAAAAATAAATATATGCTTGTAAGTAAAACTTCAGAATAAATGTACAACTGCAACTGGTACTACTACAGATTTGATTAACACCTAGCATGTATATAAGAAAATCAAAAGAAAAAAAAAAAAGAGACGGTTTTCTGAACTTAAACTTTGGTGAAGAGACACCAAATATTAGTGGGCAAAGCAATAGTCAGGAAAATAAAATGTGATCAGTGTTGTTCGATTAAAAATATTTTCCAAAATACATGATCTGGAGTGATGAGTCTTTCATGAAAAAATTATTAGAGGACTAATTTAGGTAAGTAATAACTGATGGTATAAATAGTAGCAGAAGTTTTGCTGAGCAGAAGATGTATTTAAACATTAGATTAAAGATAAAACACCTGAGGAATGTATAGTAATAAAACACAATGAAAATGCTCCAATGGAAGTGTGGAAATAAGATGACTTTTTAAAGTATACTGGTGAAATCAATGAGACACCACTACATACTTATTGGAATGGCCAAGTACAAAAACCTAACAAAACCAGTTGCTGGTCAGATGAGGAACAACAGAAAGTCACATCCATGTTATGGGGAATGCAAAATGATACAGTCACTTTGGAAGAAATTTCTTACCTAGCTAAGCATTTTCATACCATATGATCTAGCAATTATGCTCCTAGATAGTCCACCAAATGATTTAAAGGCTAATGACCACAAGAAAGCATGAACATGCAGTATATAACAGCTTAAATCTTTCTCTCTCTCACACACACACAAATTGTAAACCACCACAATGTCCTTTAACAGCTGAATGGATAAAGAAACTATGGTATATCAATATAACAGAATATTATTTAAGAATAAAAAGAAATGAGCTATCAAATCACACACCAAAAAATGGATGAAACCTGAATGAATGTTATTAAGTAACAGAAGGGAGTCTAGAAAAAGTTATAAACTGCATGATGCCAATTATATGATATTCTGGAAAAGGTAAAACTGTAGAGTCCAAAATTTATCAGATTTTTTTTTCCTTTTGCTTCAGAATAGCTTTATTAGTTTGAACACAGTTTGTCAACACTCAACTTTTCTTCTCCTACTTTGATGCACAAGTCCACTCAAAGTCCTCATCACCCCATATCTCATATATTGTAAGGTTATTTTTTAAATTAATTAATTTATTTTAATTGGAGGCTAATTACTTTACAGTTTTGTGGTGGTTTTTGCCATACATTGACATGAATCAGCCAAGGGTGTCCTGAACCTCCCTCCCCATCCCATCCCTCTGGGTTGTCCCAGTGCACCGGCATTGAGTGCCTTTCTTCATGCATCAAAATTGGGCTGGTCATCTATTTCCCATATAGTAATATATATGTTTCAATGCTACCTCAAAACTGGGGAGGTTTTGGACTGATTAGAATGTGACTTATTATTCCAAGTTGATTTTGAATTCTGCAACATATTGAATTGATATGTTAGTTGGTATATTTTTGACCTAGTCTTCAGGGTTTTCTATATAGATTCTCATGTCATTTACAAACAGAGGCAATTTTATTTCTTCCTATCCAATTTATTTATTTTTCTTGCTTTCATACTCTGGGTGGGACTTTAGATACTATATTGAAGAGAAGTGGTGAGGAGGGCACCACTTTCTTGTTCTGATCTTAGAGGAAAACTTTTAGATTTGAATCACTGAGTATGGTGTTGGATGTGTAGTTGACATATATGTCCTTTTTCATGTCTAGGTTAATTCCTTCTATATTTAGTTGGTAGAGAGATATTACTATGAAAGGATGTAGATTTTTAACAGATAATTTTCCTTCTGCATCTGTTGAGGTGATGCTATGGTTTCTATTTTTCATTCTGTCAATGAGGCATATAGCATTTATTGAGACTGGTATGATGAACCATCCTTGAATCTCAGGGTGTATCTCATATGATCTCAATGTAGAGTCTTTGAATGTGCTTTGGAATTTCATTTGCCAATGTTTTTGAGAATATCTGCATGTACATTTCTTAGGTATATAGGTGTGTAACTTTTTTTTTTCTTGTATTGGCCTCAACCACTATTGTGTCAAAGTAAGGTTGACCTCACTACAATTTTGATAGAATTCTTTTGTCTTCAATTTTCAGAATGGTTATCATTAATTTTTGTTGAGTAGAATTTTCTAATTCTACTAAATGTTTAGTAGGATTCACTAATGAAGCCACCTAGTCCTGGTCTTTTGTGTGTATGTGTAAGGGTGGGTATGGAAATTTCATTACAAACCCAATCTCCTTATTAGATTTAAATCTATTCAAATGATCTGTTTCTTCATGATTCCAGTCTTGGTAGGTTTTATTGTTGTAACACTATACGAATCTGCAAGCAATGCAGTAGACTCAGATTTATCCAGTTCCTGGGTATGGAAGATACCTTGGAGAAGGGACAGGCTACCTAATCCAGTATTCCTGGGCTTCTCTGATGGCTCAGACAGTAAAAAGTCCACCTGCAATGCAGGAAATCTAGGCTCAAACACTGGGTTTGGAAGATCCCCTGGAGGAGGGCATGGCAACCCACTCCAGTATTCATGCCTGGAGAATCTGCATGGACAGAGGAGCCTAGCGGGCTGCAGTCCCTGGTATTGCAAAAAGTTAGACACGACTGAGCGATGAAGCATGCATGCATTGTTAATCTTAGTCTACTATGATCCTTTGTATATATGCATTATCAATTGTATTGTTTCTTCTTTCATTTCTGATGCTATTTGCATCATCTCTTTTATTAGTCAATCTAGCTTAGAGTTTGTCAATTTTATTAATTTTTTTGAGAAACCAAAACTGTTTCACTGATTTTTCTATTTTTTTTTTTTTCTGGCTTATATCTCATTTACTTCTGTCCTGCAAATGAACATGTATGCATACTCATTTGTATCTGACTCTTTGAAACCCCATGGACTGTAGCCCACCAGGATCCTTTTTATCTGGAATTTTCCAAGCAAGAATACTGGAGTGGATTGCCATTTCCTACTCCAGGAGATCTTCCTACCCCTAGGATCGAACCCGTGTCTCTTACATCTTCTGAACTGTCAGGTGGATTCTTTACTACAGAGCCACCTGGGAAACCCTAGAACAAAGTGTACCATGAAGGAAATATACATGACACATCAAGACAGAGCAACAGGAGAATAAACCTACTTAAATGGGGAAATAAGAGAAAACAGAAAACCTATCTGAGGAGGTAACATTTAAGCCATGATTTGAGGGCTGAGGAGCTATCCACTAGCATGAAAGTGAAAGTGTTAGTCACTCAGCTGTGTCCGATTCTTGGAGACTCAGTGAAATGCAGCCTGCCAGGATCCACTGTCCATGGATTTATTCAGGCAAGAATACTGGAGTGGGCTGCCATGCCCTACTCGAGGGGATTACCTGTATATCACTTTTGAATATACACTTACCCACTTATCCAAAATTCAACCCAGAGAAGACTATCTGTACTCCTTTGGGACATTCCTAACTGCCTAACTGAGCACTCAGACACTGGAAATAGGATTCCTTGCAACTTCCTCCATGTCATAGATATGTTTTAGTCATATCTACATAGGTTTTCACATGGAATGAAGCCTTCCCTTGCAGACAGGCTACTGCCTCTTCTGTGACAAAAGTCCTTTTTTAAAATATTATCTCTATCTAGGTAACTCCTTTCAAACCTCAGAATGATTGAGGCCCCCATTTTGCTCGTCAATTACTCTGGCTAGCTTTAAAACACTTTCACTGTGCTTACCACCCTTTGTCCTCTGGTTTAGTCAAATGCACTAATGACATTTCTTAAGACTTAGAAAAATTTGTTGAAGCTCTCCAATTACCTTTGCCAAAAGCTTTCCCATTGAGCTTGTTGAATCACAGATCCACCCCTTTTGGAACACATAATCTCTTGCCCTTTGAGATAGTTAAATGATACTCACATGTAGCCTGCCTCTTTTGACCCATGACTGATAAAAGGAGAGGTGCTCTGATATTTCAACATATCTTACAACCTGGAGAATTCTTCTACTGGAAGAAACACTTCCAGAAGGACCTTCTTCAACCTTGCTGGAAAGGGGCCTATCAGCGACTGCAAATCAACCCTCGTGCCACCAACTATTATAATAGTCTCTTGGACTCGCATGATACACCTAATGAAAGAACCAATCCTGACTGGACCTGCATTTCATCTGGTGATCTGAAAGTAAAGATTTTCTGAAATTGAAATAGAAGATATCTGATAAGACAGCTTTCCCAAGATATTCAGATTAGGTGTGTTGAAAATTTATCTGCCAAACCTCTGATGGTCACACGATGCCTCAGATGATCTCCACTGTCTATGATGTTGATAACATTAACTTTAGATAAAAAGTGCCTGAGAGTTATCCCTCTTACACCTCCTTGTTTTGCAAATGTAACTTCATTATGCTTGCAAACTGTGCACTTTCACTCTAACATGGGATACCACACCAAGGGATGGTCCTTCTTGCACTGATGGTAAGGGCAAAAACTGTTGAAACTGAAAAATCTGACTCTTGATCAGTGATGTTTTCAGAGAAAGATCTTGATCAATGGGAAGAACTGCAAAAATTAGTAAAGAGAAACTTCCATTAAAATAGAGTTGGGAGACCAGAAGGCAGAACTCTCAGAGATGACAGGAGAGCCCAACAGAAAGAAGAAAGACTTCCTCTTTTTGAATGGCAAGAGCTCAGCCAATGAAAGACTGTCAGGACTCAGTCAATGAAAAACCACCACACTTCAAACCCTCAGCCTCCCATGGACACATTGCTTAGTATAGACTTTCTAACTTCCTCTTTCTTTCTTTAAAAGAGTTATCATCTCCCTGTTAGGGAGACTTGCATGTGGCTCACCATAGTTGCAGACCATATATTGCAATTCTTCACTGATTAGGAATAAACTCATTTTTGTTGGAGCAATAACTGACAGTCTGTTTTAGGTCAACCCAATCTGAACACTAGTCTGTATAAACCTGAGTGAGGTTACCGTCCTGTCAGTACTAGTATTCTCAGCCTGGCAGCCTTCCTTTGTCTCTCTGAAGGAAAACAAAACAAACAAAAAACACAATAGGTTTCTTCGAGTGGGTCTTGAAATCATGCAATTGCCACCTGTCTCACATTACACAAAATGCGAGATGCACAAAGAAAACACAGCAGGAGTGGGAAAAGGCCATGGATTTGTAAGACAATATTAAGAAAGTGCCCTTAAAAGCCTGTGAATCTCCCCAACTAAGAAAGTGGGGTGGAAAGTGAGTCCTCTCCTGACATCCACTCAGGCAAGCAAGAGGGTGTTCAAGAACCCTCCCTAGAGCTTCAAGTGTGCCTCCTATCCAACATGAACCAGGAGGTGCTGTGACATGGGGGCAGGAGGCCTGGGCAGTGCATTTGCCTTGCCCACTAGCTAGAGCCCCGCCTAGGACCCACCTTCACCCCTTGAGATGTCACCATGACTGTGGTAGCCATTGTTAGGTCTGTGTCCCATTGTCCCTGGGAATGCCACAGACCCCTCCGAGAATCTCAGACTAAAGTCAGAGAGCCCTTGGACCTAACCCACAAACTTCTGAAAGAGACTTTCCTGCCTCCAGCCAGAACCCCACTCCCCTCCTTCCTACCTCAGGGGGACAAATTTCCCTCTGATTCTCTGAAAAAGGAGGGCAAGAAGTGAGTGAGACGGGAGAAACTACTCCCAGAGAGTTGGCTGCTTCCTTCTCTAAAGCAGCACAGAAACACCTGGCATCCTTTGGAGGCAGAGATCCACCCCTAGCCCTAGATGCTGGCAGTGTCAGTGGGGATGCAATCTCCAAGGCCACAGCCATGATTGCCAAGTGAAAGGTGTTGAAAAAAGTCATCAGTAAGAGGGTGTGAGGTTCCGTCAAGTGGTTTGAATGTGAAGGATGAGTATGGCTACATCAGCAGGCACCATACCCAGGAAGATGTGTTTGTTCACCAGACAGCCACCACCTGGAAAAACACCAGCAAGTACCAATGCAGCGTGGGTGATGGCAAGAAAGTGGAGTCCCGCGTGGTGCAGAGCAAGTGGGGCACTAAAGCCACTAAGGAAATCATGTCAGTGGGTTAGCCCCAGTGAAGGGAAGCCACTATGCTGCCAACTGCTCTGGCTTCCACCAGGGCTTCTACATCCACAGCCTTGTGCCAAAATCACAGGGTCCCAAAGGTGCCAAGGACATCATTGATGAACTCAAGGGCAGCAGCAAGAGCTTTACTGCAGCCCAGGGCCTCAGACGCTATCTGCCTGGTCACCCCCAAGACCAACAAATGAGGTGCTTGTGGCCCTTTGGCAGGGCCCCATGTGTGACCTGCTGCCAATGGATCCTGGCTACCACCAGTGGCCCCTGGTCTGACCACCTGCCTGGGTCTGCCCTCACTGCAAGCCTGGAGGGCCATCCTCAGTGGGGTGTGGGCCCCAGCTACCTGCTGAGTCACCCTAGGGACCAATCCACCACTCCTGGTCCAAGACACTTACCAGACATCTCTGAAGAGCCAGAGGCAGAGCACAGGGAGAATGGGTGTGATGCCAGCAGGAACCTACAACAGAGGCCCACTCCATGCTATGGATCCCACAACCAGAATAACCCCTGACACCACACACAGCAAGCACCTGGCACACAGGGCCAGGATTCTGAGGGAAGAGAGGACAAGATCAAGAAAAGCCCCACTGAATCACCTGTTTTTGTCTCTGTGGCCAAGAAGAAGGATGCCCCTGACGAGGGGAACTCCTGCTCATGGATGCACCCTCTACCACCTGGGCTTAGTAACAGCTAGGCTTCCTCCCCAGGGACTCCCTGACCTGGGCTACAGGTGATCTCCCTTTGAGCAGATGATGCCCTTTTCTCAGCTCAGTCCAAACATCCACATTGGATAATAAATGGCCTTTACCCAAGGTGTGAGGATCACACCTTACAAAATCTATATATTTCTAAATTCCCTTATACCATCTGCCTTGGTAGTTTGTGTACACACACACTCACACACATACAGACACACTCACACACACATCTAAATAGATTATTTTTAAATATCTGACCAGGACCACAGCTATTATTCTGCATCCCCAGGTGAATTAGGTGAAGTCATTTTAAAATTTTTCTTTTATTTTAATACAAAAACAAATATTACCTCATACTAAAAATGAACTGACATTACTGTTGTGATATTATCCACCTGATTGGTCATTTTCTCAATAAAACATTTCAAGTTGCTTTCATCTATTATCATACTTGTCTGAAACTTTTTAAAGCGTACTAGCCCATAATTGAATTGTGATGGTCCTTTCCATATTTTCTTAGAAGGAGTTTTAGTAATGATCATACATATTTATCTGTTTAGAAGTCATGAATTTAAGACTAAATCTGGACTTACAGGTTGAATGTTTCAGGATATTCTAAAGAGTAAGAATGTATTAAAAAGATGTACCCCAAACTCTTTTATTTTCATCCTCTTTTGCTGCCCTGGAAATGGAGCAAAAAATAGGGAGGGTGGGCCCAACTATGTACACTTATTGATTAGATAGTTTTCTATGAGACAAAAATAAGAAAAACTGAGCAAAACATTATGGCAAGTAAAAAATGTGGTTCTCTGTAAGCAGAATTAACCTCTTTTGAAGTTTTTTTTTTTTTTTAATGGACTCAATCTACTACCATTTAAGTATATAAAAGTATAGAACAGTCTTTTGGACTCTGTGGGAAAGGGAGAGGGTGGGATGGTTTGGGAGAATGGCATTGAAATATGTATAATATCATATACGAAATGAGTCGCCAGTCCAGATTGGATGCACGATACTGGATGCTTGGGGCTGGTGCACTGGGACGACCCAGAATGATGGTATGGGGAGGGAGGAGTGTGGAGGGTTCAGGATGAGGAACACATGTATGCCTGTGGTGGATTCATTTCGATATATGGCAGAACCAATACAATATTGTAAAGTTTAAAAATAAAATAAATTCTTTAGGTAGATATATTCCTAAGTATTTTATTCTTTCCGTTGCAATGGTGAATGGAATTGTTTCCTTAATTTCTCTTTCTGTTTTCTCATTATTAGTGTATAGGAATGCAAGGGATTTCTGTGTGTTGATTTTATATCCTGCAACTTTAGTCATTGATTAGTTCTAGTAATTTTCTGGTGGAGTCTTTAGGGTTTTCTATGTAGAGGATCATGTCATCTGCAAACAGTGAGAGCTTTACTTCTTCTTTTCCAATTTGGATTCCTTTTATTTCTTTTTCTGTTCTGATTGCTGTGGCCAAAACTTCCAAAACTATGTTGAATAGTAATGGTGAAAGTGGGCACCCTTGTCTTGTTCCTGACTTTAGAGGAAATGCTTTCAATTTTTCACCATTGAGGATAATGTTTGCTGTGGGTTTGTCATATATAGCTTTTATTATGTTGAGGTATGTTCCTTCTATTCCTGCTTTATGGAGAGTTTTGATCATAAATGGATGTTGAATTTTGTCAAAGGCTTTCTCTGCATCTATTGAGATAATCATATGGTTTTTATTTTTCAATTGGTTAATGTGGTGATATATCTACCTAAAGAATCTAAAGACCTATATATAGAAAACTATAAAACACTGGTGAAGGAAATCAAAGAGGACACTAACAGATGGAGAAATGTACCATGTTCATGGATTGGAAGAATCAATATAGTGAAAATGAGTATACTACCCAAAGCAATCTATAGATTCAATGCAATCCCTATCACGCTACCAACAGCATTCTTCACAGAGCTAGAACAAATAATTTCACAATTTGTATGGAAAAACAAAAAACCTCGAATAGCCAAAGCGATCTTGAGAAAGAAGAATGGAACTGGAGGAATCAACCTACCTGACTTCAGGCTCTACTACAAAGCCACAGTTATCAAGACAGTATGGTACTGGCACAAAGACAGAAATATAGATCAATGGAACAAAATAGAAAGCCCAGAGATAAATCCACACACCTGTGGACACCTTATCTTTGACAAAGGAGGCAAGAATATACAATGGATTAAAGACAATCTCTTTAACAAGTGGTGCTGGGAAATCTGGTCAACCACTTGTAAAAGAATGAAACTAGAACACTTTCTAACACCATACACAAAAATAAACTCAAAATGGATTAAAGATCTAAACGTAAGACCAGAAACTATAAAACTCCTAGAGGAGAACATAGGCAAAACACTCTCTGACATACATCACAGCAGGATCCTCTATGACCCACCTCCCAGAATATTGGAAATAAAAGCAAAAATAAACAAATGGGACCTAATTAACCTTAAAAGCTTCTGCACATCAAAGGAAACTATTAGCAAGGTGAAAAGACAGCCTTCAGAATGGGAGAAGATAATAGCAAATGAAGCAACTGACAAACAACTAATCTCGAGAATATACAAGCAACTCCTACAGCTCAACTCCAGAAAAATAAATGACCCAATCAAAAAATGAGCCAAAGAACTAAATAGACATTTCTCCAAAGAAGACATACAGATGGCTAACAAACACATGAAAAGATGCTCAACATCACTCATTATCAGAGAAATGCAAATCAAAACCACTATGAGGTACCATTTCACACCAGTCAGAATGGCTGCGATCCAAAAGTCTACAAGTAATAAATGCTGGAGAGGGTGTGGAGAAAAGGGAACCCTCTTACACTGTTGGTGGGAATGCAAACTAGTACAGCCACTATGGAGAACAGTGTGGAGATTCCTTAAAAAACTGGAAATAGACCTGCCTTATGATCCAGCAATCCCACTGCTGGGCATACACACTGAGGAAACCAGAAGGGAAAGAGACACGAGTACCCCAATGTTCATCGCAGCACTGTTTATAATAGCCAGGACATGGAAGCAACCTAGATGTCCATCAGCAGATGAATGGATAAGAAAGCTGTGGTACATATACACAATGGAGTATTATTCAGCCATTAAAAAGAATACATTTGAATCAGTTCTAATGAGGTGGATGAAACTGGAGCCTATTATACAGAGTGAAGTAAGCCAGAAAGAAAAACACCAATACAGTATACTAACGCATATATATGGAATTTAGAAAGATGGTAACAATAACCCTGTGTACGAGACAGCAAAAGAGACACTGATGTATAGAACAGTCTTATGGACTCTGTGGGAGAGGGAGAGGGTGGGAAGATTTGGGAGAATGGCATTGAAACATGTAAAATATCATGTATGAAATGAGTTGCCAGTCCAGGTTCGATGCACGATACTGGATGCTTGGGGCTGGTGCACTGGGACGACCCAGAGGGATGGAATGGGGAGGGAGGAGGGAGGAGGGTTCAGGATGGGGAACACATGTATACCTGTGGCGGATTCATTTTGATATTTGGCAAAACTAATACAGTTATGTAAAGTTTAAAAATAAAATAAAATTAAAAAAAATAAAATAAAATTTAAAAAATAAATAAAAAAGAAAATAGGCATGAGGGACTGATGGTGGTGGACAATGAGGAGATGCTCATCCAAGGGTACAAACTTTGAGTTGTAAGATGGTTAAGTTCCAAGAACCTAACACATAGTTTGGAGACTATGGTTAAAAATACTGTCTTGTATACTTGAAAGTTGCTATGAGAGTAGAGCATTAATGTTCTCACCATGACAACAACAACAAAATGCTAATTATGTGAGGTGAAGGATATGCTAATTAATCTTATTGTGGGAAAGGTTTTAACATACACCTGTATGAAAGATATCACATTGTATATCTTAAATTTACACTATATCTCAATAAATCTGTGGGGGAAAACTGAAGGAAAAAAATAAAATGGACAAGGAAGCACATATAATTTTTGTTGTGTACACCTCTGGAGGTAAAGAGAAACATGTAGTCTGTATCTTCTTCTATGCTTCCTGGTTGAGCTCTTCCAGGGGGCCTGTGGAAGATTCCTGGAAGGCTGAGCAGGTGCAGTTCATCACACCTCAATCCCTTGAAACAGAGAAGCTCTGCTTGGAAGTGTCATTCCTATCCTGATCTTTACTTGAACATGTGGTGGAGTTGATGGATGGGAGGCAAGAGTTGGGTTTGGAGGTGGGGGAAATGAGCCATAGATACTTGAAACCAACAGAGGTCTTTAAAACCTCATGTTACAGATTAAGGAAATTAGATTATAGGTAACAAGATCCAAATACTTTTCTCATTTACATGCTAAGGCATTTTACACAAAATTAAAAGCTAACCTAATGTATTTGGAGAGGGAGTATTCAATAACTCATTATGGCTATATATCCAAATCCATTCACACAGAAACAGTAGAGATACTTCATTCAGAGAATATTTGAGTGCCCTCCTGTGCCAGACACTCTGCCAGGCACTAGGAATCACATAACAAGGAAGAAGATGGCCCTTTATCTCAAGGAGCCCACAACCTAGTGGAGAGAAACCTCAGAGAAATCTGACGCTGGCTACACCATGGAGTGCTCTGGGGGAGTTAGCACAGGATGTGAGAGGAAACACAGGTGAGGCAGACACTTGAATTTAAAATTCTACCTAGCATTCACCACCAAACTCTGATTTGATAAAGTCATGTCAACATAGAGCTAGAAGTTGTCCATCCAGACTCCTAGCCCAGTGCACTTCCCAGGATACTAACTGATGTCTTCAGAGACGAGCAGAGAGCACTAAAAATCACCAAGCATACGAATTTATACTGATGAACAGCGCCAAGTGAAAATAGAGGAAGACTTGAAGTGAGACTAAATCTGCTCTGATTAGGAATGAAGTCAGGTCCATCCAGGATGTCTCTTTATGCCAAGTAACAGACACGGATACAGGGCAGGGAAATGTCGTCTGTAGGTACAGGGTTGGATTCATAGGCTTCTCCCTGCTGAGTGAGGTGTATGCATCAGGAGTCAGTGGATGGGTCAGCCTGGCCCTGGAGGGTTCACTTTGTGGGAATGGAGGACATAAAGGGCCAGACTAAGGATTCTTGAATCTTCCCTGCTCAAAAAGGTTCCTAACAGGATCCATTAACAGACGTTGACCTGGTGATTGCTGTCTGAGGGTGGAGCAAGGGACAACTGAAGGGTACAGAGCTTGTCACAGAGTTATTCACGTGTAAAAAGGGGTGACTATATTTAACTGGCAGCAGGAATGTTCTGCTGATTCCCAACTGCTCCAGGATTGAAAAAAATTCCAGGAAAACCTCTACTTCTGTTTCATTGACTACACTAAAGCCTTTGACCATGTGAATCACACCAAACTGTGGACAGTTCTTAAAGAAACAGGAATAGCACACCAGCTCACCTGCTTCGTGAGAAACCTGTATGTAGGTCAAGAAGCAACAGTTAGAACCTGGCATGGAAGAATGGACAGGCTCAACATTGGGAAAGGTGTATGTCAAGGCTGTATATTGTCACTCTGCCTATTTAACTCATATGCAGAATACACCATGCAAACTGTCGGGCTGGATGAAGTGCAAGCTGGGCACAAGACTGCCAGGAGAGTTATCAATAACCTCCGATACACAGATGACACCACCCTTACGGCAGAAAGCAAAGAGGAACCAAAAAGCCTCTTGAAGAAGGTGAAAGAGGAGCGTGAAGAAGCCTGCATAAAATCAAAATTCAAATATTAAAAAAATCTCAATATTCAAAAAAACTAATATCACGGGATCTGGTCCTATCACTTCATGGCAAATAGTTGGGGAAACTAAGGAAATAGTAACAGTCTTTATTTTCTAGGTCTCCAAAATCACTGTAGGCGATGACTGCAGCCATGAAATTGAAAGACACTTGCTCCTTGGAAGAAAAGCTATGACCAACCTAGACAGCACATTAAAAAGCAGAGACATTACTTTGCCAAAAAAGACCCGTCTAAGTCAGAGCTATGGTTTTTCCAGTAGTCACATGTGGATGTAAGAATTGGACCATAAAGAAAGCTGAGCATCTGGACTCTGTGGGAGAGGGAGAGGGCGGGAAGATTTGGGAGAATGGCATTGAAACATGTAAAATATCATGTATGAAATGAGTTGCCAGTCCAGGTTCGATGCACGATACTGGATGCTTGGGGCTGGTGCACTGGGACGACCCAGAGGGATGGAATGGGGAGGGAGGAGGGAGGAGGGTTCAGGATGGGGAGCACATGTATACCTGTGGCAGATTAATTTTGATATTTGGCAAAACTAATACAGTTATGTAAAGTTTAAAAATAAAATAAAATTAAAAAAAATTTAAAAAAAAAAGAAGAAAGAAACCATTCAACTTGGGTTCAATATTCACTGTAATGTAAAAAAAACAAACAAAAAACAAAAAAAAGAAAGCTGAGCATCAAGGAACTGATGCTTTTGAACTGTGGTGTTGGAGAAGACTCTTGAGAGTCCATTGGACTGCATGGAGGCCCAACCAGTCAATCTTGAAGGAAATCAACCCTGAATATTCACTGGAAGCACTGATGCTGTCGCTGCAATACTTTGGCCATTGCCGCCAAGAGCTGACTCACTGGAAAACCCTCGGATACTAGGAAAGACGGAAGGCAGGAGGAGAAGGGGATGACAGTGGACGAGATGGTTGGATGGCATCACTGACTCATTGGACATGAGTTTAAGCAAACTCCAGGAGACGGTGAAGGACAGGGAAGCCTGGTGTGCTGCAGTCCATGGGATCCCAAAAGAGTCGGAACTGACTGAGTGACTGAGCAAAAACCAGGATTTAGGCATTGTTATTCAATCACTCATTCTGATTAAATTTCTGTAATGCAGTTCCTGTTCTGGCTGCTGTGGGATTGTGGTTCTCCTTGCTTCTTCTGTCTTCCCTCGGGTAGATGAGGCTAGGAGGCTTGTGTAAGCTTCCTGATGGGAGGGACTGGTGGTGCGAAAACTTCATTCTTGCTCTGGTGGGCAGGGCCGTGCTCAGTAAAACTCGAACTATTTGCTGATGAGTGGGGCTGTGCTTTCTCCCTGTTAGATGTTTGGCCTAAGGCGACCCATCACTGGGGCTCTTTGGGCTCCATGGTAGAGTTAATGGCAACCTCCAACAGAGCTTATGCCAAAGGGAAGCTTCCAGGACTGCTGTTGCCAGTGCCCCTGTCCCTGCAGCGAGCCACTGCCAACCCACATCTGCAACACTAGTGGGTAGGTCTGTCTGCTTCAGTCTCTTGTGCTGTCACTGCTCCTTTCCCATGAGCCTTGGGACATACACAGTTTTGTCTGTGCCCTCCAAGAGTGGCATCTCTGTTTTCCCCCATGCTCTGGAAGGCTTGCAGTCAAAACCTGTTGGCAGTCAATGGCAGATTCCCTGGGGATTCCAGTCCCTGTGCCAGATTTCCAAACCGGGAAGCCTGATGTGGGGATCTGAACCTTCACACCAGTGGGAGAACCTCTTTGGAATTATTCTTCTACAGTTTGTGGTTCCCACTCCTGGCCGGTATGGGATTTCACTTTCCCATGTTTTGATTTTCCTGTCTCATTGAAGTTTCTTCTTTGTCTTTGGAAAAGAGGTATCTGTTTTTGGTGAGCTCCAGCATCCTCCTGTCAATGGTCATTCAACAGCTAGTTGCGTTTTGGTGCTCTCTCAGGAGGAGAAGAGCACATGACCTTCTACTCCACTATCTTGAAAGAGAAGCATGAGTTCTCTGTTCTTTCCCAGGCTTGGGAGGAGGGCATGGCAACCCACTCCAGTGTTCTTGCCTGGAGAATCCCGTGGACAGAGGAGCCTGGAGGGCTACAGTCCATGGGGTCCCAAAGAGTCAGACACGATTGAAGCGACTTAGCAGGCACACAGGCTTGAACTTTCTGCTCTGTTCAGTTGCTAGGTCATGTCTGCCTCATTGCAGCCCCATGGACTCCAGCATGCCAGGCTTCCCTGTCCTTCACTATCACTCGGAGTTTGCTCAAGTTCATGTCCACTGAGTCACTGATGCTATCTAACCATCTCATCCTCTGCCAGCCCCTTCTCCTTTTGTCTTCAATCTTTCACAGAATCAGGGTCTTTTCACATCAGGTGGCCAAAGTACCGGAGCTTCAGCTTCAGCATCAATCCTTCCCATGAATAGTCAGGGTGGATTTCCTTTAAGATTGATTGGTTTGATCTCCTTGCAGCCCAGGGGACTCTCCAGAGTCTTCTCAAGTGCAAAACTAACAATATTTAAATTTATAGCAGATACGCTTTCACAGTAGTTCATGGCTTTGGAATGGTGTAGAAGCAACACGACTTTCTAACTGCCAGTGGAAGCAAAATTTAAGATGGCTTTCGTTTAGGGATTAGTGGATGCAATCCTTACCGAGGCATTCTAAACTTCATGCTCTGGAAGCTAAGGCAAATCAAATCGCCTTGCTGATACTTCCACAAGGAATGCTGCTCTTAAAGTAACCAACAATAGCCAAACCTCTGTCATGGTGCACAGGGATATTTCCCCAAGTTATAACTTGGGAAAACTGGCAAGAGGGGCTTAACACTTAGCCTCAGAGAAGGGAAAGCAAGACTGGAGGGTTAAACAATTGTTGGTTTGATTAAAAGGGAAAGATCCAAGTCAGACCAAATAGCAGCACAGCTTTACTGGAGACTAAAATCCCCCCTCATAGCCACTGTGACCTGCAGTAAACTACTGGCCGACTGATGGAATGATAGCATGTGTGAATCCCTACTGGTGGGGAAACACTAACAAGGGGCCAATAAGTGCCTCCCTCAATGGATCTCAAGGTGTGAGGCTTGCTTAGCTTCGGAAAATACTGACAATCTCTTTCTCGAGAGGCAGAAAATGCGTTCTTTCAGCAATGAGTTAAAGTTGGTGTTGTTTCCCATCCTCCAGTATTTGGTGTTTCCATTTGGGGGAGTGGGGAGGGAAGGAGCAGTTCTAATAGGTGTGTGTTCTTGCTGCTGAGTCACTAAATCATGTCCGACTCTTTGTGACCCCATGGACTGCAGCATGCCAGGCTTCCCTGTCCTTCACTATCTCCCAGAGCTTGCCCAGATTCCTGTCCACTGAGTCGGTCATGCTATCGACCCATCTCACCCTCTGTCACCCTCTTCTGCTGCCTTCAATCTTTCCCAGCATCAGGGTCTTTTCCAACAGGTGAGTGGTGCTATCCTATTCTTTTCATCTGTAGTTCCCTTACTGTGTATGATGTGTATCATGCTTGTGTCAACTTAGCTATTATTAGCTGTATATCATCTTTGAAACCACATGGCCCACTTGTCCAAAATACACCCCAGATATAACCGGCTGTACTCCTCCTGGACAGTTTAAACTGCCTCAGTGGAGCATTCAGGCACTGGAAATAAGATTCCTTACAACTTCCTCCACCTCGTGGATGTGTTTTAGTCACGGCCGGTATGTTTTAACATTGGACCAAAACCTTTCCTTGAAGACAGGCTACTGCCTCTTCTATGGCTAAAGTCCTTTTGGAAAAGATGATCCCTATCCAGGGAACTCCTCGCCAACTTCAGAATGATTGAGGCCCCCGTTTTACTGGTCAGTTACTTCCACAAGTCTGCACTGTTTGGCTAGTTTTACAACACTTTCACGGCGCTGACCAGCCTCACTCCTCTGGTTTAGTCAAATGCACTGATGACATTATTAAGACTCAGTTGGCAAGATTTGTGCAGGCCCTCCAATTACCTTGTCCAAAAGCATTGCCTATTGGTCCTTCTGAATCACAGATCCACTCTGTTTGGAATGCATAAACTTTCACCCTTTGAGACAGTCATAGGATAGTCACTTGGCTCCTGCCTCTTTTGACCCACCACTGAAAAGAGGAGAGGTCCTCTGATATTTCAACACACCTTGCAACAGGGACGTTACATCTATTGGCAAAAACACTTCCAGAAGGAGTCACCTCTACCTTGCTGGAAAGGCCCCTATCAGGTACTGTTAGCCAGCCCTTGTGCCACCAAGCTCCAGGGAATAGACTCTTGGACTCACAAGACACACTTAAAGAAAGCACAGATCCTGACAGGACCTGCACAGTACCTAGTGATCTGAGAGTAGAGGTTTTCTGAAGTTGAAGCAGAGATGATATCTGACAAGACAGCCTTCCCAGGATATACAGAGTATGTCTCTTGAAAGTTTGTCTGCCAAACCTCCGATGGGGGCACAATGCTTCAGGTGATCTCCAGCCTCTATGATCTTGAAAACATGAACTTTGGAGAAAAAGTGCCTGAGGGTTCTCCCTCTGGCCCCTCCTTCTTACTCTAAAGTGACTTCAATACACTTCCAAACTCTGCACTTTCACTCTAACATGGGATGCTATGCCCAGGAGAGGTCTTTCCAGGCATGGGGGTGTGGCGGGGGAGGAAGGTGGGCGGGGGTTGGCAAAAACTGAAAAAAATCTAACTCTTGATCAATGATGCTTTCAGAGAAAGATTTTGGTCAAAGGGGTGAAGGGTAAAAATTAATAAAGAGGCACTTCCATTAAGATAGAGTTGGGAGGCCAGAAGGGAGGGCTCTCAGACATGACACCAGAACCCAGCAGGAAGAAGAAATACTTCCTCTTCTTGAATGCTAATAGCTCAGCCAGTGAGAGACTGTCAGGACTCAGCAAATGAAGAGCCACCATACTTCAAAGCCTCAGCCTCCCATGGACACTTTGTCTAGTGCAGCCTTCCTAACCTCCCCATTCTTTCAAAGAGTTATCTTCTTCCTGTTAGGGAAGCTTGCGCGTGGCTCACCATGGTTGTAGACCCCGAATTGCAGTTCTCTGTTGATCTAGAGTAAACTCATTTATGGTGGAGAGACCCCTGGCAGTCTATTTGTTTTAGGTCAACATAATCTTAACACTAGTCTGGATAAACATGTGCTACATTAGTGTCCTCTCAGCACTGGCATTCTAGGCCTGGCAGCCTTCAGAAGGGAAACAAAAACAAAACAAATAGACAAAACCCACAACAGGTTTCTTTGATTGGGTTTTCAAATCACCCGGCTGTCATCTTGCCCCAAGTGACACAAAATGCCTGACCCACACAATGAGCTCCTTGGGGGTCGGAAGAGGACCAGAGATTTGTGAGAGAATATCGAGCGAGTGCCCTTAGAAGGCTGCGAATCTCCCCAACCAAGGAAGAGGGCTGGAACGTGGGTCCCCTCAAGCAAGCAAGAGGGTGCTCAAGGCCCTTTCCTAGAGCTTCAAGTGAGCCACCTTCTCCACCATGAAGCAGGAGGTACTATGATGTGGTGGCAGGAGGCTGGGGTGGAGTGCATTTGCCCCGCCCTCCCCCACCCCACTCAAGCTACGTCAAAGACCCGCCCCGCCCCCACCCCTCGAGAGCTCACCATCACCATGGCAGCCACTGTTTGGTCTGCGTCCCCGTCGTCTCAGGAGATGCTACAGGCCTCTCCAAGACTCTCGGACTAAATCCAGAGAGCCCTTGGCCTTAACCCACAAACCTCCCAGAGAGAGGCTCCTGCCTCCAGCCCGAGCCCCCTCCCACCCTTCCAACCTCAGAAGGACAAATTTCCCTCTGATTCTTGGACAAAGGAGATCAAGGACGATCTGATGAGTGAGGCGGGGGAGCCCACCCTCAGGGACGTGGCCGCTTCCTTCCGCCCTCACGCGGCGTGGAAACCCCTGGCATCCTTGGGAGGCAGAGACCAGACCCTAGGCCTAGGCACAGGCCACCTCAGCGGGGATGGGATCCCCAAAACCACCACCAGGGGCGCCAAGGGAAAGGCGCCTAAGAAGGTCATTGCTAAGAGGGTCCTAGGCACTGTCGTGTGGTTTAAGGATAAGAAAGGGTACGGCTTCATCAGGAGGCACGATACCCAGGAAGATGTATTTGTTCACCATACGGCCATCACCGGGGAAACCCCCTGCAAGTACCGAGGCAGCGTGGACGACGGCGAGACGGTGGAGTTCGACGTGGTGCAGGGTGAGCGGGGCACCGAGGCCGCTAACGTGACCGGGCCAGCGGGCGTGCCACTGAAGGGAAGCTGCTACACTGCCCACCGCAGCAGCATCCGCCGGGGCTCCAGCATCCATAGCCATGCGCCGCCACCGCGAGGTCCCAAGAGCACGGAGGGCGACGCTGATGAACGCGAGGGCAGAGGCGAAGGCTTCACTGCGGCCCAGGGCCTCAGACGCCCTCTCCCTGGCCACTCCCAAGACCAACGACTGAGGCGTTTCCCGCTCTCCCGCAGGGCACCGTCTGTGACCCGCCACTCATCGATCCTGGCTACCACCAGCGGCCCCCGGTCCGACTGGCAGCCTGGGTCCGCCCCCACCGCAAGGCAAGAGGGGCATCCTCGGCGGGGTTGGGGCCCCAGCTACCTGCTGAGTCGCCCTAGGGGCCGAGGCACCACTCCTGGTCCAAGACGCTCACCAGGCATCTCGGAGGAGCTGGAGGAAGAGCACAGCGAGAGCCGGCACGAAGCCAGCGGCAATCCGCCACAGAGGCCCCCTCCACGCTATGGATCCTGCCGTCCCAATAACCCGCGCCGCCTCCCGCAGCGAGTGCCTGGCGCCCAGGGACAGAATTCCGACCGAGGAGAGGGCAAGATCAGGAAGAGCGCCACTGAAACACCTGCTTCTGTCGCTGTGGCCAAGAAGAACGACGCCCCTGAGGAGGAGAACCCCTCTGTCATGGATGCGCCCTCTGCCGCCCGGGCCTAGTCACAGCTCGGCTCGCTCCCCAGGGACTCCCTGCCCTGGGCTACAGGTGATGTCCCCTTGAGGAGCTCAGTCCAAACATGCACACAGATTGTTAGATTTGGGCCCTGAAAAAGATACATGCCCTTTACCCAAGGTGAGAAGATAAATTACAAGATCTATGTAATTCTAAATTCCCTCATACCATCTGCCTTGGTAGTTTCCCTACACACACACTCACACACACACTCACACACACATGCACACACGCACATAAACACACACTTCTGAACCTATATCTTTAATGGTCTGACCAGGACCACACCTATTATTCTGCATCCCCAGGTGAATTTGTTGAAATAACCTTAAAAAACTGTGTTTTATTTTTAGCCAAAAAAAAAAAAAAAAAAAGAAGAAGAAGAAGTAGAAGAAAGGAAGAAAATGAAGATTATCTGAAACTAGAGATGATGTCACATTGCTCACCTGGCTTGTATTTCCGCAATGAAACATTTCATGTTGCCTTTATCTCTTATCACTGTTGTTTGAAATTTTTTAAAGCCTACTAGCCCAAAATTCAGAGAAGGCAATGGCACCCCACTCCAGTACTCTTGCCTGGAAGATCCCGTGGACAGAGGAGCCTGGTAGGCTGCAGTCCATGGGGTCGCTAGAGTCAGACATGATTGAGCGACTTCACTTTCCGTTTTCACTTTCATGCATTGGATAAGGAAATGGCAACCCACTCCAGTGTTCTTGCCTGGAGAATCCCAGGGACGTGGAAGCCTGGTGGGCTGCCGTCTATGGGGTCGCACAGAGTCGGACACGACTGAAGCGATTTACCACCAGCAGCCTAAAATTGTATTGAGAGTCCTTACAATCTTTATTTATCTTTTGAACGAGTTTTAGCAAAGGTCATACATATTGGTCTCTTCACAAGTCATGAATTTAAAACTAATTCTGGACTTAACAGATTGAACATCTCAGCTTGTTCTAAAGGGGAATAATGCATGAAGAAAGATGTATCCTGACCTTTTTCATTTCCATCCTCTTCCCCTGCCTTGGAATTAGAACAATAAGTCGGGAGAGTGGGGCCCAACTACCCACACTTACTCCTTTGCTAGTACTCTGTGTTTTGCAAGCAAAACATCATGACCAGTAAAACTGTGGCTCTCTGGAAGCAGAATTTGCCTCTTTCAAATTTTTTTTAAGGGATGTGATCTAATACCATTGAACTATAAAAATGAAAATTGGCATGAGGGGCTGGGAGTGGTGGACAATGAGGAGATGCTCATCCAAGGGTACAAACTTTGAGTTGTAAGATGAGTAAGTTACAAGGACCTAAGTTACAGCATGGAGACTATGGTTAACAGTACTGTCTTGTATACTTGAAAGTTTCTATAAGAATAGGTCATTAATGTTCTCACCATAACAACAAGAAGAAAATGTTAATTATGAGAAGGGAAGGATGTGTTCCTTAACCTTACTATGGGCAAGGTTTTTCAACATGCACCTGTGTGAAAATTATCACATTGTACCTCTTAAACTTACACGATATCACCATAAATCTGTAGGGGTGAACCTGAGGGACAAAAAGAAAGGAAGCAAGTGTAATTTTTGTTGTGATCAAGGAAGCATCCCTGGGGCTGAAGAGAAACATGTAGTCCATAATCTTCATCTGAGCTTCCTGGTTGAGCTCTTCCAGGGGGCCTGTGGAAGATTCCTGGAAGGCTGAGCAGGAGGTGCAGTTCAGTCCACCTCATTCCCATCAAACAAAGAAGCTCTGATTGGGAGTGTCATTCCTATCCTAGTCTTTATTTGAACATGTGGTGGAGTTGATGAATGGGAGGCAGGAGTTGGGTTTGGAAGTGGGGGAAATGAGCCATAGATACTTGAAACCAACAAAGGTCTTTAAATCCTCATGTTACAGATTAAGGAAATTGGATTATAAGTAGCAAGATCCAAATACATTTCTCATTTACATGTGGAGGCATTTTACACCACATTAAAAGCTGGCCTAATGTATTTGGAGAGGGAGTATTCAATCATTATTTATGGTTATATTTCCAAATCCATTCACACAGAAACAGTAGAAGTACTTCATTCAGAGAATATTTGAGTGCCCTCCTGTGCCAGACACTCTGCCAAGCACTAGGAAATGCATCATAATGAAGATGGCCCCTTATCTCAAGGAGCCCACAACCTAGTGCAGATGAGACAAAACTGACAGTGGCTACACCATGGAGCAAGTGCTCTGGGGGAGTTAGCACAGGATGCAAAAGGAAACACAAGTGAGGCATTTTGTGGCAGGGTTAGTTCCAGGCTGAAAAAACCACTACTTGGGCACTTGAATTTAACATTATACCTAGCAACCACCACAAAACTCAGATTCGATAAAGCCATCTCGACACAGAGCTAGAGGTTGTTCATCCAGACTCCTAGCCCAGTGCACTTCCCAGTATACCAGCTGACTTCTTCAGAGACTAGCAGAATGAATCAAAAATCATTAAGCATAAGAATTTATACAGAAACACATCACCAAGTGAGAATAGAAGAGGACTCAAAGTGAGACTAAACTTGTTATAATTAGGAAAGAATTCAGGTCCCTCCAGGAATCTTTTTTACATCAAATAACAGACCCAGATAGGGTGCAGGGAAATGTCTTCTATATATATACAAGGTTGGGTTCATAGGCTTCAACTTCTTCTGTGAGGTATGAGCATCCGGAGACAGTAGATTGGTCAGCCTGGCCATGGAGGCTTCTCTTTGGCAGAATGGAGGGCATAAAGACAAGACTAAGGAATCGTGAATTTTCCCTGCTCACAAGGTGCCTGACAGGAATAATTAGCAGAAGTTGACCTGGTGATTGCTGACTGGGGAGGGGGTTGGTGTGGAGTAGTGGAGAACTGAAGGATATAGAGCGTGGTCACAGAGGTATTGATACATATCTAGGGATGACTATAGCTGGCAGCAGGAATGTTCTGCTGTTTCCCAATTGGTCCAGGATTTACAAAAATTCCAGAAAAATATCTACTTCTGTTTCATTGATTACACAAAAGTCTTTGACTGTGTGAATCACAACAAGCTGTGGAAAATTCTTGAAGAGATAGGAATATGAGATCACCTCACCTGCCTCCTGAGAATCCTGTATGCAGTTCAAGAAGCAACAGTTAGAACCGGATGTTGAACAACAGACTGGTTCAACATTGGGAAAGGAGTACGTCAAGGCCATATATTGTCCCTCTGCTTATTTAACTTATATATGTATATTACATCATGTGAAATGCCAGGCTGGATGAAACACAAGCTTGAATCAAGATTGCTGGGAGAAATATCAATGACCTCAGATATGCAGATGACACCACCCTTATAGCAGAAAGTGAAGAGGAACTAAAGAGCCTTTTAATGAAAGTGAAAGAGGAGAGTGAAAAAGCTGGCAGAAAATTCAGTAGTCAAAAAATTAAGATCATGGCATCCATTCCCATCACTTCATGACAAACAGATGGGGAAACACTGGAAACAGTGAGAGATTTTATTTTCTTGGGCTCCAAAATCACTGCAGATAGTGGCTGCAGCCATGAAAGTAAACAACGCTCATTCCTTGGAATAAGGAAAAACCTAGACAACATTTTTTTTTTTAATTTATTTTAGTTGGAGGCTAATTACTTTACAATATTGTACTGGTAACATATTAAAAAGAAAAAAACATCACTTTGCTGGCAAAGGTCCATATAGTCAAAGCTATGGTTTTTCTAGTAGTCATGTACGGATGATAGAGTTGGACAATATGGACGGCTGAGCATAAAAGAATTGATGCTTTCAAAGTGTGGTATTGGAGGAGATTCTTGAGAGTCCCTTGGACAGCAAGGAGATAAAACCAGTCAATCCCAAAGGAAATCAACCTTGAATATTCATTGGAAGGACTGATGCTGAAGCTCCAATACTTTGGCCACCTGATGTGAAGAGCTGACTCATTGGAAAACACTCTGATTCTGGGAAAGTTTGAAGCAGGAGGAGTAGGGGACAACGAAGAACAAGATGATTGGATGGCATCACCAACCCAATGGATATGAGTTTGAGCAAACTCGAGGAGATGGTGAAAGACAGGGTGTGCTGCAGTCCATGGGATCACAAAGAGTTGGACATGACTGAATAGAAGAACAACAACCAGGATTTAGGCATTGTTGTTGTTCAATCACTCAATGATGTCTGACTCTTTGTGACTGCATGGACTGTAGCATGCCAAGGTTCCCTGTCCTTCACTATCTCCCAGAATTTTTCCATTGTGTCAATGATGCAATCCAATAATCTAATTCTCTGTAGCTCCCTTCTCCCCCGGCCCTCAGTCTAGCCCAGCATCAGGGTCTTTTCCAACAGATCAGCTCTTTGCATCAGTTGGCCAAAGTACTGGAGCTTCACCTGCAGCTTTGGTCCTTCCAATGATTATCCAGCACTGATTTCCTTTAGGACTGACTGATTTGGTTTCCTTGCTGTCAAAGGGACTCTCAAGAGTCTTCTACAGCACCATTTTTTCCAGCATACTTCAAAAGCATCAATTCTTTCTCACTCAGCCTTCTTTATGGTTCAATTTTCACATCTGTACATGACTACTGGAAAAACCATACCTTTGACTATACGGACTTTTGTCGGCAAAGTGATGTCTCTTCATTTTAATATGCTGTCTAGGCTTGTCATATCTTTTCTTCCAAGGAACAAGTGTCTTTTCATTTCATGGTTTAAGGGTTTAGGCATACTTAAGTGCAACTTAAGTGGAAATACCAGTCCACCTTACCTGCCTCTTGAGAAACCTATATGCAAGTCAGGAAGCAACAGTTAGAACTGGACATGGAACAACAGACTGGTTCCAAATAGGAAAAAGAGTACGTCAAGGCTGTATATTGTCACCCTGCTTATTTAACTTATATGCAGAGTACATCATGAGAAAAGCTGGGCTGGAAGAAGCACAAGCTGGAATCAAGATTGCCAGGAGAAATATCAATCACCACAGATATGCAGATGACACCACCCTTATTGCAGAAAGTGAAGAGGAACTAAAAAGCCTCTTGATGAAAATGAAAGAGGAGACTGAAAAATTTGGCTTAAAGCTCAACATTCAGAAAACGAAGATCATGGCACCTGGTCTCATCATTTCATGGGAAATAGATGGGGAAACAGTGGAAACAGTGGCTGATTTTATTTTGGGGGGTTCCAAAATCACTGCAGGTAGTGATTGCAGCCATGAAAGTAAAAGACACTTACTCCTTGGAAGGAAAGTTATAACCAACCTAGATAGCATATTCAAAAGCAGAGACATTACTTTGCTAACAAATGTCTGTCTAGTCAAGGCTATGGTTTTTCCAGTGGTCATATATGGATGTGAAAGTTGGACTGTGAAGAAAGCTGAGTGCCGAAGAATTGATGCTTTTGAACTGTGGTGTTGGAGAAGACTCTTGAGAGTCCCTTGGACTGCAAGGAGATCCAACCAGTCCATCCTAAAGGAGAACAGTCCTGGGTGTTCATTGGAAGGACTGATGCTGAAGCTGAAACTCCAATACTTTGGCCACCTCATGCAAAGAGTTGACTCATTGGAAAAGACCCTGATGTTGGGAGGGATTGGAGGCGGGAGGAGAAGGGGACGGCAGAGATGGCTAGATGGCATCACCGACTCGATGGACATGAGTTTGAGTGAACTCCTGGAGTTGGTGATGGACAGGGAGGCCTGGTGTGCTGTGATTCATGGGGTCGCAAAGAGTCAGACACGAATGAGCGACTGAACTGAACTGAAGTGCAACTTCAGCAGCCCAGCAGAAGCCAAAGGATACCACCTAAGACTCAACAGAGAGATGCCTGGGCTGTCTCCAGAAAACTTTGATTTAAACAAAAACAAAAAGAAATATGTCCTTTATGCTAATTGTCTTTCCTTTGTTTCACTCCCAATTCACGTACCAGATATTACTTGTTTTTTTTTTTTTTTTTTTTGTCTTAAAAATGTGAATTTTGCAGTTATCTTTGTTTCAGTCATTGAAAAGTGGCAGGCCCCATCCTAAAGACTTTAACAACAGCAGGCTTCCTTACATATCTTTGATTGGGAGGCTGTGTTCCAGGGAATGTGGGTAGGAATACTCTTTGTACATTAGAATGTCACCCCAGCAGGCATATCCTGCATCCAATAAATTGCTCTATAGATATCTGTTAGGTCCAGCTGGTTTATATTACCATTCATGTTCTCTATTTCATAGTTCATCTTCTGACTAATCTTTCTAACCCTTATTGAAAGTGGATTAGTAAAGTCTAACAATTGTTGAATTGTCTATTTCTCTCTTCAATTCTATCAGTTTTTTTTCCCTCCATAAATTTTTGGATTGTTTTTTTATGTGCATATATAGTTTCTATGTCTTCCTAAAACATTTCATGTTGCTTTCATCTGTTATCACTCTTGTCTGAAATTTTTTAAAGCCCACTAACCCATAATTGAATTGAGAGAGTCCTTTCCATCATTTTTTTGAATGAGTTTTAGCAAAGATCATATGTATTGATCTCCTTACAAGTCATGAATTTAAGACTAATTCTGGAATTACAGGTTGATCACTGCAGGGTATTCTAAAGGGTAAGAATGCATAAAAGTGCCCAGATCTCTTTTATTTCATCCTATTCCTCTGTCCCAGAAATGTAGCAATAAATTCTCAGGGTGCACTCAACTACCCCTGCTTACTGATTAGGTAGACAAAAGACAAAAAGAAAAACTGAGCAAAACATCATGGCAAGTAAAAAAACTTGACTCTCTATGAGCAGAATTCTCCTCTTGCATTTTTTAATGGACTGTAGCTAATACAATATAAGTACATAAAATGAGCATGAGAGGCTGGGGATGGTGGAAAATGAGAAGATGCTCATCAAAGGGTACAAACTTTCAGTTGTAAGATGAATTAGTTCTGGGGGCCTAATGTACAGCTTGGAGACAGTGAGTGTCTGTGAGTGAAAGTGACAGTTGCTTAGTCCTGTCGGACTCTTTGCGACCTCATGGACTATACAGTCCATGGAATTCTCCAAGTCAGAATACTGGAGTGGGGAGCCTTTCCCTTCTCCAGCGGATTTCCTGACCCAGAACTTGAACCAGGGCCTCCTACATTGCAGGTGGATTCTTCACCGTCTGAGATATCAGGGAAGCCCATAGTTAACAAGTACTCTATTGTACACTTGAAAGATGCTATAAGAGTAGAGCATGAATGTTTTCACCATGACAACAAGAAAATGCTGTTTATCTGTAGTAAAGGATGTGCTGATTAGTCTTATTGAGGGAAACATTTTACAATATATACTTGTATAAAAATTATAACATTTGTCATCTTAAACTTACACTGTATCTCAATAAATCTGAGGAAAAACACTGAAGGAAAAAAGTGAGCATAGAAGCAGGTATAATTTTTGTTGTGCCATTGCTAGCATTACCACCAGTTGCCAAGACAAGTTTCTGTTTCTGCACTGTGGACACAAATTTCACAAGATCTTTCTCAAGCCGGGTTAAGGTACTGAACGTAGAGTTTCTGTTTGGGGAGGCATTTTTATTTTTCTTTCCAGTAGAGCGAAATGGACAGCCACAAAGAGCAGGAGGAGTCTGCATCTTACTCTCGTCATGGTCTCCTGGAAACTTCAGTATAATGTACTTGATAAAGAGGAGAAAAAACCAGTGTGACTTGCTCCCAAGGCAGCCTTGGGTGTGCTCTGTTAGATGCTGTGGAATTCAAAAGTATCTTCTGCAGGGCACCTTCTGCAGGAGTAATTCAGCTTCATATCTCAGACAAGAAAACAGAAAGGCATAAAAAGAAGAGACACACATAGGCAAGAAAAAGAACCACTTTAGGGACCAAATGATGAGCAGAGAGAAAATGACTCCTGGTGTGCTGTTCTTCACTGACACCTGGAGACTGAGAACCAGGCAGGGCTGGGACCTTGGTAATGTTTCAGAGGGCCCCTCCTGCCCAGAACACACCTGGTCATTGTGTCGACTTCAGGGCAGAAGATAATGAGGTTTGCTGGGGTCAACTGGAAGTAGGGTTTAAAGGGAACTGACAACATTTCCATCAGGCAATCGAAAAAGAAGCATGGAGTGAAAGAATGTCATCTCCTTGCCAGTATATTCTTTCTGAACCTGGTACTTCACTGAGTGTGTGGATCCATCTTCTCTTTTTATTTTTCCATTTGTTGAATCCAGATGCTGTGGTGAGCAGAGCAGACCCATGGGCATGGGCACCTGCAGAGCAGAGAGCCAAGTGGAAAGAAAGATGTTAACCCAGAGGCCACAAACTAGGAGCCGCTGATGTGTCTTGTGGCCTACAGTGTTCCTAGAAATGACTGTGCTCAGTCTTAAGTCCTTTCTGACTCTTTGCCACTGCATGGAATGCAGTCGGCCAGGCTCCTCTGTCCATGGTATTTCCCAGGCATGAATACTGGAGAGGGATGCCATTTCCTTCTCCACGCATAGAGGACTTTTGAGGGCAGTGAAACTGTTGTATGATGTTATGGTAAATACATGACACTACATATTTGTCAAAACCCATAGAACCTTACAGCACAAAAAGTGAATCATTATGATATTTGGCATAACTAATACAATTTTGTAAAATTTTAAAAATAAAATTAAAAAAGTGGATCAATGTATATATATTAAAAATAACATTTTGACATCAAGAATCAAATGCAGAATGTGACTGAACAATCTAATTATTTTAAAAATGTATGAAACCAGCTCAGTAAGATCCACTGGCTTTAGTACCTTTGGGAATGAATGGATTTGAAGACTAAAAGCAAAAGAGAAAAGCACTGTAATCTAGTTGATAGTGTACCTTCTCCTAGGGGTACATATTGACAATCCTGACACTGTTATACATGTATACCTGAACAATTGAATAGCTGGCATATGAGTATACATACATATATTTGTTTGTTCTCTTACCTGAAAGGGTCTAAAAGAAATGACACTCCCTAAATCTTAAAGAAACAATGATGTAGAAGGAAGAACAGATCTTGGTTCCCAATACTGTTTCCAATAAAAGAAACCAGGCTTCTTGGAGAGACGACTGACTATAGGGCTCAGAAAGGAAACATAGAATAGGATTCCGGAGGATCATGTTAAAAAGGAAGTGCTAAAAAATAAAAGCCCCACATTAATGGGTTTATGTCAAAGAAGACAGGAATGAGTTTTGAATGGCCAAAACTATAACAAGACTAGCAACATAATAAATTAAATAAGTCACCTTTTTGGATTTTATTTCAAAATATAAAATAAATATTTATGAATCCATACTGATATAAATAAACGTTTGAAAGCATGTAAGAGAATACACCAATTTCCCATGCAGACAAATTACAGATAAATGACATAGGTAATTTGGTTCTCAGGGAGATGGAGTGAAACTTCTTATTCCTTAAGTTTGAATTACTCATAGTGACTTCCTTCCAAAAAGAAAAAAAAAAAAAGAACAACAATATGGAGGGGGTGGAAAAGAGTAACTTGAGAGTGGAATAACCTGACAAACACTACTTCAGCGAGGTGGTCAAGGTCAACATTAAAAGGGATAAGACATGTTGATAGTATCACATGATGAAAAGGACACTAAACATCTGCCCTCTTCCTCCACCAAAATCCATACTCTAAGGCTAATAGGAAAATCATCAGAGAAATCCATGTTGAGGAATATTTTTTAAAAACCTCCCTAGAACTCTTCAAAACTATCAAGATCATAAAAATGAGGGAAGATGTGAGAAACTGTCACATTCAAGATGAGTCTAAAGAGGCATGACTACTACTAAATGCAATGTGAGATATGGGATGAGTTCCTGGAACAGAAATTAGAACATTAGGTAAAAACTAAGAATATCTTAGCAGGAAAAATCTTAGAAATGAAGAAGGCATTCTACTTAATAGCAATATGTGTGATTTAAGGGATATTTTTGATATACAGGAACTATCTTTGCTTTTTGGTAAATCTAAAATTGTTCTGAAACTAAAGCTTTTTCACATGTCTGGTGGACATTGTCACATGGGTGTATCCTCTACAAGTGGTTGTGCTTTTCTGTACTTTCCTGTAAAGTATGGTATACAGCACAATATAGAGTTATTGTCTATTATGTCTGCTTAACTCAAGTTTAGTTTGCTACATCCCCTACCTTAGGTGTGGTGTGTTTTTGTTTTCATTCTTCACAAAGTACAGTTGACTCTTGAACAACAGGAGTGTGAACTGTGCAGATCCACTTATACAAAGATTTTTTTTTTCAATAGTAAATACTAGAGCACTACACAATCTGCAGCTCGTTGAATCTGCAGAGGTTAACTCTCAGATGTAGAAAAACCACATAGATGGTGTGCCGACTATAATTTATATGTGAATTGATGACTGCAGAAAAAGTCAATGCCCTAAGCCCTGCCTTGTTCAAGGGTCAGTTGTATTGTCTTCTATTTCTTGTGATTCTTTCTTTGATCCTTTGATTATTTAGGAGTATGTTGCTTCAGTTCAGTTCAGTCGCTCAGTCGTGTCCGACTCTTTGCGACCCTATGAATCTCAGCATGCCAGGCCTCCCTGTCCATCACCAACTCACGGAGTTCACTCAGACTCACGTCCATTGAGTCAGTGATGCCATCCAGCCATCTCATCCTCTGTCGTCCCCTTCTCCTCCTGCCCCCAATCCCTCCCAGCATCAGAGTCTTTTCCAATGAGTCAACTCTTCACATGAGGTGGCCAAAGTACTGGAGTTTCAGCTTTAGCATCATTCCTTCCAAAGAAATCCCAGAGCTGATCTCCTTCAGAATGGACTGGTTGGATCTCCTTCCAGTCCAAGGGACTCTCAAGAGTCTTCTCCAACACCACAGTTCAAAAGCATCAATTCTTCGGCGATCAGCCTTCTTCACAGTCCAACTCTCACATCCATACATGACCACAGGAAAAACCATAGCCTTGACTAGATGGACCTTTGTTGGCAAAGTAATGTCTCTGCTTTTGAATATGCTATCTAGGTTGGTCATAACTTTCCTTCCAAGGAGTGAGCATCTTTTACTTTCATGGCTGCAATCACCATCTGCAGTGATTTTGGAGCCCCAAAAAATAAAGTCTGACACTGTTTCCACTGTTTCCCCATCTATTTCCCATGAAGTGATGGGACCAGATGCCATGATCTTCGTTTTCTGAATGTTGAGCTTTAAGCCAACTTTTTCACTCTCCTCTTTCACTTTCATCAAGAGGCTTTTGAGTTCCTCTTCACTTTCTGCCATAAGGGTGGTGTCATCTGCATATCTGAGGTTATTGATATTTCTCCTGGCAATCTGGATTCCAGCTTGTGCTTCTTCCAGCCCAGTGTTTCTCATGATGTACTCTGCAAAGAAGTTAAATAAGCAGGGTGACAATATACAGCCTTGATGTACTCCTTTTCCTATTTGGAACCAGTCTGTTGTTCCATGTCCAGTGCTAACTGTTGCTTCCTGACCTGCATACAGATTTCTCAAGAGGCAGATCAGGTGGTCTGTATTCCCATCTCTTTCAGAATTTTCCACAGTTTATCGTGATCCACACAGTCAAAGACTTTGGCATAGTCAATCAAGCAGAAATAGATGTTTTTCTGGAACTCTTTTGCTTTTTCGATGATCCAGCAGATGTTGGCAATTTGGTCTCTGGTTCCTCTGCCTTTTCTAAAACCAGCTTGAACATCTGGAAGTTCACAGTTCACGTATTTATTGCTGAAGCCTGGCTTTGAGAATTTTGAGCATTACTTTACTGGCGTGTGAGATGAGTGCAATTGTGCGGTAATTTGAGCATTCTTGGTATGTTGCTTAGTTTCCACATATTTGTCTGTTTCTCAAAAATTTTGTTTTCTAATTTCATTGTATTCAGAGGATGTAATTTATATGATTTCAATCCTTTAATATTTATTTAGGTTTGTTTTACGCCCTAGCATTTGGGTGTCCTGGAGAATGTTCAGTGCACACTGAAGAAAAATGCATATCCTCATAGGATAAACTGCTCTCTTTATAGATATCTTTTAGGTCCAGTTGGTTTATATTATCTTTCAAGTTCTCTATTTCATAGCTGATATTCTGCCTAGTCTTTATAAACATTATTTAAAGTAGATTAGTAAAATCTAACAATTATTGTTGAATTGTCTATTTCTCTTTTCAATTCTATCATTTTATTTCCTCCAGGCATTTTCAGGTTGTCTTGTTAGGTGCATATATAATTGTTATGTCTTCCTAATGGAACTCCCTTTTATCATTATAAAGTGTCCTTATATAGCCCTAGTAACAGTTCTTAATAAATATATTTTTGGTTGACATTAGTACAGTATATTCAATTCTGTCTTTGGTTGATGATGCATGATAAATAGTTTTTAGTCATTTCACTTGAAATGCACCTTTGATTCTAAATTATGTCTCCCACAGATAGTATATAGTTGGTCTTTGTGTTTTATCTAGTCTGAAAATATCATCACTGATATTGAAGCAACTATTGAAAATTAGATTGTTCAATGCATTCATATTTTATGTCATTATCAATATGGTCATTTGAAATTCATTTTCTTAGTGACTACGTTAGGACTTTCTGTATACATATTAACTTATTATCTCTACTTAAGACTCACTAACTTAATGACAGTGAGACGGAGAAGGCAATGGCACCCCACTCCAGTACTCTTGCCTGGAAAATCCCATGGATGGAGGAGCCTGGTGGGCTGCAGTCCATGGGGTCGAGAAGAGTCAGACACAACTGAATGACTTCACTTTCACTTTTCACTTTCATGCATTGGAGAAAGAAATGGCAACCCACTCCAGCGGTCTTGCCTGGAGAATCCCAGGGACGGCGGAGCCTGGTGGGCTGTCATCTGTGGGGTCGCACAGAGTCAGACACGACTGAAGTGACTTAGCAGCAGTAGCAGCAGCAATGACAGTGAGAATTGAAATCCTGGGAATTAGTGATGTGATAGATGTGATGTGATGGAATTAGTGATGGGAATAAAGGGATGTGAATCGGTGAATTAAAATTCACATGACCATTATATCGACTACTTGTAGGCAAGAATCACATAAAAGAAATGGAGTAGCCCTCATAATTAATGAAATGTCTGCAATGCAGCACTTGGCTGAAACTGCCAAAATGACAGAATGATCTCAGATCATTTCCAAGGCAAGCCATTCAACATCACAATTATTCAAGTCTATGCCCCTACCACAGGTGCTGAAAAACCTGATGTTGATCACTTCTAATAAGAGCCCAAAGACCTCCTAGAGCTAACACCAAAAACAGACATTCTATCTATCATTGGTAATTGGTATGCAAAAGTAAGAAGTCAAGATAAATTGGATTAACAGTCAAGTGTAGCCTTGGAGAACAAAATTAAGCAGAGGAAAGGCTAACTGAATTCTCCCAAGAGAATGCACAGATCATAGAAAATATCATTTTTCAACAATACAAGTTATGACTTTACACATGGGCATCACCAAACGGTCAATACCAAAATCAAGTTGATTGCATTCTTTTTTTTTTTAATTTTTTAAAATTTAAATTTATTTATTTTAACTGGAGGCTAATTACTTTACAATATTGTATTGGTTTTGTCATACATCAACATGAATCCGCCACGGATGTACATGTGTTCCCCATCCTGAACCCCCTTCCCAACTCCCTCCCCATACCATTCCTCTGGGTCATCCCAGTGCACCAGCCCCAAGCATCCAGTATCGTGCATCAAACCTGGACTGGTGATTCGTTTCTTATATGATATCATACATATTTCAATGCCGTTCTCCCAAATCATCCCACCCTCTCCCGCTTCCACAGAGTCCAAAAGACTGTTCTATACATCTGTGTCTCTTTTGCTATCTTGCATACAGGGTTATCATTACCATCTTTCTAAATTCCATATATATACATTAGTATACTGTATTGGTGTTTTTCTTTCTGGCTTACTTCCCTCTGTATAATCGGCTCCAGTTTCATCCACCTCATTAGAACTGATTCAAATGTATTCTTTTTAATGGCTGAGTAATACTCCATTGTGTATATGTACCACAGCTTTCTTATGCATTAATCTGCTGATGGACATCTAGGTTACTTCCATGTTCTAGCTATTATAAACACTGCTGCGATGAACATTGGGGTACACATGTCTCTTTCAATTCTGGTTTCCTTGGTGTGTATGCCTGAAGATGGAAAAGCTTTATACAGTCAGCAAGACAAGACCTGGAGCTGACTGTGGCTCAGACCATTAGCTTTTCATAGGAAAATGCAGACTTAAACTAAAGAAATTGGGGAAAACCACTAGGTCAGCCAGGTACTACTGAAAACAAACCCTTTATGAATATGCAGTGGAGGTAACAAATAGATTTCAGGGATCAGATCTAGTTACCAGTGTGCCTGAAGAACTACAGACAGAGGTCTGTGATGTTGTACAGGAGGCAGCGAACAAAACCATCCCAAAGAAAAAGAAAAGTGAGAAGGCAAAGCATACCATACCTAAGTTAGTGGATGCAGCAAACTAAAGAGTAAGTATACATGCTGCTGCTGCTGCTGCTGCTAAGTCACTTCAGTTGTATCTGACTCTATGTGGCCCCATGGACGGCAGCCCACCAGGCTCCCCTGTCCCTGGGATTTTCCAGGCAAGAACACTGGAGTGGGTTGCCATTTTCTTCTCCAATGCATGAAAGTGAAAAGTGAAAGTGAAGTCGCTCAGTCGTGTCCGACTCCCAACGACCCCATGGACTGCAGCCCACCAGGCTCCTCCATCCATGGGATTTTCCAGGCAAGAGTACTGGAGTGGGGTGCCATAGCGAACAATAAATATAGGAGCAAAATAAATGAAATAGAGAAGAGAAAAAGCATAGAGAAAAAGCATAGAGAAAATCATCAATTCAAAAGTTGGTTATTTAGAAAGATCAATATATTGACACAACTTTAAAATATTGATCAAAGTGAGGAATAAGACTCAAATTACTAAGATTAGGAATAAAAAAGGAAAAAACTACCCACTTTAGAGAAATAAATATAATTGTAAGAGTATACTATGGCACAAATAAGATAATTTAAATGAAATGGACAAATTTCTAGAAATACACAAATGACTGAAATTGATTCAAGACATAAACAAAAAATCTGAATAGCAGGGAGAATGAGTAATTTTTAAACTTCTTCACCAACTAATGTCAGAAAATCCCCCTCCCCCAACACACCTAGACCTACAATATTTAAATAAACTGTCCTGCCAATTATCCATTCATGCATTTTAATATATCAATAGATTTAGAAATATCAATAACCTCAGATATGCAGATGACACCACCCTTATGGCAGAAAGTGAAGAGGAACTCAAAAGCTTCTTGATGAAAGTGAAAGTGGAGAGTGAAAAATTTGGCTTAAAGCTCAACATTCAGAAAACGAAGATCATGGCATCTGGTCCCATCACTTCATGGGAAACAGATGGGGAAACAGTGGAAACAGTGTTAGGCTTTATTTTTGGGGCTCCAAAATCACTGCAGATGGTGACTGCAGCCATGAAAGTAAAAGATGCTTACTCCTTGGAAGGAAAGTTATGATCAACTTAGACAGCATATTGAAAAGAAGAGACATTACTTTGCCAACAAAGGTCCATCTAGTCAAGGCTATGGTTTTTCCTGTGGTCATGTATGGATGTGAGAGTTGGACTGTGAAGAAGGCTGATCGCCGAAGAATTGATGCTTTTGAACTGTGGTGTTGGAGAAGACTCTTGAGAGTCCCTTGGACTGCAAGGAGATCCAACCAGTCCATTCTGAAGGAGATCAGCCCTGGGATTTATTTGGAAGGAATGATGCTAAAGCTGAAACTCCAGTACTTTGGCCACCTCATGTGAAGAGTTGACTCATTGGAAAAGACTCTGATGTTGGGAGGGATTGGGGGCAGGAGGAGAAGGGGACGACAGAGGATGAGATGGCTGGATGGCATCACTGACCCAATGGATGTGAGTCTGAGTGAACTCCGGGAGTTGTTGATGGACAGGGAGGCCTGGTGTGCTGCGATTCATGGGGTCACAAAGAGTCAGACACGACTGAGTGACTGAACTGAACTAAACTGAGAATTAGAAAGGAACATTTGTCAACTCATTCTATGAGGCCAGTATTACTTGGATGCCAAAACTAAAGGCCAGTATTTTGTAGAATATTCCTCAATTTTGGTTTATCCATTATTGGCTCATGATGAATTTCATGTTTTGCATCTTTGACAGGAAAATGACAGAAATGATACAATATTCATATTATCTCCTATCAGGTGGTTCTGAATTTCAGTGTGTCCCATTGCTGATGATTTTCACTTGGAACACTTGACTGAGATGGTTGCAGTCAAGTTTCTCCACTATCAATTTACTCTCCCCTCTTTTGTAATTAATATATATTTTTTTGTATTTTCAAGTATGTAAATATTTTATTTCTCATCAAGCTTTAGATTTATTAATTTATTTGTGTCTACTTGATTAATGGTCTCTTAATTTACTAATTTTATCATGATCTCTCACTATCATTATTTATTTTGATATTCACATTGTTCCAGCCTCAGACACTGGAAACTTTTAACTTTGATTATCTGTCCTTTTGACATCTCCCCATCATTCTTTGAACAATTTGATGCTTTTGATACAAGATATTTCAGGTTCATCTTGTACTTTCCCAGCCCTAAGCATGAACAATTTCTCCAAGAATGACAAATTATTTTCAGTGAAAGTTGGAATTCAGAATCCAACATATGAACCTCTATGTACTCATTGTTTCTCAGTTCCTCTCATTAGACTGAGTTTGGAAAGTGTACATGTGTGTGCCAAGGTCCAGCCCCGGCTGATCCAGGGAGTTCGAAGCAGGGACGGCGTCGGCGAGGATCAGGATACAATATATTCAAATAGATATTAATTAGAGATGTAAAGCATAATAGAATGAGGATAGCTCAGTAGGAAAATTCAGTGGAGAAAAGAGGCTGAGTAGCTTGGTTTACGTGGGAGACCAATAAAACTTCAAGAGAAGAAGTTTGCACCACTTACGTAGGCTGCAGGCATCCTTCTGTTCTCCCAAAGGAGAGGAGACACTGAGGCCTCCCTGGTCGGATCTTAGAAGTCCAGGCAAAATTAGTAAGCTTGGTGGGTTCTGCACTCCAGATGGAGACTCAGCCAGAGTTTGAGAGAGAGAGAGCGACATGGGGAGACCAGTATTTCGAGAAACTGATCCCAATTCTTTATTTTCCATGGTCTACTTTTATACACTGAGATGTTATGCAAAAGTCACGTGGGGTCAGCGGTCCTGACTTTTATCAAAGTCAGGTGCTTCATACAAATGTATACAGAGGTCTTAGGGGTGTTACTTCATCTTCTGGCCAGGGGGCCTGCTGACAATTTATGACCCTCTCCTTGTGACAACGGTCAGTCAAACAGGACACTTATTTCTCCAGGGGTGATTATTCTTAAAAAAGACTCCACCTTCCGAAGGTACCAGATAAAGTTACATTCCTATAGGGTGAGGGTGTAGTGGGTTTTAATTAGGGAAAGAATTTACTTAGCCTAAGGTCTAATGTGATTAATATCAAAGGTTAATACTTATTTCTTCTATATATTCATTAATGTGTGTAAGGGCAGGGGATGTGGAGACTTAGCAACAAACATTGGCTCAACAAATGAAAAACCCTTCATCAATACAGTTTCTAATCAGCCCACTATACTTATACTAATGGTTTTCTAACTTTTCTAAGGAACCTGTTTTTAGAAGGTTTAAAGCATCTCATGCCTCTCACGGTTGGGAGGCTGTGAGCAATCACATGTGGCCGGACAAGCCTGTCAGGCAGGCTAGAGAACCTTCAGAGGAGTTTGTAGGTTAAAACACTCTTTTCACACCCAGGAGTTTTTGTTAACTGGAGCTCTAAGTTAACTCCTTCTCTGAAAGAGGTGGTGGGGGACAGCCCCCCATAAAGTCAGAGGTGTAGGTGAGAGCACAAAGTAGTAAAGTAGGCAGGCTCTGGTTATGGGGGTAGATGCTCTAGGATTTCCAGGGGGACTCCTGAGGCTTGATCCCGCCTTTGTGTATGTCGAGCCTCCTTCCTCATGACCTTTGCCACGGGCGGAGTGCCTCACACTGGCCCCCAACATGTGTGTGTGTGTGTGTGTCCTCCCTATATAGCTCAGACTCTAATATCACAAAATGCTGGATTGATCCCAACACATGTGAATGCCTTTCTCAACATTTTCACATTCTGACACCCACTCCAGGCAACCCTTTTATAAACATACACCCCTTAGTCTGCTTGGGCTTTGATACTCTGCACTGGGACACCTCGATGTGCAGATACTCTCCTTGTTCTACTCAGCGTCTAATTACCCTCATAGGGCTGGCTCACCTCCATGCATGGATGCCCTCCTCCCCTTGCTTGGCCTCTGACTTTCTACACAAAACAGCCTCCTCCTTGTGGATTTGACCATCTCTGGAATTGGGCTATTGCTCTGCATGACAGGCCAGCCTCCTATTTAATATCCTCTGGACTAAACCAACTTCTTGTAGCAAGCTGCTCTTGTCTGTGAATGCCTCTTAATCCCAATTTGACACTGAATGCCCATGACAAGTCCTAAAATTGATATGTTTTCCCTGCTCCAGTTCTAACACCTAATTCAACACACCTAACATCCTTGCTTCTGTGGATCTTATCTCTTCACCCTGTTTGAGTTCTGACTCCACATACTAGGCTATTTTGATTGCATGGATATCTTCTTCACCATTCAGTTCAGCTCAGTTCAGTAGCTCAGTCGTGTCTGACTCTTTGCGACCCCATGGACTGCAGCATGCAAGGCTTACCTGTACATCATCAATTCCTACAGCTTGCTCAAACTCATGTCCATCGAGTCAGTGATGCCATCCAATCATCTCATCTTCTGTCATACCCTTCTCCTCCTGCATTCAGTCTTTTGCAACATCAGGGTCTATTCCAGTGAGTCAAGTCATCACATCAGGTGGCCAAGGATTTGTGTTTCAGCTACAGCATCAGTCCTTCTGAAAGGTTGTTGCTGAATGAAAAGATGCTGGGATTCTTGGCCTCCAGAACAGAAGAATTCAATCAAGAGCCAGAGACAAGGCTCAATCGCTCAGAGCTTTTGTGTAATAAAGTTTTATTAAAGTATAAAGGAGATAGAGAAAGCTTCTGACATAGGCATCAGAAGGGGGCAGTCTTCAGCTGGATGTTATATAGTTACTAGCAATCTGTTAATGAAAGAAAGGAATGTCTTAAAACTCAGAATGGCACCAGGCCCTCATCCATAAGATGTATTTTGGGATAATCTTGGCACCAGACAATTCATCCCGGGCCATAAAATAATTTTCTTGAATCCTGTAGAAGGGCAGATTACTATACAAATAGTTTCATTTACATAGATTAGGGGAACAATGTCTGAGGATAACATACTTGTTTGTCAAGTAGGTTCTGAGCCATTAGGCAGAACCAACTTGAAGACAGAGATTGGGGTAAATGCATAGTACATTAGCATAGCTTAAGACAAACATTTCCATAAGAAAAATGCATTGGTTAACTCAAGGTTTGAGAATAGTTAACTTCAGGTGAAACCAGGTGTTATTATGTCAACACAGTATTTTAAGAGAAACCTCCATTTAAATTTGTAGAGAAGGAAAAAAAAATATCGCTAGTTTGTTTCCTCCTGCCGCTTAAGAGAGATAAAAATGTCTGACACTTACAGCCTATTTCCTCCGTTTAGAGATCCCTGGCCTTCCTGCCTGTTACCCTCACATTTTCAATGAATATTCAGGACTGATTTCCTTTAGGATTGATGCTTTAATCTCCCTGCATTCCAAGGGACTTTCAAGATCTTCTCCAATACCACAGTTCAAAAGCATCAATTCCTCAGCACTCAGCTTTCTTTATGGTTCAAATTTCACATCCATGCATGACTACTGGAAAAACCATAGCTTTGACTAGATGGACTTTTGTCAGCAAAGTAGTATCTCTGTTATTTACTATGCTTTCTAGGTTTATCATAGTTTTTTCTTCCAAGGAGCAAGTGTCTTTTAATTTCACCACTGCAGTCACCATCTGCAGTGATTTTACAGCCGAAGAAGACCAAGTATGTTACTGTTTCCATTGTTTCCCTAACCATTTGCTATGAAGTGATGGGAACCAGATGCCATAATCTTTGGGTTTTGAATGTTGAAGGTTAAGCCAGGTTCTTCACTATCCTTTTTCATTTTCATCAAGAGGCTTTTTAGTTCCTCTTTGCTTTCTGCCATGAGAGTGGTGTCATCTGCATATCTGAGATTATTATTTCTCCCAGCTATCTTGATACCAATATGTGCTTCATTGAGCCCAGCATTTAGCATGATGCCTTCTGCATATAAGTTAAATAAGCAGGGTGACAATATATAGCCTTGACCTACTTGTTTCCCAATTTAGAACCAGTCCGTTGTTCCATGCCCAATTCTAAATGCTGCTTCTTGACATGCATACAGATTTCTTAGGAGGCAGGTAAAGTGGTCCGGTATTCCCATCTCTTTAAAAATTTTCCATAGTATTTTGTGACCCACAAAACCTTTTGATGTAGTCAATAAAGTAGAAGTAGATATTTTTCTGGAACTCTCTTGCTTTTTCAATGACCCAACAGATATTCACAATGTGATCTCTGCTTCCTCTGCCTTTTATAAATCCAGCTTGAACATATGGAAGTTCTTGCTTTATGTACTGTTTGAGCCTTGCTTGAAGAATTTTGAACATTACTTAGCTAGTGTGTAAGATGAGTGCAATTGTGCAGTAGCATGAACATTCGTTGCCATGGCCTTTCTTTGGGATTGGAAAGAAAACTGACCTTTTCCAGTCCTGTGACCACTGCTGAGTTTTCCAAATTTGCTGGCATATTGAGTGAAGCACTTTCACAGCATCATCTTTTATGATTTGAAATAGCTCAACTGGAATTCCATCACCTCCACTAGCTTTATTTGTAGTGATGATTCCTAAAACCCACTTCACTTTGCATTCCAGGATGTCTGGTTCTAGGTGAGTGATCACACCACCATGGTTATCTGGGTCATTAGAATCTATTTTGTATAGTTCTCTGTATTCTTGCAGCCTCTTTTTAATATCTTCTGCTTCTTTTAGGTTCATACAATTTCTGTCCTTTATTCTTTGCATGAAATGTTCCCTTGATATCTCTGATTTTCAGGAAGTGATATCTACTCTTTCCCATTCTATTGCTCTCCTCTATTTCTTTGAATTGATCACTGAGGAAGGCTTTATTAACTGTCCTTGCTATTCTTTGGAAATCTGCATTCAGATGGTTATATCTTTCCTTTTCTCTTTTGCCTTTAACTTTTCTCCTTTTCTCGGCTATTTGTAAGACCTCCTCAGAAAACCATTTTGCATTTTTGCAGATCTTTTTCTTGGGAATGATCTTGATCACTGCCTTCTGTACAATGTCATGAACCTCCATACATAGTTCTTCAGGCATTCTATCAGTACCAGTTCCTTGAATCTATTTGGCACTTCCACTGTATACTTATAAGGGATTTGATTTAGGTCATACTTGAATGGTCTAGTGGTTTTCCCTACTCTCTTCAATTTAAGTCTGAATTTGGCAATAAGGAGTTCATGATCTGAGCAACAGTAAGCTCCTGGTCCTCTTTTGCTGACTGTACAGCTTCTCCATCTTTAGCTGGAAAGAATATAATCAATCTGATTTTGATATTGACCACCTGGTGTTGTCCATATATAGAGTCATCTCTTGTGTTGTTGGAAGAGGATTTTTGCTGTGATCATTGTGTTCTATTGGAAAAACTCTGTTAGCCTTTGCCTTGCTTCATTTTGTACTCTAAGGCCAAATTTGCCTGTTACTCCAGGTACTTCTTGACTTCCTCGCATCTGCATTCCAGTCCCCTATGCTGAAAGGACATCTTATTTTGGTGTTAGTCCTAGAAGGTCTTGTAGATCATCATAGAACCATTCAACCTCAGCTTCTTCATCACTAGGGGTTGGGACATTGACTTGGAATACTGTTATTTTGAATGGTGTGCCTTGGAAACAAACAGAGATCTTTCTGTCATTTTTGAGATTGCACCCAAGTACTGCATTTTGGACTCTTTTCTTGACTATGATGGCTACTCCATTTCTTCTAAGGGATTCTTGCCAACAGTTGTAGATATAATGGTCATCTGAATTAAATTCTCACATTCTGGTCCATTTTGCTTTGCTGACTCCTGAAAGGTCTATGTTCACTCTGGCCATCTCCTTTTTGATCACTGCCAATTTACTTTGATACATGGACCTAATATTTCAGGTTCCCATGCAATATTGTTGTTTACAGCATCAGACTTTACTTCCTTCACAAGTCACATCCACAACTGGACACTGTTTTCACTTTGGCTTCATCTCTTCATTCCTCTTGGAATTATTTCTCTACTCTTCTCCAGTAGCATTTTACACACCTACCAACCTGAAAAGTTCATTTGTCTGTGTAATCATTGTTTGTCTTTTCATACTGTTCATGGAGTTCTCAGGGCATGAATACTGAAGTTGTTTGTCATTCCCTTCTCCAGTGGACCATGTTTTGCCAGAACTCTCCACCATGCCTAACACAGCATGGCTTATAGTTTCATTGAGTAGGATAAGGCTGTGATCCATGTGACCTATTTGGTTAGTATTCTCTGATTGTTGTTTTCATTCTGTCTTCCCTCTTATGTTTAAGGATTAGAAGTTTGTGGGAGCTTCCTGATAGGAGAGACTAACTGTGCAGGAATCTGGGTCTTGTTCTGATAGGCAGGACCATACTCAGTAAGTCTTTAGTCTAATTTTCTGTCGATGAGTAGAGCTGTGTGCCCTCCCTGTCATTTGAGCTGAGGCCAAACTATGGTAGCCGTAATGACAGCAATGATGACCACCTTCAAAATGACATATGCACCCACTGATGCATTCAGTGACCCTGAGCCCACAGAAGAGCACTGTCAGCTCATGCATCCACTGGAGACTCTTGGACACTCACAGGGAAGTCTGGGTTAATCTCTTGTGGGAATATTGCTCATTTCTCCTGGCTCCTAGTGTATACAAGGATTTGTTTGTGTCCTCCAAGAGTCTGTTTCCCCAGTCCTGTAGAAGTTCTGTAATCAAATCCTATTGGCCTCCAAAGCAAAAAAAACACCCAGTTGTGGATGTGACTGGTGATGGAAGTAAAGTCCAATACTGTAAAGAACAATATTGCACAGGAACCTGTAAGGTCCATGAATCAAAGTAAATTGGAAATGATCAAACAGGAGATGGCAAGAGTGAATATCAACATTTTAGGAATCAGTGAACTAAAACGGACTGGAATGGGCAAATTTAATTCAGATGAACATTGTATCTACAACAGTGGGCAAAAATCTCTTAGAAGAAACAGAGTGGCCCTCATAGTCAACTAGAGTCCAAAACCCAGTACTTAGGTGCAATCTCAAACACAACAGAATGATCTCTGTTTGTTTTCAAAGCAAACAGTTCAATATCACAGAAATCCAAGCATATGTCCCAACCAGTAAAGCTGAAGAAGCTGAAGTTGAAAGGTTCTATGAAGACCTACAAGACCTCTAGAACTAACACCCAAAAAAGATATCTTTTTCATCATAGGGGACTGTAATGAAAAATAGGAAGTCAAGAGTTACCTGAAGTAAAAGGTAAATTTTGCCTTAGAGTACAAAATGAAGCAAGGCAAAGGCTAACAGAATTTTGCCAAGAGAACACACTGGTTATAGCAAACACAATCTTTCAACAACACAAGAGATGACACTACATATAGACATCACTGGATGGTCAATAACGAAATCAGATTATTTCTATTGTTTGCAGCCAAAGATGGAGAAGCTGTATATAGTCAGCAAAAACAAGACCAGGAGCCAACTGCTGTGGGTCAGGTCATGAACTTTATTGCCAAATTCAGACATAAATTGAAGAAAGTAGGGAAAACCACTAAATCATTCAAGTATCACCTAAATCAAATCCCTTATGAAGATACAGTAGAAGTGACAAATGGATTCAAGGAACTACTGCTCATAGACAGAGTGTCTGAAGAATTATGGATGGAGGTTCATGACATTCTACAGGAGGTGGTGATCAAGAACATTCCCAGGAATAAGAAATGCAAAAAGGCAAAATGTTTGTCTGAGGAGGCCTTACAAGTAGCCATGAAAAGAAGAGACGTGAAAGGCAAAAGAGAAAAGGAAAGATATACCCATTTGAATGCAGAGTTCCAAAGACTAGCAAAGGCATATAAGAAAGCCTTCTTCAGTGATCAGTGCAAAGAAATAGAGGAAAACAATAGAATGGGAAAGACTAGAGGTTGCTTCAAGAAAATTAGAGATACCAAGGGAACATTTCATGCCAAAATGGGCACAATAAAGGATAGAAATGGTATGGACCCAACAGAAGCAGAAGGTATTAAAAAGAGGAGGCAAGAATACAGAGAACTGTACAAAAAAAGATCTTCAAGGCGGTCTTAACATGGTAGAGGAATAGGATGGGGATACCACTTTCTTCCCCACAAATTCATCAAAAAACACTTAAACGCTGAGTAAATTCCACAAAACAACTTCTGAATGCTAGAAGAGGACATCAGACACCCAGAAAAGCAGCCCATTGTCTTCGAAAGGAGGTAGGAAAAAATATAAAAGACAAAAAGAGAGACAAAAGAGGTAGGGACGGAGCTCTGTTCCGGGAAGGGAGTCTCAGAAAAACACAAGTTTCAAACACCAGGAAACACTCTCACTGCCAAGTCTGTGGTGAGCCTTGGAAACACAGAGGGCAATATAACTGGGAGGAAAAATAAATAAATAATTAAAGCCCACAGATTATGTGCCCAACAGTAACTCCCCCAGCGGAGATGCAGTGCAGATGCATGCACCCACCACTAGCAAGCAGGGGCTGGGCAAGGAGGTGTGGGCTGCATTGCTTAGAGTAAGGACTGGGCCTGTATGACCCGAGGGCAATCTGAGGGAACTAACTTGGGATAGCAAACCAGACTGTGGGATAGCTACCAGGCAAAAAGGTCTAAACTAAGACACCACCAAGCCCGCTCACAGAACAAAGGACTGAACAGAGCAAGCTGGCTGCAGACCATCCCCCTCCAGTGGCAGGCAGCCAGAGCTGGAAGGGGGCAATCACGGTCCCAGAGAGGCACTATCTACCAAACTGCAAGCAGGCTTCATTGCTTATCAAGACTTCTTGGGATTCTGGACGGTCAACATCTACCTGAGAAGGTGTGCCGGTTGTACACCCAGAAAACTGAGCAGCAGGGATGGTGGAAGCAATAAGTCGCAGCAACTGTGCTCGTCAAACACTTGACCACCTGAGCTGCTCTGACCTGGGAAGGGCACAAAACACAGGCCCAACCGAGTCCTCACCTCTGAGGATTACCCGAGTGCCTGAACCTGAGCAGCTTAGACCTGGGAGGTGCATGCAGCCCAGGGCCAGCCTTGGACAGTTCCTGGTGGAGCAACCTAGAGCCTGAGCAGTGTGGGCAGGGAGGGCACACACGCTGTGAGTGGGGGCAGGCCCAGTGTGGCTGAAACACTACAATCACATGCCAGTGTTATTTGTTTGCAGCGTCCCTCCCTCTCCACAGCTCGATTGAACAAGTGAGCCTGAAAAGTGTCCACCACCGCCCCCTTGTGTCAGGGTGAAATCAGACACTGAAGAGACCAACAAACAGAAGAAGCTAAAACAGAGGGAACCACCTTGGAAGTGATAGGTGCAATAGATTAAAACCCTGTAGTTAGTACCGACTACACAGGAAGGGGCCTATCTGCTGCTGCTGCTGCTGCTAAGTCACTTCAGTCATGTCTGCCTCTGTGCGACCCCATAGACAGCAGCCCACCAGGCTCCCCTGTCCCTGGGATTCTCCAGGCAAGAACACTGGAGTGGGGTGCCATTGCCTTCTCCAATGCATGAAACTGAAAAGTCAAAGTGAAGTCGTTCAGTCATGTCTGACTCTTAGTGACCTCATGGACTGCAGCCTACCAGGCTCCTCCATCCATGGGATTTTCCAGGCATGAGTACTGGAGTGGGGTGCCATTGCCTTCTCCAAAGGGGTCTATAGATCTTGAGAAATATAAGCCGGACCAAGGAACTATCTGAAAATGAACTGACCCCACGCTGCCCACAACAACACCAGAGAAAGTCATAGATATATTTTTTTTTTTACTATTTTTACTATCATTCTTTATTTTTTTAATTTTTTTAAAATTTTTAAGTCCTCTATTACTCCTTTAATTTTCATTTTTATAACCTACTATTACTTTGCAAAAAAAAAGACCCCATCTTTTAAAGCAAACTATATATATATATATATATATATATTACAATTTTTGTGACTTTTTTTTCTTTAATATTATATTTTTGAAAATCCAACCTCTAATCTAGATTTTTAATCTTTGCTTTTTGGTATTTTTTATCAATTTTATACCTTTAAGAACCCAATCTTCAATACCCATTTTTACTTGGGAATGAGATCACTGGCTTGACTGCTCTCTCCCCCTTTGGACTCTCCTTTTTCTCCACCAGGTCGCCTCTATCTCCTCCCTCCCCCTTCTCTTCTCTACCCAACTCTGTGAATCTCTGTGTGTTTCAGACGGTTCAGAACAATTAGGGAAATAATTACTGGCTGTATCTGTCTCTCTCCTTTTGATTCTCCCCTTTATCCTCCTAGCCACCTCTGTCTCCTTCCTCCTCCTTCTCTTCTCTTTATAACTCCATGAATATCTCTGAGCAATCCGGACTGAAGAGAGCACATAAGGAAGTGATTACTGGCTAGCTTTCTCTCTCTTCTTTTGATTACACCTCATCTCATCAGGTCATCTCTATCTCCCTCCTCCTTCTTCTCTTTTCCATGTAACTCTGTAAACCTCTCTGGGTGTCCCTCACTGTGGAGAAACTTTTCATCTTTAACCTAGATAATTTATCAACAGTGCTGTATAGATGGAGAAGTCTTGAGGCTACTGTAAAAATAAGACTAAAACCATAAGCAGGAGGCTTAAGTCCAAATCCTGAGAACACCAGAGAACTCCTGACTCCAGGGAACATAAGTCAACAGGAGCTCATCAAATGCCTCCATACCTACACTGAAACCAAGTACCACCCAAGGGCCAACAAGTTCCAGAGCAAGACATACCACACAAATTCTCCAGCAACAGATGAACACAGCCCTGAGCTTCAATATACAGGCTGCCCAAAGTCACTCCAGACCCACTGACATTTCATAACTCATTACTGGACACTTCATTGTACTCCAGAGAGAAGAAATCCAGCTCCACCCACCAGAACACTGACACAAGCTTTCCTAACCAAGAAACCTTGACAAGCCACCCATATAATCCCACTCACAGTGAGGAAACTCCACAATAAAGAGAACTCCACAAACTGTCAGAATACAGAAAGGCCACCCCAAACACAGCAATATAAACAAGATGAAGAGACAGAGGAATACCCAGCAGGTAAAGGAATAGGATAAATGCCCACCAAACCAAACAAAATAGGAAGAGATAGGGAATCTACCTGATAAAGAATTCTGAATAATGATAAAGAATTCTGAGTAATGATAGTGAAAATGATCCAAAATCTTGAAAACAAAATGGAATCGCAGATAAATATCCTGGAGATAAGGATTGAGAAGATGCAAGAAAGGTTTAACAAGGACCTAGAAGAAATAAAAAAGAGCCAATATATAAAGAATAATGCAATAAATGAGATCAAAAACACTCTGGAGGGAACAAGTAGTAGAATAACGGAGGCAGAAGATAGGATTACTGAAGCAGAAGATAGAATGGTAGAAATAAATGAATCAGAGAGGAAAAAAGAAAAACGAATTAAAAGAAATGAGGACAATCTCAGAGACCTCTGGGACAATGTTAAATGCCCCAACATTTAAATCATAGGGATCGAGAAGAAGACAAAAAGAAAGACCATAAGAAAATACTAGAGGAGATAATAGTTGAAAACTTCCCTAAAATGGGGAAGGAAATAATCACCCAAGTCCAAGAAACCCAGAGAGTTCCAAACAGGATAAACCCAAGGTGAAACACCCCAAGACACATTTTAATCAAATTAACGAAGATCAAACACAAAGAACAAATATTAAAAGTAGCAAGGGAAAAGCAACAAATAACACACAAGGGGATTCCCATAAGAATAACAGCTGATCTTTCAATAGAAACTCTTCAGGCCAGGAGGGAATGGCAGGGCATACTTAAAGTGATGAAAGAAAATAACCTACAGCCCAGATTACTGTACCCAGCAAGAATCTCATTCAAATATGAAGGAGAAATCAAAAGCTTTACAGACAAGCAAAAGCTGAGAGAATTCAGCACCACCAAACCAGCTCTCCAACAAATGCTAAAGGATCTTCTCTAGACAGGAAACACAAAAAGGGTGTATAAACTTGAACCCAAAACAATGAAGTAAATGGCAATAGGATCATACTTATCAATAATTATCTTAAACGTAAATGGGTTGAATGCCCCAACCAAAAGACAAAGACTGGCTGAATGGATACAAAAACAAGACCCCTATATATGTTGTCTTACAAGAGACCCACCTCAAAGCAAGGGACACATACAGACTGAAACAGAAGGGCTGGAAAAAGGTATTCCATGCAAATAGAGACCAAAAGAAAGCAGAAGTAGCAATACTCATACTAGAGAAAATAGACTTTAAAACAAAGGCTGTGAAAGGAGACAAAGACAGACACTACATAATGATCAAAGGATCAATCCAAGAAGAAGATATAACAATTATAAATATATATGCACCCAACATAGGAGCACTGCAATATGTAAGTCAAATGCTAACAAGTATGAAAGGGGAAATTAACAATAACACAATAATAGTGGGAGACTTTAATACCCCACTCACACCTATGGATAGATCAGCTAAACAGAAAATTAACAAGGAAACACAAACTTTAATTGATACAATAGACCAGTTAGACCTAATTGATATCTATAGGACATTTCACCCCAAAACAATGAATTTCACTTTTTTCTCAGGTGCACATGGAACCTTCTCCAGGATAGATCACATCCTTGGCCATGAATCTAGCCTTGGTCAATTAAAAAAAAATTGAAATAATTCCAAGCATCTTTTCTGACCATGATATAGTAAGATTAGATCTCAATTACAGGAGAAAAACTATTAAAAACTCCAACATATGGAGGAGGAACAACACGCTGCTGAATAACCAACAAATCACAGAAGAAATAAAAAAGAAATCAAAATATGCATAGAAACGAATGAAAATGAAAACACAACAACCCAAAACCTGTGGGACACTGTAAAAGCAGTGCTAAGGGGAAGGTTCTTAGCAATACAGGCATACCTCAAGAAACAAGGAAAAAGTCAAATAAATAATGTAACTCTACACATAAAGCAACTAGAAAAAGAAGAAATGAAGAACCCCAGGGTTAGTAGAAGGAAAGAAATCTTAAAAATTAGGGCAGAAATAAATGCAAAAGAAACAAAAGAAACCATAGCAAAAATCAACAAAGCCAAAACCTTGTTCTTTGAAAGCATAAATAAAATTGACCAATCATTAGCCAGACTCATCAAGAAACAAAGGGAGAAAAATCAAATGAATAAAATTATAAAAGAAATTGGAGAGATCACAAGAGATAACACAGAAATACAAAGGATAATAAGTGACTACTATCAGCAATTATATGCTGATAAAATGGACAACTTGGAAGAAATGGACAAATTCTTAGAAAAGTACAACTTTCCAAAACTGAACCAGGAAGAAAGAGAAAATCTTAACAGACCCATCACAAGCACAGAAATTGAAACTGTAATCAGAAATCTTCCAGCAAACAAAAGCACAGGTCCAGATGGCTTCACAGCTGAATTCTACCAAAAATTAAGAGAAGAGCTAACACCTATCCTGCTCAAACTCCTCCAGAAAATTTCAGAGGAAGGTGTACTTCCAAACCCATTCTATGAGGCCACCATCACCCTAATACCAAAACCTGACAAAGATGCCACACAAAAAATAAAACTACAGGCCAATATCACTGATGAACATAGATGCAAAAATCCTTAACAAAATTCTAGCAATCAGAATCCAACAAACCCTTAAAAAGATCATATACCATGACCAAGTGGGCTTTATCCCAGGGATGCAAGGATTCTTCAATATCTGCAAATCAATCAATGTAATACACCACATTAACAAATTGAAAAATAAAAGCCATATGATTATCTCAATAGATGCAGACAAAGCCTTTGACAAAATTCAACATCCATTTATGATAAAAACTCCAGAAAGTAGGAATAGAAGGAATATACCTCAACATAATAAAAGCTATATATGACAAACCCACAGCAAACATTATCCTCAATGGTGAAAAATTGAAAGCATTTCCTCTAAAGTCAGGAACAAGACAAGGGTGCCCACTCTCACCACTACTATTCAACATAGTTTTGGAAGTTTTGGCCACAGCAATCAGAGCAGAAAAAGAAATAAATGGAATACAAATTGGAAAAGAAGAAGTAAAACTCTCACTGTTTGCAGATGATATGATCCTCTACATAGAAAACCCTAAAGACTCCACCAGAAAATTACTAGAGCTAATCAATGAATATAGTAAAGCTGCAGGATATAAAATCAACACACAGAAATCCCTTGCATTCCTATACACTAATAATGAGAAAATAGAAAGAGAAATTAAGGAAACAATTCCATTCACCATTGCAATGAAAAGAATAAAATACTTAGGAATATATCTACCTAAAGAAACTAAAGACTTATATATAGAAAACTATAAAACACTGGTGAAAGAAATCAAAGAGGACACTAATAGACTGAGAAATATACCATGTTCATGGATTGGAAGAATCAATACAGTGAAAATGAGTATATTACCCAAAGCAATTCTATAGATTCAATGCAATCCCTATCAAACTACCAACGGTATTTTTCACAGAGCTAGAACAAATAATTTCACAATTTGTATGGAAATACAACAAACCTCGAATAGCCAAAGCTATCTTGAGAAAGAAGAATGGAACTGGAGGAATCAACCTGCCTGATGTCAGGCTCTACAACAAAGCCACAGTCATCAAGACAGTATGGTACTGGCACAAAGACAGAAATATAGATCAATGGAATAAAAGAGAAAGCCCAGAGATAAATCCATGCACCTATGGACACCTTGTCTTTTACAAAGGAGGCAAGAATATACAATGGAGAAAGATCAGATCAGTCACTCAGTCACTCAGTCGTGTCCGACTCTTTGAGATCCCATGAATTGCAGCACACCAGGCCTCCCTGTCCATCACCAACCCCCAGAGTTCACTGAGACTCATGTCCATCGAGTCAGCGATGCCATCCAGCCATCTCATCCTCTGTCGTCCCCTTCTCCTCTTGCCCCCAATCCCTCCCAGCATCAGAGTCTTTTCCAATGAGTCAATTCTTCGCATGAGGTAGCCAAAGTACTGGAGTTTCAGCTTTAGCATCATTTCTTCCAAAGAAATCCCAGGGCTGATCTCCTTCAGAATGGACTGGTTGGATCTCCTTGCAGTCCAAGGGACTCTCAAGAGTCTTCTCCAACATCACAGTTCAAAAGCATCAATTCTTCAGCGCTCAGCCTTCTTCACAGTCCAACTCTCACATCCATACATGACCACTGGAAAAACCATAGCCTTCACTAGACGAACCTTTGTTGGCAAAATAATGTCTCTGCTTTTGAATATGCTATCTAGGTTGGTCATAACTTTCCTTCCGAGGAGTAAGCATCTTTTAATTTCATGGCTGCAGTCACCATCTGCAGTGATTTTGGAGCCCAGAAAAACAAAGTCTGACACTGTTTCCACTGTTTCCCCATCTATTTCCCATGAAGTGATGGGACCGGATGCCATGATCTTCGTTTTCTGAATGTTGAGCTTTAAGCCAACTTTTTCACTCTCCACTTTCACTTTCATCAAGAGGCTTTTGAGTTCCTCTTCACTTTCTGCCATAAGGGTGGTGTTATCTGCATGTCTGAGGTTATTGATATTTCTCCTGGCAATCTTGATTCCAGCTTGTGCTTCTTCCAGCCCAGCGTTTCTCATGATATACTCTGCATATAAGTTAAATAAACAGGGTGACAAAGATAATCTCTTTAAAAAGTGGTGCTGGGAAAACTAGTCAACCACTTGTAAAAGAATGAAACTAGAACAGTTTTTAACACCATACACAAAAATAAACTCAAAATGGATTAAAGATCTAAATGTAAGACCAGAAACTATAAAATTCCTACAGGATAACATAGGCAAAACTCTCTCCGACATAAATCACAGCAGGATCCTCCATGACCCACCTCCCAGAATATTGGAAATAAAAGCAAAAATAAACAAATGGGACCTAATTAAAATTAAAAGCTTCTGCACAACAAAGGAAACTCTAAGCAAGGTGAAAAGACAGCTTTCAGAATGGGAGAAAATAATAGCAAATGAAGCAACTGACAAACAACTAATCTCAAAAATATGCAAGCAACCCTTGCAGCTCAATTCCAGAAAAATAAACGACCCAATCAAAAAATGGGCCAAAGAACTAAACAGGCATTTATCCAAAGAAGGCATACCGATGGCTAAGAAACACATGAAAAGATGCTCAACATCACTCATTATCAGAGAAATGCAAATCAAAACCACTATGAGGTACCATTTCACACCAGTCAGAATGGCTGCGATCCAAATGTCTACAAGCAATAAATGCTGAAGAGGGTGTGGAGGAAAGGGAACCCTCTTACACTGTTGGTGGGAATGCAAACTAGTACAGCCACTATGGAGAACAGTGTGGAGATTCCTTAAAAAACTGGAAGTAGAACTGCCTTATGACCCAGCAATCTCACTGATGGGCATACACACCAAGGAAACCGGAATTGAAAGAGACACGTGTACCCCAGTGTTCATTGCAGCACTGTTTATAACAGCCAGGACATGGAAGCAACCTAGATGTCCATCAGCAGATGAATGGATAAGAAAGCTGTGGTACATATACACAATGGAGTATTACTTAGCCGTTAAAAAGAATGCGTTGGAATCAGTCCTAATGAGGTGGATGAAACCAGAGCCTATTACACAGAGTGAAATAAGCCAGAAAGAAAAACACCAATACAGTATACTAATGCATATATATGGAATTTAGAAAGATGTTAATGATAACCCTGTATGCAAGACAGCAAAAGAGACACAGATGCATAGAACAGTCTTTTGGACTCTGTGGGAGAGGGAGAAGGTGGAATGATTTGGGAGAATGGCATTGAAACATGTATAATATTTTATATGAAACGAATCGCCAGTCCAGGTTCAATGCATGATACAGAATGCTTTGGGCTGGTGCACAGGGATGATCCATAGGGATGGTATAGGGATCGAGTTGGGAAGGGGGTTCAGGATGGGGAACACATGTACACCCGTGGTGGATTCATGTTGATGTATGGCAATACCAATACAATATTGTAAAATAATTAGCCTCCAATTAAAATAAATAAATTTATATTTAAAAAAATGTCTTCATGATCCAGATAACCATGATGGTGTGATCACTCACCAGAAGCCAGACATTCTGGAACATGAAGTCAAGTGGGCCTTAGGAGACATCACTATGAATAAAGCTAGTGTTGGAATTCCAGTTTAGCTCTTTAAAATCCTAGAAGATGTTGCTGTGAAAGTGCTGCACTCAATATGCTAAACATATTCCATATGCTAATATGGAAAACACCGCAGTGGCCACAGGACTGGAAAAGGTCAGTTTTCATCCCAGTCCCAAAGAAAGGCAATGCCAAAGAATGTTCAAACTACTGCAAATTGCACTCATCTCTCACACTAGCAAAATAATGCTCAAAATACTCCAAATCAGGCTTCAACAGTAGATGAACTCAAAACGTCCATACATTCAAGTTGGATTTAGAAAAGGCAGAGGAACCAAAGATCACATTGGCAGCATCCATTGGATCATCAAAAAGGAAAAGAGTTCCAGAAAAACATCTACTTATACTTTATCGACTATGCCAAAGCCTTTAACTGTGTGGATGACAACAAACTGGAAAACTCTTAAAGAAATGGGAATACCAGACCACCTTACCTACCTCCTGAGGAATCTGTATGCATGTCAGGAAGAAACAGTTAGAACTGGATATGGAACAACAGACTGGTTCCAAATTGGGAAAGAAGTGTGTCAAGGCTGTATATTGTCACCCTGCTTATTTAACATGTAAGCAAAGGACTTGAGGAGATAATAGTTTAAAACTTCCCTAAAATCGGGAAGGAAATGCCAGGCTGGATAAAGCACGAGCTGGAATCAAGATTGACAGGAGAAAAATGAATATCCACATATGCACAGATGACACCACCCTTATAACAGAAAGTGAAGAAGAGCTAAAGAGCCCCTTGATGGAAGTGAAAGAGGAGGGTGTAAAAGTTGGCTTAAAACTCAATATTCAAAAAACTAATATCGTGGCATTTAGCCCCATCACTTCATGGGAAATAGACGGGGAAACAATAGAAACAATGAAATACTTTATTTTTTCTTGGGCTCCAAAATCACTGCAGATGGTGACTGCAGCCATGAAATTCAAAGATGCTTGTTCCTTTGAAGAAAAGCTATGACAAACCTAGACAGCATATTAAAAATAAGAGACATTACTTTGCTTATAATGCTCTGCCTTGTCTATGTTTTTTCCAGTAGTCAAGTGTGGATGTGAGAGTTGGACCACAACAAAGGCTGAACGCAGAAGAATTGATGATTTTGAACTGTGGTGTTAGAGAAGACTCTTGAGAGTCTCTTGGACTGCAAGGAGATCAAATCCTAAAGGAAATCAGTCCTAAATATCCATTGGAAGGACTCATGCTGAAGTTGAAACTTGGGTCACCTGACACAAAGAACCGACTCATTGGAAAAGACCTTGATGGTGGGACAGATTGAAATCAGGAAGAAAAGGTGATGACAGAGGGTGAGATGGTTGAATGGCATCACTGACTCGATGGACATGAGTCTGAGCAAGCTCTGGGAGTTGATGATGGACAGGGAACCCTGGCGTCTGTGGGGTCACAATGAGTAGGACATGACTGAGCAACTGAACTGAACTGAACTGGCCTCCAAAGTCAAACTCCCTGGGTGTTCTAGTCCCTTTGGCATGTCCCCAGGTTCAGAAATCTGTTGTGGGTTATAGAATTTTCTTAATAGTGCAAGAATCTCTTTGGTATAATTGGTCTGCACTTTATGGGGTCATTTTCTGGGCAGCTTCATGGTGGGGCCAATGGTGACCTCCTCTAAGAGTTCTTATGCTATACCCTGCGTGTCCCAGGTCTGCTGCAGCCAGAGCCCCTGTCCCCGTGGGCAGCCCCTGCTGTCCCATGCCTCAGCAGAAGACACTCAGACACTCAAAGGCAGGTCTGGCTCAATTTCAATGGGGTTTCTGGGTACTGGTGTGCACAAGCTTTTGTTTGAGCCCTCTGAGCTTTATCCAGAAGGTTACTAAATAGTTACATCACAAGTTGTTGAGCAAAGTTTTGTCTCCCAGTGTAAAATGATTCCTTCTACATTTATCATATTCTTAAGATGTATGTGTGTGTGTATATCTCAGTCGATTTGGGCCAGTATAACAAAATACCTTGCACACAGGACTTATGAACAACAGAAGTTTATTTCTCACAAGTCTGGAAGCTAGAGGTAGAAGATCAGGATACCAGCATAGCCAGATGAGGGCCCTTTTCTGAGTTGCAGACTTGGCTCATATAGGTTGTCTCTTGCATATGAATGAGTTCCATTCTGAGAATGTGCTTGTAAATTCCATTTGTTTGTAAGTCCAACAGTTAGCCATAGTACCTGACTAATACATTCGGCTATATACTGCTGCTTTTACACATGCTTTTGGAAATCCTGGGCTTGAAATAAGGATAGTCTACTAATGTATTCTGTACAGTATTGTGTGGTAAGTACACAAAAGTACAACCACTTGTAGAGGATGCACACATGTGACAATTTCCACCAGATATGTGGGGAAAAAAACTTAGAATAGTTTTAGATTAAAAAAAAAAAATAGTTCCCGTGTATCAGAAATTTCTCATAAAGCACACGTATGGTTATTAACTAGAGTGCCTACTTCATTTCTAAGATTTTCCCCACTAATAATTTCTTAGTTTTTACTTAATGTCCCTTTTCTGTTCCAGGAATTCATCCGAGATTGCACATTGCATTTAGTAATCATCTCTCTGTAGGCTCTTCTTGGATGTGACAATTTCTCACACTTCCCTTATTTTTATGATCTTGATAGTTTTGAGGAGTTCTAGCAAGGTAATTTATAAAATGTTCCCCTACTTATATTTGGTGTTTTCCTGGGACTATGGACTTGGCGGGGAGGAAGACTACAGAAGTGTAATGTCTTTTGCATTGTGTGATACTATCAACATGGCTTATCCCTCTTAATGTTGACTTTGAGAACATGGCTGAAAAATTGGTTTTCAGGTTATTCCACTGACAAGTTACATTTTTGCTCCCTTTCCACATTTCCATAATGTTGTATTTTTTTTGGAAGGAAGTCACTATGTGTGACTCATGCTTAAGGAATAGGGAGTTACACTCCACCTCCCTGAGAGCCAAATTACCTATGTCAATCATCTGAAATTTGTCTGTAGGGAAATTGGTCTATTCTCTCACATGCATTTATTTTCTCAGTATGGACTCATAGATATTGATTTTATAATTTAGGGTATAATCACAAAAGATAATTTATTGTGTTTCTCTTCTGGTTATAGTGGTGGCCATTGGAAACTAATTCCTGTCTTCTTTGATATAAACCCATAACCATGGGGCTCTTATTATTTGGTGGTGGTTTAGTTGCTAGGTTGTGTCTGACTCTTGTGACCCCAAGGGCTGTAGCCTGCCAGGCTGCTCTGTCCATGGGATTCTCCAGGCAAGAACACTGGAGTGTGTTGCCATTTCCTTATCCAGGGGATCTTCCTGACTCGGGAATCAAACCCGGGTCTCTTGCATTGCATGCAGATTCTTTACAGACTGTGCTATGAGAGAAACCCTCTTTTATTATTTAACACTTCCTTTTTGACACATTAAAATCCTCCAGATTCCTCTTCTATATTTCCTCTTTGAGCTCTACAATCAGTCATTTCTCCAAGAAGCCTGGTTTCTTTTATTGGGAAACAGGATTGGGAACCAAGATGTGTGCTTCTTTCTATGTCATTGTTTCTTTCAGATTTCAGGAGTGTCATTTATTTAAGACCCTTTCAACTAAAAGAACAAAGAAATACAGGTAGGTATACTCATGTGTCATTTATTTAATTGTTCAATTCAAGTATATATGTATATCAGTAGCAGGATTGTTAGCCTGTACACCTATAAGAAAGAACACTATCAACTAGATTACACAGCTTTTCTCTTTTGATTTTAGTATTGCAAATACTTTCATTCCCAAAGGTACATAAGTCAGAAGATCTCAGTGAGGTGGATTCATACATTTGTCATATAATTACATTGTTTATTCAAATTTGGCAATTGATTCTTCATGTCAAAATATATTTTTAATATGTATACATTGATTCACTTTTTTTGCTGTAAGGTTCTACAGGTTTTAACAAATATGTATTGTCATGTACTTACCATAACATCATACAGAATGGTTTCACTGCCCTAAAAAGTCCTCTATGCCTGGAGAAGGAAATGACATCCCTCTCCAGTATTCTTCCCTGGGAAATCCTATGGACAGAGGAGCCTGGAGGGCTACAGTCCCTGGGGTGGCAAAGAGACAGATAGGACTTAAACCTCAGCACAATCAATTTTAGGAACACTGTAGGCCACACAAAACACATTAGTGTTTCCTAGTTTGTGGCCTCTGGTTTAACAGCATTCTCTTCCACTTGGCTCTCTGCTCCACAGGGGCACATGCCCATGGGTCTTCCCTTCTCACCACAGTGTCTAGATTCAACAAATGGAAAAATAAAAATAGAAGCTGGACCCAACATCCCAGTCGAGCACCACATTCAGAAAGAATACACTGGCAAAGAGATGGTATTCTGTCACTCCACATCACTTTTTCAATTGCCTGGTGAAAGTGTCACCACTTCACCTTAAACCCTGTCCCCACATGAACCCCACAAGCCTCCTTATCCTCTGCCCTTAAGTCATCACAATGGCCAATGAGTTCTAGCTACAGTGGGGCCCTCTGTGACATCACAAAGGGCCCAACGTCCTAAATGGGTGTTGAATTTTGTCAAAGGCTTTCTCTGCATCTATTGAGATAATCATATGGTTTTTATGTTTCAATTTGTTAATATGGTGTATCACATTGACTGATTGGCAAATATTGAAGAATCCTTGCATCCCTGGAATCAAGCCCACTTGGTCATGATGTATGATCTTTTTAATATGTTGTTGTATTCTGTTTTCTAGAATCTTGTTGAGGATTTTTGCATCTGTGTTCAACAGTGATATTGGCCTCTAGTTTTCTTTTATTGTTGTTGTCGCATCTTTGTCTCATTTTGTTATTAGGGTGATGGGTGAACTGACAGAATGAGTTTGGTAGTTTACCTTCCTCTGCAATTATCTGACAGAGAAGGCAATGGCACCCCACTCCAGTACTCTTTCCTGGAAAATCCCATGGATGGAGGAGCCTGGTAGGCTGCAGTCCATGGGGTCGCTAAGAGTCGGACACGACTGAGTGACTTCACTTTCACTTTTCACTTTCATGCATTGGAGAAGGAAATGGCAACCCACTCCAGTGTTCTTGCCTGGAGAATTCCAGGGACGGGGGAGCCTGGTGGGCTGCCATCTCTGGGGTTGCACAGAGTCGGGCACAACTGAAGCGATTTAGCAGCAGCAGCAGCAGCAATTATATGAAAGAGTTTGAGTACAATTGTGCTAGTTCTTCCTGAATTTTTGGTAGAATTCACCTGTGAAGCCATCTGGTCCTGGGCTTTTGTTTGTTGGAAGAGTTTGGATTGTAATTTCTATCTCTGTGCTTGTGATGGATGTGTTAAGATTTTCTATTTCATCCTAGTTTAGCTTTGGAATGATATACTTTTCTAAGAATTTGTCCATTTCTTCCAAATTGTCCATTTTATGGCATATAATTGCTCATAGTAGTCTCTTATGATCTTTCATATTTCTGTGTTTTCTGTTGTGATTTCTTCACTTTCATTTCAAATTTTATTGATTTGATTTTCCCCTTTTTTTCTTGATTTTCCAGGCTAACGTTTTGTCTATTTTATTTACCTTCTCAAAAAGCAACTTTTGGTTTTGTTGATGTTTCCTCTTATCTCCTTCATTTCCTTTTAATTTATTTTGTTTCTGATTTTTATGGTTTCTTTCCTTCTACTAACTTTGATGTTCTTATTTTCTTTTTCTAGTTGCCTTATGTGTAAAGTTAGGTTGTTTATTTGATATTTCTCTTGTATATTGAGGTAGGCTTATATTGCTATAAACCTCCTTCCTAGAAACCTTTTACTGAATCCCATAGGTTTGGGTTGTCTTGCTTTCAATTTCATTTTTTTTTCTATGCGTATTTTGATTTTCTTTTTTATTTCTTCTGTGATCTGTTTGCCATTCAGAAGCGTGTTCATTAGACTCTGTATGTTTGTATTTTTAATAGCATTTTTCATGTAGCTCACATCTAATCTTACACCATTGTGATTAGAAAATACCCTTGAAATGATTTCAATTTTTTAAAAATTTTCCAAGATTCAATTTATCATGCAGGATGTGACCTATCCTGGAGAATGTTCCATGTGCACTTAAGAAAAAGGTGAAATTCATTGTTTTTAGGTGAAAAGCCTTTTAGATATCAATTAAGTCTAATTGATCCATTTCATTATCTAAAGCTTGTGTTTCATTGCTAACTTTCTGTTTGGTTGTTCTATCCATAGACGTGAGTAGGGTATTAAAATCCCCCACTATTAATTTGTTGCTGTTAATTTCCCTTTTCATACTTGCTAGAATTTGTACTGAGGTATATTGTATTGTATTGTATAGAAGTTGTATTGAGGTGCTCCAATGTTGGGTGCATATATATTTATAACTGTTATATCGTCTTCTTGAATTGATACTTTGATCATAATGTAGTGTCTTTCTTTGCCTCTTATCACAGTATTTCAAAGTCTGTTTTATCCAAAATTACTATTGCTACTCCTGCATTCTTTTGGTCTCCATTTGCATGAAATATCTTTTTTCCAGCACCTCACTTTTAGTTTGTGTCCCTAGGTTTGAGGTGGGTCTCCTGGAGACAGCACATGTAGTGGTCTTGTTATTGTGTCCATTGGGGCTGGCCTTTGTCTTTTAGTTGGAGGATTTAATCCATTTACATTTAAGGTAATTATTGATAAGCATTTCAAGAGATGGGAATACCAGACCACCTGACCTGACTCTTGAAAAACCTGTATGCAGGTCAGGAAGCAACAGTTAGAACTGGACATGGAACAACAGACTGGTTCCAAATAAGAAAAGGAGTACATCAAGGTTGTATATCGTCACCCTGCTTATTTAACTTATATGCAGAGTACATCATGAAAAACGCTGGGCTGGAGGAACCACAAGCTGAAATCAAGATTGCCAGGAAATATATCAATAACCTCAGATATGCAGATGACACCACCCTTATGGCAGAAAGTGAAGAAGAACTAAAGAGCCTCTTGATGAAGGTGAAGGAGGAGAGTGAAAAAGTTGGCTTAAAACTCAACATTCAGAAAATGAAGATCATGGCATCCGGTCCCATCACTTCATGGCAAATAGATGGGGAAACAGTGGAAATAGTAGCTGACTTTATTTTGGGGGACTCCAAAATCACTGCAGATGGTGATTGCAGCCATGAAATTAAAAGACGCTTACTCCTCGGAAGGAAAGTTATGACCAACCTAGACAGCATATTAAAAAGCAGAGACATTACTTTGTCAACAAATGTCCGTCTTGTCAAGGCTATGGTTTTTCCAGTGCTCATGTATGGATGTGAGAGTTGGACTGTGAAGAAAGCTGAGTGCCGAAGAACTGATGCTTTTTAACTGTGGTGTTGGAGAAGACTCTTGAGAGTCCCTTGGACTGCAATGAGATCCAACCAGTCCATCCTAAAGGAGATCAGTCCTGGGTGTCCATTGGAGGGACTGATGTTGAAGCTGAAACTCCAATACTTTGGCCACCTGGTGCGAAGAGCTGACTCATTTGAAAAGACCCTGATACTGGGAAAGATTGAGGGCAGGAGGAGAAAGGGACAACAGAGGATGAGATGGTTGAATGGCATCACCGAGTCAATGGACATGGGTTTGGGTGGATTCCAGGAGTTGGTGTTGGACAGGGAGGCCTGGCGTGCTGCGGTTCTGCTGCTGCTGCTGCTGCTAAGTTGCTTCAGTCATGTCTGACTCTGTGCGACCCCATAGACAGCAGCCCACCAGGCTCCCCCATCCCTGGGATTCTCCAGGCAAGAACACCGGAATGGGCCATGCTGTGGTTCATGGGATCACAAAGAGTCGGACACGACTGAGCGACTGATCTAAACTGATGGATAAGCATGATCCAGTTACCATTTGCTTTGTTGTTTTGGGTTCATTTTTATAAACCTTTTCCGCATTTCTTGTCTAGAGAAGATCCTTTAGCATTTGTTGAAGAGCTAATTTGGTGGTGCTGAAATCTCTGAGCTTCTTCTTGTCTGTAAAGCTTCTGAGTTCTTTATATCTGAATTAGATCCTCGCTGAGTAGAGTAATCTTGGTTTTGATTTTTCTTTTTTATCACTTTAAGTATGTCCTGCATTCCCTTCTGTCCTGAACAGTTTTTATTGAAAGATCAGCTACTCTCTTTATGGGGATCCCCTTTGGTATTATTTGTTGTTTATCCCTTGCTACTTTTAATATTTGCTCTTTTTGTTTAACTATTATTAGTTTGATTTGTATGTGTCTTGGAGTGTTGTTGCTCTGGGTTTATCCTGTTTGGGACTCTCTGGGTTTCTTGCACTTGGCTGCCTCTTTCCTCCCCCATTTAGAGGAATTTTTTGACTATCATCTCCTTAAGCATTTTCTCATGACCTTTCTTTTCCTCTTCTTCTTCTGGGATACCTTTGATTCGAATGTTGGGGTGTTTAACATTGCCCCAGAAGTCTCTGAGGTTGTGCTCATTTCTATTAATTCCTATTTATTTTCCCTCTCTTCTTCACTTATTTCCACCACACTCTTTCACCTCATTTATCCTCTGATTTGTCTCAGCTATTCTACTGTTGTTTCCCTCCAGAGTGCTTTTAATCTCGGTTATTGAATTGTTCATTATTGACTGACTCTTCTTTATTTCTCCTAGGTCCATGTTAAGCATTTCTTGCATCTTCTCAATCTTTGCCTCTAGTCTATTTATCTGTAACTCCATTTTGTTTTCAAGATTTTGAATCACCTTTTCTATCCTTATTCTGAATTATTTTTCAGGTAGATTCCCTATCTCCTCCTCTTTTGTTAGGTTTGGTAGGTTTTTATCATGTTCCTTCACCTGCTGAATATTTCTCTGCCTTTTCATTGTGTTTTGTTTGCTGCGTTTGGGGTGCCCTTTCTGCAGGCTGGAAGTTTGTGGTTGCTCTTAATTGTGGAGTCTGCTCCCTGTAGGCGGGGTTGGAGTAGTGATTTGTCAAGATTTCCAGGTTGGGGAATTTGCATCTGTGTTATGATGGGTGGAGCTGGATCTCTTTTCTCTGGATTACAGTGAAGTGTCCAGTAGTGAGTTTTGGGATGTCTATGGTTTTGCTGTGGCTTTGTGCAGCCCGTCTTTTAAAGTTCAGTGTTGTGTTTCTGTTTTGATGGAGAATTAGAGTGGTGTGCATTGCATTGGAACTTGTTGCCTCTTGTGTGGAGCTTGGTTTCATTGTAAGTATGGAGGCCTTTGGGTTAGTTCTTGTCTATTAATGTTCCCTGGATTCAGGTATTCTCTGATGTTCTAAAGTTGTGGAATTAGGCCTCCTGCCTCTGGTTTTCAGTCCTTCACTTACAGTACCCTAAAGACTTTTCCATCCATACAGCACAAGATATAAAACCCCTAGGTTAATGGTGAAAGCATTCTCCAAAGCCAGAAAAACCCAGAGAGATTCACAGAATTATATAGAGAAAAGAATAGGGAGGAGGGAGATAGAGTTAACCAGGAGGAAAAAAGGGAGCATCAAAAAGGGAAGAGAGCAATCTAGCCAGTAATCAAATACTTAAGTGATATCCAGAGGCTGAAAAACCCAGAGAGATTCACAGAGTTATATAGATAAGTGAAGAAGGAGAAAGGAGATATCGTAACCTGGAGGAGAAAAGGGAGAGTCAAAAGGGGAGAGAGCAATCAAGCCAGTAAATAAGTCCCTAAGTGAAAATGGATATTGAAGATTAGATTCTTAAAGGTACAAAGTTGATAACAAATATTAAAAAGGAAAAATTAAAAGCCTAGAATAGAGGTTAGATTCTTTAAAATACAATACAAAAATAGAAAACAAAATCTATCACAAAAATTAAAATACAAATATATGGAATTTGTTTTAAAAATAAGGGTCTTTTGAAAGGTAATGCTGCTGCTGCTGCTGCTGCTGCTGCTGCTGCTGCTGCTAAGTCACTTCAGTTGTGTCTGACTCTGTGCGACCCCATAGACGGCAGCCGACCAGGCTCCCCCATCCCTGGGATTCTCCAGGCAAGAACACTGGAGTGGGTTGCCATTTCCCTCTCCAATGCAGGAAAGTGAAAAGTGAAAGTGAAGTCACTCAGTCATGTCCGAGTCTTAGCGACCCCATGGACTGCAGCCTACCAGGCTCCTCCATCCATGGGATTTTCCAGGCAAGAGTACTGGAGTGGGGTGCCATTGCCTTCTCCATGAAAGGTAATAGTAGGCTACAAAAATGAAAGCTAAAGGAGTAAAAAGAACTATTAAAATTTAACAAGTGATAAGAGTAAAAAAGAATCTTTGAATTTGTCTGAAGCTGTTGTGGGCAGTGTGGGGTCAGTTCAGTGTCATTTTGTCCCTTGTTCTGGCTTGTACTTATTCTCAAGGTCTATAGTTGACCCTTAAATGCACAGTCTCAGCATTAACTGCAGGGTTTTAATCTGTTGCACCTGTCACTTACAGAGCGGTTCACCCTTCTTTGTTTATTTTGGCTTCCTCTGTTTACATGTCTCTTCAGTGTCTAATTTCCACCCTGACACAAGGGGGCGAAGCTGGCCACTATTTAAGCTCACTTGTTCAGTTGTGCTCTGGGGATTGAAGGATACTGCAAACAAATACTGCTGGCATGTGTGGGGAGTGCTCACATTGAATGGACCACACTGGATTTGTCAAAGCCCAAAGCAGCATGTACTTTCCGGGTCCACACTGCTTAGGCTCCAGAGTGTTCTACAAGGGCACTGTCCCAAGTATGCCCTGCATTTTTTTCATGTCCCAGATTTAAGCTCCTCGGGTTCTTGGGTGCTCTGCTCCACAAGAGCACAGACCCAGAAGGACTGTGCAATTTGTGCCCTTTCCATGCCCAAGCAGCTCAGGAGACCAGGTGCTTGGCGAGTGCACTGTCCCAGTGGATCCATGCATCTTATGCACCTCCCTGGTCCTGGCTGCTGTTTTCAGGTTACACTTCAAGGGTACATTCCAGGTGTCCCATGTGTCTCCTCTGGGCAGCTGATCTCAGACTATGACACTCTTGGAAGATGTGAACCATCCAAAATCTGAGGAAGACATGGTTAGCAACTGGTAGCCTGCTTACAGTTTGGTGGGAGATGCAGTCGCTGGGGCTCAGATCGCAGCAGCCCCTTGCCTTGTGGCGCTGGCTGTCACAAACCTGCCTCTCTGACTCCAGGTAGGGAGGGCCCTATAAGGAAGCTGTTTGTCTTCCTTTTGTATTCCTTCAATCCTTTTTTCTGTGAGTGCACCAGGGGTCATTGGTGGATTTAGAGCTTTCATGGGAAAGGTTTGTTTGTTTGTTTGTTTGTCTCTCTCTCTGGTGATCCAATGGTTTGGGTTGTAATCTCACATTAGCTCTCTCACATTGTCCTCAGGGCATCCATGGCTGGAACTTACCCTAAGAACCAAAAGTGCAGCCCATGCCTCCTTGCCAGGCCCCCACTTGGTGCTGCTGGACGTGAGCATCTGTGCCATATCTCAGAGAGTAGTTCAGGTTAGGCTTGTATTCTGTGGAACTTTTTTTTTCTCCTGGTGATGTTGCCCTCTTGGATTCCAGAGCTCCCCACAGACACACCTGTGAGAGGGTTTCTTACTGTATGGAAACTTTTCCTTCAGGACTCCCTCCACAGGATGAGTCTCTGTCCCAAAATATTTTGTCTCTGTTTTCATCTTTTACATTTTCTCCTACTTTCTCTTGAAGAGATTGGGTTGCTTTTCTGGATGTCTGGTGTCTTTCCACAGTGTTCAAAATTTGTTTTGTGGAAGTTTCTCATCATTCAAAAGATCTTTTAAGGAATTTGTGTGGGAGAAAGTGGTCTCCCTGTCCTATCTGTCCACCATCCTGGGACCATACCCTCTCAAATAAACTTTTTCTACAACACAAGAAATGACTTTACACATCTACATTACCAAATGGTCAATACCAAAATCAAACTGATTACATTATTTGTAGCCAAAGATGGAGAAGCAAAACAAGTCAGAAAAAATAAGACCTGGTGCTGACCATGGTTCAGATCATCAGCTTCTCACAGGAAAATTTAGCCTTAAACTAAAAAAGTGGGGGAAACCACTAGGCCAGCCAGGTATCACTGAAATCAAATCCCCTATAAATATATAGTGGAGGTAACAAGTAGATTTCAGGTATTAGATCTACTTTAGATTGTTCCTGAAGAACAATGGATTGAGGTCAATAATACTGAGCAGAAGGGAGAAAACAAAGCAATCCCAAAGAAAAAGAAAATTGAAAAGGCAAAATGGTTATCTCAGGAGGCTTCACAAATAGCTGAAGAAAGAATAGAAGCAAAAAGAAAGGGAGAAAGGGAAAGGTACATCCAACTAAACACAGCATTCCAAAGAAGAGCACAGAGAGAGAAGGTCTTCTTCAATAAACAGTGTATGAAACTAGAAAAAAATAACAAGAGGGGAAAGAGTACAGATCTCTTCAGGAAAATTGGAAATATCAAGGGAACATTTCACTCAAAGATGTGCATGATAAAGGACATCAAATATAGAGATCTAATAGATGCTGAAGAGATTAAGAAATGATGGAAAGAACACATGGAAGAACCCTACAAAAATGCTAATGAACAGGATTATTATGATGGTGTGGTCAGAGCCAGATATTTTGGAATGTGAAGTCACGAGGTCCTTAGGAATCATTACTGTTAATAAAGCTAGTGGATGTGATACAATACCAGTAGAACTATTTAAAACCCAAGGGGATGATGCCATCATGGTGTTGCATTCAATATGTCAGCAAATGTGGAAGGTCAGCAGTGGCCACTAGACTGGAAAAGGTCAATCCCTAGCCCAATTCCCAAGAAATGTTACTTGCACAGTCGAGTCTGACTGTGACCCCATTGGCTGTAGTTTGCCTGGCTCCTCTGTCAAATGGATTTTCAAGGCAAGAATACTGGAGTGGGTTGCCAGTTCCTTCTCCAGGGGATCTTCCCAAACCAGGGATCTTTCTGACCCAGGGATTGAACCCAGTTCTCCCAATCTTCTGCACTGCTGGCTGATGCTTTACCATCTGAGTACCAGGGAAGCTAAAAATTTCCAAGAAGGGCAAAGGTGGAGGACACTAGCAGGGGTAACCTGGACTCTTCTGACCAATCATCTCTGTCCAGATCACCTTCAAATCTCAGAGGATGATAAGTAGAAAAATATATTCTTGAAGGTAATACTCTCCAGTACACATACCAAATTCCTAATACCATCTCAGCATCAGTTTCCTGGAGAACACAACCCGGGACAAGGAACATCAGATGAAAGGAAAATGAAGAGATCAAGCACTGAGCCTTTGGAGTGGGAGCACTGAATCCAAGACCCTAGACTACCAGAGAATTAACCCTATAGAGTATCAAATAGTGAGAACTCACACAAAGGAAACCACTTGAATACAAGACCCATCATCGCCCAAACACCAGTAGCACTCTATGCAGGACAGCTCATCCAAGCAACAAACCAAACACAAATACAAACCTAATAATCAACAGACAGTATTACCACCTCACTCAGTCTTGCTGATCAGAGAAGAAAAAGAAAAAAAAAAAAGCCTCAGAATAAAGCTCACCCTATACAAAGTTTATGCAAAACACTTAGGTAGGCAGAAACCAAAAGGAAGAAAAAATTCAACCTTGAAGCCTGGGAAAAGGAGACCTCAAATACAATATGTTTAAAAAATAATGAAAAGGCAGAGAAATACTGCACAAATGAAGGAACAAACTAGAAACACAGAAGTCTGAATAAATGAAGAGGAAATGGGCAAACGACCTGAAAAATAATTCAGAATAATGATAGTGAAGATGATCAAAAACCTTGAAAACAGAATGGACTAAATGAAGAAACAATTTTAAAAGACCTAGAAAAATTAAAGGATAAGCATACATAGACAAACAACACAATTACTGAAATTAAAAATACTCTAGAAGGAATCAATAGCAGAATATCTGAAGCAGAAGAATGGATCAGAGAGCTGAAAGATAAAAAGGTGGAAATAACTTCTGAAGAGCAGAATAAAGTAAAAAGAATGAAAAGAAAAAAATAGTCTCAGAGACCTCTGGGGTAATATCAAACACACCAACATTCAAATTATAGGGGTCTCAGAAGAAGAAGAGAAAAAGAAAGGTTATGAGAAAATTTTTGAAGAGATTATAGTTGAAAATTTCCTCAACATGGAAAAAGAAATAGTCAATTGAGTACAAGAGGTGCAAAGAGTTTCATACAGGATAAACCCAAGAAGAAACACACCGAGACACATACTAGTCAAACTATCAAAGATTAAACACAAAAAATATTAAAAGCAGAAAGAGAAACATAACAAGTAACATACAAGAGAAACCCCATATGTCATAAGTTTAAAATCTGATCTTTCAGCAGAAATTCTGCAGGCCAGAAGGAAATGGCAGAATATATTCTACCTGGATATTACTCTACCCAGCAAGGATCTCACTGAAAATTGATAGAGAAATCAAAAGCTTTTCAGACTAGCAAAAGTTAAGAGAATTCAGTACCACCAAATCGACTTTACAACAAATGTTAAAGGGACTTACATAGTCAGAAATACAAAAGAAGAAAAAGATCTACAAAATCAAACACCCAAAAATTAAGAAAATGGCAATAGGAACACATATATCAATAAATACTTTAAATGTAAATGGATTACCTGTGGTGGATTCATTTTGATATTTGGCAAAACTAATACAATTATGTAAAGTTTAAAAATAAAATAAAATTGAAGATCAATTTAAAAAAATGTAAATGGATTAAATGCTCCAACCAACCAAAAGACACAGATTGGCTGAATGGATACAAAAAGAAGACATATATATATATGGTTTCTAGCTATTTCAAATCCTGAAAGATGATGCTGTGAAAGTGCTGCACTTAATATGCCAGCAAATTAGGAAAACTCAGCAGAAGCCACAGGACTGGAAAAGGTCCGTATTCATTCCAATCCCAAAGAAAGGCAATGCCAAAAAATGCTCAAACTACCGCACAATTGCACTCATCTCACACGCTAGTAAAGTAATGCTCAAAATTCTCCAAGCCAGGCTTCAGTAATACATGAAACATGAACTTCCTGATGTTCAAGCTCGTTTTAGAAAAGACAGAGGGACCAGACATCAAATTGCCAACATCCGCTGGATCATCAAAAAAGCAAGAGGGTTCCAGAAAATATCTATTTCTGCTTGATTGACTATGCCAAAGCCTTTGACTGTGTGGATCACAAGAAACTGTGGAAAATTCTGAAAGAGATGGGAATACCAGACCACCTGATCTGCCTCTTGAGAAATTTGTATGCAGGTCAGGAAGCAACAGTTAGAACATGGAACAGCAGACTGGTTCCAAATAGGAAAAGGAGTTCTTCAAGGCTGTATACTGTCACCCTGCTTATTTAACTTATATACAGAGTACATCATGAGAAATGCTGGACTGGAAGAAGCACAAGCTGGAATCAAAATTGCCAAGAGAAATATCAATAACCTCAGACATGCAGAAGACAAGACTCTTACGACAGAAAGTGAAGAGGAACTAAAAAGCTTCTTGATGAAAGTGAAAGAGGAGAGTGAAAAAGTTGGCTTAAAGCTCAACATTCAGAAAACTAAGATCATGGCATCTGGTCCCATCACTTCATGGGAAATAGATGGGGAAACAGTGGAAATAGTGGCTGACTTTATTTTTCTGGGCTCCAAAATCACTGCAGATGGTGATTGCAGCCATTACATTAAAAGATGCTTACTCCTTGGAAGGAAAGTTAGGACCCACCTAGACAGCATATTAAAAAGCAGAAACATTACTTTGCCAACAAAAGTCCACCTGGTCAAGGCTATGGTTTTTCCAGTGGTCATGTATGGATGTGAGAGTTGGACTGTGAAGAAAGCTGAGTGCTGAAGAATTGATGCTTTTGAACTGTGGTGTTGGAGAAGACTCTTGAGAGTCCCTTGGACTGCAAGGAGATCCAACCAGTCCATCCTAAAGGAGACCAGTCCTGGGTGTTCATTGGAAGGACGGATGTTGAAGCTGAAACTCCAATACTTTGGCCACCTGATGTGAAGAGTTGACTCATTTGAAAAGACCCTGATGCTGGGAAAGATTGAGGGCAGGAGTAGAAGGGGACAACAGAGGATGAGATGGTTGGATGGCATCACTGACTCGATGGACATGGTTTTGGGTAGACTCCAGGAGTTGGTGATGAACAGGGAGGCCTGGCGTGCTGTGGTTCATGGGGTTGCAAAGAGTCGCACATGACTGAGCTACTGAACTTAACTGAACAAGAAACTCACTTCAGTCCTAAAGACACATATAAACTGAATGTAAGTGGTTGGAAAAATATATTCCATGCAAATTGAAACCAAAAGAATGCTGAAGTAGCAGTCCTCATATCAGACAACACAGACCACAAAATAAAGAATACTACAAAAGATAGGGAAGGAAACTACACAATGATCAAGGGATCAGTCCATGAGGAAGACATAACAATTGTAAATATCTATGCACTCAACATAGGAGCCCCTCAATACATAAGACAAACACTATCAGACATGAATGGAGAAATTGAGAGTAACAAAATACTAGTAGGAGACTTTAACACCCCACTCACACCAATGGACAAATCATCAAAACAGAAAATTAATAAGGAAACACAAGTCTTAAGTGATACATGAGAAGAGACATATCTCATTGATATCTTCAGGACATTCCATCCAAATGCAGAAGTATACACCTTCTTCTCAAGTGCACATGAAACATTCCCAGGATACACCACATCTTGGGTCACAAATCAAACTGCAATAATTTAAGAAAATTGAAATCTTATTAAGCATCTTTTCTGACCACAGCACTATGTGACTTTATATAAATTACAAGAAAAAAAAAAACAAACAAACATAAAAAAACACCAACACATGGAGATTAAACAATACATTTCTAAATAACCAACAGGTTACTGAAAAAATCAAAAGGGAAATAAAAAAAAAATTTCTAGAAACAAATGACAATGAAAACACAACAACTCAATACCTATGAGATGCAGCAAAAGCAGTTCTAAGAGGAAAGTTTATAGCAATGCAATCCTACCTCAAGAAACAAGAACAACATCGAATAGACAACCTAACTATAAACCTAAAACAACTGGAAAAAGAAGAACAACAGCAACAACAACAAATTAGCAGAAGAAAAGAAATAATGAAGATCAGAGCAGAATTAAATGAAAATGAAATGAAAACAATAGTAAAGATTAATAAAACTAAAAGCTGGTTCTTTGGGAAGATAAACAAAATTGACAAGCCTTTAGCCAGAATCATCATAAAAAAAAAAAAAAAAAAAAACAAGAGAGAAGAATCAAATCAACAAAATTATAAATGGAAAAGGAGAGGTTACAACAGACAATGCAGAAATACAAAGGATTATAAGAGGCTATTATGAACAACTATATGGCAATGTAATGGATAATCTGGAAGAAGTGGACAGATTCTTAGAAAATTCAATCTTCCAAGACTGAACCAGGGAGAAATAGAAATTATGAATAACCTAATTACAAGCACTGAAATTGAAGCTGTGATCAAAAATCTCCCAAAACACAAAAGCCCAGACCAGATGGCTTCACAGGAGAATTCTATCAAACATTTAGAGAAGATCTAATGTGCTGGGAGCTGCATTAGGCATTACTGACAGAATGAAAGCACGGCCCCAACTCCCCTCTCTTTGTCCCACAGGCACGCACCCGGGATGAAGGAGTTAGGCCTTGTGATTCTGACTTGTTTTTTCCTCTCCTTGGCTGAGTTGACTGAAAAGAATATTAAGGTGCTTATTGTTCTTGAGAGGAGCATGAGAAGGCACAAAGCCTTCTGCAGCTGTGCTCAGAGAATAATTCATAAAGTTAATCATTGACACTTGTTCAAGGACTTTTACAAAAGAGTGCTCCAGGATGAGCACGGAGGCCACAGCTTGAGGCCTTGAGAGGGATTGCTATCTGAAGCCTATTTGTGAGGAAAGTGTTTATGGCAAAGGAGTTTGATGAATTTAGGGCTTAGGAATAATTAAACTAGTTAGAAGCTAAAGATTTAAGGAATGTTGTAATGTTAGCATATTCTACTATAGCTTATAGAGATTAGAACTTTAGAGATATTAATAGCTAGAAGCCCTTTTTAAGAAATAGTGAGCTTAGGGTACTAGGGGCAAACAGGGCTTAGAAAGATAAGAAATAAACTGAGGAATGTGGTATGGAGCCCAGACATTGGCATGAGTTACAGTGTATTCACAAGGACACATGAGAAGAAGTAGATAAGAGAATCGCTGAGGCAGGAACTCCTTTTGAGGGGCAACAACACCCAAAAAAGATGTCCTTTTCATTATAGGGGACTGGAATGCAAAAGTAGGAAGTCAAGAAACACCTGGAGTAACAGGCAAATTTGGCCTTGGAATATGGAATGAAGCAGGGCAAAGACTAAGAGAGTTTTGCCAAGAAAATGCACTGGTCATAGCAAACACCCTCTTCCAACAACACAAGAGAAGACTCTATACATGGACATCACAGGATGGTCAACAGCGAAATCAGATTGATTATATTCCTTGCAGCCAAAGATGGAGAAGCTCTATACAGTCAGCAAAAACAAGACCAGGAGCTGACTGTGATTCAGATCATGAACTCCTTATTCCCATATTCAGACTTAAATTGAAGAAAGTAGGGAAAACCACTAGACCATTCAGGTATGACCTAAATCAAATCCCTTATGATTATACAGTGGAAGTGAGAAATAGATTTAAGGGCCTAGATCTGATAGATAGAGTGCCTGATTAACTATGGAATGAGGTTCGTGACATTGCACAGGAGACAGGGATCAAGACCATCCCCATGGAAAAGAAATGCAAAAAATCAAAATGGCTGTCTGGGGAGGCCTTACAAATAGCTGTGAAAAGAAGAGAAGTGAAAAGCAAAGGAGAAAAGGAAAGATATAACTATTTGAATGCAGAGTTCCAGAGAATAGCAAGAAGAGATAAGAAAGCCTTCTTAAGTGATCAATGCAAAGAAATAGAGGAAAACAGCAGAATGGGAAAGACTAGAGATCTCTTCAATAAAACTAGAGATACCAAGGGAACATTTCATGCAAAGATGGGCTCAATAAAGGACAGAAATGGTATGGACCTAACAGAAGCAGAAGATATTAAGAAGAGGTGGCAAGAATACACAGAAGAACTGTACAAAAAAGATCTTCATGACCCAGATAATCACAATGATGTGATCACTGACCTAGAGCCAGACATCCTGGAATGTGAAGTCAAGTGGGCCTTAGAAAGCATCACTATGAACAAAGCTAGTGAAGGTGATGGAATTCCAGTTGAGCTATTTCAAATCCTGAAAGATGATGCTGTGAAAGTGCTGCACTCCATATGCCAGCAAATTTGGAAAACTCAGCAGTGGCCACAGGACTGGAAAAGGTCAGTTTTCATTCCAATCCCAAAGAAAGGCAATGCCAAAGAATGCTCAAACTACCGCACAATTGCACTCATCCCACACGCTAGTAAAGTAATGCTCAAAATTCTCCAAGCCAGGCTTCAGCAATATGTGAACCGTGAAATTCCTGATGTTCAAGCTGGTTTTAGAAAAGGCAGAGGAACCAGAGATCAAATTGCCAACATCCGCTGGATCATGGAAAAAGCAAGAGAGTTCCAGAAAAACATCTATTTCTGCTTTATTGACTATGCCAAAGCCTTTGACTGTGTGGATCACAAGAAACTGTGGAAAATTCTGAAAGAGATGGGAATACCAGACCACCTGATCTGCCTCTTGAGAAATTTGTATGCAGGTCAGGAAGCAACAGTTAGAACTGGATATGGAACAACAGACTGATTCCAAATAGGAAAAGGAGTTTGTCAAGGCTGTATATTGTCACCCTGCATATTTAACTTATATGCAGTGTACATCATGAGAAGCGCTGCACTGGAAGAAACACAAGCTGGAATCAAGATTGCCAGGAGAAATATCAATAACCTCAGATATGCAGATGACACCACCCTTATAAGCAGAAAGTGAAGAGGAACTAAAAAGCCTCTTGATGAAAGTGAACGTGGAGAGCGAAAAAGTTGGCTTAAAGCTCAACATTCAGAAAACGAAGATCATGGCATCTGGTCCCATCACTTCATGGGAAATAGATGGGGAAACAGTGGAAACAGTGTCAGACTTTATCTTTTTGGGCTCCAAAATCACTGCAGCTGGTGACTGCAGCCATGAAATTAAAAGACGCTTACTCCTTGGAAGGAAAGTTATGACCAACCTAGATAGCATATTCAAAAGCAGAGACATTACTTTGCCAACAAAGGTTCGTCTAGTCAAGGCTATGGTTTTTCCTGTGGTCATGTATGGATGTGAGAGTTGGACTGTGAAGAAGGCTGAGCGCTGAAAAATTGATGGTTTTGAACTGCGGTATTGGAGAAGACTCTTGAGAGTCCCTTGGACTGGAAGGAGATCCAACCAGTCCATTCTGAAGGAGATCAGCCCTGGGATTTCTTTGGAAGGAATGATGCTAAAGCTGAAACTCCAGTACTTTGGCCGCCTCATGTGAAGAGTTGACTCATTGGAAAAGACTCTGATGCTGGGAGGAATTGGGGGCAGGAGGAGAAGGGGACTACAGAGGATGAGATGGCTGGATTGCATCACTGACTCGATGGAAGTGAGTCTGGGTGAACTCCGGGAGTTGGTGATGGACAGGGAGGCCTGGCGTGCTGGGATTCATGGGGTCGCAAGGATTCGGACACAACTGAGTGACTGAACTCAACTGAACTGAACTGAATGATTTATGGAGACAACAAATCTGGGTCAGGGGGAACTGAAAATGTCAAACCTCTGACCTAATCTTTTGTGAAAGTATAAAAGAGAATCTTAGAGTTGAATAAATATGCAGTCCAAGAAAACTGAGAGACTGTGTCATTTCTCACCGACACCGCCCATCTCTTCAGATTCATTGCCTGGCTGCTGGAGCTGGACTCCAGCACTAATGGCTAACCTTCTAAAACTCTTTCAATTGCAGAGGAAGGAATACATCCAAACATATTATACAAGACCATCATCACCCAGATACCAAAACCAGACAAAGACAACACAAAAAAAGAAAACTGCAGGCCAATATTACTGATGAACATAGATGCAAAAATCCTCACAAAATTTTAGCAAACAAAATTCAAGAACACAATAAAAAGCTCATACACCATGATCATGTTGGGTTTATTTCAGGAATGCAAGGATTATTCAATATATACAAGTCAGTCAATGTTATACATCATATCAACGAATTGAAAGATAAAAACCATATGATTAGTTCAATAGATGCAGAAAAAGGCTTTGACAAAATTTAGCACCCATTTATGATTAAAACCCTTCAAAAAATGTGCATAAATGGAACCTACCTCATCATGCTGCTGCTGCTGCTCCTAAGTCGCCTCAGTCGTGTCCAACTCTGTGCGACCCCATAGACGGCAGCCCACCAGGCCCCACTGTCCCTGGGATTCTCCAGGCAAGAACACTGGAGTGGGTTGCCATTTCCTCCTCCAATGTATGAAAGTGAAAAGTGAAAGTGAAGTCGCTCAGTTGTGTCCGACTCTTAGCGACCCCATGGACTGCAGCCTACCAGGCTTCTCCATCCATGGGATTTTCCAGGCAAGAGTACTGGAGTGGGGTGCCATTGCCTTCTCCGACCTCATCATAGTAAAGGCCATATATGTTAAGCCTACAGCAAACATTATTATCAATGATTAAAAACTGAAATCATTCCTCTTATGATCAGGAACAAGACAAGGGTGTCAACTTTAACCACTATTATTCAACATAGCTTTGGAAGTCCTAGCTACAGCAACCAGGGAAGGAAAAGAAGCTAAAGGAATCCAGATTGGAAAAGAAGAAGTAAAATTATCACTGTTTGCAGATGACATGATACTGTACATAGAAAACACTAAAGATACTATCAGAAAATGACTAGAGCTAATTAGTGAATTTAGCAAAGTCACCAGATACAAAATCAATACACAGAAATCACTTGCATTTCTATATACTAACTGAAATTCAGAAATAGAAATTAAGGAATCAGTCCCATTCACCATTGCATCAAAAATAATAAAATATCTAGGAATGAACTTAACTAACAAGACAAAAGAACTGTACACAGAAAATTATAAGACACTTATGAAAGAAATCAAAGATGAAATAAACAGATGGTGAGATAGTCCATGTTCCTGGGTAGGAAGAATCAATATTGCACAAAGGACTATACTACCAAACACAATCTACAGATTCAATGCAATCCCTATAAAATTACCAATGGCATTTTTCATAGAACTAGAACAAAAATGTTCACAATTCATATGGAAATGCAAAACACACTGAATAACCAAAGCAATCTTGAGAGAGAATAATGGATATAGAGATCATCTCATTCTACCAGGTGGTTCATGATTTCAATGTGTCCCATAGTTAATGATGTTCACTTGGATCACTTGATTGAATTGGTTGCAGTCAAGCTTCTCCACTCTAAAGTTACTCTGCCGTGCTGCTGCTGCTAAGTCGCGTCAGTCGTGTCTGACTCTGTGTGACCCCATAGACTGCAGCCCACCAGGCTCCCCCGTCCCTTGGATTCTCCATGCAAGAACACTGGAATGGGTTGCCATTTCCTTCTCCAATGCATGAAAGTGAAAAGTGAAAGTGAAGTCACTCAGTCGTGTCCAACTCTGTGCGACCCCATAGACGGCAGCCTACCAGGCTCCTCCGTCCATGGGATTTTCCAGGCAAGAGTACTGGAGTGGGTTGCCATTGTCTTCTCCAACTCTACCCTATCTTGTAGTTAAAATATTATTTTGCATTTTAAAGTATGTAAATATTTTGTTTCTCATGAAGTTTTAGATTTATTAATTTATTTCCACCTATTTGATTAATAGCCTCATTTTACTAATTAATCATCTCTTATTATCATTATTTATTTTGATGTTCACATTGTTCCAGCCTTGGACAGTGGGAACTTCTTTAATCTGGTTTCTCAGTCCTTTTTACATATCCTCATTATTCTCTGAACAATTTGATGATTTTGTTACAAGATATTCCAGGCTCATCTTGTACTTTTCCTGCCCTACCCATGGAATTAACAATTTCTCCAAGAATGTCCAATTATTTTTAGTGGAATATGGAATTTAGCACCCAATATGAGGTCTATATGTACTCATTATTTCCCAGTTCCTCTCATTAGACAGAGTTTGAAAAGTGTATATGTGTGTGTGTATCCTCCCATAAGCTCAGGCTCTGATATCACAAAATGCTGGATTGTGCCCAACCCAAGGCTGTTCATTTGGCTCTCCAGGAAAAAACATAAAAAACGCTTTCCCCAACAAAAACTCTACGGTTAATACCTTAACCCAGCTAGAGATGGACCTTGTGAAATTTGTCTCCAGGTTGCACAATCTAAAACTCACAACAGCATCCAGAGGTAACCTCAAATTTCCCAATTTCGAGGTGCCTGCAGATGCACACAATAAGATTACAATATATGAGCTATGGGGCAATGGAGACTCCAAATGAGTCAATTTGTGTGTCAAAATAGGAGAGGAAAAGTTAAGTCTTGGCAAAGTATATTCAAACTAACAAAACTATTCTGAAGAAGAAAAAAAAAACTCTAATATTTTTTATTGCCTCTACAGTTTTACCTTTTCCACAATGTCATACACTTGACATTATGTCGTGTATAACCTTTTCCAGACTAGCTTATTTTACTTAATAACATTCATTCAGGTTTCATCCATTTCTTTTTGCAATTTGAGCTCATTTCTTTTTATTCTTGAATATTGTTACATTGAACTACCTTAGTTTTTATTTTCTATTCAGCTATTAAAGGACATTTTGCTGGCTTCCAATCTGTGCGTGTGTGTGAGAGAGAGTGAGAGAGAGTAGGGATTAAAATGTTACATAATGCATGTGCATGTTTTTGTGTGGGCATTAGCTTTTGTATCATTTGCTGAACTATCTAGCAGGCTAATTGCTGGATCATATGGCATGGCAATGTTTAGCTATGAAAGAAATTGCTTCTAAAGAGACTGTATCATTTTGTATTCCTCATAACAATGAATGAGATCTGTTGTTCCTCACCTTTGCCAGTAATTGGTATTGTCAGATTTTTGTATTTGGCAATTCCAATAAATGTGCAGTGGTATCTCATTGATTTCACCAGTCTACTTTAAAAAGTTATCTTATTTCCATATTCCCATTGTAGCATTTCCACTGTGTTTTATTACCATATATTCATCAGGTGTTTTATCTTTAAACTGAAGTGTAAACAGATCTTCTGTCCAGTAAATCTTCTGCTGCTGTTTATACCATCAGTTATTACATTGCTAAGTTAGTCCTCTAATAATTTTTTCATGAAAGACTCATAACTTTAGATCATGTGTATTGGAAAATATTTATTTTTAATTGAGCAACACTAAACACATTTTCTTTCCCTGAGTGTTGCTTCACTCACTAATATTTAGTGTCTCCACACAAAAGTTAAATTCAGCATGATCGTCTCTTTTTTCCTGTTTCTTTGTTTCGATTCCCTTATATACTTACTAGGTGTTAACCAAATCCGTTTTAGTACAGATTGCTGTTGTACATTTAGTCTGAAGTTTTACTTACAAGCATAACTTCATTTTATCAGAATCTTGACTTTATTGTGTGCCTCCTTTATATGATTTGAAAAACTAAATGCTCATTATTCAAGTATTTTTATAGTCTGTGCCTCCTCTCTACTGAGATTCAAATGAATCTACTTATATAATGTTAGAAAGAGGGAACAATCATAAAATATAGTTACAGAAGGAAATATATTTTAAAACAAACAATAAATTATTTGCTATTTCCCATCAAAATTAATTTTCTCTCAGTGTATTTTGTAATTATGAATGTCAAATGCTCTTGCATATAGTCTAAAAACAGGGATGATAAATTAGCAAGTGCCTCTATTGATCATAGATTTATAGAGGATATAATGTTCACTTTTAAAAAGTTTAACTCAGAGTCTTGTTACAGCTCAGTTATCAACATTCTTGTTTTTCTGTCAGTAAAGAGAATGTGTTAGCTCTCTTGGAGGGGAGAGCATTTAATCAATGTATTCCAATGCTTTTGATTTTCAAGAGAAAAGAAATATTAAACTAGACGTTTGTTTTTGAGTTTCTGGTACTGTGCCTAGTGTATGTTTTTCTAACTAATATGTTACCATTAGTAAACTGTACATTCCAACACTGATTTAAAGTGACTTTGATAAAAGACATACTAAATTAAATATGTTTGGGATTGAAATGTACACATCGCTATATTTAAAATGGATAACCAACAAGGACCATCTGTATACCACAGGGAACTCTGCTGAATACTCTGTAATAATCTAAATGGGAACTGAGTTTGCAAAAGAATAGACATATGTATAAATGAATCACTTTTCTGTACATCTGAAACTAACACAGCATTGATAACCAAGTATAATCCAAAGTAAAAGAAAAAAATCAGAAAATAAAATAAACTTTCATAGAAGACAAAAATATCAATAAAAAAAACCCACTTAGAACAAAGCAAAACATTTTGTACTTCACAGTATAACAGCTTTATTAATATAAATATTAGTCATTATTTGAAATTGAAGGAAATTAACTCAGCATTGCTCTTTCACATAAAGGCATATAAATATATATGCAGATATATATAGAAACACATAATGGCATTTCTATCAATCATTCATCTCATTTTATGTGTTCCATGATAATAGAACCTGTGGCTTTTATCTCTCTATCAATACACTGGAATCATTCTTTCATACACCAGATATTTGTTAAGCGCCTACCATGGGACAGAATGTTTCAGGCACTGGAGATACAGTGTTTAAAAAAAGAATCCTTGTTCTCACTGAATTTATATTTTACTCCCAAGTTAGCTGGAGATAGACAATAGGCAAATAAACCACATATATCATATAATCACTCAGGGCTATGAAGAAAAAACAGACAGAGAAAGAATAAATTAACTAAAGATACATGGAATCAGAAAGAACACTTACTTGTTCTATGTTTTTCATTTTTGTCATTAATATAGGAAATCTGAGACAATGTGGAACTGACCTTGAGAAAGTCATGTCCTGAATTATATTTTATTATTAGTCAAGGCATTCTGTAAAATAGACATGGTGAGTTTTTAGCCACATTCTCAAAATGTACTTTTTTTTTTTTTGTATTTTACACATAATTTTCCTTTTCAAAGTTGAAGTACAGTTCATGGGTTTGCAAGAGTTGACATGATGTTGACTTTCTGGTGTTTTTGTTTTTTTTTTTTAACTTTTTATATGCAATTAACCATGTTATTGCGGAGAAGGCAATGGCATCCCACTCCAGTACTCTTGCCTGGAAAATCCCATGGACGGAGGAGCCTGGTAGGCTGCAGTCCATGAGGTCATGAAAAGTCTGACATGACTGAGTGACTTCACTTTTATGCATTGGAGAAGGAAATGGTAACCCACTCCAGTGTTCTTGCCTGGAGAATCCCAGGGACAAGGGAGCCTAGTGGGCTGACCCGTCTATGGGGTCGCACAGAGTTGGACACGACTGAAGCGACTTAGCAGCAGCAGCAACCATGTTATTGAAGACAGATTTCTTTTGCCCTTTTGACTGTCACTTGTTAGAATCTTAATATGTTTGAGATTAGAAAAAAAAGACTTTCCTGAGATGCATGTGGTCTTAGGTCTTTTGCACATTTCAAGGCAAATTTAAAGTGGTCAAAAGGGAGATGGAAAGAGTGAAAATCAACATTTAAGAAATCAATGAACTAAAATGGACTGGAATGGGCGAATTTAATTCAGATGACCACTATATTTACCACTGTGGGCAAGAAATCCTTAGAAGAAATGGATTAGCCCTCATAGTCACCAAAAGAGTCCAAAAAGCAGTACTTAGGTGCAGTCTCAAAAATCAAAGAATGATCTCTATTCCTTTCCAAGGCAAACCATTCGATATCACAGTGATCCCACTCTATGGCCCAGCCAGTAATGCTGAAGAAGCTGAAATTGAACGGACTTATGAAGACCCACAGTGGAGAAGGCAATGGCACCCCACTCCAGTACTCTTGCCTGGAAAACCACATGGACGGAGGAGCCTGGTGGGCTGCAGTCCATGGGGTCACACAGAGTCGGACACGACTGAAGTGACTTATCAGCAGCAGAAGCAGCATGAAGACCCACAAGAACTTCTAGGACTAACAACAAAAAAAGATATCCTTTTCATCATAGGGGACTGGAATGCAAAAGTAGGAAATCAAGAGATACCTGGAGTAACAGGTAAATTTGGCCTTGGAATACAAAATGAAGCAGGGCAAAGGCTAGCAGAGTTTTGCCAAAAGAACACACTGGTCATAGCAAACACCCACTTTCAACAACACAAGGGACAACTCTACACATGGACATCACCAGATGATCAATACCGAAATCAGATTGATTATATTCTATGCAGCAAAAGATGGAGAAGCTCTATGCAATTAGCAAAAATAAGACCAAGAGCTGACTGTGGCTCAGATCATGAAGTACTTATTGCAGAATCCAGGCTTAAATTGAAGAAAGTAGGGAAAACCACTAGAGCATTCAGGTATGAGATAAATCAAATCTCTTAGAGTAGAGGTGACAAATAGATTCAAGGGATTAGATCTGATAGACAGAGTGGCAAAAGAACTATGGACAGAGGTTCATGACATTGTATGGGAGGCAGTGATCCAGATCATCCCCAAGAAAAAGAAATGCAAAAAGGCAAAATGGTTGTCTGAGGAGGCCTTCAAATAGCTGAGACAAGAAGAGAAACAAAAGGCAAAGGAGAAAAGGAAAGATAAAGCCATTTGAATGCAGACTTCTAAAGAACAGCAAGCAGAGATAAGAAAGCCTTCCTCAGTGGTCAATGCAAAGAAATAGAGGAAAATGAGAGAATGGGAAAGACTAGAGATCTCTTCAAGAAAATTAGAGATACAAAGGGAAATTTTTATACAAAGATGGGCTCAATAAAGGACAGAAATGGTATGGACCTAACAGAAGCTGAAGATATTAAGAAGAGGTGGCAAGAATACACAGAAGAACTGCACAAAAAAGATCTTCATGACCCAGATAACCACAATGGTGTGATCACTCATCTAGAGCCAGATATCCTGGAATGCAAAATCAAGTGGGCCTTAGGAAGAATCTCTATGAACAAAACTAATGGAGCTGATGGAATTCCAGTTGAGTTATTTCAAATCCTAAAAGATGATGCTGTTAATTTTCTGCACTCAATACACCAGCAAATTTGGAAAACTCAATAGTGGCCCTAAGACTGGAAAAGTTCAGTTAACATTACAATTGCAAAGTAGGGCAATGCCAAAGAATGTTCAAAGTACCTCACAATTGCACTCATCTCACACAGTAGCAAAGTAATGCTGAAAATTCTCCAAGCCAGGATTCAACAGTACGTGAACCGTGAACTTCCAGATGTTCAAGCTGGATTTAGAAAAGGTAGAAGAATCAGAGATCAAATTGCCAACATCCATTGGATCATAGATAAAGCAAGAGAATTCCAGAAAAACATGTACTTCTGCTTTATTGATTATGCCACAGCCTTTAATGGTGTAGATCACAACAAACTGTGGGAAATTCTTCAAGAGATGGGAATACCAGACCACCTTACCTGCCTCCTGAGAAATCTGTATGCAGGTCAAGAAGCAACAGTTAGAACTGGCCATGGAACAAGAGGCTGCTTCTAAATTGGCAAAGGATTACATCAAGGCTGTATATTGTCACCCTGCATATTTAACTCATATGCAGAGCATATCATGCATAATGCCAGGCTGAATGAAGCACAGGCTGGAATCAAGATTGCCAGGAGAGATACCAATAACCAGATCTATCAGGACACAGAGGACACCACCCTTATGGCAGAAAGTGAATAGAAACAGAAGAGCTTCTTGAAGAAAGTGAAAGAGGAGAGTGAAAAAGTTGGCTTAAAACTCAATATTCAAAAAACAAAGATCATGGCATCTGCTCCTATCATTTCATGGCAAATAGATGGGGAAACAATGGAAACAGTGAGAGACTTTATTTTAAGGGGCTTCAAAATCACTGCAGATGGTGACTGCAGCCATGAAATTAAAGGTACTTGCTCCTTGGAAGAAAAGCTATGACCAACCTAGATAGCATATTAAAAGCAGTTATTACCTTGCTGACAAAGGTCCATCTAGTCAAAGCTACGGTTTTTTCCAGTAGTCATATATGGATGTGAGAGTTCGACTATAAAGAATGCTGAGCACCAAGAACTGATGCTTTTGAACTGTGGAATTGGAGAAGGCTCTTGAGAGTCCCTTGGACTTCAAGGAGATTAAACCAGTCAATCCTAAAGGAAATCAGTCCTGAATATTCATTGGAATGATTGATGCTAAAACTCCAATACTTTGGCCACCTGATGCAAAGAACTAACTCATAGGAAAAGACCCTGATGCCAGGAAAGATTGAAGGCAGGAGGAGAAAGGGATGACAGAGGGTAGGATGGTTGGATGGCATCACTGACTCAATGCACATGAGTTTGAGCAAGCTCCAGGACTTGGTGAAGGACAGGGAAGCCTGGCATGCTGCAGTCCATGTTGTCACAAAGAGTCACACATGACTGGGCAACTGAACTGAACTGAACTGAACTGAACTGAAATGTTGAACAGTGTGAATCTTGAAATCAGGGCCTATTGGCTAAAACAGTAGTTTCTGCCTCAGAAAGCTAGTTAGTTGCAGACTGAAAGTTAGTTAAAAATCATTTTGCTTACTTCTGTTGTATTCATTTCCACAACTTCCTTAGTCTAACTCATGAGTTTTCTGAACGTAACAGGCTGCTTAGGAGGTCATTTCAGAGTGCATTTTCAGCTAACCCCATTAGGTATAGGTATAGGTATAGAGTTAACCGTCACAGAACTGTCGTCTCTAAACAGTGTTCACCAAGACACATTCAGTGGTTCCTTTATACTCTGTACAATGGTAAAACAAAACAAAACAAAAAAATGCTATGTGTGAATATTGTCATCTGGGCATCCGCACTAAAGTTTATTTTTGGCCTCAGATAGCTAGTTAGTTATTGACTGAAAGTTAGTTGAAAAACACTTTAATTGCCTTTGTTGTATTCAGTTCAACCGTATCCTATGTCTTTCTCTTGAGTATCCTGAGGGAAACAAGCTGCTTGGAATGCCTTGTTAGGAGATCATCTCAGAGTACATTTTCACCTAATGAGGACAGGTATAGACATAGCAGTAAGTAGTCACAGTACTGTCTGTTCAAAGCACAAGTCACTGTTTTCGCCTATACAGTTCAGAAACATGCTGCGTGTGACTCAACATCAGAGCCTCTTGACTATTGCTGTATTTTCTGCCACAGATATCTAGTTAGTTGTAGATTAAAAGTCAACTTAAAACCACTTTGGTTGCTTTTGTAGTAGTCAGTTCAACAACTTTCTTAGTTAAACTCTTTATTTTCAGAAAGAAATATTTTGCTTGGAACTACTTGTTAGGAGTTCATGTCAAAGTGCTTTATCACCTAACCAACTAGTTAGAGGTATAGTACTAACTAGTCACAGAGCTCTCAGCTCAACCTTGTTTTCACAAAGAAGCATGCATTTGTCCTTTTTTCAGTCTGTACATGGTTCAGAATCAAGTTGTGTGTGAATCTTATAATCTGAGCCTTTTGGCTAAAGCAGTTATTTTCTACCTCAGAATGCCAGTTATTTCCAGAGTGAAAGTTAGTTGAGAAGCACTTTGCTTACTTCCATTGTATTCAGTCTACAACTTACTAAGACTAACACTTGGATTTCTGAAAGTAACAAGCTGCTCATAAATCCTTCTTATCAGGTCATCTCACAGTACATGTTCATAGAACCAGGTTAGTTATACTAATTAGTCACAGAACCCTCAGTTAAAACCAGTGTTCACAGGGAAAAACCCAGTACGTCCTGTTTGAGCCTCTCCAATATTCAGAATCATGCTGTTTGTGAATGTTGTAATCTAAGCCTCTTGGCTAAAGCTATATTGTCCACCTCGGAGAGCTAGCAGTTGCCGAGTGAAAGTCAGTTCAAAAACACTTTGGATGATTTTGCTATGTTCTGTTCAACAATTTCCTTAGTGTAAGCCTTGAGTTTTCTGAAAGAGGCTACTTAGAACTACTTATAAGGAGGTCATCTCAGAGTACATTTTATCTGAACAACTTAGTTATAGTTACAGGGTTATCTAATCACAGAACTCTTGGCTCAAACAAGTGTTCACAGAGAAGGATCCAGTGTGTCCTGTTTGAGTGTCTTCACTGTTCAGAAACATGGTGCATGTGAATCCTGAAATCTGAGCCTCTTGGTTAAAGCTGTAGTTTATGCTTTGGAAAGCTAGTTAGTTGCAGAATGAAAGTGAGTTGAAAAACATTTTGTTTGCTTCTGGTGTAATGAATTAAATAACTTTCTTAATCTAATGCTTGAGTTTTCTGAAAGTAACAGGCTGCTTGAAACACCTTCTTAGGAGATACATTTTCTTCTGATGAGGCAATTTACAGGCATAGTACTTATTAGTCACAGTACTTTTGCCTCAAATTAGTGTTCAAAAAGATGCATCCAGTGTGTCCTTATTAATTCTCTACACTGTTCAGAGCATGCTCTTTATGAATGTTTAAATACGAGCCTCTTGGCTAAAGCTGTAAGCTCTTCTTCGGAAGGTTAGTTAGTTTCAGAGTGAAAGTTAGCTGAAAAAGACTTTGGTTGTTCCTTTTGTATTCATCAACAACTTCCTTAGTTTGATGCTTGAGTTTTCTGTAAGAAACATGATGCTTGAAACTCCTTGTTAGGAGGTCATCTCAGAATCCATTTTCACCTAACGAGGTTAGTTATAGGTATAATAAGAACTAGTTTCAGAACTCTTGGCTCAACCTAGTGTTCACACAGAAGGATACAGTGCATCCTGTTTGAGTCCCTACACTGTTCTGAAACACGCTGTGTTTGAAATTATGAAATCAGAGCCTCTTTGCTAATGCTGGATTTTCTTCCTCGAAAATCTAGTGAGTTGAATATTGAAAGTTCACTGAAAAACACTTTGGCTGCTTTTGTAGTTTTCAGTTCAACAACTTCCTTAGTCAAAAACTTGATTTCTCTGAAAGAAACATTCTGCTTGGAACTCTTGGTTAGGAATTCATGTTAGAGTCCATTTTCACATAATCTGGTTAATTACTGGTATAGTACTAACTAGTCACAGAACTAATAGCTCAACCCTGGATTCACAAATAAGCATCCATTGTGTACCATTTGAGTGCCAATACTGTTGAGAATCATGCTGTGTGTGAATCTTATAATCTGACCCTCTTGGCTAAAGATGTATTTTCTGCCTTAGTGGATTATTTAGTTGCAGATGAATAGTTGGCTGAAAAACACTTTGCTTGCTTCTTTTGTATTCAGTCAACAACTTTCTCATTCTAACACTTGAGTTTTCTGAAAGAAACAGGCTGCTTGAAACTCCTTGGTTAGAAGGTCACCACAGACTATATTTTCACATACCAGGTTATGTATATTTATGATATTAACTAGATACAGAGCTCTCACTGCAAACCTATATTCACAAAGAAGCATCCAGTGTACCTCGTTTGAGTTTCTGCACTGTTCAGAAACATGTTATGTGTGAACCTTTAAATCCGAGCCTCTTGGCTAAAGTTGTAGTTTCTGTCTCAGAACACTTATTTGCTTCTGATGTATTCAATTAAACAACTTCCTCAGTCCAATGCTTGAGTTTTCTAAAAGTAACAGGCTGCTTGAAATTCCATGTTAGGAGGTCATCTCAGCATACATTTTCATGTGACCAGGTTAGTTCCAGGTATAGTAGTTACTAGTCACAGAACTTTTGACTCAAACCACTGTTCACAAAGAAGCATCCTGTGTGTTCTTATTGAATCTCTACACTGTTCAGAATATACTGCCTGTGAATCTCTAAATCCAACCTCTTGGTTAAAGCTGTATTTTCTTCTTCGGAAAGCTAGTTACAAAGTGAAAGTTAGTTGGAAAACACTTTGTTTGCACCTTTTGTATTCAGTCAACAACTTCCTTAGTCTGATGCGTGAGTTTTCTGTAAGAAACAGGCTGCTTGAAACTCCTTGTTAACAGGCCATCAAAGAGTACATTTTCATGTAAGCAGGTTACTTATACTTAAAATATTAACTAGACACAGAGTTCTCACCCCAAACCTATATTCACAAAAAAAGCACATAGAGTGTCTTGTTTGAGTCTCTGCACTGGTTAAAAACACGTTATGTGTGAATCTTGAAATCCAACCCCCTTGGCTAAAGCTGTAGTTTCTGCCTAGGAAACCTAGGTTGGTTAGTTGCAGAGTGACAGTTAGTCGAAAAGCACTTTGTTTGCTTCTGGTGTATTCAATTACACAAACTCCTTAGTCTGATGCTAGAGTTTTCTGAAAGTAACAGGCTGCTTGGAGTTCCTTGTTAGTAGGTCATCTGAGAATACATTTTCATCTAACCAGGTTAGTTATCTATACTACTAACTAGAAACAGAACTTTTGACTTAAACCAGTGAGCACAAGGAAGCATCCAGTGTGTTTTTCTTTTTTTTAATTAATTTTCATTGAAGGATAATTGCCTTACAGAATTTTACTGTTTTATATCAAATTTCAACATGAATCAGCCATAGGAATACATATATCCCCTCCCTTTTGAAACCCCCTCCCATCTCCCTCCTCATCCCACCCTGCTAGGTTGATACAGAGCCCCTGTTTGAGTTTCCTGAGCCATACAGTGAATTCTTGTTGGCTATCTATTTTACATATGGCAATGTAAGTTTCATGTTGCTCTTTCCATACATCTCAACTTCTCCCCTCTTCCCATGTCCATAAGTCTATTGTCAATGACTGTTACTCCGCTGCTGCCCTTAAATAAGTTCTTCAGTACCATTCTTCTAGATTCTGTATATATGTGTTAGAATATGATATTTATCTATCTCTTTCAAACTCACTTCACTCTGTATGATAGGTTCTAGGTTCATCCACCTCATCAGAACTGATCCAAATGTATTCCTTTTAATTGCTGAGTAATATTCCATTGTGTATATGTACAACAACCTCTGTATCCATTCATCTGTTGATAGACATCTAGGTTGCTTCCATGTTCTAGCTATTGTAAATAGTGCTGAAATGAAAAATGGGATACATGTGTCTTTTTCTTTATTTTAAATTTATTTATTTAATTGAAGGCAGATTACTATATTGTGGTGGTTTTTGCCATACATTAACATGAGCCATCCACAGGTATACATGTGTCTCCCATCCTGATCCCCCTCCCACCTCTCTCCCCATTCCATCCCTCAGGGTTGTCCCAGTCCATTGGCTTTAAGTGCCCTGTTTCATGCATCAAACTTGGACTGGTTATCTATTTCACATACGGTAATATACATGTTTCAATGATGTTCTCTCAAATCATCCCACCCTCGCTTTCTCCCACAAAGTCCAAATGTCTGTTCTCTATATCTGTGTCTCTTTGCTGTCTCACATATAGGGTCATCGTTAACATCTTTCTAAATTTCATATATATGTGTTAATATACTGTGTTTCTCTTTCTGACTTACTTCACTCTGTACAATAGGCTCCAGTTTCATTCATCTCATTAGAACCAACTCAAATGCATTCTTTTTTATAGCTGAGCAATATTCCACTGTGTATAGTACTACAACTTCCTTATCCATTCCTCTGATGATGGACATCTAGGTTGCTTCCATGCTCTGGCTATTGTAAACAGTGCTGCAATGAACATTGGGGTACACGTGTCTCTTTCAATTCTGGTTTCCTCAGTGTATATGCCCAGCAGTGGGATTGCTGGGTAGTGTGGCAGTTCTATTTCCAGTTGTTTAAGGAATCTCTACACTGTTCTCCATAGTGGCTGTACTAGTTTGCATTCCCACCAACATTGTCAGAGGGTTCCCTTTTCTCCACACCATTTCCAGCATTTATTGTTTGTAGACTTTTTGATAGCAGCCATTCTGACCAGCATGAAATGATACCTCATTGTGGTTTGATTTGCATTTCTCTGATAATGAGTGATGTTGAGCATCTTCTCATGTGTTTAATAGCCATCAGTATGTCTTCTTTGGAGAAATGTCTGTTTAGTCCTTCAGCCATTTTTTGATTGGGTCGTTTATTTTTCTGGTATTATGTTGCATGAACAGCTTGTATATTTTGGAGACTAATTCTTTGTCAGTTGTTTCATTTGAAATTATTTTCTCCCATTCTGAAGGCTGCCTTTTCACCTTTATTATCATTCACTTTGTTTTGTAAAAGCTTTTAAGTTTAATTAAGTCCCATTTGTTTATTTTTGTTTTTATTCCCATTATTCGGGGAGGTTGGTCATAGAGGATCTTACTGTGGTTTATGTCAGAAAGTGTTCTGCCTAAGTATTAATTTAAGAGTTTTATAGTTTCTGGTCTTAAATTTAGATCATTAAACCATTTTGAGTTTATTTTTGTGTATGGTGTAAGACAGTGCTCTAGTTTCATTCTTTTACACATAACTGACCAGTTTTCCCAACACCAGTTGTTAAAAAGATTGTCTTTTCTCTATTTTACATTTTTGCCTCCTTTGTCAAAGATAAGGTGTCCATAGACATGTGGATTTATCTCTGCACTTTCTATTTTGTTCCCTTGATCTATACTTCTGTCTTTTTGACAGTATAATACTGTCTTGATGACTGTAGTCATAGTATAGTATAGTCTGGAGTCAGGAAGGTTAATTCCTCCAGTTCCATTCCTGTTTCTCAACATTGTTTTGGTATTTGAGGTTTTTGGTGTTATCATTTTAAAAATGTGAAATTATTTGTTCTAGTTCTGTTAAAAATACTGTTGGTAGCTTCACAGGGATTGCACTGAACTATAGATTGCTTTGGGTAGTATACTCATTTTCACTATATTGATTCTTCTTATCCATGAACATGGTATATTTCTCCATCTATTTGTGTCATCTTTGATTTCTTTCATCAGTGTTATATAGTTTTCTATATATAGGTCTTTTGTTTCTTTGAAGTGAAGTGAAAGCCCCTCATTTGTGTCCGACTCTTTGTGACCTCATGGACTATACAGTCCATGGAATTCTCCAGGCCAGAATACTGTAGTGGGTAGCCTTTGCCTTCTCCAGGGGATCTTCCCAACCCAGGTATCGAACCCAGGTCTCCCACATTCAAGGCTGAGTCACAAGGGAAGACCAAGAATACTGGAGAAGCCTATCCCTTCTCCAGGGGTCTTCCCAAACCAGAAATCAAACCAGGGTCTTCTGCATTACAGCAGATCCTTTACCAACTGAGCTATCAGGGAAGCCCTATTCCTAAGTATTTTATTATTTTCATTGCAATGATGAATGGGATTGTTTCCTTAATTTCTCTTTCTGTTTTCTCATTTTTAGTGTATAGAAATGAAAGGGATTTATGAACATTAATTTTATATCCTGCAACTTTACTATATTCATTGATTAGCTCTAGCAATTTTCAGGTGCTGTCTTTAGGGTTTTCTATGTAGAGGATCATGTCATCTGCAAAGAGTGAGAGTTTTACTTCTTTTCCAATCTGGATTCCTTTTGTTTCTTTTTCTTCTCTGATTGCTGTGGCAAGGGCTTCCAAAACTAAGTTGAATAGTAGTAGTGAGAGTTGGTACTCTTGTCTTATTCCTGATTTTAGAGGAAATGCTTTCAATTTTTCACCATTGTGGATAAGGTTTGCTGTGGGTTTGTCATATAATGGCTTTTATTATGTTAAGGTATGCTCCATCTATGCCTGCTTTCTGGAGAGTTCTTATAAATGGGTGCTGAATTTTGTCAGAGGCTTTCTCTGCTTTTATTGAGATATTCATATGGTTTTTCTCTTTAATTTATTAATATGGTGAATCACATTGATTGATTTGTGAATAATGAAGAATCATTGCATCTCTGGAAAAAGCCCACTTGGTCATGATGTATATGACCTTTTAATATGTTGTGGGATTCTGTTTACTATAATTCTGTTGAGGATTTTTGCATTCCTGTTCATCAGTGTTATTGGCCTGTATTCTTCTTTTTTTGTGGCATCTTAGTCTGGTTTAGGTATTAGGGTGATGGTGGCCTCATAGAATGAGTTTGGGAGTTCGCCTTCCTCTGCAATTTTCTGGAAGAGTTTGAGTAGAATATGTGTTAGCACTTCTCTAAAATGTTGGTAGAATTCACCTGTGCAGCCATCTGGTCCTGCCTGGGCTTTTGTTTGTTGGAAGTTTTTTTTTAATTTTATTGGTTCTTTATTATTATTTTTTTAATTTTATTAATTTTAAATTGAAGTAAGTTCCTTTACAGGTATACATATGTCCCTTCCCTCTTGAGCCTCCCTCCCATTTCCCTCCGCATCCCATTCCTTTAGGTTTATACAGAGGCCCTGTTTGAGTTTGTTGGAAGATTTTTCACTATGGTTTTGATTTCCTTGCTTTTGATTGGTCTGATCAGATTTTCTATTTCTTCCTGGCTCAGTTTTGAGGTTATACTTTATATAAGGTTATACTTTTCTCTAAACTTGTCCATTTCTTCCAAGTTGTCATTTTTCGGCATAGAGTTGCTCATAATGGTCTCCATGGCCTTTTGTATTTCTCTGTTGTCTGTTGTGACTTCCCCATTTTCATTTCTAATTTTATTGATTTGATTCTTCTCCCTTATTTTCTTGATGAGTCTGGCTAACAGTATGGCTATTTTATTTATCTTCTCAAAGAACCAGCTTTTAGTTTAGCTGATCTTTGCTACAGTCTCCTTTGTTTCTTTTTCAGTTATTTCTGTTCTGATTTCTTCCCTTATACTGTGTTTTTTTTTTTTTCCCCCTTCTTTTTCTAGTTGTGTTAGGTGTAAAGTTGGGTTGTTTATTTGATTTTTCTCTTGTTTCTTAAGGTAGGCGTGATTTGCTATGAATCTAACTCATAGCATTGCTTTTACTGAATCCCATAGTTTTGGGTTGTCATGTTTTAATTTTCATTTCTTTCTATGCATATTTTTATTTCTTTGTTGATTTCTTCTGTGATTTGTTGGTTATTCCAAAGCGTCTTTCCTGGCCTCCATATGTTTGTTTTTTATAGTTCCCCCTCCCTTAGGTTTTATTTTTTTTTAATTAATGTATTTTCTATTGAAGGATAACTGCTTTACAGAATTTTGCCGTTTTCTCTCAAACTTCAACATGAAATCAGGCATCAGTTCAGTTCAGTTCAGTTCAATTCAGTCACTCAGTCGTGTCTGACTCTTTGCGACCCCATGAATCGCAGCATGCCAGACCTCCCTGTCCATCACCAACTCCCGGAGTTTACCCAAACTCACGTCCATTGAGTCAGTGATGCCATCCAGCCATCTCATCCTCTGTCGTCCCCTTCTCCTCCTTCCCCCAATCCCTCCCAGCATCAGGGTCTTTTCCAATGAGTCAACTCTTCGCATGAGGTGGCCAAAGTATTGGAGTTTCAGCTTCAGCATCAGTCCTTCCAATGAACACCCAGGACTGATCTCCTTTAGGATGGACTGGTTGGATCTCCTTGTAGTCCAAGGGACTCTCAAGAGTCTTCTCCAACACCACAGTTCAAAAGCATCAATTCTTTGGTGCTCAGCTTTCTTCACAGTCCAACTCTCACATCTATACATGACCACTGGAAAAACCATAGGTATACATATATCTCCTCCCTTTTGAAACCCCCTCCCATCTCCCTCCATCATCCACCCCTCCAACTTGATACAGAGCCCCTGTTTGAGTTTCCTAAACCATACAGCAAATTCCTGTTGACTACCTATTTTACATGTGGTAATGTAAGTTTCCATGTTACTCTTTCCATACATCTCACCCTCTCCTCCCTTCTCCCCATGTTCATAAGTCTATTCTCTATGTCTGTTTCTCCATTGTTGCCCTGTAAATAAATTATTCAGTACCACTTTTCTAGATGTTGTATATATGTGTTAGAAAACAGTATTTATCTTTCTATTTCTGACTCACTTCACTCTGTATAATAGGTTATAGGTTCATCCACCTCAACAAAACTGACTCAAATGTGTTCCTTTTTATGGCTGAGTAATATCCCATTGTGTATATATACACCACAACTTCTTTATCCATTTATCTGTCGATGGACACCTTGGTTGCTTCATGTTATAGCTATTGTAAATATTGCTGCAATGAACAATGGGATACATGTGTTTGTTCCAATTTTGGATTCCTCAGGGTATATTCCTAGAAATGGGATTGCTGGGTCATATTCAGTTTTATTCCTATTTTTTAAGGAACCTCCATACCGTCTTCCACAGTGGCTGTATCAATTTACATTCCCACATACAGTGAAAGAGTGTTCCCTTTTCTCCACACTCTCTCCAGAATTTATTTTTTGTAGACTTTTTGATAATGGCCATTCTGACCAGTGTGAAGTGATATTTCATTGCAGTTTTGATTTGCATTTCTCTAATAATGAGCGATGTTGTGCATCTTTTCATGTGTTAGCCATCTGTATGCCTTCCTTGGAGAAATGTCTGTTTAGGTCTTTATCCCACTCGTTATTTGGTTTTCTTGCATTGAACTGTATGAGCCATTTGTTTATTTTTGAAATTAATCCTTTGACCACTATTTCATATGCTATTATTTTCTTCCATTCTGTGGGTTGTCTTTTCACCTTGCTGATAGTTTCCTTTGCTGTGCAAAAGCTTTTAAGTTTATAAGGTCCCACTTGTTTACTTCTGTTTTTATTTTTGTTACTCTAGGAGGTGGGTCATAGGGGATCTTGCTTTGATTTATGTCATCGAGTGTTCTGCTTATGTTTTCCTCTAAGAGTTTTATATTTTCTGGTCTTACATTTAGGTCTTTAATCCATTTTGAGTTTATCTTTGTGTATGGTGTTAGAAGTGGTTTAATTTCATTTTTTTACATGTAGCTGTTCAGTTTTCCCAGCACTATTTATTGAAGAAGCTACCTTTGCCCCATTGTATATTCCTCCTTTGTCAAAAATAAGGTACCCCTAGGTGCATGGGTTTATTTCTGGGCTTTCTATTTTGTTCTATTTTCTTCCATTGGTCTATATTTCTGTGTTTGTGTCAGTACCATAGTGTCTTGATGACTGTAGCTTTGTAGTCTAATTTGAGGTCAGGAAGGTTGATTCCTCCAACTCCATTCTTCTTTCTCAAGACTGCTTTGGCTATTCAGGGTCTTTTGTGTTTCCATATGAATTGTAAAATTTTTTTATTCTAGTTCTGTGAAAAATGTCATTGGCAACTTGATAGGGATAGCATTGAATCTGTAGATTGCATTTGGTAGCATAGTCATTTTCACAATATTGATTCTTCCTACCCAGGAACATGGAATATGTCTCCATCTGTTTATGTCATTTTTTAATTTATTTTATTAGTGCTTATAATTTTCTTTTCTTGTACAGTTTCTTGTACAATTCTTTTTTCTCCTTAGGTAAGTTTATTCCTAGATATTTAATTCTTTTTGTTTCAATGGTAAATAGGATTGATTCCTTAACTTCTCTTTCTGATTTTTCATTGATAGTAAATAGAAATGCAAGTGATTTGTGTGTATTGATTTTGTATCCTGTGACTTTGTTAAATTTACTGATTATCTTTAGTAAATTTCTAATATCTTTAGGGTTTTTCTATGTACAGTATCATGTCATCTGCAAACAGTGAGGGCTTTACTTCCTCTTTTCCAATCTGGATTGCTTTTATATTTTTTCTTCTATGAATGCTGTAGCTAGGACTTCCAAAACTATATTGAATATTAGTGGTGAACATGGACACCCTTGTCTTGTTCCTGATCTTAGGGGGAATGCTTTCAGTTTTTCACCATTGAGAATAATGTTTGCTGTAGGCTTATCATATATGGCCTTTATCATGTTGAGGTAGGTTTCTTCTGTGCCCATTTTTTGAAGCATTTTAATCATAAATAGGTGTTGAATTTTGTCAAATGCATTTTCTGCATCTTTTGAGGTGATCATATGATTTTTATATTTCAATTTGTTAATATGGTGTATCACATTGTTTGATTTGTATATAATGAAGAATCCTTGCATCCCTGGAATAAACCCAACTTGATCATGGTATATGGGCTTTTTGATGCATTGCTGAATTCTGTTTGCTGAAATTTTGTGAGGATTTTTGCATCTATGTTCATCAGTGATATTAGCCTGCAATTTTCTTTTTATGTGTTGTCTTTGTCTGGTTTTGGTATCAGGGTGATGGTGGCCTCATAGAATGAATTTGGAAGTGTTTCTTCCCCTGCAGTTTTTTGAAAGAGTTTTAGAAGGATAGCCATTAACTATTCTCTAAAAGTTTGATAGAATTCTCTTGTGAAGCCATCTGGTTCTGGGCTTTTGTTTCTTGGAAGATTTTTGATTACAGCTTCAATTTAAGTGCTTGTAATTGGGTTGTTCATAATTTCTATTTCTTCCTGGTTCAGTCTTGGAATATTGAATTTTCTAATAATCTTTCCATTTCTTCCAAGTTATCTATTTTATTGCCATATAGTTGTTCAAAATAGTCTCTTATAATTCTTTATATTTCTGCATTGTCTCTTGTAACCTCTCCTTTTCCATTTCTAATTTTGTTGATTTGATTCTACTCTCTTTTTTTCTTGATGAGTCTGGGTAAAGGCTTGTCAATTTTGTTTATCTTCTCAAAGAACCAGGTTTTAGTTTTATTAATCTTTACTAGTGTTTATTTCATTTTTTTTATTTGTTTCTGCTCAGATCTTTATGATTTATTTCCTTCTACTAATTTTGCGTTTCTTGTTCTTCCTTTTCCAGTTGTTCTAGGTGTAAAGTTAGATTGTCTGTTAGGTGTTTTTCTTTTTGCTTGAGATAGGATTGTATGGCTACAAACTTCCCTCTTAGAACTACTTTTGCTGCATCCCATACGTTTTGAGTTGTCATGTTTTCATTGCCATTTGTTTCAAGAAATTTTTTGACTTCCCTTTTGATTTCTTCAGTAACCTGTTGGTAATTTTAAAACGCATTGTTTAATCTCCATGTGTCTGTATGTCTTGCAGTTTTTTTCTTGCAGTTGATATCTAATCTCATAGAATTGTGATTGGATAAGATGATTGATATAATTTCAACTTTCTTAAATTTACTGAGGTTTGGTTTGTGATCCAAGATGTGGTCTATCCTGGAGAATGTTCCATGTGCACTTGAGAAGAAGGTGTTTTCTTCTGCATTTGGATGGAATGTCCTGACAATATCAATGAGATCTATCTCATCTAATGTATCATTTAAAACTTGTGTTTCCTTATTAATATTCTGTTTTAATCATCTGTCCATTGGTGTGAGTGGGATGTTAAAGTCTCCTACTATGATTGTGTTACTATCAATTTCTTCTTTTATGTCTGTTAGTGTTTGTCTTATGTATTGAGGTGCTCCTATATTGGGTGCATAGATATTTACAATTGTTATGTCTTCCACTTGGATTGATCCCTTGATCATTATGTAGTGTCCTTCCTTATCTCTTGTAATCTTCTTTATTTTAAGTTCTATTCTGTCTAATATGAGGATTGCTACTCCAGCTTTCTTTTGCTTCCCATTTGCTTGGAATATATTTTTCCACCCTCTCACTTTCAGTCTATTTGTGTCTTTAGGCCTGAAGTGGGTTTCTTGTAGACAGTGTAAATATGGATCTTGATTTTGTATCCATTCAGCCAGTATGTCTTTTGGTTGGAGCATTTAATCCATTTACATTTAAACTTACTATTGAGATATATGTTCCTATTGCCATTTTCTTAATTGTTTGAGATTCATTTTGTAGATTTTTCCCCCTCTGTATTTCTTGAATCTGTAAGTCCATTTAACATTTGTTGTAAAGCTGGTTTAGTGCTACTGAATTCTCTTAACTTTTGCTTGTCTGAAAAGCTTTTTATGTCTCCATCAATTTTGAATGAGATCCTTGCCTGGTACAGTAATCTTGGTTGTAGATTTCTCCCTTTCAGTACTTTAACTATATTCTGCCATTCCCTTCTGCCCTGCAGAATTTCTGCTGAGGATCAGCTGTTAAACATATGGGGCTTCCCTTGTATGTTATTTCTTATTTTTCCCTTGCTGTTTTCAATATTTTCTTTGTGTTTAGTCTGTGTTAGTTTTATTAGTATGTGTCTTGGTGAGTTTCTTCTTGGGTTTATCCTGTATTGGATTCTTTGCACGTCTTAGACTTGATTGACTATTTACTTTTCCATGTTGGGGAAATTTCAACTATAATCTCTTCAAAATTTTTCTCTTACCCTTTCTTTTTCTCTTCTTCTTCTGGGACCCCTATAATTCGAATGTTGGTGTGTTTGATATTGTCCCAGAGGTCTCTGAGACTATCCTCAGTTCTTTTCATTCTTTTTACTTTATTCTGTTCTTCAGAAGTTATTTCCACCAATTTATCTTCCAGCCCACTGATTCTTTCTTCTGTTTCTGGTATTTGGCTATTGATTACTTCTGGAGTATTTTTAATTTCAGTAATTGTGTTGTTTGTCTCTGTTTTTTTATTCTTTACTTCTTCTAGGTCTTTATTAATTGATTCTTGCATTTTCTCCATTTTGTTTTCAAGGTTTTTTATCATCTTTACTATCATTATTCTGAATTCTTTTTCAGGTTGTTTGCCTGTTTCCTCTTCACTTATTTGGACTTTGGTGTTTATAATTTGTTCCTTCATTTGTAGTATCTCTTTGCCTTTTCATTATTGTTTTTTAACTTATTGTGTTTGATATCTCCGTTTCCCAGGCTTCAAGGTAGAATTTGTTCTTCCTTTTGATTTCTGCCCTACTAAGATTGGCCTAGTGGTTTTTGTAAGCTTTGTATAGGGTGAAATTTGTGCTGAGTTTTTTTTATTGTTGGTGGTTGTTTGTTTTTCCTCTGATGGGCAAGACTGAGTGAGGTGGTAATCCTGTCTGCTGATGATTGGGTTTATATTTTTGTTTTATTTGTTCTTTAGATGAGGCATCCTGCACAGTGTGCTACTGCTTGTTGAGTGATGCTGAGTCTTGTATTCAAGTGGTTTCCTTTGTGTGAGTTCCCACTATTTGATACTCCCTAGGGTTAGTAAGTCTCTGGTAGCCTAGGGTCTTGGAGTCAATGCTCCCACTCCAAAGGCTCAGGGCTTGATCTCTCCCTAGGATGTCCTCCAACACTGCTAATCTCTAGACCTGCTATAGGGGCAGCTCAGATTCTAATCTGGTCCTACTCCTGTGTGTTCTTGCCTCCAAATCCATAGCTATCGGAGCTAGTGTGTATGTGTGTGTGTGTGTGTGTGTGTGTATGTGTGTGTGTGTGTGTGTTGTGGAAGCTCTCAATGACCCTTTATATATTCCATAGACACAGTTTGCCTAGTTGATTGTGTGGGTTTAATCTTCAGCTTGTACAACTGGTGGGAAGGCTTTGGGTCTTCTTCCTTAGCCACACTGCTTATGGGTTTCAATTGTGGTTTTATTACCACCTCTGCATGTGTGTCATCCACTGAGGTTTGCTCCTGAGGCTTCCTTGGAGGACTTGGGTTTGCCCCTGTGAGGTCCAGGTGTGGAGGTGGTCCAGCTGCTTGGGTTTCAGGGGTTCTGGCAGCACCAGGTACTCTGGAGAGTTGACAGCTAGGGCAACAGGAAATATAGTGCTCTAGAAGGGTATGGAAAGAAGTAGTGGCCAATAAGCTCCAGTATTCTTGCCTGCAGAACCCCTTTCCCTGACAGAGAAGCATGGCAGGCCACAGTCTACAGGGTCGCAAAGAGTTGAACTCTACTGAAGCAACCCTGTGTGCATAGATGCAAAAGATTTTTTGCCTGTGGCAGCTCTGCCTCAGTGAGAGTTGAGCATCAATGTGGTGCAGCTGCTTGGCTTGTGGGGACCCTGACAGTGCCAAATGTGCAGGGACATGGACTGCCTCCACTGCAAGAGTTATGGCCCTATCAGAGTCTTTTTTAGAGCCTCTTGTAGCTGGTGATCAGAAGGCCTCTTTGGCCAGTCTTTCTCCATAACTCCGCCCATTGAGGCACTTAGACAACTCCCTTGCCTGGGGTCCTTCTCTGGTGTTTGGTGCATCAGGCACATAGAGGGGACCCCTGACTGGGTCCTACTCTGTAGAATGGTACATCAGGCACTTAAATGGGCACCCTGGGTGGGGTCCTACTCTGTAGTTCATTGTATCAGGCATTTAATGGGCCAGCCTCTCTATTGTTCAGGTGATGATGCAGGCATGTAGGGCTAGAGAGAGGCTATGGTGATGGCTCCACCCTCTGCATGTGATTCAGCAGTGTTGCCTTGTTTCCATGGCTGCCCAGCTTTCCTCCAAAGGCATTCCCCACCACAATCTCTTCCCTCACATCCCCTCCATCTCTCCTCAGTCAATAGCAGCCCTTGCCCTGGGATTTGTTCACAATCCCTACAGTCCTTCTCCCAACCTCTCCAACTTTCAGGGGACCTGCATCCCTGTCTGGGGGTATGAATGGCTGTGGAAAGGACTGTCTGATTCTCATTCCATTTAGGCTGCCACAGATCAGCTGTTTCACTTTCAGCCTTAAATGTTTCTCCTCTGATTCTGACAATTGCCCTGATGTGAGGATCAGACCCCTGCTTCAGCTCCCCTACCAGCTGAGGGCAGGTCCAGTCCTACTAACACTCCTGTTTTTCCCCATAGTCCCTTCATCCTACCGAGCTTTTCATGGTTCTATATATTATTTTCCACTGCTCAGGTACTCCTGGCAGCTCTCAGCTGGTGTTCTGCATGCACTTCTGTGTCTGAAGGCGTATTCCTGTTGTATCCATGAAGAGAGATGTACTCCATGTCCACCTACTCCCCCACCATCTTGTTCTCCATCCAGTGTGTTTTTCTTGAGTCTTTGCACTGGTCAGAAGTTGCTGCCTGTGAATCTTTAAATCCGAGTCTTCTGGCTAAAGCTGTATTTTTTTCCTCAGTAGGCTAGTTAGTTGTAGACTGAAAGTTGGCTAAAAACACTTTGTTTGCTTCCTTTGTATTCAGTCAACAACTTCCTTAATCTGATGTTTTAGTTTTTGTAGGAAAGAGACTGTTTGGATCCCTTGTTAAGAGGTCATCTCAGAGTACATGTATAGTACATGTATAGTCACAGAAATCTCAGACAAACCATTGTTCAAAACGAAAGATCCAGTGTGTCCTTTTTGAGTCTCTACACTGTTCAGAATCATGCTGTGTGTGAATCTTGTAACACAAGCCTCTTGGCTAAAGCTGTATTTCCTGCCTCAAAAAGTTAGTTAGTTGCAGAGTGAATGTTTGTTGAAATGGTTTTTCTTTGTTATTGTTATTTTCAGTCAACAACATACTTAGTGTAAAGCTTGAGTTTTCTAAAAGAAACAGGCTGCTTGGAACTCCTTGTTGGGAGATTTACAAAGGGTACATCTTCACAAAATCAAGATAGTTATAATTATAATATTAACTAGACACAGAACTCTCACTTCAAACCAATGTTCACAAAGCAGCACCCAGTGTGTCCTGTTTGAGCCTCTACACTGGTTGAGCAACACGCTGTGAGTGAACCTTGAAATCACAGCCTGTTGGCTAAAGCTGTAATTTCTGCCTCAGAAAGCTAGTTAGTTGCAGATTGAAAGTTAGTTGAAAATCATTTTGGTTGCTTCTGTTGTATTCAGTTCCACAACTTCCTTAGTCTAACTCATGAGTTTTCTGAACATAACAGGCTGCTTGGAACTCCTTATTAGGAGCACATTTCAGAGTATATTTTCACCTAAACAGGCTAGTTATAGGTATAGAATTAACTAGTCAGAGAACTCTTGTCTCAAAACAGTGTTCACCAAGATGTATTCAGGGGTTCCTATTTAGTCTGTACAGTAATCAAAAACAAGCTGTGTGTGAATGTTGAAATCTGAGTATCTTGGTTAAAGTTTATTTTTGGCCTCAGAAAGCTCATTAGTTGTAGACTTAAAGTTAGTTGAAAAACACTTAAATGCCTTTGTTGTATTCAGTTCAACAACTCCCTAAATCTTTATCTTGAGTTTTCTGGAGGAAACATGCTGCTCGGCACTCCTTGTTAGGAGGTCATCTCAGAGTGCATTTTCACCTAACAAGGATAAGTATACGGATAGCACTAACTAGTCATGGAATTCTCCGTTCAAAGCAGAAATCACAAAGAAAGATCCAGTGTCTTCTGTTTTATTGTCTACACAGTTTAGAAACATCCTACCTGTGAATCTTGACATCAGAGTCTCTTTGTTATTGCTGTATGTTCTGCCACAGAAATGTAGTTATTTGTAGATTGAAATTCAATTGAAAACCACTTTGGTTGCTTTGTAGTATTCACTTCAACAACTTCCTTAGTCAAACTCTTGAGTTTTTGAAAAGAAAAACTCTGCTTTGAACTACTTGTTAGGAGTTCATGTCAGAGTACTTTGTCACCTGACAAGTTTATTTAGAGGTATAATATTAACTATTCACAGAGCTCTCAGCTCAAACGAATGTTCACAAAGAAGAATCTAGTGTGTCTTGTTTGAGTTTCTACACACTTCAGAAACACTGTTTGTGAATCTTGAAATTGGAACCTCTTGGGAAAAAGTGTATTTTCTGCCTTGGAAAGGTAGTTAGTTGCAGACTGAAAGGTAGTTGCAAAACACTTTTGTCACTTTTGTTGTATTCAGTCAACAACTTACTTAGCCTAACAGTTTAGTTTTCTTAAAGAAACAGGCCACTTGGAACTACTTTTTAAGCAGTCATCTCAGTGGACCTTTTCTTCTACCCAGCTTAGTTATAGGTAGAGTACTAATTAGTCACAGATGTCTCCACTCAAACTGATAGCTTACAGTGAATGCTGCCAATGGATTCGTGGTCTCCCAGGAAGTTTTAACTCCAGTTCCAAAGACAGTTTCAGTCATTCAGTGCTTTGTTTACCTTTTATTAGAGTAATAGGGATAGATAAACTTCCAGTAAAAGGCACTGGAATGGGTCAGGAATGTATCCGCCTCACTAGTTTATCAGGACCTTATATACTTTTCTGTTAACTGCTGTGAATAGAAAGAAAACAGCTCAAGGCTATGAAAAATTTGCCCAGACTCTTTCCCATAACATAAATCTTGTATTGACATCAGGATGAGATTAGCTAGAAGGAATAGGTTAACCCAGAGCTCAAGGCTGTGGAAGGTTTACCCTAACTGTCTCCCATAACATGCATCCAATTCTCAAAAAAGACATCTCCTTGAACCAGAGATACTGCTGCCTACGAGGCCTACTTGTCTAAGGCAAAAGAATGTGAAATAGAAGAATGTTTACCTCCTCCTTAAAGGAGCCTTAGGCTTGGACTCTTTGTCAACCTTGCTGGGTTAACTTTCTCATTCCCCTCTTTTTCTTTGAGGAGAATATTGTTTGCTGAGGGGAAAGGAGTGGAAAAAAAATATGTCTGTAACTGCTTCCTGTGGGTGAGAGGTGCCAACCCTAAGTTGTTGAAGCAAATTATTCTCCTTATTCTTTTATTTAGGGTTTATAATTCAGGGGCCCCAAGTAATAGCTGAAGGAGGCAGTAGAAATTGTAGGAAAATGAAGAATCATTTGTAACTTAAAAGCCTGAAGTCATTTAGATACAGATTTCATTATACAATTACAGATGGAAGGAGCAAACAGCAAGAATAAAATGATTACAATGATTACAGTCAAGATAGTTTTCCACCATAAGAGCTTGTAAACCACGATTGTATCTGTGACCAGAGTGTAACATCAAGGGAGTCCATTTTAAAGAGTGGCCAGAATCTCTGCATCACTGTTACTTTGTTTTTGAAGTCATTTAAAATATCTGTATCCTTTAGAAAGAACAAACTAGACAAGTAGATTAAAATGCAGAGATTAAAATCAGTAAAAGTATTATTGCAATCAGAGTACATTCGGTAGTAACTTTTATCCTGGTCCATCCCAGCTTGGGGTGCCCTGTTTATAAGAATGGAGCCACTTGGCATGTTTATATGTTTTTGGAATGTAACATAACAAACCCACTTAGAAGTAGTTGAAAGAGTGACAACTGAACTTTAACAGACAAATCTTACCATGTCTTTTTAGAAGAATGAGGCTGAACTCCAATGAAGACAGGTGTTTTAGGGAGACGGTAGTCTAAGTTTGTCCAAGGAGGCCTCAGCCTCTTAGTGTGTTATTAACATATAAGCCAAAGTAATTGTCACCATTAACAGTTTTAGTGTTTTTCTAGGTATGAGAAGATGAAAGAATTTGGACTCAAGAAAATTCCCTCCTGAAAATATCTTTCTGAAGGCCTGTTTTGTCCACTTATCCCAGATCACAGAGTGAGTGCCTAATTTCTGATTTCCACCCTGAATTCCTTTCAGAAGATGTTGAAGATCAGCAGTTGTAGTGTCCATGATTTACTTTTTGTAGAAGCAGATGGCAAGTGCCAGTTTTCAGTTGCAGGGCCCCTTTATGGTCATGAGTTTGACCATGGTTTGGGGGGCATTTCATGACAATCTTGTCCCACAGTTCTGAGAAGGCTCATTTCCAGGTCTGTAGATTTCACTGATAGGCTACTCAATGTGCTGTTACTGGACTAGGGCCAGGAGTAGCAAAAGTCTCTGGACTGCAACTGTTTCACTAGTCTCTTGATCCAGGAAAATATTCCCTGTTGTTGCTTCTTCTCATATACAGAGTCACCCCATTATAACTATGGATTCTATATGGAACTGTCCACCATCATATCAGTGTCTCAGTCACATACTTGATTGTGTAAGGACAACACCTTTTGAAACAAGCAACATAGAAAAAATATAGTTAACAATAACAGTAAAATCATAAGTGAGAACTTAAGACAAGATCTTCCGTTAGGTATAGTCCAGTGACATCTCCAGATAATCTGACTTAATTTGTTCAATGACTATTGCCTGCTGTTAATCTCCTGGTTGCAGATCTTGACACGTGATCTTAGTTAAAAGATTGGTTACTGAGATAAGCTTTAGAAACAAATTTAGAGTATACTTTTTAGCAACTTAATTAAACCTCTTAGCAATATATTATGACCTCAAGGGACTATCTCAGAAGTGAGTCTTAGTAAATACAGACCTTAATTAACAAAACTAGAATTTAATATTCAGTGAAACATAATAGATGCCATAGGCCTCACGTCAGTTGAGTGGATTTTCTTTGTTTTAGAGCTTTAGTATCCTTTGAGATTTATACCTGATAAGGCTGTTCAGAACCCAAGTGTCTCCAAATTCTGGAGGAATGAGGCAGAGAGAAAAACTTTATAATTTTACCCACAGGTGTAAATTGTTTTAAACTATCAGTAACTCAAGGAGAAGAACTTATTTATATCCATAAACAAAGATTATGTCAGTAATATGTCAGACAAAAAGTCATGAAAATTGTAATTCTATTTGGCAGTCTATTCAATCCCAGGGCTTCCCTGATAGTTCAGTTGGTAAAGAATCCTCCTGCAATATAGGAGACCTGGGTTCAACTCCTGGGTCAGGAAGATCCACTGGAGAAGGGATAGGCCACCCACTCCTATATTCTTGGGTTTCCCTCGTGGCTCAGCTGGTAAAGAACCCATCTGCAATTTAGGAGACCTGGGTTCAATCCCTGGGTTGGGAAGATCCCCTGGAGAAGGGAAAAGCTACCCACTCCAGTATTCTGGCTTGGAGAATTCCATGGACTGTATAGTCCATGGGGCTGCAAAGATTTGTACAAAGTCCCATGTAACTGATCCCTTTGTTCTGCTCTCCTTGCCAATGACTGAGGATGCCAGTAAAAGTGATAGTCTCCAAGACACTTGTGAAGCTTTTTGCCAATGTCTATATGACCTGTCCAGCAAAGTGGGTGCCCCAATCCATAGAGATTGTATAAAACACATTTTAACCATTTTCTATTGTTACATATTAACCCTGAAACCAGAAAAGGCTTTATCTTATCAACTAAAAGTGAAGTTTGTCAGGGAGTTTGGAAAAGCCAAGCAGCTGTCTTGAATTTCCCATAGCCCCCACTGTGTATAGCCATTGTTTATTCATTTAAAATTCCCTGATGAGGGATTAATTTTTGTAGAAGCAGAATGAGCTTTGTCTATGTGTGCCATACTCTGTTATCAAAAGCCACATTCCAAGAAAACTTTGTTCTTTTAACAGGGAGAGAAAACTAAATTCCAGCTTGGTACCAGCCTATATTCAGTTTGAAACAATAATTATTCACTTAAAGTAACAAGAAAACACTTCAAAGGCAGTTTAATGTCTTAAGGACCTTGTATTGTGCACAAAACTCTCTTTCACTTGCCACAAGCCTTTTTTTTTCATTTGTCACAAACCTTTCATGTATTTTTTGTATTCATCACTTTATTTGCCCATTCAGAGAACAGCCACATGTAATTTCAGATTTACTTCCTTTTCCCTTAGTAAAATGCAGTTCCATTCCTTATATCATTTTATTGAAAACACATGTCCTATTTCCTTCAGCAATCATGAACTTTACTTTATATCATCATTCTGTAGATTGGTAAATATAAATCACCCAAAGCTATATCATTTGCAAAAGTATATTCACAATGTCTATGCTAATTAGATCAATAAACAAACATCAACACCAGATATCAATTCAATAGTGAATATTTCCCAGTTCTCACAAGCGTGGAATTTATTTTAGTTTAATTTTACTGAATTCAGCATTGTTTGATTTGTAAGCACTTACTTCTCTTTAGCCCAATTAGCCTTCAGCAATATTGTCCAAGGATGAAGACACACACAAATCTGGATAGAGAACTCAGTTTTTCACTTGAAATCTAATATGTCTCTTTGCCTGTTTTTTCTCCTGGCTTGAATTTCTACCAATTTGCTCATGGCTGGAGTCCCAGGCAGAGTGGACTGTGTATCTCAAGGACATGAGACTTAACTTTAGGTTTTTCCCCAGGCATGGTTTTGTTTCTCAGGCAAGGCTGGAGCTACAAAGAAAGTATTTTAGCAAGCCAGTTTTTTCCTAATTGCACATGCAAAAATAATCAGTTTTGCAATTTCAAAAATATTTCATTTTAGCAAGTTTTCTCAGGAGTCATGGCTGTTAGGTGTCAAAAATGTCATCTCTCCTTTTTGTAGTCATAGTTTCATAGTTGAAAGTTAAACCAGAGAATGTTCAAATTGGCTCTAATGACAGGGATAGACTGCCTGATAAGATGTTGTCCCAGCAGGGATTGTCTCTCTGGGGAGGTGAGGTCTTCTATTAAGGCAAAGAAAGCCTGTATATAAGGGACTTTTTAGGCTCTAGGGATCAAACTTATCCCAGTTTTTCCAAGATACAATTCAAAGAGGTGATTCTAGAACTGCTGGCTCCCATCTGTAAGAAAGAAAAAAGGGGGCACCCAGTGCCACAGCTTTTTTACTACCAGAAGCATTCCTCCCTGCTCTAGATGGGGGTGGAGACAGTTCTTCCACCTAAGCTTCTTTCCCTGGCTGGAGTTAACCAAATTCGTTCATTTGGTTCAGAGGCATAGCCATGACAAGAACTTGCCTGTGGGCCTCTGGGGGTCAGGATGGTGATTTCCAGTCTGAGACATGTCACTGGAGCTCGAGATACAGTTAGCTCCCTAATGTGCTCCTTGACATTTCCGTACATTTTCTGCATTACTTGACTAAATCTACAGTGTGCCTGGCTGTGTGATTGACTGAAAGAGATGCACAAACAAATGTGAAGCAAGAGTTGTGTCTTAATCTGCAATTTCATGGCGACCTCATATGGCTTATGGCAGAGACACTGTTGAGGGATTATACTGACATGTCAAGGTCAAGAGCCATGCAAAGTCTCCTAGGGGGAGAGGCCAGAGTTGGATGAAGCGTGTGGACCCTGAACTCTCCTTTCTCAAACTTTCCAGTCTCTTTTACTATTTCATAACTGCCTGGGAATTAGAACTACTGTCAGATCATAGACTTTCAAGGGACTTGTGATCCATGCTGTTACTATGTACTTTTACTTAGATCCCAAGTTTGGAAGCACCTAGCCTTAATAGGAGCCTAAAGTTAAAAGAGTACCTTTGCGAGTGAGGTGGAGTTCTAGCCACAGGAACATCTCTCAGGCTAGGGATCACTCTTTTGGCTGCCTGCCTCAGGGGTCAGTAACCTGAAGGTGAGTCTTTGTCATCTTAAAATATCAATTTCTCACTCAGTCGACTCCAGATATCTGCTGTAAGCTACTAAAACAGGTGTATTGACCAAATCACTCTTAGAGAACCTGTTGCAACTGGCTCAGACAGTTTATTATGGCAGGGAGGAGGAAGAGAAAAGGAAGAAAAAGACCAGGAAAGACTGAAGCCCAGTCTTTTTTCATAAAAAAAATGATTTCTGCTTCTCCTCTGATGCCACTCAGAGTGCAACAGAGTAGCCTTCTGGAATGCCTCCCAAGCTAGGACTACTAGGGGAAGTATCTGTCTTCCTGTGCACATTCCTGAGTACAATCCTGACAGCAGTAGAAGTAATGAGTCATAAAGGGATTTTATGAACATAAAAGCCCAGGGATGTTTTATGAACATAAAAGACAGAAGCCCATAAAAAACCAAGAAAGCCTGAAGATCTGAAATGGATGGCTTTCAAATCTACTCTGAAACAGCCTGAAGAAAAATGCCCAGAGGCACACAGATGAAAAGGGATGGACTTGCTATTACTGTGGATTTTCCTTAAAGAAAAGGGGGGAATGAGAGTGTTAATAGCCTCGATACGGAGGCCAGAAGTCCCCAAGCAGCAGGAGGAAATAAACTGCAATTGGCAGACTTTCCTTTTCTTTTGTATTCTAATCCTATGTTGCCATAGTGACACCTGGTTCCCCTTGAACTTAACTTTATCTCAAGCCTGGAGCTAACTGATGCATTTTTCTCATGGAAATGTTTTCTTAAGCTTTGTTAACAAACTATGTATGTATTTGCTTGGAAATCTGTCTTTCTTCAAGATTCATGTCAATTTTCTCATGGCCTGAGATGACTCACCTTGTGCCAATGCTATCTCAACATGCATGTTGTGGGTGAGGGGCCTGGTGCAACTCTTTCAGTTTTGAAGTGTTTCCTTTCTCTAATTAGCAGCTTGCTAATAGGTATATAACTCCTTGCTAAAAACTATCAAGGGGTCACTATTTCTGTCCCTTTCTGATGTCTATGTCAGAAGCTTTCTCTGTCTCTTTTATACTTTAATAAAACTTTATTACACAAAAAGCTCTGAGAGATCAAGCCTCGTCACTGGTCCCAGATAGAATTCCTCTCTTCTGGAGGCCACGAATTCCTTCGTCATTCGTGGCTCATAGCAGCAACCTTTCAATTGTCAGAGAGACAAGGAAAAGCTAACTGGGGAAAAGAAGTTCAGTCCATATGCTTCTGGATTAGTAGAATAGAAAAAGCAAAAGCTGCTCAGCCATGTCTCTTTGTGACCCCATTGACTATACAGTCCATGGAATTGTCCAGGCCAGAATACTGGAGAGGGTAGCCATTTCCTTCTCCAGGGGATATTGCCAACCCAGGGATTGAACTCAGGTCTTCTGCATTGCAGGCAGATTATTTACCAGTTGAGCCACCAGGGAAGCATAGACTTTACAGTAAAAGAGCAAAAGTGTCCCAACTCTGAATATTCTTACCTTGTCTTGAAGATTCTGGATGAACTCCCAAGATGATACCTTACAGTGAAAGGTGCCCCCAAATTCGTGGTCTCCGAAGGAGATGATATAACTCTGGGACCAAAGACAGTCTCATTCATGTAGAGCTTTGTGTAGACTTTATTAAAGTAACAGGAATAGAGAAAGCTTCCAGAAAGAGGCACTGGAAGTGAGCAGGAGAGTACCAGCTTTGCTAGTTTAAGTGAAACCTTATATATTTTTCTGCTAGCTTTTGAGAACAGAAAAATTTGCCTCAAGGCTGTGAAAATGTTGCCCAGACCCTTTCCCATAACAAACATCCTGGGTTGACATCAGCATGAGACTAACCAGAAGGAATAGATTAACCCAGAGCTCAAAACTGTTGAAGTTATACCCAGACCATCTCCCATAACATACATCCAAAGCTTAAAAAAAAGGCATGCCTTTGAAAAAGAGATACAAGTAGGCATAGGCCTACTTGTCTAAGGCAAAAGAATGTGAAAAAGAAAAAACATTCACCTCCTACTTAAAGGGTCCTTCGGCTTGGAATCCTTATCAATCTAAGTTAACTCTCTCAAAACCAGTGTTCAGAAAGAAGGATCCAGTGTGCCCTGTTTGAGCCTCTACACTGTTCAAAAACATGCTGTGTGTGAATCTTGAAATCTGATCCTCTTGGCAAAAGCTGTATTTTCTGCCTTGGATAGCTAGTTAGTTGTAGACTGAATGTTAGTTGAAGAACACTTTGGTTGCTTTTGTAGCAATTGATTCAACAATTTCCTGTACCTAACCCTTGGGCTTTCTGAAAGAAACAGCCTGCTCAGAACTTCAGATTAAGAGGTCCTCTCAGAGTCCATTTTCACCTAACCAGGTTAGTTATAGGTATAGTACTAACTAGTCATAGAACTCTCATCTCAAAGCCATGTTCACAAAGGTCCAGTGTCTCATGATTGAGTCTCTACACTATTCAGAAGCATGCCGTGTGTGAATTTTGTAATTCGAGCCTCTTGGCTAAACCTGTATTAGCCTTGGATAGCTAGTTAGTTGTAGACCGAAAATTAGTTGAAAAACACTTTGGTAGCTATATTTGTATTCAGTAAACAACTTCCTTGGTCTAAACTTTGATTTTCTGAAGGAAACAGGCAACTTGGAATTCTTGTTAAGAGGTCATCTCACAGTACCTTTTCACCTAACCAGGTTAGTTATAGGTATAGTACAAACTTGTCACAGAACTTTTGGTTCAAACCACTCGTCACAAAGAAGGATCTAGTGGGGCCTGTTTGAGTCTCAACATGGTGCAGAAATATGCTGTGTGTGAATATTGAAATTCTAGCCTCTTGGCTAAAGTTGTACTTTCTTCCTTGAAAAGCTAGTTAGTTTTAGACTGAAAATTAGTTGAAAAATACTTTGGTTGCTTTTGTTGCATTCAGTTCAAAATCCCTTAGTCTAAGCCTTGAATTCTTTGAAAGAAACAGGCTGCTTGGAACTCTTTGTTAGGCAGTCATCCTAGAGTACATTTTCACCTAACCAGGTTAGTTATCGGCACTGTACTAAAGAATCACAGAACTCTCAGATCAAACCAGTATTCACAAAGAAGGATCTAGTGTGTCGTGTTTGAGTCTTCACTGTTCAGAAACATGTTGTGTGTGAATCTTGAAATATGAATCTCTTGACTAAAGGTATTTTCTGCCTCTGAAAGCTAGTTCATTGTAAACAGTTAGTTGAAAAACACTTTGGTTGCTTTTATAGCATTCATTTCAACAACTTCCTTTGCCTAATGCTTGAGTTTTCTGATAGAAAAAGTTTGCTTGAACGCCTTGTTAAGAGGTCAACTCAAAATACATTTTAACCTGACCAGGTTACTTACAGGTATAGTACTAACTAGTCACAAAACTATGGACTCAATCCATTTTTCAGAATTGGATCCAGTGTGTCCTCTTTGAGTCTCTATACCATTCAGAAGCATGTTTTGTGTGAATATTGAAATCCTGGTCTCTAGACAAAAGCTGTATTTTATGACTTGGAAATCTAGTTGTAGACTGAAAGTTAGTTGAAAAACATTCTGGTTGCTTTTGTTGTATTCAGTTCAAAAACTTCCTTAATCTAACCTCTGAGTTTTCTGAAGGAAGCAGGCTGTTTGGATTTCCTGTTAGGACATCAAATCAAAGTACATTTTTACCTAACCAGGTTAGTTATAGGTATCATGTTAACTAGTCACAGAACTCTTGACTCAAAACAGTTTTCACAGTGAAGGAACCAGTGTATCCTATTTGAGTCTCTACAGTGTTCAGAAACATGCTGTGTATGAATCTTGTAATCAGAGTCTCTTGACTAAAGGTATATTTTCTGCTTTGAAGGTGAATTAGTTGTAGACTGAAAGTTAGTTGAAAGCCACTTTGGTTGCTTTTGTAGTATTCAGTTCAACAATTTCCTTACTCATATGCTTTAATTTTCTGACAGAAACAGTCTTTGGAACTCATTGTTAGCAGGTCATCTCAGAGTACATTTTCACCTTATCAGGTTAATTTCAGGTATAGTACTAACTAGTCACAGAACTCAGCTCAAACCAGTATTCACAAAAGATACAGTGTGTTCTGTTTCAGTCTCTACACTTTTCAAAAACATTCTGTATTTGAATCTTGAAATCAAAGACTCTTGACTAAAGGTTTATTTTCTGCTTGGAAAACTAGTTAGATGCAGAGTCAAAATTAGTTGAAAAACACTGTAATTTCTTTTGTTTTATTTAGTCAACAACTTCCTTAGTTTAACCCTTGAGTTTTCTGAATGAAGCAGGCTGGTACTCCTTGTTAGGCTATCATCTCAGAGTACATTTTCCCCTAACCAGGTTAGTTATAGGTATAGTACTAACTAGTCAGAACTCTGAGCTCAATCAATGTTCACAAAGAAACAATCCAGTATGTCCCATTTCAGTCTCTACTCCATTCAGAAACATGCTGTTCATGATTCTTGAAATCACAGCCTCTTGACTAAAAGTGTGTTTTATGCATCAGAAAGCTAGTTAGTTGTAGACTGAAAGATAGTTGAAAAACATTTTGGTTGCTTTTGTAGTATTCATTTCAACAACTTCCTTAATTGTATGCTTGAGTTTTCTGATGGAAACAAGACTGTAAACTCAAGCATACAACACTTTCAAGAGTGGTAACAGCCTTGGTAGTGAGGCCAGAGGTTCCCATGCAGCAGGAGGAAATAAACTGCAAGTGACAGATTTTTTTTTTCCCTTCTCTGTTGACGACATCTGGTTCTGCCTGAACTTAACTTTTCTCAAACCTTGATGGAAGCAATGCATTTTTCTTATTGAAATGTTTTTTTAAAGTTATGTTAATAAAACCATGTATTTGCTTTGGAATATTCCTTTTGGTTCTGCCTAAGACTAATCTTTTTTTTTTTTTTTCCTTTTCTCAAACCTTGGACTGATAATGGTTCAACAAGCCAGTATTCATGTCAATTGTTTTATGGCCAGGGATGACACACCTTGTGCCATTCTATCTCAAAAATGCATATTGTGGGAGAGGGGCCCCATGAAACACCCTCAGCCTTGAGGTGTTTCCTTTATATGATTAGCAGCTTGCTAATGGACATAAAACACCTTGCTAAAAACTAGCAAGGGAGCACTCTTTCTGTCCCCTTCTTATGTCTATGTCAGAAACTTTCCTTATCTATATTATACTTTAATAAAATGTTGTTACACAAAAAGCTCCAAGTAGTCAAACCTCATCTGTGGCCCCTGATCAAAATCCTCTCCTCCAGAAGTTAGGAATACTGGAGTAGTACACAGCTTGCAACCACAACTTTTTATTTTTGGGCTGGTCCAGGATTCTTTAGGACAGAGTATGGACGCTCGGAGTTCTAGTTCTTTGGTCTCCTAGTAAACACATTTTCTGCTTTACTAACTGTATAGTGTACCTGCATGTGCAATTGATTGAAAGAGATGCTCAAACAGGTTTGAAGCAAATGGTGTATCCTAATCTGCAGTTCTGTGGTGACCTCATACAGTTTACGACAGAAACCCTGTCAGAGGATTATACCGACCTGCTAATGTCAAGAGGCACCCAACATCTCCTACAAGGGAGCAGCCAGAGATGGACGAGGCATGTGGATCAAACTCACCTTTTTTAGTCAAAATTTCTGGTCTCTTTGACCATTTCATAACTGCCTGGGAATTGAAACTACTAACCCAATCTGTCAGATCATAGACTTTCAAGGGACTTGTGATCCATGCTGTAGCTATGTACTTTTACTTAGACCTCAAGTTTGGAAGTGCCTAGCCTTACTAGGAGCATGTTCGGGAGCAAGATCGTCTCTCAGGCTAGAGGTTGCTTTCTTAGCTGCCCGCCTCAGGGATTAGCGACCTGAAAGTGAGTCAGGTCATGGTTGCACCTCCAATCTATGTGGATAGGAGCACTTATGGTGACCATAAAGTTTTGAGGACACAGATCAGGAATCTCAGGATCTGGCCAGATTGGAAGTACAGGGGGCTTATTCCTTTGATAGAGTTAGCTCTTAGTGGACCAGAGGAGACTCTCCAGTGGCTTCTGTCTCAATTCCTTAGATATTTTTTCTGTGGATTCTGTGGAAATGAACTGGAATGATTGGCAATAATAGCTGGAGGGCAAAAATCACTTTTTCCTAACTGGCTGACCTTTCATCACCTCTTTCGTTATCACATATACTGGTGCAGTGACACTCAGAAGGGACATCTTGGTTGTTGTTCTTCCCTTATGGCTCACCAATTATACTGCAGTCAGGACTGCATTCAAGAATGTGCACAGGAACATAGAAGATGGATCCTTCCCGTAGTAGTCTTAGCCTGGGAAACATTCCATTTTCCAAAACATTCTGTCGCACTCTGGGTGGCATCAGAGGAGGAGGGGAAATCAAATCAAGGTCTTAAATGAGAGGAACTGGACATCAATCTGGGATGCCATCAGGTCTACCCCTGGTGCATCTCCACCCCACTTCAGTGATAGAACTGGGAGGAATGAGTAAGGCACCTGCATCAGTAAGGGATAGATTAAGCCCTACCAGGAAAGGAAAGCTTTGGTGGAAAATCTGTCTCCACCCCCATCTAGAGCAAGGAGGAATGCCTCTGTTGGAAAAGAGCAAGGTTCTGGGCACAGCTTTTTTTCTTTGCAGGGGGCAGCTAAGAGGTCTAGAACCACCCCACTAAAATGTAGTATGAAAAACTGGGATAAGTTCTATCTCCAGAGTTTAACCCTACTTAGAGAATTATAATATATCCTGGGACAAATGCTAACCCCTGACTCAGAAACTTGAGTTTTGGGGAAAGCTGTTGCCTAGGCACATCTTTCTTTTGGTGTTAGTTCTAAAAGGTCTTGTAGGTCTTCATAGAACCATTCAACTTCAGCTTCTTCAGCATTACTGGTTGGGACATAGGCTTGGATTACCGTGATATTGAATGGTTTGCCTTGGAAATGAACAGAGATCATTCTGCTGTTTTTGAGATTGCATACAAGTACTTTACTTCAGACTCTTTTGTTGACCATGATAGCTACTCCATTTCTTCTAAGGGATTCCTGCCCACAGTAGTAGATATAATGGTCATCTGATTTAAATTCACCCATTCCAGTCTATTTTAGTTTGCTGACTCCTAGAATGTCACCGTTCACTCTTGCCATCTCCTGTTTGACCACTTCCAATTTGCCTTGATTCATTTACTTAACATTCTAGGTTCCTATGCAATATTGCTCTTTATAGCATTGGACCTTGCTTCTATCACCAGTCACATCCACGACTTGGTATTGTTTTTGCTTTGGCTCCATCCCTTCATTCTTCCTGGAGTTATTTCTCCACTGATCTCCAGTAGCATATTGGGCCCCTACTGACCTGGGGAGTTCCTCTTTCAGTATCCTATCATTTTGCCTTTTCATACTGTTCATGGGGTTTTCAAGGCAAGAATACTGAAGTGGTTTACAATTCCCTTCTCCAGTGGACCACTTTCCGTCAGACCTCTCCACCATGACCCATCCATTTTGGGTGGGCCCACACAGCATGGCTTAGTTTCATTGAGTTAGACAAGGCTATGGTCTGTGTGATCAGATTGGCTAGTTTTCTGTGATTATGGTTTCAGTGTGTCTGCCCTCTGATGCCCCTTACAACACCTACCATCTTACTTGGATTTCTCTTACCTCAGACTTGGGGTATCTCTTCACGGCTGCTCCATCAAAGCACAGCTGCTGCTCCTTACCTTGGACGAGGTCACCCCTCCTGACCTTGAATGGGAAGTAGCTCCTTTTGCCCCTCGTGTGCCCCAGCAGCCGCCGCTCCTTGGACGTGAGGTTGCTCCTTTCAGCTGGCGCCCCTGACCTTGGGCGTAGGGTAGCTCCAGTCGGCCACCACCCCTGACCTCGGACATGGACAAATATGTCCTGTTCATTATAGGGGACTGGAATGCAAAAGTAGAAAGTCAAGAAACACCTGGAGTAACAGAAAATTTGGCCTTGGAATACGGAATGAAGCAGGGCAAACAATAATAGAGTGTTGCCAAGAGAACGCACTGGTCATAGCAAAAACCCTCTTCCAACAACACAAGAGAAGACTCTTTACATGGACATCACCAGATGGGCAACACTGAAAGCAGATTTATTATAATCTTTGCAGCCAAAGATGGAGAAGCTCTATACAGTCAGCAAAAACAAGACTGGGAGATGACTGTGGTTCAGATCATGAACTCCTTATTGCCAAATTCAGGCTTAAATTGAAGAAAGTAGGGAAAACCACTAGACCATTCAGTTCAGTTCAGTTCAATTCAGTCACTCAGTCGTGTCCGACTCTTTGCCACCCCATGAATCTCAGCATGCCAGGCCTCCCTGTCCATCACCAACTCCCGGATTTCACCCAGACTCACATCCATTGAGTCAGTGATGCCATCCAGCCACCTCATCCTCTGTCGTCCCCTTCTCCTGCCCCCAATCCCTCCCAGCATCAGAGTCTTTTCCAATGAGTCAACTATTCGCATGAGGTGGCCAAAGTATTGGAGTTTCAGCTTTAGCATCATTCCTTCCAAAGAAATCTCAGGGCTGATCTCCTTCAGAATGGACTGGTTGGATCTCCTTGCAGTCTAAGGGACTCTCAAGAGTCTTCTCCAACACCACAGTTCAAAAGCATCAATTCTTCGGCGCTCAGCCTTCTTCACAGTCCAATTCTCACATCCATAAATGACCACTGGAAAAACAGCCTTGACTAGATGAATCTTTGTTGGCAAAAGTAATGTCTCTGCTTTTGAATATGCTATCTAGGTTGGTCATAACTTTCCTTCCAAGGAGTAAGCGTCTTTTAATTTCATGGCTGCAGTCACCATCTGTAGTGATTTTGGAGCACCCAAAAATAAAGTCTGACACTGTTTCCACTGTTTCCCCATCTATTTCCCATGAAGTGATGGGATCGGATGCCATGATCTTCGTTTTCTGAATGTTGAGCTTTAAGCCAACTTTTTCACTCTCCACTTTCACTTTCATCAACAGGCTTTGACCTAAATCAAATCCCTTATGATTATACAGTGGAAGTGAGAAATAGATTTAAGGGCCTAGATCTGATAGACAGAGTGCCTGATGAACTATGGACAGAGGTTCGTGACATTGTACAGCAGACAGGGATCAAGACCATCTCCATGGAAAAGAAATGCAAAAAGGCAAAATGGCTGTCTGAGGAGGCCTTACAAATAGCTATGAAAAGAAGAGAAGCAAAACGCAAAGGAGAAAAGGAAACATATAAGCATCTGAATGCAGAGTTCCAAAGAATAGCAAGGAGAGATAAGAAGCTTTCCTCAGCGATTAATGCAAAGAAAACAGAATGGGAAAGGCTAGAGATCTCTTCAGGAAAATTAGAGATACCAAGGGAACATTTCATGCAAAGATGGGCTCAATGAAGGACAGAAATGGTATGGACCTAACAGAAGCAGAAGATATTAAGAAGAGGTGGCAAGAATACACAGAAGAAGTGTACAAAAAAGATCTTCATGACCCAGATAATCACAATGATGTGATCACTGACCTAGAGCCAGACATCCTGGAATGTGAAGTCAAGTGGGCCTTAGAAAGCATCACTACGAACAAAGCTAGTGGAGGTGATGGAATTCCAGTGGAGCTATTTCAAATCCTGAAAGATGATGCTGTGAAAGTGCTGCACTCCATATGCCAGCAAATTTCGAAAACTCAGCAGTGGCCACAGGACTGGAAAAGGTCCGTTTTCATTCCAATTCCAAAGAAAGGCAATGCCAAAGAATGCTCAAACTTCTACACAATTGCACTCATCTCACATGCTAGTAAAGTAATGCTCAAAATTCTCCAAGCCAGGTTTCAGCAATACATGAACCATGAACTTCCAGATGTTCAAGCTGGTTTTAGAAAAGGCAGAAGAACCAGAGATCAAATTCCCAACATCTGCTGGATCATCGAAAAAGCAAGAGAGCTCCAGAAATCATCTATTTCTGCTTTTTTGACTATGCCAAAGCCTTTGACTATATGGATCACAACAAACTGTGGAAAATTCTGAAAGAGATGGGACTACCAGACCACCTGACTTGCCTCTTGAGAAACCTATATGCAGGTCAGGAAGCAACAGTTAGAACTGGACATGGAACAACAGACTGGTTCCAAATAGGAAAAGGGGTACATCAAGGCTGTATATTGTCACCCTGCTTATTTAACTTATATGCAGAGTACATCATGAGAAACGCTGGACTGGAAGAAACACAAGCTGGAATGAAGATTGACGGGAGAAATATCAATAACCTCAGATATGCAGATGACACCACCCTTATGGCAGAAAGTGAAGAGGAATTAGAAAGCCTCTTGATGAAAGTGAAAGAGGAGAGTGAAAAAGTTGGCTTAAAGCTCAACATTCAGTAAATGAAGATCATGGCATCCAGTGTCATCACTTCATGGGAAATAGATGGGGAAACAGTGGAAACCGTGTCAGACTTTGTCTTTTTGGGCTCCAAAATCACTGCAGCTGGTGACTGCAGCCATGAAATTAAAAGACGCTTACTCTTTGGAAGGAAAGTTATGACCAACCTAGGTAGCATATTCAAAAGCAGAGACATTGCTTTGCCAACAAAGGTCCATATAGTCAAGACTATGGTTTTTCCAGTGGTCATGTATGGATGTGAGAGTTGGACTGTGAAGAAAGCTGAGTGCCGAAGAATTGATGCTTTTGAACTGTGGTGTTGGAGAAGACTCTTGAGAGTCCATTGGGCTGCAAGGAGATCCAATTAGTCCATCCTAAGGAAGATCAGTCCTGGGTGTTCATTGGAAGGACTGATGTTGAAGCTGAAACTCCAATACTTTGGCCACCTCATGTGAAGAGTTGACTCATTGGAAAAGACCCTGATGCTGGGAGGGATTGGGGGCAGGAAGAGAAGGGGACAACAGAGGATGAGATGGCTGGATTGCATCACGGACTCAATAGACATGAATTTGGATAATCTCCGGGAGTTGGTGATGGACAGGGAGGTCTGGCGTGCTGTGATTCATGGGGTCGCAAAGAGTCAGACATGACTGAGCGACTGACCTGAACTGTTCCCTAGGGAGATGAATGACTTGATAATAAGTCAATAAAAGGGGAGGGGGTGAGATAGCTACCTTCCCAACTTGGAATCAGATAGTCCCCGCAACGGAGCCAGACTGGATTACAGCATGGTTAAAGAAAGATGGGGACCAGAGTCACTCTGTCAGATATATTCTTGAAGAATTCAGGTGACCACATGCTACAGCTTTAAACTTTGCCAAACTGACAAGCATAGAACATGGAGGGAAGGAAGTTCCTGGTAAATTCTTAGATAAACCTTGGAAAGCCCTTCAGAGATTCAATGAAATTGATCTCTAAAATGCAGATGGAGGAGTGATCTTAAAAGGTAGATTTCTCACTCAGTCAGCTCCAGATATCTGCCATTAACTACTAAAACAGGTGCATGGAATAAATCAGTCTTAGCCAACCTGTCCAACGGGCTCAGACAGTTTATTATGGCAGAGAATAGGGAGGAAAAGAGTCAAAAAAAGACTGGGAAAGACTGAAGCCCCAGCGATGGCTCTCAGGTCTGCTATGAAACAGCCAGAGGAAAATGTCCTGAGGGACCCACCCAGGTGAAAAGGGACTGACTTGCTATTATTGTGGAAAGGAGGGACCCCTCAAGCAGGATTGCTCTTAGGCACCTAAGCCACCTGCAGCTCCATGTCTGGTCTTCAAATGATCACACTAGAGAAGAGAATGCCCTCAGAGACACAGGCCCCAGGGGTCAGACTCTCAAGACAATGAGGACTAAAGGTGCCCAGAGGTCCCCACAAAAGCTCCCATCCTAATTACACCTGAGCAACCCTGGGTAATAACTGTGGGGGGCAAACCAGTCGATTTCCTTTTAGACACTGGGGCAAGTTACTATGTGCTTATTGAAGCCCCTGGCCCACTTTCTCCCTGAGCCACTTCTGTAATAGGACTGTTTGGATGAGTCACACGTTATTATTTCAGTTGTCCTCTAAGCTGCAGCTGGAAATTTGTGCTGTTTTCACATGAGTTTCTGATCATGCCAGAGTCTCCCTCACCCCTTTTTGGGAGGGATACACTGAGCAAGGTCCATGCCTCTGATTTCATGAATATGGAGCCCTCTCTTTCTCTCCCATTAACTGAACAAGATGCAAATCCTAGAATGTGGGCTGAATGAAAAACTGCGTGGGTCGAGCACAAATGCTATTTATGTCATTGTCAGCTCAAAGACCCTCACCTATTTCCACATAGAGAGCAATATCCTCTAAAACCCAAGGTTAAGGAAGGGTTAAAGCCAATCACTGAGAATTTAAAGGCACAGGGGTATTTTGGGTGGGAAAAAGTCAAAAGATAAATGGTGACTATTTTAAGATTTACAAATAATAAATGAGGCTGTGGTTCCTTTACATCCCGTGATGCCTAATCCTTATTTTTCTTGTCTGAAATTCCTGAATGAGCCAAGTATTTTTCAGTCATTGATTTGAATACCTAATCATGTCCAAAGGGAGGAGGGCCATAGGCCCTGAGAAAATTAAGCCTACAGTTAATCATCCCTTATATGAATTTAAGACAACTGAAAGGATTTTGGGACATCACAGGCTACTGCCACAGTTAGATTCTGGGTTATAAGGAACTTGCCCAGCCTTTATATAATCTTGTAACTGAAACTCAGCAAGCCCAAACCAACAAGCTGGTTTGGTCTCTAGATACCCAAAAGGCTTTTAAGGCTCCTCAAACTACTCTCCTGCAAGCTCCCACTTTGAGCTTGCCCACAGGGTCAGAGTTTAACTTGTTTGTCACTGAAAGAAAAGGTATGCCCTTGGGAGTTATGACAGAACTCCAAGCACCTCACCAACAAATGGTAGCTTATCTAAATAATTTAAGGTTGATAGCTACTATTGCTTTATTAGTGCCGATATCTCTTAAGTTTACTAATGGGAAAAATCTTAGTGTACTGACCTCTCATGATGTGAGTCTTCACATTTAAGATGTGAATCTTAAACTCTAAGGTTAATATTTGGATGATAGATAGTCGGCTTCTTAAATATCAGTCATTGTTAGAAGGACCAATAACTAAGCTTAAAGTTTGTGGAAACTTAATCCTCCCACTCTTCTTTCTGAGAAGGAAAATGAAACACCTGATGATGTTTGTTGCCAATTTATAACTTTAAACTATGCAGCTTTGGAAGATCTAATGGATACCTCATTAGACAATTCTGACATAGAAATATTTACAGATGCCAGTTCTTTGGTTAAGGATGATAAGCAGAAAGCAAGTTACACCATTGTGATAGTTAAACAGGTTTTAGAAGCAAAGTCTCCCTCCAGGAATGAATGTTCAACTAGCAGAGCTTGTGGCTCTGTCCTGAGCTCTAGAGTTAAACAAAGGGCAGCAAGTGTGTCCTGTTGAGTCTCTACATGCTGTTTATGAATCATGCTGTTTATGAATATTCTAATCCGAGCCTCTTAGGTAAAGCTGTATTTTCTGCCTCGGAGAATGATTTAGTTGTAGACTGAAGGTAAGTTGAAAAACACTTTGGTTTCTTTTGTTTTATTCAGTCAACATCTTCCTTATTCAAACCCTTGAGTTTTTGTTGTTGTTGTTGTTTTTCAATGAAACAGTCTGCTTGGAACTCCTTGTCAGGTGGTCATCTAGGAGTACATTTTCACCTAATCAGCTTAGTTATATGTATAGTACTAACTAGTCACAGAACTCTCATCTCAAAACAGTGTTCATAAAGAAGGATCCAGTGTATCCTGTTTGAGTCTCTACACAGTTCAGAAATATCCTCTGTGTGAGTGCTGAAATTGGACCTCTTGACTAAATGTGTATTTCCAGCCTTGGAAAGCTCTTTAGTTGTAGACTGAAAGTTAGGAGAAAAACACTTTGGTTGTTTTTATGCTATTCAGTTCAACAACTTCCTTATTTGAATGCTTAGGTTTTCAGCAAGTAACAGTCTGCTTGGAACTTCTTGTTAGGAGGTACTCTCAGAGAACATGGTTAGTATATGTATAGTACTATCTAGTCACAGAACACTCAGCTCAAATCAGTGTTCACAAAGAATTGTCCAATGTTCCCTGTTTGAGTCTCTACACTCTTCAGTAACATGCTTTGTGTGAATTGAGTCTCTTGACTACAGCTCAGAAAGAAAGTTAGTTGTAGACTGAAACTTAGTTGAAAAACACTTTGCTCTTGTTGCATTCACTCAACAATTTCCTTAAGCTAAACTGTGAATTTCCCAAAAGTAAGAAGCTGCTTGGAACTCTTTATTAGGAGGTTATCCCAGAGTGTGTTTTCACCTAACCAGGTTGTTATAGGTACAATACTAACTAGTCCCAGAACTCTCAGATCACACCAGTGTTCCCAAAGAAGCATACAATGTGTCCTGTTTGAGTCTCTACACTGTTTGGAAAAATTCTGTGTGTTAATATTGAAATGTGAGCCTCTTGACCAAAGGTGTATTTTCTGCCTCAGAAAGCCAGCCAATTGTAGATGGTAAGTTAGTTGAAAAACATGTTGGTTGCTTTTGTTGTATTCAATCAACATTTCCTTCGTCTAACACTAGAGTTTTTGGAAAGAAATAGGCTCCTTGGAACTCCTTGTTAGGCAGTCATCTCAGAGTACATTTTCACCTAACCAGGTTAGTTATAGGTATGAAAAAAGAAAGTGAAGTCGCTCAGTCGTGTTAGACTCTTTGCGACCCCATGGACTGTAGCCTACCAGGCTCCATTGTCCATGGGATTTTCCAGACAAGAATACTGGAGTGGGTTGCCGTTTCCTTCTCCAGGGGATCTTCCCAGCCCAAGGATCGAACCCCATTCTCCTGCATTGTAGGCAGACGTTTTTACCATCTGAGCCACCAGGAAAGTCTGACACGACTGAGGGACTTCACTTTCACTTCCTAGCCCGCCATCTAGTGGCTAACATCTGAACAACAGGACACCGGAGAGTTATAGGTATGGATGACATGGCTGGATGGCATCATGGACTCGATGGAATGATGGGTAAGCTCCGGGAGATGGTGATGGACAGGGGGGCCTGGCGTGCTGCGGTTCATGGGGTCGCAAGGAGTTGGACACGACTGAGCGACTGAACTGACTGACTGAATGACTAACCAATCACAGAAAGCTGGATTCGTATCAGCTTCCTACAAAAATGCTTACTGTTTGTTCTGTTTGATTCTCTACACACATCAGAAACATGCTGTGTGTGAATCTTGAAACCCAAGCCTCTTGGCTAAAGCTGCATTTTCTGCTTCAGCGAGCTCATTAGTTTTGGACTAAATGTTAGTTGAAAACAACTTTGGTTGCTTTCATTTTATTCAGTCAACAACTTCATTAGTATAATGCTTGTGTTTTCTGAAAGGAAGACGCTGCTTTGAACTCCTTGTTAGGAGGTTATCTCAGAGGACATTTTCACCTAAGCAGGTTACTTTTAGGGATAATACTAACTAGTTACAGAATCCTTGCCTCAAACCAAGTTTCACAAGGAAGGATAGAGAGTGTCCTGTTTGAGTCTCTACACTGTTCAGTAACATGCTTTGTGTGAAACTTGAAATATGAACCTTTTGACTACAGCTCAGAATGCTAGTGAGTTGTAGACTGAAACTTAGTTGAAAAACACTTTGATTGCTCTTGTTGTATTCACTCAACAACTTCCTTAAGCTAAACCTTGAATTTCTGAAGGATAGAGCTCCTTGGAACTCTTTATTAGGAGGTTATCTCAGAGTATATTTTCACCTAACCAGGTTAATTATAGATACAATACTAACTAGTCCCAGAACTCTCAGATCACACCTTGTTCACAAAGAAGCATCTGGTGTCTCCTATTTGAGTCTCTACACTGTTCAGAACCATTTTGTGTTAATATTGAAATAAGAGCCTCTTGGCCAAAAGTGTATTTTCTGCCTTGGAAAGCTAGTCAGTTGTAGACAGGGCTAGTTGAAAAACACATTGGTTGCTTCTGTTGTATTCAGTCAATATTTCCTTAGTCTAATGCTTGAGTTTTCTAAAAGAAATGGGTTCCTTGGAACTCCTTGATGGGTGGTCATCTCAGAGAACAGTTTCACCTAAACAGGTTAGTTATAGGTATATTACTAACTAGTCACAGAACTCTCAGATTACACCAGTGTTCAAAAAAATCATCCAGTGTGTCCTGTAGAGTCTCTACACTGGTCACGCACACGCTGTGTGTAAATGTTGGAATCTGAGTGTCTTGACTAAAGGTGTATTTTCTGCTTTGGAATGCTAGTTAGCTGTAAAATGAAAGTTAGCTGGGCAGTGGATGTCCAGCAGTGGGTTTGGGGGTTTCTATGGGTTCGGTATGTTGTTGTGCAGTCCTTCTGGCTTTGTCAGTGTTAGGCACATCTATTTCCACAGCCAAGTAAAAGTGGCCATCTCAGCACATCTTCACTGCTTCCAGCCCCCTACTTGTCCCTGGAATCTTTGCTGGTGCTTCTGTTCCCAGGTCCCACCCTACACTGCACACATAAGCTTGCTAGGTAGGAGTTTCTGTGCATCTTTTCTCGGCTTCCCAACCATGCCCTGTGTATCACGGAAACTTGTGGGGGTTTCCCTCAGTCCCATGAGCTCACCCTCTGTGTTGTGGGGATTCTGTGTACTTGGCTCCCTGGGCCCGCTCTCTGTGTCACGTGGCTTGTGTGCACTTGTCTTGGCTCCCCAGCCTGCCCTGTATGTCAAGGGGCTTGTGTGTTCTTCTTTTGGCTCCCTGGGCCTGCCCTCTGTGCCCCGCAATTTGTGTGCACTGGAAAGGTTTGTATGCCACACCTCTCTTGATCCCCTGGGCCTGCCCTCTGTGCTGTGAGTGCTGTGTGCACTGGAGAAGTCTGTATGCTTTGCCTCTCTGGGCACCCCAGGCCCTCCCTTTGTGCTGTAAAGATTTTGATTTCTCCAGCAATTTTGAATGAGATCCTCGCTGGTTATAGTAATCTTGGTTGTAGTTTTTTTTCTCTTTCTTTCTTTTTAAATGTATCCTGCCATTCCCTTCTGGCCTGTAGAGTTTCTTTTGAAAGATAAACTGTTATTCATATGTGTTTTCCCTTTTCATACTGTTCATGGGGTTCTCAAGGCAAGAATACTGAAGTGGTTTGCCATTCCCTTCTCCAGTGGACCACACTTTGTCAGAACTCTCCACCGTGACCCGTCTGTCTTGGGTCGCCCTACATGGCGTGGCTCATAGTTTCATTGAGTTAGACAAGGCTGTGGTCCATGTGATTAGATTTGTTAGTTTTCTGTGATTGTGGTTTTCAGTCTGTCAGCCCTCTGATGGGGAAGGATAAGAGGCTTATGGAAGATCCCTGATGGGAGAGACTGACTGAGGGGGAAACTGGGTCTTGTTTTGATGGGCGGGGCCATGCTCAGTAAATCTTTAATTCAATTTTCTGTTGATGGGTGGAGATGTGTTCCCTCCCTGCCATTTACCTGGGGCCAAACTATGGTGGAGGTAATACTCAATGGTGTATGTAAATCATAACCATAGTGCAAAGGTTAAAAACAATTTAAAAATATAAAGCTATAATAATTTGCTAATGAATATACAGTATAAAAAGAGGTAAACTGTGATACCAAAAATATAGAATGTGTTTGGGAGAAAGAAAAATGTTGATATTTTGTATGCTAACAAATTTATGTTGTTATCAGGTTATAAGGTATTTTATGTAAGCCTCATTGTAACCACAAAGCAAAAACCTATAGTCAATATACAAAAGTGAAAGAAATCAAAGTATATTACTACAGAAAATTATTAAATCACAAAGACATAAAGAAAATAAGTTACAAAAAATCTAAAATACTCTCAGAAAACAATTAAGAAATGGCAAATGGCCTTAAAAGTGAAAGTGTTAGTCACTCAGTTGTGTCTGACTCTTGCAACTCCATGGAATGTAGCCTGCCAGGCTCCTCTGTCCCTGGAACTCTCCAGGTAAGAATACTGGAGTAGGTTGCCATTCCCTTCTTCAGGGGATCTTCCTGACCCAGGGATTGATTGAACCCCAAGTCTCCTGCATTGCAGGCATATTCTTCACTGCTTGAGCCACTAGTGAAGCCCTCAGTAAGTTTTACTTATCAATAATTATTTTAAATGCAAATAGACTAAATTGTCCAATCAAAGGACATGGTGGTTAAATGGATTTTTTAAAAAAAGACTCAACCATAAGCTGCCTACAGTGAACTCGTTACAGACTTAAGGACATATTATGCTCAAAGTAAATGGCTGAAGAAGATATTACATGTACACACAAACCAAAAGAGAGCAGGGTTAGCTATACTTATTTCAAAGGAAACAGATTTTAGGACAAAAACTGTAATAAGACAGAAAGAAAATATGTGGTCAAAATGTGTGGTCAATTACTCAAGATAAAATATCTCCAGTACTAGACAACCTAAATAAATAAGGCAATTCATGACAGATCCAAAGGTAGAAATAGGCAACAATACAATAACAGTAGGGGACATCAGTAACCCGCTATGAGCAAAGAATAAATAACACAGACAGAAACATCAATAAAGAAACATTGGACTTGAACAACAACTTGGATCAAATGAACCTAGCAGATATATGGAGAGCTTTCCATCAAAAGCAGCAATTCATATTCTTAAGAGCTCGTGTAATATTCTCTAAGATGAATAATATGTTTGGCACAAAGGAAATCTTAACAAATTCAATACTGAAAATATATCAAGTATCTTTCCTGACTCCAATGGTATGAAACTAAACAGAAATTAATAACAGGAAGAAAACCTAAAAAAATGACAAATATGTGGAAATTTAACAAAACACTACTGAAAAAGCAATGGGGTGGGAAGTGAGATGGAGGTTAAGGTGGGAGGGGGCATGTGTCTATCTACGGCTGATTGATGTTGCTGTATGGCAGAAACCAACACAATCAGTTCAGTTCAGTCTCTCTGTCGTGTCCGACTCTTTGTGACCCCATGAATTGCAGCAGGCCAGGCTTCCCTGTCCATCACCAACTCCCAGAGTTCGCTCAGACTCACGTCCATCGAGTCAGTGATGCCATCAGCAATCTCATCCTCTGTCGTCCCCTTCTCCTCCTGCCCCCAATCCCTCCCAGCATCAGAGTCTTTTCCAATGAGTCAACTCTTTGCATGAGGTGGCCAAAGTACTGGAGTTTCAGCTTTAGCATCATTCCTTCCAAAGAAATCCCAGGGCTGATCTCCTTCAGAATGAACTGGTTGGATCTCCTTGCAGTCCAAGGGACTCTCAAGAGTCTTCTCCAACACCACAGTTCAAAAGCATCAATTCTTCAACCTCAGCCTTCTTCACAGTCCAACTCTCACATCCATACATGACCACTGGAAAAACCATAGCCTTGACTAGACGGACCTTTGTTGGCAAAGTAATGTCTCTGCTTTTGAATATGCTATCTAGGTTGGTCACAACTTTCCATCCAAGGAGTAAGTGCTTTTAATTTCATGGCTGCAGTCACCATCTGCAGTGATTTTGGAGCCCCAAAAAATAAAGTCTGACACTGTTTCCACTGTTTCCCCATCTATTTCCCATGAAGTGATGGGACCAGACGCCATGATCTTCGTTTTCTGAATGTTGAGTTTTAAGCCAACTTTTTCACTCTCCACTTTCACTGTCATCAAGAGGCTTTTTAGTTCCTCTTCACTTTCTGCCATAAGGGTGGTGTCATCTGCATATCTGAGGCTATTGATATTTCTCCCAGCAATCTTGATTCCAGCTTGTGTTTCTTCCAACCCAGCGTTTCTCATGATGTACTCTGCATATAAGTTAAATAAGCAGGGTGACAATATACAGTCTTGATGTACTCCTTCTCCTATTTGGAACCAGTCTGTTGTTCCATGTCCAGTTCTAATATTGTAAAGCAATTATCCTCTAATCAAAAAATAAATAAAATAAAATAAAAATAGGCATAAACTAAAACAAATTTAGACACATTCTGGGATGCGATGATGTGTCAATATATAAAAATCAATAAATGTGATATACCACAATAATAAAAGTAAAGGATTAAAAAGTAGAAATTAACATTAGATTTAAATTTAAGAGCTAATACCATGACAGTTCTAGAAGAAACGATAGGGAAAAAATCTAAGGGAACTTGAATTGGGCAAAAATAAATATGTAGCCAAAACTATGAAGTATAATAGACAAAATCAATAAGTAGAATATCATCCAAATTAAAACAATTCATTCCAATAAGGACATTATTAGGAAAATGACAGGTAAAACAGAATGGGAGATAATACCTGCAAATATATAACCATTAATGGTCTTGTAATTAGAATATATACAGAACTACTAAAAATCAGTAACAAGTAAACTAAACAAATATAAAGGGAAAACACTTGAACAGACACTTCACCAAATAAGATAAATTGGTGGCAATTAAGTACATGAAAAGATGCTCAACATTATAAGCAATTGAGGAGATATTCATTAAAACTAAAATAATATATCACAACACACCTATTAGAATGGTTCAAATAAAAAATATCATATGAGTAAGTGATGAGATTTTTTTTTAATTTAAATTTATTTATTTTAATTGGAGGCTAATTACTTTACAATATTGTATTGGTTTTGCCATACAGCAACATGAATCCACCACGGGTGTACACGTGTTCCTCATCCTGAACCCCCCTCCCACCTCCCTCCCCGTACCATCCCTCTGGTTCATCCCAGTGCACCAGCCCCAAGCATCCTGTATCCTGTATGGAACCTGGACTGGCGATTCGTTTCTTATATGATACTATACATGTTTCAATGCCATTCTCCCAAATCATCCCACCCTCTCCCTCTCCCACAGAGTCCAAAAGACTGTTCTATACATCTGTGTCTCAATTGTTCTTTCGCATACAGGGTTATCATTACCATCTTTCTAAATTCCATATATATGCGTTAGTATACTGTATTGGTGTTTTTCTTTCTGGCTTATTTCACTCTGTATAATAGGCTCCAGTTTCATCCACCTCATTAAAACTGATTCACGTGTATTCTTTTCAATGGCTGAGTAATATTTCATTGTGTATTTGTACCACAGGTTTCTTATCCATTTGTCTGCTGATGACATCTAGGTTGCTTCCATGTCCTGGCTATTCTAAACAGTGCTGCAATGAACATTGGGGTACACGTGTCTCTTTCAGTTCTGGTTTCCTCAGTGTGTATGCCCAGCAGTGGGATTGCTGGGTCATAAGGAAGTTCCATTTCCAGTTTTTTAAGGAATCTACACACTGTTCTCCATAGTGGCTGAACTAGTTTGCATTCCCACCGACAGTGTAAGAGGATTCCCTTTTCTCCATGCCCTCTCCAGCATTTATTGCTTGTAGACTTTTGGATCGCAGCCATTCTGACTGGCATGAAATGGTACCTCATTGTGGTTTTGATTTGCATTTCTCTGATAATGAGTGATGTTGAGCATCTTTTCATGTGTTTGTTAGCCATCTGTATGTCTTCTTTGGAGAAATGTCTATTTAGTTCTTTGAACCACTTTTTGATTGGGTCATTTATTTTTCTGGAATTGAGCTGCAAGAGTTGCTTGTATATTTTAGATATTAGTTGTTTGTCAGTTGCTTCATTTGCTATTCTTTTCTCCCATTCTGAAGGCTGTCTTTTCACCTTGCTTATAGTTTCCTTTGTTGTGCAGAAGCTTTTAATTTTAATTAGGTCCCATTTGTTTATTTTTGCTTTTATTTCCAATATTCTGGGAGGTGGGTAATAGAGGAACCTGCTGTGATTTATGTCAGAGAGTGTTTTACCTATGTTCTCCTCTAGGAGTTTTATAGTTTCTGGTCTTACGTTTAGATCTTTAATCCATTTTGAGTTTATTTTTATGTATGGTGTTAGAAAGTGTTCTAGTTTCATTCTTTTACAAGTGTTTGACCAGTTTTCCCAGCACCACTTGTTAAAGAGATTGTCTTTTCTCCATTGTATATTCTTGTCTCCTTTATCAAAGATAAGGTGTCCATAGGTGCGTGGATTTATCTTTGGGCTTTCCATTTTGTTCCATTGATCTGTATTTCTGTCTTTGTGACAGTACCATACTCTCTTGATGACTGTGGCTTTGTAGTAGAGCCTGAAGTCAGGCAGGTTGATTCTTCCAGTTCCATTTTTTTTTCTCAAGATTGCTTTCTCTATTCGAGGTTTTTTGCATTTCCATACAAATTGTGAAATTATTTGTTCTAGCTCTGTGAAAAATATCATTGGTAGTTTGATAGGGATTGCACTGAATCTATAGATTGCTTTGGGTAGTATACTCATTTTCACTGTATTGATTCTTCCAATCCATGAACATGGTATATTTCTCCATCTATTAATGTCCTCTTTGATTTCTTTCTCCAGTGTTTTATAATTTTCTATATATAGGTCTTTAGTTTCTTTATGTAGATACATTCCTAAGTATTTTATTCTTTTTGTTGCAATGGTGAATGGAATTGTTTCCTTAATTTCTCTTTCTATTTTCTCATTATTAGTGTATAGGAATGCAAGGGATTTCTGTGTGTTGATTTTATATCCTGCAACTTTACTATATTCATTGATTAGCTCTAGTAATTTTCTGGTGGAGTCTTTAGGGTTTTCTATGTAGAGGATCATGTCATCTGCAAACAGTGAGAGTTTTACTTCTTCTTTTCCAATTTGGATTCCATTTATTTCTTTTTCTGCTCTGATTGCTGTGGCCAAAACTTCCAAAACTATGTTGAATAGTAGTGGTGAGAGTGTGCACCCTTGTCTTGTTCCTGATTTGGGGGGAAATGCTTTCAATTTTTCACCATTGAGGATAACGTTTGCTGTGGGTTTGTCATATATAGCTTTTATTATGTTGAGGTATGTTCCTTCTTTTCCTGCTTTCTGGAGAGTTTTTATCATAAATACATGTTGAATTTTGTCAAAGGCTTTCTCTGCATCTATTGAGATAATCATATGGCTTTTATTTTTCAATTTGTTAATATGGTGTATTACATTGATTGATTTGCAGATATTGAAGAATCCTTGCATCCCTGGGATAAAGCCCACTTGGTCATGGTATATGATCTTTTTAATGTGTTGTTGGATTTTGACTGCTAGAATTTTGTTAAGGATTTTTGCATCTATGTTCATCAGTGATATTGGCCTGTAGTTTTCTTTTTTGTGGCATCTTTGTCTGATTTTGGTATTAGGGTGATGGTAGCCTCATAGAATGAGTTTGGAAGTTTATCTTCCTCTGCAATTTTCTGGAAGAGTTTGTGTAGGATAGGTGTTTGGTAGAATTCAGCTGTGAAGCCATCTGTACCTGGTCTTCCAGCAAACAATTGCTGGAAGATTTCTGATTACAGTTTCAATTTCCGTGCTTGTGATGGGGCTGTTAAGATTTTCTATTTCTTCCTGGTTCAGTTTTGGAAAGTTGTACTTTTCTAAGAATTTATCCATTTCTTCCACGTTGTCCATTTTATTGGCATATAATTGCTGATAGTAGTCTCTTATGATCCTTTGTATTTCTGTGTTGTCTGTTGTGATCTCTCCATTTTCATTTCTAATTTTATTGATTTGATTTTTCTCCCTTTGTTTCTTGATAAGTCTGGCTAACGGTTTGTCAATTTTATTTATCCTTTTAAAGAACCAACTTTTGGTTTTGTTGATTTTTGCTATGGTCTCTTTTGTTTCTTTTCCATTTATTTCTGCCCTAATTTTAAAGATTTCTTTCCTTCTACTAACCCTGGGGTTCTTAATTTCTTCCTTTTCTAGTTGCTTTAGGTGTAGAGTTAGGTTATTTATTTGACTTTTTTCTTGTTTCTTGAGGTATGCCTGTATTGCTATGAACTTTCCCCTTAGCACTGTTTTTACAGTGTCCCACAGGTTTTGGGTTGTTGTGTTTTCATTTTCATTCATTTCTATGCATATTTTGTTTTCTTTTTTGATTTCTTCTGTGATTTGTTGGTTATTCAGCAGCGTGTTGTTCAGCCTCCATATGTTGGAATTTTTAATAGTTTTTCTCCTGTAATTGAGATCTAATCTTACTGCATTGTGGTCAGAAAAGATGCTTGGAATGATTTAAATTATTTTAAATTCACCAAGGCTAGATTTATGGCCCAGGATGTGATCTATCCTGGAGAAGGTTCTGTGTGCACCTGAGAAAAAGGTGAAATTCATTGTTTTGGGGTGAAATGTCCTATAGATATCAATTAGGTCTAACTGGTCTATTGTAACATTTAAAGTTTGTGTTTCCTTGTTAATTTTCTGCTTAGTTGATCTATCCATAGGTGTGAGTGGGGTATTAAAGTCTCCCACTATTATGGTGTTATTGTTAATTTCCCCTTTCATACTTATTAGCATTTGTCTTACATATTGCAGTGCTCCTATGTTGGATGCATATATATTCATAATTGTTATATCTTCTTCTTGAATTGATCCTTTGATCATTATATAGTGTCCTTCTTTGTCTCTTTTCACAGCCTTTGTTTTAAAGTCTATTTTATTTGATATGAGTATTGCTAGTCCTGCTTTCTTTTTGTCTCTATTTGCATGGAATATCTTTTTCCATCCCTTCACTTTCAGTCGGTATGTGTCCCCTGTTTTGAGGTGTGTTTCTTGTAGACAACATATATAGGGGTCTTGTTTTTGTATCCATTCAGCCAGTCTTTGTCTTTTGGTTGGGGCATTCAACCCATTTACGTTTAAGGTAATTATTGATAAGCATAATCCTATTGCCATTTACTTTATTGTTTTGGGTTCGAGTTTATACAAGCTTTTTGTGTTTCCTGTCTAGAGAAGATCCTTTAGCATTTGTTGGAGAGCTGGTTTGGTGGTGCTGAATTCTCTCAGCTTTTGCTTGTCTGTAAAGCTTTTGATTTCTCCTTCATATTTGAATGAGATCATTGCTGGGTACAGTAATCTGGGCTGTAGGTTATTTTCTTTCAGGGTGATGAGATTATATGTTACAGATATGTGGAAACAGTTTGGTGGTTTCTTAAAAAGTTCTGTTCTTAAGATTTTATCTAAGTGAAATGAAAGCATAGGTCTCAAAAAGACTGGTACATGAATATCTATAGCAGCTTATTTGTAGTATTTAAAACTAAAAACAGCCCAAACAGAAATATGATGAAACATCATACAACAACAATAAGAAATAACTTATTGCTCAAAATAACACCATTGGGAAAAAATCTCAAAATAATTATGCTGAGTTAGGACAAAAAAGAGAATATAGCATATTATTACATTTATATAAAATTCAACAAAATGAAAAAGGCATTTCGTGAAATAAAGACAATAGTGAAAGAAAACAGATCAGTGGTTGCCTAGGGACAGGGATGGGCTAAGTAGAGAGGAAAGTAATACAAAGGGGAAAAAAAGTTTTTAGAAGTGGCAGGTATGGTAACCATTTTGATTGTGGTAAAGGTGTTCAGGAAAATTTAAACATGGATTTATTTTCTAATTTAAGGAATGGAAAATGTTTGGAGTGAAAGAATCCTCAAATAATTTAAGGTCTGGAAAGTGCTTGTCAACCTATTATACAAATAGCTTTTCTTTAAAGTGAATACTAAATCAAAATGTTCAAAATTGTTTCTATTTAATGTGGTGCTGTCCTTTTTGCATTCTTGGTCATAGTTTACAACTATTTCTTTGTATTCTACAAATATGCTTTTTTCTATACTATTAGTAATGTGCATCTCAAGTAAGGTCCTGGTTTTCAGTTTGCCAGCCCAGGGCCTGTCTGATTCTGATGTGAACCACTTATAGGCATAGGTATGTGTCAGAAGTCTTAAATTTAAGGGACATTCTGGACTAGGCACCTGCTGTTGGGAAAACAAAAAAGCAATGAGCAGTTATTGCAAATTTCACTTGGTAAGTCAAGGACTCAAATGTACAAACTGGGCTTGTACAGACTGTTCTCTTACAAAAAAGTTTCAACCAATTCCTGTCCTCAGTTCTTTTTTCCTAATACCTCTTCATCCCTCAAGATCCCAGTCTAAGGTTGCATACCAGCCCACAGTTGACTTTGGTGAAATTGCTTCCTTTCTAGAAAGGTAAATCATGTGCAAAACAGGCTGAGGTAAAATGCAGCAGTGGTTGGAAATAATCTTTGGCCTGGTCCTGGAGAGTTTAGGAGATGCTGAGGAAGAAAAAAAAGCTTTTAAAGTAATTTTTAACAATAAAGTATTAATATTTTTATTTAAGGTAGGTGCATTTTTTTAACTGAATAGACAACAGTATAGGGTAAACATAACTTTTATAAGCACTGGGAAACCAACAAATTAATGTGACTCACTTTATTAGTATTTGGTTTTTGCGGCAATGTGGAACCAAACTTGCAATACCTCCAAGGTACACCTGTATGTGGTCAGGTAGGTTTGCTCCCTGTTGTGTAAAAGATGGTCAGTGGCAGCTCTAGCCTCAGAGTCCACTAGGCTTTTAAACAAGCACGTTGCATCTGCATGTGTGGGATGCTGCTGCTAAGTCGCTTCAGTCGTATCCGACTCTGTGCGACCCCATAGACGGCAGCCCACCAGGCTCCCCTGTCCCTGGGATTCTCCAGGCAAGAACACTGGAGTGGGTTGCCATTTCCTTCTCCAATGCATGAAAGTGAAAAGTGAAAGTGAAGTCGCTCAGTCGTATCTGACTCCTAGCGACCCCATGGACTGCAGCCTACCAGGCCCCTCCATCCATGGGATTTTCCAGGCAAGAGTACTGGAGTGGGTTGCCATTGCCTTCTCCGATGTGTGGGGTAAATGATGTGAAAACAAATAGATCCTGCCAAGCAGGCTGCAAGGAAAATATTTATTTATTTATTTATTTATTTTTTGACCAAAGTAGTCATCTTGCTTGGAACCTCTTTTCATTGTAGGCCCTGCCCTCTGTGCTGAGCCTCAGTCCAAAGTTTACCTCACAGAGAATTCAAAGCCAAAGCTCAGATCCATGTAAGGTTGTCTAATTGTAGCATGGGGCCCTGGGGAACAAACTCCTAGAAGAGGGGGGAGGGTGTGAAGACAACAGTGAAATGAACAGAAGTTGAAAATAAATGTGGATAGATTATGGTTTCTATGGTCACCAGATCATGAGTGGAATATACCATGTATCCTTCTGAGATGTAAAACCATCCTCAGGATATGAAGGGGGTTAAACTTCCAACAGCTATGGAAGGCAGAGGGTCAAGTTATGCAAAGTTCCCTGCTTAGTAGATAGTCCCTCCCAGCCATGCCCTTTATTGGCAGACAGTGAAAAAATTTTCCAGAGGAGGGCTCAGGCCATCAGTCCCTGGTTCATTTTCTGGTCCCAGACAGATATTTTTTAGGGAGAGGATTGGCCCCATGAGTTCTTTTCTTGAGATCAAATTCCCCTGAGCCAGTCATAATGTACCAAGGTTGCAGATGGCAGAGAACCCAGGCCTAGGCCAAGTCTTGCAGTGGCCATGCAATCTCTGAGTGTGGTTTGGGGTGTTTATAGTAAGAAAAAAGGGAGAGTGAGTGAAAACTCTCTCACCCATATAATCCCTAGGGGGAAACTGGAGCTTATGTAAGGAAGCCTGGGCATACTCAGAAATTATTATTGATATATTCTGAGGAGCAAATGCACAGCATGGGGAGGTTTCTGTGGTGCTATAGTTAAGTTAACACGAAGAACAGCTAGCTGGTCCCCAGAAGTAACACAGAGTTTACCCTGGCCCCATCCCCTCTTATCTCAGTTGAACCAGGGAGAAACAACTATGTGAACTTTCAGCATTCTTGCTCTGCATCCTCTGCCAAAGCACAGCAGGTTGGAATGAGAGACACGGGGAATAAGAGTGTACCTTTCTGCCATTGACACAACAGGGGGACTTTCACTGTTTTGCCATGGTTCAGGAGTGACAGAACAAGGGTCATTTTAGTTGACTATGTTCCTCCCAGCCTATGTCTCATGTTGCTGTTCAGTCCCTAAGTTGTATCTGACTCTTTGCGACCCCATGGACTGCAGCATGCCAGGCTTCTCAAATTCCTGTCCATTGAGTCGGTGATGCCAACCAACCATCTCTTTCTCTGTTGCTCTCTTCTCCTCTCACTCTCAATCTTTTCCAGCATCAGGAACTTGAGTCAGCTCTTCACATCTGGTAGCCAAAGTAATGGAGCTTTGGCTTCAGCTTCCAATGAATATTCAGGGATGATTTCCTTTAGGATTGACTGCCTTGATCTACTTGCCATCCAAGACTCTCTCAAGTTGTTTTCTCCAGCATCAAAATTCAAAAGCATCAATTCTTCAGTGCTCAGCCTTTCTTTTGGTCCAACTCTCATATCCATACATGACTAATGGAAAAAAACATAGCCTTCACTATACAGAAATTTGTTGGCAAAGTGATGTCTCTGCTTTTTAATACCCTCTTTAGATTTTTCATAGCTTTATTGCCAAGGAACAGGAGTTTTTAAATTCGTGGCTGCAGTCAATGTCTGCTGTGATTTTGGAGCCCAAGAAAAAATCTACCACAGTTTCCAATTTTTCCCCATCTATTTGCCATGAAGTGCAAGATGGGACCAGATGCCATGACCTTACTATATTGAATGTTGAGTTTTAAGCCAGCTTTTCACTCTCCTCTTTCACCCTGATCAGGAGGCTCTGTAGTTCTTTTAGTTCACTCTTATTACCATCAGAGTGAAATCATCTGCATATCTGAGGTTGCTGATATTTCTTCTGGCAATCTTGATTCCATCTTGTGATTCATCCAGCCTGGCATTTCACATGATGTACTCTGCATATAAGTTAAATAAACAGGGTCACAAGCCTTTCCCGATTTTGAAAGTCCATTGTTCCATGTCTGGTTCTAAGTGTTGCTCTTGACCTGCATACAGGTTTCTAAGGAGGCAGGTAAGGTGCCACCGTTTTAAGTATTTTCTACAGGTTTTTTTTTTTTTTTTTTTTGGGAGGGGGGGTGTGGTGTGATCCTCACAGTTGAAGGCTTTAACATAGTCAGTGAAGCAGAGGTTGATGTTTTTCTGGAATTCCTTTGCTTTTTATATGATTCAATAGATGTTGGCAATGTGATCTCTGGTTTCTCTGCCTTTTCTAAATCCAGCTTGTACTTCTGGAATTTCTTGGTTCACCTACTGATGAAGCCTAGCCTGAAGGATTTTGAGCATTACCTTGCTAGCATGTGAAATGAGAGCAATTGTACAGAGGTTAGGACATTCTTTGGCACTGCCCTTCTTTGGCATTGGAATGAAAACCTTTTCCAGTCCTGCAGCCAATGCTGAGTTTTCCAAATTTGCTGACATATTGGGTGCAGCACTTTAACAGCATCATCTATTGGGATTTGAAATAGCTCAGCTGGAATTTCATTACCTGCATTAGCTTTGTTCATAGTAATGTTTTCTGAGGCCCACTTGACTTCACACTCCAGGATGTCTTGCTCTAAGAGAGTGATCTCATCATCATGGTTATCTGAGTCACTAAGACCATTTTTGCCTAGTTCTTCTGTGTATTCTTGACACCTCTTCTTAATCTCATCTGCTTCTGTTAGGTCCTTGCCTTTTCTGTCCTTTACTGTGTCCATTTTTGCATGAAATTTTCCCTTGGTATCTCTAATTTCCTTGAAGAGATCTCTAGTCTTTCCCATTCTATTGTTTTCCTCTATTTCTTTGCATTGTTCACTTAGGAAGGCTTGCTTTCCCTTTCTCTCTTGCCTTTCACTTCTCTTTTTTTTTTTCCCCAGCTATTTGTAATGCTTCCTCAGACAACAATTTTGCCTTCCTGCATTTCTTCCACCTTGGGATGGTTTTGGTCACTGCCTTCTATACTGCCGGGAGCCGGCATATTGCATATTGAGTGCATATTGCATATTGCATATTGAGTGCAGCACTTTCCACAGCATCATCTTTCAGGATCTGGAATAGCTCAACTGGAATTCTATCACTGCCGGGAGCCAGCGTGAGGCACTCCGCCCGTGGCAAAGGTCATGAGGAAGGAGGCTCGGCATATGCAAAGGCGGGATCGAGCCTCAGGAGTCCCCCTGGAAATTCTCGAGCATCTACCCCCAAAACCAGAGTCTGCCTACTTTCTGCTTTGTGCTTTCACCTACACCTCTGACTTTACGGGGGGCTGTCCCCCACTACCTCTCTCTGAAAAGAGAGTTAGCTTACAGCTGCAGTTAACAATTCCTGGGTGTGACAGTGTTTCAACCTACAAACTCCTTTGGAAATCCTCTAGCCTGCCTGAATAGGTTTTTCCGGCCACATGTGATTGTTCAGAGCCTCCCAACTGTGAGAGGCAGGAGATGTTCTAAACTGCCTAAACACAGATTCCTTTGAGTAGTTAAAAGATTGATTAGAAATTGTATTGGTGAAGGGTTTTTTCACTTGTTGAGCCAATGTTTGCTGCTAAGTCTCCATACTCCTTACCTACTGTGTCCTTGGCAGTGTATTGATTGATATAATGGGTGTATAGAAATGTAAAATGCAGCTTTGTCCAATGCTTTTTGGGAGGCTGGTGCCTGACTTTGGAATAATCACCTTTAGAGAAAAATAAGTTTCTTAAAATGTTAACAGGCCTCCGGGCCAGAAGATGATGTCAATCACCTGAACTTTTGCATATGATAAGTTTGAAAGCCTGGCTTAGATTAAAACCAGGAACTGCTGTCCTTGCATGACTCCACCCCTTCCCCCATTATCCTCTATGCATAACTTAAGGTATAAAAACTACTTTGGAAAATAAAGTGCGGGCCTTGTTCACTGAAACTTGGTCTCCCTATGTCACTCTCTCTCCCAAATTCTGGCTGAGTCTCCATCTGGAGCGTGGAACCCGCCATGCTTGCTAATTATGCCTGGGCTTCTAAGATCTGACCGGGGAGGCCTCAGTGTCTCCTCTCCTTCGGGAGAACGGAAGGACGCCTGCGGCCTACGTAAGTGGTGCAAACTTCTTGTCTTGAAGTTTTATTGGTCTCCCGCGTAAACCAAGCTACTCAGCCTCTTTTCTCCACTGAATTTTCCTACTGAGCTATCCTCATTCTATTACTCTTTGTATCCTTAATTAACGTGTAATTAAGCAGTTGTTTCCTGACCCTTGCCTATGCCGTCTCTCCTTCGAATACCCTGGATCAGCTGGGGCTGGACCCCGGCACTATACAATGTTACAAACCTCTGTCCATAGTTCTTCAGGCACTCTGTCTACCAGATCTACTCCTTTCAATCTATTTGTCACCTCCATACCTGAATGGTCTAATGGATTGCCCTACTTTCTTCAATTTAATCCTGAACTTTGCAATATGGAGTGCATAGTCTGAGCCACAGCCAGCTCCAGATCTTGTTTTTCCTGACTCTATTGAGCTTCTCCATGTTTGGCTGTCAAGAATATAATCAATCTGAATTCAGTATTGACCATGTGCTGATGTCCATATGTAGAATCATCTCTTGTGTTGTTGGAAGAGGGTGTTTGCTATGACCAGTGTGTTCTCTTGGCAAAACTCTGCTAGCCTTTGCCCTGCTTCATTTTGTACTCCAAGCCCAAATTTTCCCTGTTACTCAGGTATCTCTTGACTTCCTACTTTTTCATTCCAATCCTCTAAGATTAAAAGGACATCTTTTTTGGTTGTTAGTTCTATAAGGTCTTGTAGGTCTTCGTAGAACTGTTTGATTTCATCTTCTTTGATATTAGTGATTGAGGCATAGACTTGGATTACTGTAATGTTGAATGGTTTGCTTTGGAAACCAACTGAGATTATTCTGCTGCTTTTGAGAATGACCCCAAATACTGTAGTTCAGATTATTTGGTTGACTATGAGAGCAACTCCATTTCTTCTAATGGAATCTTGGCCACAGTAATAGATATAATGGTCATCTGAGTTAAATTTGCCTATTCCCATCCATTTTCGTTCACTGATTCCTAAAATGTCACTGTTCACATTTGCCATCTCCTGTTTGACCATGTCCAAGTTGCCTTGATTCATGAACCTAACATTCCAAGTTCTTATGCAGTACTGTTCCTTACAGCATCAGAATTTACTTTCACCACCAGACACATCCACCACACAACACCATCATTTCCACTTTGGCCCAGCCTCTTCATTCTTTTTGGAGCTATTTCTCTGCTCTTCCCCGGTAACATAATGGACACCTACTGACCTGGGGGGCTTATCTTCTGGTGTCATATATTCTTGACTTTTCATACTGTTCATGGGGTTCTCAAAGCAAGAATACTGAAGTGGTTTGCCATTCCCTTCTCCAGTGGACCATGTTTTGTCAGAACTCTCCACCATGACCCATCCGTCTTGGGTTGTCCTGCACAGCATGGCTCATAGCTTCATTGAGTTACATGAGGCTGTGATCCATGTGATCATTTTGGTTAGCTTTCTGTGACAGTGGTTTGTGGGGAACTCACAAATTCACCTTCCTGCTGCAGGGAGAGCTCCAACAGCTGCAGCTACACTGCCCACCTTCAGAAACCAGACTAGAATTGTATATCTCCACAAAACCTGGTTCTCAATGATCTCTACCAAGTGAGAGCACCTGCTTGGATCCCCAGTGGTAAAATCTTCCCGTGCGGCAGCCCTAGAGAGTTTCTCCTTTTGTTAGTGAGCAAGTTTCAGATTTCACATTTGTGTCTCATCATTGCATGCCCGGTGGTTAAGAGAGCCAAGGCAGCAGGTCCAACAGCCTATAAAGGATAAACCTACTATTCATATTCGGTTCCTCCTGTACAAGTTGTCATGGTGCTTGGAATAGGAAGCCACCCCAGTCCTGTGTGAGAACAGAAGGCTATGGGTTAATGTGTCTTGTGTGACTTCTGAACAGAAGAGGTGAATATGCTTTATACATTGGAAGTACTAGGAAGAGAGTTCAATATTCCAAGGATGAGCAACTATAACAGTATCCCCCCCGCCTCTGGATTTAGTGGTATCTTATTCTATCCATGAATATGGATGCACCAAAAGAATAAAGTTTTTTTTTCTTTTAAATTAAATTGTCTCTCCTTCCTAGTATAAGATGCCAATTCAGTCACTAAAGAATGGATAATTTGTCATTTAAGAATGGCAAAATTATAGGTCATTTCCCCTCATCAATTTTTGTCCATTTTTGAGCCTAAAGGCAAGCTAGAAAAGTGAAGTTAAAGTACTCAAGTTGACAACACTGGCAAATACATGCACTTTGTTAGCACACAGGCATCTTTTTCCCTGCTCTTCCATGGACAGTGTCCTGATGAGTATGGCTTTAAATGAAATCCAAGTATCTTCTCTCCCTGTTTAGCTCAGGTACTAAATCAGGTACTAATCAAAAGAGTAGAGCTACATTTCAGGTATAAACTAGTCTATTCCTGAGTAGAACATGTGCTATTCACACTCATGGTGTAAGAGGCAATCTCAGCATGCACCTAGTCTGTTCTTGCAGGTAGAACAGGCAAGCCCTGGGTAGGCCTAGAATGCAGAGGTTACAGTGTCTCTGCCCTAGCCCCATGACACCCACTTTGTGCCAGAGCCTGGGTTTTGCAGCAAAACTCATTTCAGGCCAAGCAGCCCTGGGTCCAACAAGAATTATAAGCCGTCTATTATAACTCTTTAAATGGCCAGTCCTGCTGCTTCAATCATTAATTGACCAGAGAAACAGTATGATGATAGAGTGGGTGCCTATTTTCAGTTCAGTTCAGTTGCTCGGTCGTGTCCAACTCTTTGCCTATTTTAGACAGCGTATTCAAAAGCAGAGACATCACTTTGCTGACAAAGGTCTGGATAGTTAAAGCTATGGTTTTTCAAGTAGTCATGTACGGATGTGAGAATTGGACCAACAAGAAGACTGAGTGCCAAAGATTCAATGCTTTCAAATTGTGGTGAAGGAGAAGCCTCTTGAGAATCCCTTGGATAACAAGGAGACCAAACCAGTCAATTCTAAAGGAAATCAGCCCTGAATATTCATTGAAAGGACTGATGCTGAGGCTGAAGCTCTAATACTTTGGCCACCTGATGCAAAGAGCTGACTCACTGGAAAAGACTGATGCTGGGAAAGATTGAGGGCAGGAGGAGAAGGGGGCCACAGAGGATGAGATGGTTAGATAACATCACTGACTCAATAGACATGAATTTGTGCAAACTCCAGGAAATGGTGAAGGACAGGAAAGCCTGGTGCACTACAGTCCATGGGTTTGCAAAGTTGGACATGATTTAGTGACTGGAAAACAACAGGGTGCCTATGATTCGTGTAGCAAAGTAACAATATAAGGGACACCCTTAAACTGATGAAGGATATGAAACCAATTATTAATGTATTGCCTCCCTGTTCTAATTTCACCCTTTAAGATAAGTTCTCTGATAATGGATGGATTACTTTAAGAATCTCTCTTTCAGAGTGATCATGATGTTCTGTTTTCTCAGGTAGAAGACACTGGATGGACATTGAAGGAGGAAGTAGCTCTCCTGTGACTTCTGACTGTCAGAAGTGTGAGTGTAATGATAGCCTAGGTGTTCTGCTCCAAGCATGGGCCCAGAAAAACTGTCCTCATCAATTGTGCAGAACCAGTATGGCCTGGTTAGCTTTCTGTGGGCCTCTTCATAGGGATATCTTGTGCTCCATGCCACGTACCCACTGATTCCCCCTACTTGATTGCACTCATTCCTCACCTTACCCCACCACTAGGTTTATCTCCTGCACTTATCCAAAGGCTGCGACCCTCACATCATCGAGGCCCTCCTGATCCTATGTATAGGACATTGCTAGTTCCAGGCCTCCAACTCCACCAGGTCCCTTGTTCCTACTACATGTCCACATGCTGGCCATGAGCTGTGGCTTTCCCACACTGATGTTCACCAGAGGATACCTTCCTGTTTACTCTGCCACTGTAGACCAGCTCTGGTTCCGCAGACTGGCTCTGGCACTGGTAAATTAGCAAACTTCTCTGCCATCCAGTAGGTTCTGCTACACCTTCTCCAATGAGCTGTTATCTCTAGCCTTGTGGAAGAACCCCCATTCCAAGTTTGTCTTTCTTTGGGCATGCTTCTCAAACCCAGAATACCATATAGAGTTTTCCTATATCCTATATATCCTACATGTGTCATATTTAATAATTCTTTATGTTTAAACACTATGTTTAATTTTCTCCTGTCCACTGTGTATTTTCCATCTCCTGATTGGATCCAGGTTGCTACAGAACACAACACCTACAACAAATACCATTCTTGGAATTACTAAAAGCTTTCTTTTGAGAGTTTCATGAAGTAAGAATGTCCACTATCACCCAGAAAGTATAGTAGGTGGGAAAAGAAGGAACAAAGTGCTTGGAAAGGAAGATGTGAAACTGGCACTATTTGCAGATGATATAATTCTGTACACTAAATTCTACAGGTATTTACAGACAAATTGGTAGAATCAATAAAAGAGTTTAGGTGGCTGTTTATAGGATAAAATATTAACATTCAGAAGTCAATTTTATTCTATTTACCAGCAATATATTTACAAAATGAAAATTTCAAAGGCAGTATTTGTAAAATATGAAGTACCTAGGATAAAATGCTCTCTTATGGGAAAAATGAAATATTATTGGGACATATTAATGAAGTTTTTATTAAAAGGAAAGGCACACCATATCCATTCAATAGCATTTTATATTCTAGACAAGAAATCAAATCTAAAAGTGCAATGCAGTCCCAATTAGAACCCTAAATGGGGTTTTGGTTGAATTTTTTCTGATGAATTGATATTTGAAAAGGATTCAAGAGAGGCAAAAAAATAACCTAGACATTCTTGAAGAACAAGGTAGAATTGAGTGGCCTTATCCAAATATCAGAATTGGCTGTAGAACTGTAGGGATGAATTTGTGGTATTTTAAGTAGACAGATAAATAGAGCCATGGTACTTAATAGAGAATACACAAACTAGCCCATACATAGGTAGATGTTTGATTTATGACACATGCAGAACTGCAAATCAGTTGGAAAAGGGCAGACTTTTCAATAAGTGGTTCACTGAAACAATCAGATATCCACATAAAAAAAAGAAAGAAACCCTACTCAACACTATACACAGACATCACTTGTAGGTGGATTATGACCTAACTGTGAGAGGCAAAACCATAAATATTTCAGAAGACAATATAGAGAATAGTTTTATGGCCCCAGGGCAGGGACAGATTTCTTGAAACAGAAAAACACTAGCCATAAGGAAAAGAATGATAAATTTTGACTATGCTATCATTAAGTATGTTATATAATTAAGCATGTCTTAATTAAAGTCTGTTCACAAAGCACAGCACAGAAGAGAAAATACAAACAACAAAACAAAAGATTATTTTAGCCACACATATAACCACCAGTGGATTGATATTTAAAACACACAAATAACTCACTGTATCAGTAAAAACAGGATGGGAAATAGAATAGAAAAATGGTGAAAGAGTTGAACATGAACAGGCTTTTCATAGGAGAGAATGTCCAAAATGTTCATAAACGTAAGAATGTGCAAAAATTTAATAGTAGAGGAAAACAAGTAAATTAAATTCTGGCAATATTTGGTGTAGATGAAGATATGCAGGCAGAGGAACTCTCTATGTTGCTACTGGGACTATAAGTTGGTACAGCCACTACAGAAAACAATTTGGCACCATGTAGAAAAGCTGGAGATATGCATACTCTATGGGCCAGTGATTCTCTTCTTGCTTGTATACCCAAGAGACTTTTAAACATGAGTCCTATGAAAAATGCCCAAGAAGGTTCATTGCACCATTGTTCATGATTAAAAGCTAAAAACAGCCCCAGTGTTTATCCAGTGTAGAATGATACAATCATATCACAATTACTTTGCTAAAATCATGCATTGGAATGCTAGTCAATGATGGAGACAAAAGGTCCAAGGCTACTAGGCACAAGATGGATGAGTCTCTCAAATAAATATGATATAGAATGAAAGAAGCAGGCCATAAAGGGGAGCATGCAGTATTATTCCACTGACACAACTTCAAATAAACTGTATTGCTTAGGAATGCATACAAAAGTTGTAAAGTCATGTTTATAAAAAAGTATTTTAGAAATTATCATCATAAAGTCAAGATAATGGCTATATCCATAGGGGAGAGTGTGGGTTGTGATTGGGAGGAATACCAGTGGCTGTAGTCTGGAAGGCTGGCAATGTTCTATTTCTTGACCTTGGTCCTGGTTACGTGTGTTTGCTTTTACAAGGGGCTTCCCTGGCGTTATCTAAACCTGGCAGATACGTTATATGCACTTCTGTGTGCCTCAGATTTGAAAAAATAAGTGCTTTCTCCAAAAAACATAATAGAAAATAAAATGTGTGATGTAGAACTTTTGATGAGGTTTGAACTGTTATGGATGAAAAACTTGATCTTTTAATCAAGAGAGCAGTAAGTGTCCATTATCATTAGAAGAGGCAAAAGAAGGGATTGTTTAAACTGTCATTTAGTCACTAAAAATGCCTGACTCTTTTGGGACCCCATGGATTATAGCTGGCCAGGCTCCTCTGTCCATGGGATTTCTCTGGCAAGAGTACTGGAGAGGGTTGCCATTTCCTTCTCCAGGGAATCTTCTTGACCCAGGGATGGACCCGTGTCTACTGCACTGGTAGGAGGATTCTTTACCACTAAGCCATCAGGGAGGCCCATTTAAACTATAGGTATCCCATAATCTAGTCAGCACTTGAAACCTTTCTCTTGCCAGATAATTCACCCTATATTTAAATCAATTCCCAACTCACTGATGACTGACAAATTGGAGGATCATCATCAATATTAATAAGATCATTAGGCATCACAGGCCAAATCCATTACAGTGAGACTAGGCCACCACACTTAAATGCAAGCAGGCACACCGAGGCTACTGGGCAGGCAAAAGGCATCTGTGCCTTTTTCTCAGGACAGTCCACTACAGTAACTTAGGGTTAACCCTATCACATTTCACCAGTACTGCTGTCCAGAGACCTCCACGTACTGGAGAAGCTAGAGTAAGCTGAGGAATGTCCTCATCATGCTGTGAGATTGGACATGAAATTTACCATGGTGTACCCAAAGCTGGACGGAGAAGGCAATGGCACCCCACTCCAGTACTCTTGCCTGGAAAATCCTATGGACGGAGGAGTCTGGTAGGCTGCAGTCCATGGGGTCGCTGAGGGTCGGACACGACTGAGCGACTTCACTTTCACTTTTCACTTTCATGCATTGGAGAAGGAAATGGCAACCCACTCCAGTGTTCTTGCCTGGAGAATCCCAGGGATGGGGGAGCCTGGTGGGCTGCCGTCTATGGGGTCGCACAGAGTCGGACATGACTGGGGTGACTTAGCAGCATCACCCAAAGCTGGAAGAGCAAAGAGTTGGTTTAGGTTGTGCACCTTATAGGGAGAACCCAGGAGGAGGTTGGGTCTTCCAGATTTCAATATAAACTACTTCATCCTCCAGGCCTTGCATTTCTAGGCTCAACAGTGCTAATCTGCTTTGACCCCACCTCTTACTCATTATAGTCTCTGCAATAGCAGGACGAAAAATTTAACTATGGGACAAATTTTCCTGAGGACATTGCTCAAGACAGTTCTGAATATGGAAGTCTCCAGGAAAATTTTTAAAAAGACATAATTTTCCATAGTGTATTCTCTCAGGAATTTTCTGTCACCTATCAATCCAGCCAACCATCCATCCAATACACAGTGTTTAACACATGGTAAGTGCTAACTACCATGCTTAGCACTGGGAGGGACTGGGGTGTATGTGTTTATTTTGATACATACCGTGAGGTTCCGGTTTATGTTGCCATTTAGTAGATAGATACCTAAGGTATTCATTCCAGCACTTTTTACTGAAGTGAACTGCCATTTCCCTTGAATCTCTGAAGACCTCCTTGATTTCCTACTAATATTAACAGGGGAACTTATTTATGTATATGAGGCTCTGCCCCTGGGCGTTTTATTCTGTTCTAGAGACCCTGTACAAGAATATTTAAATCACGGTGGCGTTCAACACGTTTTAATATCTGATAGGGCCAGTTTCTGCGCAGTGCACTTTTTTTTTCTCTTTCAGGAACGTGTTCGGGCCCGCGGCAGGGGGCGGGATCGCGCCTCCTCCGCGGCTCTGGTTCCAGTGGAGCTTCACGGACGCAGAGATGGAAATCCCGAGGCTGCTCCCGGCTCGCGGGATGCGACAAACCGGCGGGGCTGGCAGCCCCGAGGGCAGCGGCCGGATCCGCGGAGGTCCTGACCTGCGGGCCAGTCAGGCCCCGGCGCGCCGCCTCCTGCTGCTCCGGGGCCCCCAAGATGGCGGGCCCGGGCGGCGGCGTGAGGAGGCCAGCGCGGCCTCTTCGTGCCCAGGCCCAGGCCCGAGCCCGTTGGCGCTGAGGCCCGATCACGCTAGCGGCTGTGGCAGCGGCGGCGGGAGCGGAGGCGATGACTTCTTCCTGGTGCTGCTGGACCCGGTGGGTGGAGACGTAGCTACCGCGGGCGCTGGCCAGGCCACAGGGCCCGTGTGGAGGGAGGAAGCCGGGCTGGGCCCAAGGCTCCTGGGGGGCGAAAGCGGCGCGAACCCCGAGGGCCGCCCTGCGCTGGGCCCCAGCTGCCTGTCGGCTATCCCGGCTCCAGTCCCGGCCCTGGCCCCGATCCCCGCTTCAGGCCTGGGCCCTGCCGCGGCCTTCGCAGGCACAGTCGCCATTCACAACCAAAACCTGCTGTTGCGCTTGGAGAACGGCGTCCTCACCCTAGCCACGCCCCCACCGCAGCCCGGGGGTCTGATCGTCCCGCAAGCTGGGATCCCGCACGCTGCGCAGCCTGGAGACTGTCCCGAGCTGCCGCCCGACCTCCTGCTGGCGGAGCGGGCAGAACCTGCGCCTGCCCCAGCGCCCAAGGAGGAGGCGGAGGGCCTGGCGGCTATTGAGAGCCCTCGCGGGCCGCCAGGCCCAGGCCAGGGCGTGTTGCTGTACCTGTGTCCTGAGGTGCAGTGCGGACAAACCTTTGCAAAGAAGCACCAGCTGAAGGTGCACCTGCTGACACACAGCAGCAGCCAGGGCCAGCGGCCCTTCAAGTGCCCCCTGGGTGGTTGTGGGTGGACCTTCACCACCTCCTACAAGCTCAAGAGGCATCTGCAGTCACACGACAAACTGAGGCCCTTCGGCTGCCCAGCAGAGGGCTGTGGCAAGAGCTTCACCACCGTGTATAACCTCAAAGCACACATGAAGGGCCACGAGCAGGAGAACTCATTCAAATGTGAGGTGTGTGAGGAGACCTTCCCCACGCAGGCCAAACTCAGCGCCCACCAGCGCAGCCACTTCGAGCCTGAGAGGCCCTACCAGTGTGCGTTTTCCAGCTGCAAGAAGACATTTATCACAGTGAGTGCCCTGTTTTCCCATAACCGCGCCCACTTCAGGGAACAGGAACTCTTTTCCTGTTCCTTTCCTGGCTGCAGTAAACAGTATGACAAGGCTTGTAGGCTGAAAATTCACCTTCGGAGCCACACTGGTGAGAGACCGTTCCTTTGTGACTTTGAGGGCTGTGGCTGGAACTTCACTAGCATGTCCAAACTCCTAAGGCACAAACGGAAGCACGACGATGACCGGAGGTTCATGTGCCCGGTGGAAGGGTGTGGGAAATCTTTCACAAGGGCTGAACATCTGAAAGGCCACAGCATAACCCACCTGGGCACGAAGCCTTTTGTGTGCCCGGTGGAAGGTTGCTGTGCCAGGTTCTCTGCTCGCAGTAGTCTCTACATTCACTCCAAGAAACACTTGCAGGATGTGGACACTTGGAAAAGCCGATGCCCAGTCGCCACTTGTAATAAACTCTTCACATCCAAGCACAGCATGAAGACCCACATGGCCAAAAGGCACAACCTGCGCCAGGATCTCTTAGCTCAGCTGGAAGCTGCAAATTCTCTTACACCCAGCAGTGAACTTACCAGCCAGGGGCAGAGTGACCTCAGTGATGCAGAGCTTGTGTCTCTCTTCTCTGATGCGCCTGGTAATAGTTCTGCTGCAGTACTGGACACGGCATTGGTGAACTCTGGGATCTTGACTATTGATGTGGCTTCTGTGAACTCAACTCTGGCAGGAAACCTCCCTGCTAATAATAATAATTCCTTAGGGCAGGCAGTGGACCCTCAGGCCTTGATGGCCACCAGTGACCTTCCTCAAAGTTTGGATACCTCACTCTTCTTTGGAACGACAGCAGCAGGTTTTCAGCAGGGTCCCTTAGATATGGATGATGTCTCAAGTCTAAGTGCGGGGCCGTTGGCATCTCTGAGCTCTTTGGCTTTGAAAAACTCGAGTCAAGAGCCCCAAGCTTTGATCCCTAGCAGTAAGCTAACAGTAGACACAGATGCTCTGACTCCTTCAAGCACCCTTTGTGAAAACAGTGTCTCAGAACTACTGCCACCAACCAAAACGGAATGGAATGTACATCCTGACTCGGACTTCTTTGCACAGGAGGAAGAAACCCAGTTTGGATTCTCCAATCCAGCAGGAAACCATGGGTCTCAGAAAGAAACAGATCTTATCACAGTGACTGGCAGCTCATTTTTGGTATGAACTAAATTCTGTTCATTCCTGCCACATGGCTTACTTTTATTGATGACACTCAATTTTGAGAATATTCTGGCCTGAATGCTTAAATACAGTCATTTCTTATAGGTCTGAAGGAGAACAGAGCCTTGGGCTGAAAGTTTGGAGGTTTAAATCCTGATCTTGGGTCTGGAACTTGCGGGTTGTGTGACCTTGAACAAGTCACTTATCCTATCTGAGCCTTAATTTCCTTATTTATGAGATGAGGTGGTTTGAATAGATTGTTTCAAAGGTCTTTTCAATTCTATGATTCCTTGATAATATGCTTCTTTCCTTGAGAAAAATTAGAACATTTTTTCAGTGATGTTGCATGTGCTTTTTTCAAACATGCATAATATACACATAATATAATGAACATTCATATACATGACACCCAACTTCAGCTATTATCAATTCATGAATATTCTTTTTTATCTAATCTCCATTCATACCATCTTCCAGTATTATTTTGAAATAAATACAAGGTATCACATAATTTCAACCATAAATATGCAATATATAGTTCTGAAAAGCATGGGCTGTTTTCAAAAAATCTTCAATTCCATTGTCATACTTAAAGTTAGCAGTAATTCCTTAATACTGTCAACATTCCAGCTTATAATTGTCTCATAAATGCTATTTGTTGTTAACATTTAAACAGTTAGAATCTGAGTAAGCCTCTTAAGTGTATTTTTAATCTGTATATTACCATATTGTCTCTTTGCATTTAATTCATTGAAGAAAAGTTATTTCACATGTAGAGCTTACCACAGTCTTAAGTCTTGGTGATTATATCCATGTGGTGTCACATTCCTCTACACTCTATTTCCTTAATTTGGTGTTTGGATCTAGAGACTTGGTCAGAATGGAAATATGATTTTGGGGCCATGAATGTTTCATGTGTTGTGTTCTTTTAGCATGTGGCACAGAATGTCTAGTTTTCTCTTGGATATTTGCAGCTGCCGGTGATCAGTGCATTAATTCATAATTACCTTTGCTTCTGATATCATGATTTGTTCTTGTAGAGTTACTATTAGTGGAGGAATAAATGCTGCTGAAGGCATATGTAAAAATTCATTAGAAATATATTCAATGACAAAATATTTTCTTGAAGATAGAACTAACAAGGAGAAAAGGTAACAAAAAATGTGTTGACTCTGTTCACCATTTATCTTCCTCCTCTCTTTTGATGATGAGAAGGTTTGTTTTTATAGAAATTGCCAGCCAGGACTTGGACATGAAACAGCATGTACATGCTTACTCATTCGTGTCCGACTCTGAGACCTCATGGACTGTAGCCCACCAGTCTCCTCTGTCCATGGGATTTTCCATGGCAAGAATACTGGATTGGGTAACCATTCTCTTCTCCAGGTTATCTTCCTGACCCCGGTCTTGAACCTGGGTCTCCTATATTGCAGGCAGTTTCTTTACCATCTGAGCCACTAGGGAAGCCTGAGATGAAACAGACCCAGGGTCAAATTCATGTTGAATAAGTGGCCTTGAATAAATTAGTTTCACTAAGCTTCAGTTTCCTAGCTGTCAAATGATCATAGCAATGCACATACATAGCTAACACACCTGAGACTTTTAATCCTTTCCAGTTTTTAATAGGTAAGGAAAAAATATTACATCTTTGGCTTATCTTGTTGAATTTATACAATCCTTTCACGCTCTCAATCCTCCTTACTATAAGGAAGAAATTGGGATAATTTGATCCTGTTCCTGTCTAGACAATAAGGTTTGTGAGAATTAGGGTGAAGCAGGATGGGGAAATCTCTTTATTTCCTCCACTGTATTATTTCCTCCCTGCCAGGAATTTCTGTGGCTAATGCCAGAAGTGGAAACATTACTCACAGGTATATCTGCATCCCTATTCATTAGACCAATCTGTCACCATCTTTGATCTCTTTCAGAGTTAGACTTTGCTGTACCTCCAAAGTCGCTTGTGCATGAAACTGATAATGAAGCAGAGAAAGATTCCTCCTCTCTGTGGTTTGGAGAGCTCATTGCATTTTCCCAGAGTTGAAAGGAAAGGTTGAAGCTGAATATTGTGTAAAATTTCTGTCTTACATGAGTTTGGCATTTTTAACTTTGTGGAATATCTTCACAACTGTTGTTCAGAGCAACCCTGTGTGGTGGTTTTGGCAAAGTCTGCTGTGACTCATGGCATTTTAGCAAATGCACATTCCAAATGGACTTTGGCTAGTGACTGACAGTTCTATATATAGCTTAAAACAAAGAAGATAAATTCTTTTCACCTCTCCCTTCCCACTCATCCAACTTTCATGATTTATTACTGTGTCATAACTAGCTGCTGTTTTCCACTTTAATTGGTTTCTGTTACTTTCTGTTTACTTTCTCGCCCGTCCTTGTATGTGCATTCCAGCCCTTGCCATGCCTTACTTTTTATTTTTTAATGGATAGATCTCTTCTTGCCACTGTTCCTCAGATCTCCTCATAGACATTTTCTTCCACTGATAACATTTGCTGAGTGTACACTGCAGTTGTGTGTATAGTAAGAAGTTATTTTCTGAGCTTAAATAATCCTGTGTGTATATATATGACTCAGATGATATAAGACATTATTTTCTATATTGTGCAGACAAGAAATGGATTTCTGTTTCATTATTTCCATTTTTAAGAAGTTTTTGCCAAGGAGTTCAGTTAAAACTCTTTATTTGCTGTAGTGTACTAGCCCAGTAGTGTTTGCATGTGAATGTCTATGGATGACATTTATTGTAGCGCTTTGGAAGTGCACCAAAAAATTGTCACTTTGAAATGTTTATGTACTGTGTGTAAGGGAGTATACACACATATCCACATAAATATATTTTTAAAATGGTTTTATTCATTTAGTGATAAAAGTAGACATACTTTTGTAAATCAGAGAAGTGCTCAGAATTTCATTGTGTCTACTCAGTGTTTTCTCTTTTTGCTTTAGAAATATTTGTATTCATAAAGCACATTTAAAAATATTGTAATTCATTAAGGACTCTTAAATTGACCACTATATTGCATATCTGGCAGTTAATGTGCGTCGAGGATTGGAATGAACACACAAGTAGCAAACATCAAATAAATTACTTACACATGAAGATAATTTATACTGTGATTTCTTTTTTTGAATTCCTTAAACCAAGTTCCATCCAATAAAAAAATCATTATACTTTTTCCTACTCATTGAATTTTCAAAAGACAGATGTTAACTTTTCTCATGGGTTCACAGGATTTCATTGAACAAATTCATTCAAATAATTCCCTTTCAACTCCATTTTCTAAAAAAATGGTGGACCTTTTTATACTTTAAAGGTATGAAGTTAAATTTCTGTTGTTGATGGTTTAAAATTGCCATCAGTCCTTTTAAATAATTGTACACATTTTAATTTAATCCTATTTCCTTTCTGCTTCTCCTCCATTTGGTTTATTTAAAAAATCTTGCCAATTGGAAGCATAATAATATAATGGCTTAAAACAGGTTTATTTCTGGGTACTCTGTTGATCACATTGATCATGTTAAAAATATACTGGCATTGGCATTTTTATCAATGTAATGAATATATTATATATAATATATTATAATATATTATATTATATTATAATAATATATAATGAATATATTAATGTAATGAATATAACACAGTGCTGAATAGCAGGAGTTAATTATGAGTAAAGTATGAAATTTATTTGTCTCTTCATGTTCTTATCCAGGAGGCATATGAGAAGGCAATTTATTAACTGGAGGTACCACTGTATTTATTTCAAGTTAATAAATACTTATTAAGCATCATTGTGCAAAATACAACGTAACATAGTAAAGGTTCTATAAGAAGAGTAATATTCAACTCTGACATTTACAAAGATTACAGTTGATGGGAGACATAAAAAGATTAAATGGAGAAGAGAAACAGGAAAAGTTTAATTTGGTACCAAAATGACTGACGGGGGGAAAAAAACCGGTAAGAATAATGAGTTTATTCTGAACACAGATGAGAGCCAGTGAATGTGTTTAAATTCAGGAGTCAGATCATGAAAATGATATCTAGAGTGTTAATATAATGGAAGTGTACAATACGGATTAGATGGTGCATGCGTGCACGCTAGGTTGCTCTAGTCATGTCCAACTCTGTGTGACCCTATGATCTGGAGCCCACCAGGCTCCTCTGTCAATGGGATTTTCCAGGTGAGAATACTAGAGTGGGTTGCCATACCCTCCTCCAGGGGATCTTACTGACCCAGAGATCGAACCCTCATCTCTTATGCCTCCTGCCTTGGCAGGTAGGTTCTTTATCACTAGTGACACCTGAGAAGCCTGAATTAGATGGTAGAGACTGGAATAGAAAACCAGTGAAAGCTTTTGGCCTGAATTAGATGGTAGAGACTGGAATAGAAAACCAGTGAGAAAGCTTTTGCAGCAGCGCAGGTGTTCTATGATGAAACATGAACCCTGGACTAGATGCTGTCAGTGGGAAATGACAAGAAGGAACAAATATTAGGGAGATAGCTATCATCATAGCAAATTAGAAATAACTCAAGTTTCCTTGGGGACTGTAATAATCATTTTCACTTAACAGTGAAGTAAGTAAGAAAGTCTTTTTTGGAAATGAGTGTGTTAAGATGGTGTTTAGCTAAATGATAATTTTAAAATAATTGTTATTCCTGCATAAGCTATCCACATTGTGCTTTATCTGCTTTCTAAACAGCAACTGAGGGCCACTTACTCTTTCTTAGTTCTCTCAGGCATTCTTAGAACTACCTATACAATTCTGATCCTTTTATTTCCCTTTCAATTATGAGAGGCCTCTTCACCTTGTCTTGAGTGAGACATTGAACAACGTGGTTACTAGTTTACATGGCTATTGAGGACTTGAAATGGGCCTAGTGTGAATGTAAGACTGAATTTTTAATTAAATTTAATTTAAATTGAATCTGAAACAGTTGAAAATATTTTCTGTTAAACACAACTTTACTGTTTTAGTAGGATTAAATTTCACTTTAATTATTGAAACTTTAACATCCAAATTGAGATGTACTGTAAAATACAAACATAATTTTGAAGGCTTAGTGCACAAAAATATTTCATAGTATTTTTTATTGATTACACATTGAATTATATTTGAATATTTTTCAGTTTTATTGAGGTATAACTGACAGTAAAATTGTAAAATATTTAAAATGTACATTGTGGTGGTTTGATATTTGTATACATTGTGAGATGTGTTAACTAACTAGATCCTATTCCTAGGGTCTAGTTAGTTAATACATCCATCAAGTTACATATTTATTCATTTTTGAGGGGTGAGAACATTATATTTTAAAAATATTTGCTTAAAGTAATATAACAGTAAAATTAATCCTAATCGTTTTTTACTTTTAAAAATATGGCTATGGAAAAATTTTAAGTTATGCATTATAACAATTAAAATGTTTTAAAAATTAAAAGCTACAGCTATTACTCTTATTAAGTTTCTATTGGAAAGCACCAATCTGGATGTAACATTACCTCTCCAGACTACTCTGCATCAAAATGAGTTATTCAGTCTCTGCTGTGCATTGAGTATCTTTTCTACTACTGTGCTTAAGGTTTAGTAGTTATTCTATATTTAGGGTAAAATGATTTAAGTATTATCACAGACTCTGTCACAATTTCGTGAATTGTTACTATGAATTTGAGCAATTCTTCATGAAAATTTTATTTACTGGAGTGAGTTTTACCTGCATTTGTCTCAGTTGGAGCAGGCCAGTAGTAGAATCGTCAAAATCCAACATCACTGGATCTTTGTGAGATAGGCTTGTAGCTCCTTAGCCAGAGTTACATCTGTCACTAGAGAAAATTGAGAGGCAAATGGTGGCATAAGAACATAGTCATGAGAACCCCTATCATAGTCTTTCCATTTTATAATTGCTTTATACACTAAAAGACATAACCATAAAAAGAGTGGAAGAAAAAGAGTGAAAAATTAAAGAAGGAGCATGAATTAGGAATTAGGCTGTATTTAATGGTAAATTTGATTTACCTACATTGTCCTAGATTGTCAACTAAATTTCATTCTTTTTAATTACTAACATTTAAAACCACATAAAACCCTTTTGTCAATTTTTCTAAAGAAAGAAGCCTAACAGTATTTTAAAAGAAAGCATACAGTGATCTAAAAGCACCAACAGTCTCTGACCCTTAATACCATCCTTTATACATATTAAAAAGCAGAGACATTACTTTGCCAACAAAGGTCTGTCTAGTCAAGACTATGGTATTTCCAGTGGTCATGTATGGATGTGAGAGTTGGACTGTGAAGAAGGCTGAGCGCCAAAGAATTGATGCTTTTGAACTGTGGTGTTGAAGACTCTTGAGAGTCCCTCGGGCTGCAAGGAGGTCCAACCAGTCCATCCTAAAGGAGATCAGTCCTGGGTGTTCATTGGAAGGACTGATGCTGAAGCTGAAACTCCAATACTTTGGCCACCTCATGCGAAGAGTTGACTCATTGGAAAAGACCCTGATGCTGGGAGGGATTGGGGGCAGGAGGAGAAGGGGATGACAGAGGATGAGATGGCTGGATGGCATCACTGACTCGAGGGACATGAGTTTGAGTAGACTCCAGGAGTTGGTGATGGACAGGGAGGCCTGGTGTGCTGCGATTCATGGTGTCACGAAGAGTCAGACAGAACTGAGCAACTGAACTGAACTGAACAGAACTGATACATATTTACCAAGGTGCATGCTAAGACACTTAAGTTGTGTCTGACTCTTTGTGACCCTGTGAACTGTAGCCCGCTGGACTCCTCTATCCATGGGATTCTACAGGCAAGAATACTGGAATGGGTTGCCATGCCCTCCTCCAGGGAATCCTCTCAACCCAGGGTCTGAACCCATGTCTCCTGCAGCTCCTGCATTGCAGGCAGATTCTTTACCACTGAGCCACCAGGGAAATCCATTTACCAAGGTACCAATCAGCAGTTATGTATTGAGTATGTAATATGTGAAACACCCTGAGGTATTATACCTAAGTATGCTTCACTGCTGCTGCTGCTGCTAAGTCACTTCAGTCGTGTCCAACTCTGTGCGACCCCAGAGACGGCAGCCCACCAGGCTCCCCTGTCCCTGGGATTCTCCAGGCAAGAACACTGGAGTGGGTTGCCATTTCCTTCTCCAATGCATGAAAGTGAAAAGTGAAAGTGAAGTCACTCAGTCGTGTCCGACTCCTAGCGACCCCATGGACTGCAGCCTACCAGGCTCCTCCATCCCTGGGATTTTCCACGCAAGAGTACTGATGCTTCACTAATCCATTAATAAATATTTTACCTCTTAAGTACCTCTTATGTGACAAGTATTGTCCTTATGTTCAAAGACATGATCTAGATGGAAAATTATTAAAATCAATAAATAACAGAATTCTAAAGAGGTACCTTATAGATTTTACCAGAGTAAGATGTATCATTTTAAATGGGTGTACTAGAAGTGATTCTAGAGAATTTATACATTTAAAAAATTTATTTTTAATTGAAGGATAATTGCTTTATAATACTGTGTTGATTTCTGCCATACATCAATGTGAATCAGCCATAGATATCCATATGTTCCCTCCTTCTTGACTCCTTCCCACCTCCACCATCCCAACCCTCTAGGTTGTTACAGAGCCATGGTTTAAGTTCCCTAGGTCAAACAGAAAGTTCCCATTGGATATCTATATTACATATGGTAGTGTATATGTTCAGAGAAGGCAATGGCACCCCACTCCAGTACTCTTGCCTGGAAAATCCTATGGATGAAGGAGCCTGGTAGGCTGCAGTCCATGGGGTCGCTGAAGGTTGGACACGACTAAGCGACTTCAGTTTCACTTTTCACTTTCATGCATTGGAGAGGGAAATGGCAACCCACTCTGGTCCCATAACTTCATGGGAAATAGATGGGGAAACAGTGGAAACAGTGCCAGACTTTATTTTTTGGGGCTCCAAAATCACTGCAGATGGTGATTGCAGCCATGAAATTAAAAGATGCTTACTCCTTGGAAGGAAAGTTATGACCGACCTAGATAGCATATTCAAAAGCAGAGACATTACTTTGCCAACAAAGGTCCGTCTAGTCAAGGCTATGGTTTTTCCTGTGGTCATGTGTGGATGTGCGAGTTGGACTGTGAAGAAAGCTTAGAGCTGAAGAATTGATGCTTTTGAACTGTGGTGTTGGAGAAGACTCTTGAGAGTCCCTTGGACTGCAAGGAGATCCAACCAGTCCATCCTAAAGGAGATCAGTCCTGGGTGTTCATTGGAAGGAATGATGCTAAAGCTGAAACTCCAGTACTTTGGCCACCTCATGTGAAGAGTTGACTCATTGGAAAAGACTCTGATGCTGGGAGGGTTTGGGGGCAGGAGGAGAAAGGGACGACAGAGGATGAGATGGCTGGATGGCATCACTGACTCGATGGACGTGAGTTTGACTGAACTCTGGGAGTTGGTGATGAACAGGGAGGCCTGGCATGCTGTGATTCATGGGGTTGCAAAGAGTCGGAGACGACTGAGCAACTGAACTGAATATTCCATTGTGTACATGTAATACAGCTTCTTTATCCATTCAGTTCATCCGTCAGTGGACATCTAGGTTGCTTCCATGTCCTAGTTCTTGTACATAGTGCTGCAGTGAACACTGGGGTGCTGCTGCTGCTAAGTCACTTCAGTCGTGTCTGACTCTGTGTAACCCCATAGACGGCAGCCCACCAGGCTCCCCTGTCCCTGGGATTCTCCAGGCAAGAACACTGGAGTGGGTTGCCTTCTCTAGTGCATAAAAGTGAAAAGTGAAAGTGAAGTCGCTCAGTCATGTCCGACTCTTCGCGACCCCATGGACTGCAGCCCACCAGGCTCCTCCATCCATGGGATTTTCCAGGCAAGAGTACTGGAGTGGGATGCCATTGCCTTCTCCGGAACACTGGGGTATGTGTGTGTTTTTCAATTTTGGTTTCCTCAGGGTATATGCCTAGTAGTGGAATTACTGGGTCATATGGTAGTTTTATTCCTAATTATTTAAGGAATCTCCATATTGCCATCCATAGTGGCTGTATTAATTTACATTCCCACCAAATGCAAGAGGGTTCCCTTTTCTCCACATCTTCTTTTGCATTTATTTTTTGTGGATTTTTTGATGATGGTCATTCTGACCATTATGTGGTGGTATCTAATTGTAGTTTTGATTTGCATTTCTCTAATAATAAGTGATGTTGAGCATCTTTTCATATGATTACTAGTGATCTGTATGTCTTCTTTGGAGAAATGTCTGTTTAGGTCTTTTGCTCACTTTGTGATTGGGTTGTTTTTTCTGGTATTGTGTTGTATGAGCCACTTATATATTTTGGAGATTAATTCTTTGTCAGTTATTTAATTTGCTATTATTTTCTTCCATTCTGAGAGTTTTATTTTCACCTTTTTTATAGTTTCCTTTGCTTTGCAAAAACTTTTAGGTTAAATTAGGTCCCACTTGTTTATTTCAGTTTTTATTTCCATTACTATAGGAGGTGGGTCATAGAGGATCTTGCTGTGATTTATGTCATACAGTGTTCTGCCTATGTTTTCCTCTAAGAGCTTTATAGTTTCTGGTCTTACATTTGGATCTTTCATCCATTTGGAGTTTATCTTTGTGTATGGTATTAGGAAATATTCTAATTTCATTCTTTTACATGTAGTTGTCCAGTTATCACAGCACTACTTATTGAAGTGACTATCTTTCCCCGTTGTATATTCTTGCCTCCTTTGTCAAAGATCAGGTGTCCATAGCTGTGTGTGTTTATCTCTGGGCTTTCTATCTTATTCCACTGTTCTATGTTTCTGTTTTTGTGCCAATATAATACTGTCTTGATGACTGTAACTTTGTGGTATAATCTGAAGTCAGGAAGGTTGATTCCTCCAGCTCCGTTTTTCTTTCTCAATATTGCTTTGGCTATCCAGGGTCTTTTGCATTTCCATATGAATTGTAAAAGCTTTTGTTCTAGTTCTGTGGAAAATGCCATTGGCAATTTGATATGGACTTCATTAAATCTGTAGATTACATTTGGTAGTATAGTCATATTCACAGAATTGATTCTTACAATCCAGGAACATAGAATATGTCTCCATTTGTCATCTTTGATTTCTTTCATCAGTGTCTTATAGTTTTCTGTATACAGCTCTTTTGTTTTTTAGGTAGGTTTATTCCTAGATATTTTATTCTTTTTGTTGCAATGGTAAATAAGATTGAAAACTTAAGTTCTATTTCTAATTTATCATTGTTAGTATATAGGAATGAAACTGATTTCTGTGTATTGATTTTGTGTCCTGCAACTTTGCTAAATTCATTGATTAGCTCTAGTAATTTTGTGATAGTATCTTCAGGGTTTTCTATGTATAGTATCATGTAGTCTCCAAACAGTGAGAGTTTTACTTCTTTTCCATTCTGAATTCCCTTTATTTCTTTTTCTTCTCTGATTGCCATAGCTATGACTTTCAAAACTATGTTGAACAATAGTGGTGAGAGTGGGCATCCTTCTTTTTTCCTGATTTTAGAAGGAATGTTTTCAGTTTTTCACCATTGAGAAAATGTTTGCTGTGGGATTATTGTATATGGCCTTTATTATGTTGAGGTAGGTTCCTTCTATGGCCATTTTCTGAAGTTTTTATTATTAATAATGAGTGCTGAATTGTATTGAAAGATTTTTCTGCATCTATTGAGATTGTTGTTGTTCAGTCACTAAGTCATGTCCGACTTTCTGTTTCCCCATGAACTGCAGCACGCCAGGCTTCCTGTTCCTTCACTATCTCCCAGAGTTTGTTCTAACTCATGTCCGTTTAGTCTTCATATTGTTTTTTCTCTTAATTAGTTAATATGGTGTATCACACTGATTGATTTGTGTATATTAAAGAATCCTTGCATACCTAGAATAAATCCGACTTGATCATGGTGTATAATCTTTATAATGTGTGGTTGTATTCTTTTTACTAGAATTTTGTTGAGGGTTTTCACATTTATGTTCATCAGTGATATTGGCCTGTAATTTTCTTTTTTGTGGCATCTATGTTTGGTTTCAGTATCAGGATAATGGTCATTTCATATAATGAGTTTGGGAGTTTCCTTCCTCTGCAATTTTCTAGAAGCATTTGAGCAGGATAAGTGTTTGATTTAATGAATATCAAAGGGAAAATTGACAGTAACACATTAGTAGTGTTAGACTTTAATATCCTACTCACACCAATGGACAGATCATCCAGAAAGGAAATTAGTAAGGAAACACAAGCTTTAAATGGTACATTGGACCAGTTGGACCTAATTTATATCTATATTGCACTTCACTCTAAGATAATAGATTTCACTTTTTTCTCAAGTACATATGGGCCATTCTCCAGGACAGATCACATCCTGGGCCACAAATCAAGCCTTGGTAAAGTTTAAAAAACTGAAATCATTTCAAGCATCTTTTCTGATCACAACACTCTAAGACTAGATATCAATTACAAGAAAAAAAAAGTATGAAAAAGGAAAACAGATGGAGGCTAGCCAATAAACTTCTGAATAACAACAGATCACAGAAGAAATAAAAAAGGAAATCAAAATATGCCTGGAAAAAAGTGACAATGAAAACACAACTCAAAACCTATGGGATATAGTAAAAGCAGTGCCAAGAGGGAAGTTTATAGCAATTCAAGCCTACCTGAAAGAAAAAAAAAAAAGAGCAATATCAAATAAACAACCTAATCTTATACCTAAAGCAACTAGAAAGAGAAAAACCAACAACAACAACAACAAAACCCCCAAAGTTAGTAGAAAAAAAGAAATAATAAAGATCAGAGAAGAAATAAATGAAAGAAATGGAGACTGCAGCAAGGATCAATAAAATTAAAAGCTAGTTCTTTGAGAAGATAAATAAAATTGACAAACTGTTAACCAGACTCATCAAGGAAACAAGAGAGAAGACTCAAATCAATAAAATTAGAAATTAAAAAGAAGTTACAACAGACAATGGAGAAATGCAAAGGATCATAAGAGACTACTATGAGCAACTATATGCCAATAAAATGGACAACTTGGAAGAAATGGACAAATTTTTAGAAAAGTATAAACTTCTAAAATGGAACCAGGAAGAAATAGAAAATATGAACAGATGAATCACAAGTATGGAAATTGAAACTGGAATAAAAAATCTTCCAACAAACAAAAGCCCAGGGCTTCCCTGATAGCTCAGTTGGTAAAGAATCTGCCTGAAATGCAGGAGACCTTGGTTCGATTCCTAGGTCAGGAATATCCACTGGAGAAGGGATAGGCTACCCAGTCCAGTATTCTTGGGCTTCCCTTGTGGCTCAGATGGTAAAGAATCCACCTACAATGCAGGACACCTGGGTTCGATCCCTGGGTTGGGACAATGCCCTGGAGAAAGGAAAGGCTACCCACTCCAGTATTCTGGCCTGGAGAATTCCATGGACTGTATAGTTTATAGGGTTGCAAAGAGTCAGACATGACTGAGCGACTTTCACACTTTCCCATTGAGGTGCTCCTATGTTGGGTGCATATATATTTATAATTGTTTTGTCTTCTTCTAGGAATGACCCCTTGATCATTATGTAGTGTCCTTTGTCTTTTGTAATGGTCTTTAAATTCCGTTTTATCTGTTATGAGTATTGCTGTTCCCGCTTTCTTTTGATCTCTGTTTTCAGTGAGTACCTTTCTCCAACCCTTCACTTTCAGTCCATATGTGTCCCTAGGTTTGAGGTGTGTCTCTTGCAGACAACATATGTAGGTGTCTTTTTTTTTTTTTTTTTTTATCCGTTCAGCTAATCTGTGTCTTTTGGTTAGAGCATTTTTTATTGTTCTGGGTTTGTTTTATATGTCTTTTCTGTGTTCCCTGTCTAGAGAAGTTCCTTTAGCATTTGTTGAAGAGCTGGTTTGGCGGTGCTGAATTCTCTTAGCTTTTGGTGGCCTGTAAAGCCTTTGATTTCTCCTTCAAACCCAAATGAGATCTTTGCTGGATAGAGTATTCTTCATTGTAGGTTTTTTCCTTTTATCACTTTAAGTATATCCTGCCATTGCCTTCTGGCCTGAAGTTTTATTGAAAGATAGCTGTTGGGGAATCCCCTTGTATGTTTTTTTTTTCTTGCTTTACCCTTGCTTCTTTTAATATTTCTTCTTTGTGTTTAATTTTTGTTAGTTTATTAATACATCTTTGCATGTCTCTGTATGGGACCCTCTGCTTCCTGGACTTGTGTGGATATTTCCTCCCCCATTTTAGGGAAGTTTTTGCCCATAATCTCCTCAAATGTTTTCTCATGCCCCGTCCTTTTGTCTTCTGGGACTCCTATAATTCGAATGTTTGGGTGCTTAATGTTGTACCAGAAGTCTGCGAGACTGTCCTCATTTCTTTTTATTCTTTATTCCACTCTGCTTCAGTTATTTCCACCATTTTATCTTCCAGCTCATTTATCCTTTTTTTCTGCCTAATTTACTCTAATGTGGGTTCCCTCCAATGTATTTTTTATCTAAACAGTGGAAACAGTGACAAACTTTATTTTGGGAGTCTCCAAAATCACTGCAGATGGTGGCTGCAGCCATGAAATTAAAAGACATTTACTCCTTGGAAGAAAAGTTATGACCAAGCTAGACAGCATATTAAAAAGCAGAGGCATTACCTGGCCAACAACGGTCCATCTAGTCAAGGCTATGGTTTTTCCAGTAGTCATGTATGGGTGTGAGAGTTGGACTATAAAGAAAGCTGAGCGATGAAGAATCGATGCTTTGGAACTGTGGTATTGGAGAAGACTCTTGAGAATTCCTTGGATGGCAAGGAGATCCAACCAGTCCATCCTAAAGGAAATAAGTCTTGAATATTCATTGGAAGGACTGATGTTGAAGCTGAAACTCCAATACTTTGGCCACCTGATGTGAAGAGCTGACTCATTTGAAAAGATCCTGATGTTGGGAAAGATTGAAGGCAGGAGGAGAAGGGGACAACAGAGGATGAGATGGTTGGATGGCAACACCGGCTCAATGAGCATGAGTTTGAATAAACTCTGGGAGTTGGTGACAGACAGGGAGGCCTGGCATGCTGCAGTCCATGGGGTTGCAAACAGTTGGACATGACTGAGCAACTGAATGAAACTGACTGCATTGTTCATTGTTGAATTCTTTTAGGTCCTTTTTAAACATGTCTTACTATTTTCAATCCATACCTCCAGTCTATTTCCCATGCCTCCGTTTTGTTTTCAAGATTTTCGATCATCTTTACTATTATTATTATTATTAATTCTCCTCAAGGTAGACTCCTTATTTCCTCCTCGTTTGTTGGGTTTGGGGGGGTTTTACCTTGCTCCTTCCCCTGCTACATAGTTCTCTGTCTTTTCATTTCATTTAATTTACTATGTTTGGGGGTCTCCTTTCTTAGGTTTCATTCAGTTCAGTCACTCAGTCATATCTGACTCTTTGCGACCCCATGAATCGCAGCATGCCAGGCCTCCCTGTCCATCACCATCTCCTGGAGTTCACTCAGACTCACATCCATAGAGTCAGTGATGCCATCCAGCCATCTCATCCTCTGTCGTCCCCTTCTCCTCCTGCCCCCAATCCCTCCCAGCATCAGAGTCTTTTCCAATGAGTCAACTCTTCACATGAGGTGGCCAAAGTACAGGAGTTTCAGCTTTAGCATCATTCCTTCCAAAGAAATCCCAGAGCTGATCTCCTTTAGAATGGACTGGTTGGATCTCCTTGCAGCCCAAGGGACTCTCAAGAGTCTTCTCCAACACCACAGTTCAAAAGAATCAATTCTTCGGCGCTAAGCTTTCTTGACAGTCCAACTCTCACATCCATAAAATGACCACTGGAAAAACCATAGCCTTGACTAGACGGACCTTTGTTGGCAAAGTAATGTCTCTGCTTTTGAATATGCTATCTAGGTTGGTCATAACTTTCCTTCTGAGGAGTAAGTGTCTTTTAATTTCATGGCTGCAATCACCATCTTCAGTGATTTTGGAGCCCCCCAAAATAAACTCTGACACTGTTTCCACTGTTTCCCCATCTATTTCCCATGAAATGATAGGACCAGATGCCATGATCTTTGTTTTCTGAATGTTGAGCTTTAAGCCAACTTTTTCACTCTCCTCTTTCACTTTCATCAAGAGGCTTTTGAGTTCCTCTTCACTTTCTGCCATAAGGGTGGTGTCATCTGCATATCTGAGGTTACTGATATTTCTTCTGGCAATCTTGATTCCAGCTTGTGCTTCCTCCAGCCCAGCGTTTCTCATGATGTACTCTGCATTGAAGTGAAATAAGCAGGGTTACAATATACAGTCTTGACGTACTCCTTCTCCTATTTGGAACCAGTCTGTTGTTCCACGTCCAGTTCTAACTGTTGCTTCCTGACCTGCATACAGATTTCTCAAGAGGCAGGTCAGGTGGTCTAGTATTTCCATTTCTTTCAGAATTTTCCACAGTTTATTGTGATCCACACAGTCAAAGGCTTTGGCATAGTCAATAAAGCAGAAATAGATGTTTTTCTGGAACTCTCTTGCTTTTTCATGATCCAGCGGATGTTGGCAATTTGATCTCTGGTTCCTCTGCCTTTACTAAAACCAGCTTGAACATCTGGAAATTCACGGTTCATGTATTGCTGAAGCCTGACTTGGAGAATTTTGAGCATTACTTTACTAGTGTGTGAGATCAGTACAATTGTGTGGTAGTTTGAGCATTCTTTGGCATTGCCTTTCTTTGGGATTCAGAGAAGACAATGGCACCCCACTCCAGTACTCTTGCTTGGAAAATCCCATGGACGGAGGAGCCTGTTAGGCTGCAATCCATGGGGTCGCTAAGAGTCGGACACGACTGAGTGACTTCACTTTCACTTTTCACTTTCATGCATTGGAGAAGGAAATGGCAACCCACTCCAGCATTCTTGCCTGGAGAATCCCAGGGACGGGGGAGCCTGGTAGGCTGTCGTCTCTGGGGTCGCACAGAATCGGACATGACTGAAATGACTTAGCATAACATTCTTTGGGATTGGAATGAAAAGTGACCTTTTCCAGTCCTGTGGCCACTGCTGAGTTTTCCAAATTTGCTGGCATATTGAGTGCAGCACTTTCACAGCATCATCTTTCAGGATTTGAAATAGCTCAACTGGAATTCCATCACCTCCACTAGCTTTGTTCGTAGTCATGCTTTCTAAGGTCCACTTGATTTCCCATTACAGGATGTCTGGCTCTAGGTGAGTGATCATACCATCGTGATTATCTGGGTCGTGAAGCTCTTTTTTGTACAGTTCTTCTGTGTATTCTTGCCACCTCTTCTTAATATCTTCTGCTTCTATTAGGTCCATACCATTTCTGTCCTTTATTGAGCCCATCTTTACATGAAATGTTCCCTTGGTATCTCGAATTTTCTTGAAGAGATCTCTAGTCTTTCCCATTCTGTTGTTTTCCTCTATTTCTTTGCATTGATCGCTGAAGAAGGCTTTCTTATCGCTTCTTGCTATTCTTTGGAACTCTGCATTCAGATGCTTTTATCTTTCCTTTTCTCCCTTGCTTTTGCTTCTCTTCTTTTCACAGCTATTTGTAAGCCCTCCCCAGACAGCCGTTTTGCTTTTTTGCATTTCTTTTCCATGGGGATGGTCTTGCTCCCTGTCTCCTGTACAATGTAATTCCTCTTAATTGTGGATTCTGCACCCTGTAGGTGGGGTTGGACCAGTGCATTGTTTAGTTTCCCTGACTGGGCATGTGTGCCTGTGTTCTGTTCGATGGAGCTGGATTTCATCTCTCTGAATGGCAGTGCTGTGTCCAGTAGGGTTAGGTATGGCTTTGGGCTGCCTGTCTGCTAATGTGCAGTGGTGTGTTCCTGTTTTGCTGAAGGATTGGCATGGGGGGTCCTTCTTGCTGGTGCTTGGGTGGAGCTTGGTCTCAGTGTATATATAGAGGCCTTTGGGTGGGCTCTTGTCTATTAATTTTCCATGGAGTCTGGAGTTTTCTGATGTTCCAAAGTCCCGCAGTTGAGGCTACTTCCCACTGTGGGGTTCAAATTTAACCTCTTAGAATAGCATCATGATTTCTCAGGCCACACAGCACAGATGACAATAAAACCCCTGGGTTAATGAGAACAGCCAGGAACACCTAAAGAGGTTGACAGATTTATATAAAGAACAGAAGTGTGAGAAAGGAGTAGAAGATGGTATAAAAGGATAAAGGAGAGAGTCAAAAGTGAAAAGAGCACTCAAAGTGAATAATCAAACCCCTAAGTGGATGTGGGAACTAAAAATTATACTCTCAAAGATGCAAAATTAATAACAAAATATCAAAAAACAAAAATTAAAAAGCTAGAATAAAATTAGATTCTCAAAAGTACAAAATCATAAAAATATCAAACACAAGTGTAAAAAATAAGGAATTTATTTTAAAAATACAGTGTTTTTCAGTTCTTACAAAAGGTAAAAATAGGTTATAAAAAATAAAAAATTAAATGAATCATAAAGCACCATATTATTTTGGGTGCCAATATGGCAGAGGAATATGACGGGGAGACTACTTTCTCCCAGAAAAAATTCATGAAAAGATAATTTGAATGTTGAGAAACTTCTGCAAAACAAATTCTGAATGCTGGTGGAGGATACCAGGCACCCAGAAAAGCAGCACAATCTCTTCCAAAGAAGGTAGGACAAAATATAAAAGACAAAAACAGAGGCAAAGGATTTAGGGATGGAGACCTGTCCTGGGGAAGAAGTCGTGAAGGAGGAGAAGTTTACACACAATAGGAAACCCTCTCATAGGTGTGTCAGTGGGGAGCTTTGGAATCTCAGAAGGCAACATAACTGGGGAAGAAAAAGAAAACCCACAGAATATGTGCCTAACTGCAAATACTTGTGGAGAAGCGGCTCATGTGATGGTGTCTGCCAGCAGCAAATGGGGGCTGGGGAGTGAAGCATGGGCTGTGTCATTGTTCTTTAGGGTAAGGATTGGACTTCAATGCCCTGAGGACAATCTGAGGGAGCTAATGTGACATAGCAACCCAAACTGTGGGATCATCAGACAGACCAAAAAAAAAAAAGGACCTTTCCTGCGAAAGGCTCTAACACCACACGGTGACCCCTGGAGCACTCAAAGAACAATGAATTGTGTCCTAGCAAATACCAAAGGAGAGTAAGCCAGCTGCTCTTTATGGCCCTCCCTCCCTGGAGACAGGTGTGCAACAGCCAGTGCCAGAAGGCGAGGGGCTGCTACAGTCTTAGCCCCAGAGACCACATCTTCCATCAAACTGTGAACAGGCTGCCAGTGGTTAATGACATCTCCCTGGGATCCTGGATGGCTCATATCTGCCATGACTGTCATAGCCTTAGATCAGCTCTCCAGAGGAGACATACAACACACCTGGGACTGTACCCTCACTGTGCACATGGGAAACTAAGCGGCCAGGACTGGGGAGGTGCATAAGATATATGGCCTACCTAGAATAGTATGCTCACCAAGCACCTAGTCGCCTGAGTAGCTTGGACCTGGGAAGGGCAAAAAACGCACAGCACATCTGAGTCTGTGCCCTTGCATAGCACCCTGGAGCCTGAGCAGGGTGGACCTGGGAAGTACACGCTGTCTTGGGCTGTGGCAAACTCAGTGTAGTCCATCCACTTTAAGCACTTCCCACACATGCCAGGAGCATTTGTTTGCAGTGTCCCTTTCTCCCCACAGAACAACTGAAAAGTGAGCCTAAATAAGTGGCCACCTTTTCCCTGAAGAGACTTTTAAACAGAGGAAGCCAAAATAAACAAAGAAAGTGGAACCACCCTAGAAGTGACAGGTGCAACAGATTAAAACTCGGCAGTTAATGCTGAGACTGTGCATTAGAGGGTGAACGATAGACCTTGAGAACAAATACAAGCTGTAACAAGGGACTATCTGACACTGAACTGACCCCACACTGCCCACAGCAGCCCCAGAGAAATTCCTAGATAATTTTTTACTATTATCACTTTTTTAAAATTACTTCTTTATTATTCCTTTAATTTTCATTTTTGTAGCCAACTATTAGCTGTCTAAGATAAAACCAACTACTTTAAAACAAATTCGATATATATATTTTTTTAATTTTCATGATCGATTTTCATTTTTATTTTTTGTATTGTACTTTTGAGAATCTAACATCTATTCTAGGTTTTTAATCTTTGCTTTTTGATATTTGTTATCAGCTTTGTACTGTTAGGACTAAATTTCAGTATTCATTTTCACTTAAGGATTTGCTTACTGGTTTGATTGCTCACTCCCCCTTTTCTCCTCTGGGTCACCTCTATCTCTTTACTCCCACTTCTTTTCTCTATATAACTCTATGAATTTCTCTGGTTGTTCCTGGCTGTGGAAAACACAGGGATTTGATTACTGGCTTGATTGTTCTCTCCCCCTATGACACTTTCTTTTCTCCTCCTCATCACCTCCATCTCCCTCCTCCCTCTCCTCTATATAACTCTCTGAATCTTTCTGGGTATTTCTGGCTATGGAGAGTTCTTTCACCATAAATCTATGGATTTTATCTTCTGTGCTGTATGGATGGAGAAGCCTTGACCAAAACCCAGAGGCAGGAGGCTCAACTTAAGAACTTTAGAATATCAGAGGTCTCCTTACTCCAGTTTACATTAATAAACAAGAGCCCACGCAAAAGTCTCCATACATACACTGAAACCAACTGCTACCCAAGAGCCAACAAGTTACAGTGCAAGACATAACATGATAATTCTCCAGCAAAACAGGAACACAACACTGAACATTAAAAGACGGCCTGCCCAAAGCCATACCAAACCCATAGACACTCCAAAGCTCACTACTGGACACTTCATTGCACTCTAGAGAGAAGAGACCTAGTTCCACCCACCAGAACACAGATGCAAGCTCCCCCAACCAGGAAACCTTGACAAGCCACTGGTCCAACCCCAGGCACAGGGAGCAGACTCCACAATTAAGAGGACCCACAAACTTCCAGCCTGCAGAAAGGGTACCCCAAACACAGCAATCTAAACAAAATGAAAAGGCAGGGACATATTCAACAGGTGAAGGACCATGATAAAAACTTGCCAAACTAAATAAAAGAAAAGGAGATAGGGAGTCTACCTGATAAAGAATTCAGAATAATGATAGTAAAGATGATCCAAAGTCTTGAATACAAAATGGAGTTATAGATAAATAGACTAGAGACAAGGATTGAGATAGATGCAAAAATGTTTAACAAAAACCTAGAAGAAATAAAGATGAATCAATCAATAATGAACAATGCAAAAACTGAGATTAAAAACACTCTGGAGAGAACTAACAGTAGAATAACTGAGGCAGAAGAGAGGATAAGTGAGGTGGAAGATAGGATGATGGGAATAAATGAAGTAGAGAAGGAAAAAGAAAAAAGAATAAAAAGAAATGAAGACAATTCAGCGACCTCTGGGACAAAGTTAAATGCTCCAACATTTGAATCATAGGTGTCCCAGAAGAACACAAAAAGAAAGGGCATGAGAAAATACTTGAGGAGATAATACTTGAAAAATTCCTTAAAATAGGGAAGGAAATAGCCACCCAAGTCCAAGAAACGCAAGGAGTCCCAAACAGGATAAACCCAAGGTGAAACAAAGGGGCAGGAGCTGGGAGCTAGAGTTTACGGATTGTATAACAATCCCAGGGCAAGGGCTGCTGTTGACTGTGGAGAGACGGATCGAGGATATGTGGAGGAAATTGTGGTGCAAAATGTCTGTGGAGGAAATCTGGGCAGCAGCCTTGGAAGCAAGGAGATCGTTCTGAGTCAAACATAGTGGGTGGAGCCATCACCATTGGAGAAGGCAATGGCACCCTACTCAAGTACTCTTTTGCCTGGGAAATCCCATGGACGGAGGAGCCTGGTAGGCTTCAGTCCATGGGGTCGCTAAGAGTCGGACACGACTGAACGATTTCACTTTCAATTTTCACTTTTGTGCATTGCAGAAGGAAATGGCAACCCACTCCAGTGTTCTTGCCTGGAGAATCCCAGGGACAGGTGAGCCTGGTGGGCTGCCGTCTATGGGAATGCACAGAGTTGGACATGACTGAAGCAACTTAGCAGCATCAGCAGCAGCCATCACCATAGCCTGTTTCTCCCCACATGCCAGAATCACAGCTGAAAAATAGAGAGGTTGGCCCATCAAACGCATGATGCACTAAACTACAGAGTAGGACCCCATCCAAGGTGCCCCTGTAAGTGCCTGATGCACTGGTCTACAGAGTAGGACCCCAGTCAGGGGACCCCTCTATGTGCCTGACCTATGGAACAACAGAGAATGACCCCAGGCAAGGGATCCCACTAAGTGCCTGAATGGGCAGAGCTACGGGGAAAGACTGGCCAAAGAGGCCTTCTGATCACCAGCTACAGAGGCTGTAAAAAAGACTCTGATAGGGCCATAACCCCTGCTGCGGAAGTAGTCTGTGTCCCTGCACAATTGGCGCCACCAGGGTCCCCACAAGCCAAGCAGCTGCACCACCTTCATGCTCAACTCTCACTGGGGGCAGAGGTTCCACAGGCAAAAAAACAAAAAAGTCTTGTGTTTATGTGTGCACGGTTGCTTTGGTCCTGTCCAACTCATTGTGACCCTGTAGACCGTGACCTGCCATGCTTCTCTGTCAGAGAGGGGGTTCTCCAGGCAAGAATACTGGAGCGTATTGGCCAATACAGGTTTCCATAGCCTCCTACAGCACTATATTTCTTGCTGCCCTAGATGCCAACCCCTCACAGTACATGGTGCTGCCAGAACCCCTGCAACCCAAGCAGCTGCACCACCTCCACAGCTGGCCCTCACAGGGGTAAACCCTCCAGGACAGCCTCAGGAGCTAAACCCCAGTGGACGAACCACATGCAGAGGTGGAAATAAAACCACAATTGAAACCCAGGGGCAGTGTGACTAAGGAAGAAGACCCAAAACCTTCAGACCAGCTGTACAAGTGGCAGGTTAAATCCACACAATCAACTAGGCAGACTCTGTGTCTATGGAATATATAAAAGGACATGGAGAGCTCCCACTAAAGAAAACACATTAGCTCTGACAGTTGTGGACATTGGAGGCAAGAACTCACAGGAGTAGGACCAGATTAGAATCTGAGCTGCCCCCAAAGCAGGTCCAGAGATTAGTACGTGTTGGAGGGCGTTCTAGGGAGGTAAGGTGGACTGTGATTCCCAGCACAGGAAAGGACTCTGACAGCAGTGACACAAGAAAAGCATTTAGTATTATGATTTTTTCATTTGTTCCATAGATTCTTTAGGATGTTTATCTTTTCCCCCTTTTCCCCCTCTGTTGCAATTGTTGATTTTAGTGGCACTAAGAAAACCAATTAAGCTTTTGAGCTTTTTTTTTTTTTTTAATCCTCAGTCACATTTTTATTGTGGTCATAAACCTCTGCCTCTACATTGGTCTTTTGCAGTTCTGTGGAGTTTTCTGCTTTTTTTCTTTCCTCTCTTTTTTAATTTTAATTTTTTAAACCTATTACTATTTTTTCTACATTTATTCCTCTGTTTGTTTTTCCTATTTTTCCCCTTGAATTTAATCTTTAACATATATAAATCTGCTTTATCTACCTCTATTTAGCTTTGGATATCTATTCTTTCTTTCTTTTCTTTGTCTCATTTCGTCTCAACATATTTGTTAGTTTTATTTTCATTGTTTATTCCCCAAGTTGCACCTTGCTTTAGTTTTGTTTTCCATTTTGTGCTTTAATTAGTTTTGTTCTGGTAGATATAATTTTTGGTTTCCTTTGTTTGGTGGGTCAAGCTATTGTACTTTATTTTTGTTGGACTGTTTTGCTTTTGCCTATGTGTATATGTGTGTATTCAGTCACACTTCTTATTGTTGTCATACACCTCTGCCTCTACATTGGGCTTTTGCAGTTCTGTGGAGTTTTCTTTCCCCCCTTTTTTTTCTTTCTTCTTCTGTTTTTACTTATTTTCTCTGTTTTATGATTTTAATTTTTAATTGTTTTAAACCTATTATATTTTTCCTACATTTCTTCCTTCATCTGCCTCTCCAACTGTTCTTTTCTCCTTGCAGTTAATCTTTAATGTATATAAATCTTCTTCATCCACCTCTATTTATCTTTGCATATCTATTCTTTCTTCCTTTTCTTTCTTTCCTTTCCTCTCAATGTATTTATTAGTTTTGTTTCCATTGGTTTATTCCCCACTTGGCACCTTGCTTTAGTTTTGCTTTCCAGTTTGTAATTAAGTTAGTTTTGTTCTTAACTGGTAAATATAATTTTTTATTTCATTTGTTTGCCTGATCAATCTACTATACTTTACTTTTGTTGAACTGTTTTCACTTTGCTCATGGGTGTATATGTATATGTGTATATTCCATTATTTTAATTATTATTTGCCTGATTTTGTAACTGCCATTGGTTTGGGGTTCATCTCTGGTTTATCATTTCTGGATATTTGTTTTACTCTCCCTTAATGCCATAACAAACCACTTGTGGAATATTCGTTCCTGACCGGAGATCAAACCCTGAGCCTTTGGAGTGGGAGCACTGACTCCAAGACCCTATACTACCAGAGAATTAACCCTACAGAGTATCAAATAGTGAGAGCTCACACAAAGGAAACCGCTTGAATACAAGACCCAGCATCACCCAACAATCAGTAACACCCTGTGAAGGATGACTCATCTAAACAACAAGCAAAACAAAAATACAAACCCAATCATCAGCAGACAAGAGTACCACCTCACTCAGAATTGCAAATAAGAGGAAAAACAAACAAACAAAAACTCAGCACAAGTCTCACCCTATACTAAGCTCACACAAACCAATGAACCAAATTTAGAAGGTCAGACCAAAATGAAGAAAGAATTCAACCTTCTTCAAGGAAAGAATTCAACTTTCCTTGAAGTCTGTAAAAAGGAGACCACAAACACAATAACTTAAAAAAAAATGAAAAGGCAGAGAAATACTGCACAAATGAAGGAGCAAACTAGAAACACAGAAGTCCATATAAATGAAGAGGAAATAGGAAAATTACCTGAAAAGTAATTCAGAATAATGATAGTAAAAACGATCAAAAACCTTGAAAACAAAATGGAGAAAATACAAGAATCAATTAACAAAGACCTAGAAGAATTAAAGAATAAGCACACAGAGACAAACAACACAATTACTGAAATTAAGCATACTCTAGAAGGAATCAATAGCAGAATATCTGAAGCAGAAGAACGAATCAGTGAGCTGGAAGATTAAATGGAGGAAACAACTTCTGAAGAGCAGAAAAAAGTAAAAAGAATGAAAGAGTTGAGGACAGTCTCAGAGACCTCTGGGACCATATCAAATGCACAAACAATCAAATTATAGGGGTCCCAGAAGAAGAAGAGTGAAAGAAGGGTATGAGGAAATTTTTGAAGAAATTCTAGTTGAAAATTTCCCCAGTGTGGAAAAGGAAATAGCCAATCAAGTCCAAGAGGCACAAAGAGTCCCATATAGGATAAGCCCAAGGCTAAACATGCCAAGATACATATTAATAAAACAAAGACTAACATTGGGGTACACTTGTCTCTCTCAATTCTGATTTACTCAGTATGTATGCCCAGCAGTGGGATTTCTGGGTCGTATGGCAGTTCTATTTCCGGCTTTTTAAGGAATCTCCACACTGTTCTCCATAGTGGCTGTACTACTTTGCATTCCCACCAACAGTGTAAGAGGGTTTCTTTTTCTCCGCACTCTATCCAGCATTTATTGTTTGTAGACATTTGGATAGCAGCCATTCTGATTGGTGTGAGATGGTACCTCATTGTGGTTTTGACTTTCAATTCTCTGATAATGAGTGATGTTGAGCATCTTTCATGTGTTTGTTAGCCATCTGTATGTCTTCTTTTGAGAAATGTCTGTAGAGTTATTTGGCTCATTTTTTTAATTGGGTGGCTAATTTTTTCTGGAATTGAGCTACAGGAGTTGCTAGTACATTTTTGAGATTAATTCTTTGTCAGTTGCTTCATTTGCTAGTATTATCTCTCATTCTGAAGGCTATATTTTCACCTTGATTATAGTTTCCTTCATTGTGCAAAAGGTTTTAAGTTTAATTAGGTCCCATTTGCTTATTTTTGCTTTTATTTCCATTACTCTGGGAGGTGTATCATAGAGGATCCTGCTATGATTTAAGACAGAGTGTTTTGCCTATGTTTTCCTCTAGGAGTTTTATAGGCACTGATCTTATATTTAAATCTTTAATCAATTTTGAGTTTATTTTTGTGTATGGTGTTAGAAAATGTTCTAGTTTCATTCTTATACAAGTGGCCGACCAGTTTTCCAAGCACCACTTGTTAAAGAGATTGTCTTTTCTCCATTGTATATTCTTGCCTCCTTTGTCAAAGATAAGGTGTCCATAGGTGCATGGATTTATCTCTGGGCTTTCCATTTTGTTCCATTGATCTATATTTCTTTGTGCCAGTACCATACTGTCTTGATGACTGTAGCTTTGTAATATAGCCTGAAGTGAGGCAGGTTGACTCCTCTAGTTCCATTATTCTTTCTCAAGATTGCTTTGGCTATTCGAGGTTTTTGTATTTCCATACAAATTGTGAAATTATTTGTTCTAGTTCTGTGAAAAATACCGTCAGTAGCTTGATAGGGATTGCACTGAATCTATAGATCGCTTTGGGTAGCACACTCCTTTTCACTATATTGATTCTTCCGATCCATGAACGTGGTATATTTCTCCATCTGTTAGTGTCCTCTTTGATTTCTTTCTTCAGTGTTTTATAGTTTTCTATATATAGGTCTTTTATGTCTTTCAGTTCAGTTCAGTCGCTCAGTCGTGTCCGACTCTTTGCGACGGCATGAATTGCAGCACGCCAGGCCTCCCTGTCCATCACCAACTCCCAGAGTTCACTCAGACTCACGTACATCGAGTCAGTGATGCCATCCAGCCATTTCATCCTCTGTCGTCCCCTTCTCCTCCTGCCCCCAATCCCTCCCAGCATCAAAGTCTTTTCCAATGAGTCAACTCTTCGCATGAGGAGGCCAAAGTATTGGAGTTTCAGCTTTAGCATCAGTCCTTCCAAAGAACACCCAGGACTGATCTCCTTTGTTTCTTTAGGTAGATTTATTCCAAAGTATTTTTTTCTTTTTGTAGCAATGGTGAATGGAATTGTTTCCTTAATTTCTCTATTTTCTCATTGTTAGTGTATAGGAATGCCAGGGATTTCTGGGTGTTAATTTTATATCCTGCAACTTTACTATATTCCTTGATTAGCTCTAGTAATTTTCTGGTGGTGTCTTTAGAGTTTTCTATGTAGAGGATCATGTCATATGCAAACAGTGAGAGTTTTACTTCTTCTTTTCCAATCTGGATTCCTTTTATTTATTTTTCTTCCCTAATTGATGTGGTTAAAACTTCCAAAACTATGTTAAATAGTAGTGGTGAGAGTGGGCATCCTTGTCTTGTTCCTGACTTTAGGGGAAATGCTTTCAATTTTTCACCATTGAGCATAATGCTTGCTGTGGGTTTTTCATATATGGCTTTCATTATGTTGAGGTATGTTCCTTCTATGCCTGCTTTCTGGAGGGTAAAATGGATGTTGAATTTTGTCAAAGGCTTTCTCTGCATCCATTGAGATAATCATATGGTTTCTATCTTTTAATTTGTTAGTATGGTGTACCATATAGATTGATTTGCAAATATCAAAGAATCCTTGTATCCCTGGGATAAAGCCCACTTGGTCATGATGTATGATCTTTTTGATATGTCATTGGATTCTGTTTGCTAGAATTTTGCTCAGGATTTTTGCATCTATGTTCATCTGTGGTATTGGCCTGTAGTTTTCTTTTTTTGTGGCATCTTTGTCTGGTTTTGGTATTAGGGTGATGGTGGCCTCATAGAATGAGTTTGGAAGTTCACCTTCCTCTGCAATTTTCTGGAAGAGTTTGAGTAGGATAGGTGTTAGCTCTTCTCTAAATTTTTGGTAGAATTCAGCTGTGAAGCCATCTGGTCCTGGGCTTTTGTTTGGTGGAAGATTTCTGATTACAGTTTCTATTTCTGTGCTTGTGATGGTTCTGCTAAGATTTTCTACTTCTTCCTGCTTCAGTTTTGGAAAGTTATGCTTTTCTAAGAATTTTTCCATTGCTTCCAAGTTTCCCGTTTTATTGGCATATAGTTGCTGATACTAGTCTCTTATGATCCTTTGTATTTCTGTGTTGTGTGTTGTGATTTCTCCATTTTCATTTTTAAGTTTGTTGATGTGACACTTCTCCCTTTTTTTCTTGATGAGTCTGTCTAATGGTTTGTCTTTTTATCTTCTCAAAGAACCAACTTTTAGTTTTGTTGATTTTGGCTATGGTCTCCTTTGTTTCCTTTGCATTTATTTCTGCTCTAATTTTTTTATGATTTCTTTACTTCTACTAACCCTGCCTGCTTCATTTCTTCTTTTTCTAGTTGTTTTCAGTGTAGTTATTTATTTGATTTTGCTCCTGTTTCTTGAAGTATGCTTGTATTGCTATGAATGTTCCCCTTAGCACTGCTTTTACTGAATCCCATAGGTTTTGAGTGGTTGTGTTTTCATTTTCATTCGTTTCTATGCATATTTAGATCTCTTTTTTGATTTCTTCTGTGATTCATTGGTTTATCAGAAGTGTGTTGTTTAGCCTCCATATGTTTGTATTTTTAATAGTTTTTTTCCCTGTTCAGTTCAGTTCAGTCGCTCAGTTGTATCCGACTCTTCGCAACCCCATGAATCGCAGCACATCAGGCCTCCCTGTCCATCACCAACTCCCGGAGTTCACTCAGACTCACGTCCATTGAGTCAGTGATGCCATCCAGCCATAGTTGACATCTAATCTTACCGCATTGTGATCATAAATAAGCTTGAGATTATTTCAATTTTTTTTTTTTAATTTACCAAGGCTAGATTTATGGCCCACGATGTGATCTATCCTGGAGAATGTTCTGTGTGCACTTGAGAAAAAGGTGAAATTCATTGTTTTAGGGTGAAATGTCCTCAGTTCAGTTCAGTTCAGTCGCTCAGTCATGTCTGACTCTTTGTGTCCCCATGAATTGCAGCACGCCAGGTCTCCCTGTCCATCACCAACTCCCAGAGTTCACTCAAACTCATGTCCATCGAGTTGGTGATATCAATTAGGTCTAACTGGTCCATTGTATCATTTAAATTTTGTGTTTCTTTGCTAATTTTCTGTTTAGTTGATCTATCCATAGGTGTGAGTGGGGTATAAAAGTCTCCCACTATTATTGTGTTACTGTTAATTTCCCCTTTCATACTTGTTAGCATTTGCCTTACATGTTGTGGTGCTCCTATGTTGGGTGCATATATATTTATAATTGTTATATCTTCTTCTTGGATTGATCCTTTGATCATTGTGTAGTGTTATTCTTTTTCTCTTTTCACGGCCTTTATTTCAAAGTCTATTTTATCTGATATGAGTATGGCTACTCCTGCTTTCTTTTGGTCTCCATTGGTATGAAATATCTTTTTCCAGCCCTTCACTTTTAATCTGTATGTGTCCCTTCTTTTGAGGTGGGTCTCTTGTAGACAGCATATATGGGGTCTTGTTTTTGTATTCATTCAGCCAGTCTTTGTCTTTTGGTTAGGGCATTCAAACCATTTACATTTAAGGTAATATTTATAAGTATGATCCTGTTGCCATTTACTTTGTTGTTTTGGGTTTGACTTTATAAACCTTTTCTATTTCCTGTCTAGAGAAGATCCTTTAGCATTTGTTGAAGATCTGGTTTGGTGGTGCTGAATTCTCTCAGCTTTTGCTTGTCTGTAAAGCTTTTGATTTCTCCATATTTGAATGAGATCCTTGCTGGGTACAGTAATCTGGATTGTAGGTTTTTCTCTTTGATCATTTTAAGTATGTCCTGCCATTCCCTTCTGGCTTGAAGAGTTTCTATTGAAAGATCAGCTGTTATCCTTATGGGGATCCCCTTATGAGTTATTTGTTGTTTTCCCCTTGTTGCTTTTAATATTTGTTCTTTGTATTTGATCTTTGTTAATTTGAATAATATGTGCCTTGGGGTGTTTTGCCTTGGATTTATCCGATTGGGACTCTCTTGGTTTCTTGGACTTGGGTGACTATTTACTTCCCCATTTTAGGGAAGTTTTCAACTATTCCCTCCTCAAATATTTTCTCATGGTTTTCTTTTTGTCTTCTTCTTCTGGGACTCCTACAATTCGATTGTTGGGGCATTTAACATTATCCCAGAGGTCTCTGAGGTTGTTCCCATTTCTTTTAATTCTTTTTTCTTTTTTCCTCTCTGCTTCATTTATTTCTACCATTTTATATTCCACCTCATTTATCCTATCTTCTGCCTCAGTTATCTATTGTTGGTTCCCTCCAGAGTGCTTTTGATCTCATTTATGGAATTATTCTTTATTGATTGACTCTTTTTTATTTCTTCTAGGTCCTTGTTAAACTTTTCTTGCATCTTTTCAATCCTTGTCTCCAGACTATTTATCTGTAACTCAATTTTGTTTTCAAGATTGTAAATCATTATTCTGAATTCTTTTTCAGGTAGACTCCCTATCTCCTCCTCTTTTGTTTGGTTTGATGGGCTTTTCTCATGTTCCTTTCCCTGCTGAGTATTTCTCTGCTGTTTCCATGTTGTTTAGATTGCTGTGTTTGGGGTGGACTTTCTGTATGCTGGAAGTTTGCAGTTCCTCTTTATTGTGGAGGTTCCTCCCTGTGGGTGGGGTTGGATGAGTGGCTTGTCGAGGTTTTCTGGTTAGGGAAGCTTGTGTCGGTGTTCTGGTGGGTGGAGCTGGATCTCTTCTCTCTAGAGTGCAATGAAGTGTCCAATAGTGAGTTTTGAGGTGTCTATGGGTTTGGTGTGACTTTTGGCCACCTGTATTTTTGTGTTTAGTGTTATGTTCCTGCATTCTTGGAGAATTAGCTTGGTATGTCTTGCTCTGAAACTTATTGGCTCTTGGGTGGAGCTTGGTGTCAGTGCACATATGGATGCCTTTGAATGAGCTTTTGTTGATTAATGTTCCCTGGAGTCAGGAGTTTTCTGGTGTTCTCAAGTTTTGGACTTAAGCCTCCTGCCTCTGGCTTTAAGTCTTATTCATACAGTAGACTCAAGACTTCTCCATCCATACATCACTGATGATAAAACATCTAGGTTAATGGTGAAAAGATTCTCCACAGTGGGGGACACCCAGAGAAGTTCAGAGAATTACATGGAGAAGAGAAGAGGGAAAAGGTAGATAGAGGTGACCAGGAAGAGAAGAAGAGGAATCAAAAGGTGAGAGAGCAATCTAGCTAGCAATCAATTCTCTATTTGCTCTCCACAGTCTGGAACACTCAGAGAGGTTCATGGAGTTCCATAGAGAAGAGAAGAGGAAGGAAAGAGATAGAGGTGACCCGGAGGAGAGGAGGGGGAGTAAAGAGGAGAGAGAACAATCTAGCCTGATATCAGTTCCCTAAGTGTTCTCCACAGCCCAGAACACCCAAAGATTCACAGAAGTAAGTAGAGAATACAAGGGGGAAGGAGGAGTTGGAGGTGACCTGGGGGAGAAAAAGGAGAATCAAAAGGGTAGAGAGCAATCAAGCCAGTAATCACACTCCTAAGTAAAAGTGGGTACTGAAGATTGGATTCCTAAAGGTACAGAATTGATAACAAATACCAAAAAGCAATGTTCATCGCAGCACTGTTTACAATAGCCAGGACATGGAAGCAACCTAGATGTCCATCGGCAGATGAATGGATAAGAAAGCTGTGGTTGGACTATAAAGAAAGCTGAGCACTGAAGAACTGATGTCTTTCTGTGGGACATATACACAATGAAATATTACTCAGCTATTAAAAATAATGCATTTGAATCAGTGCTAGTGAGGTGGATGAAACCGGAGCCTATTATACACAGTGAAGTAAGCCAGAAAGAAAAACACCATTAGAGTATATTAATGTATATATATGGAATTTAGAAAGATAGTAATGATGACCTTATATGCAAGACAGCAAAAGAGATACAGATGTAAACACAGACTTTTGGACCCTGTGGGAAAAGGCAAGGGTGGGATGATTAGAGAAAATAGCATTGAAACATGTATATTATCATATGTGAAACAGATTGTCAGTCCAGGTTCAATGCATGAGACAGGGTGCTCGGGGCTGGTGCACTGGTATGACTCTGAGGGATGAGATGGGGAGGGAGGAGGATGGGAAGGTCAGGATGGGGAACATATGTATACCCATGACTGATTCATGTGAATGTATGGCAAAAACCACCACAATATTGTAAAGAAATTAGCCTCCAATTAAAATAATAAAAAAGATGAAAAAAAAAAAACTAACAAAGACTAAACACAAAGAATATTTAAAGCAACAAGGGAGAAGCAACAAGTAACATACAAGGAAACCCCATACACTTAACAGCTGATCTTTCAGCACAAACTCCTCAGGCCAGAAGGGAATGACAAGATACAGTTAAAGTACTGAAAGGGAAAAATCTAAAACCAATATTACTTTACCCAGCAAGGATCTCATTCAAAATTGATGGAGAAATAAAGAGCTTTTCAGACAAGGAAAATGTAAGAGAATTCAGTACCACCAAACCAGCTTTACAACAAATGTTAAATGGACTTCTATAGTCAAGAAACATACAGATGGCTAACAAACACATGAAAAGATGCTCAACATCACTCATTATCAGAGAAATGCAAATCAAAACCACTATGAGGTACCATTTCATGCCAGTCAGAATGGCTGCGATCCAAAAGTCTACAAGCAATAAATGCTGGAGAGAGTGTGGAGAAAAGGGAACCCTCTTACACTGTTGGTGGGAATGCAAACTAGTACAGCCACTATGGAGAACAGTGTAGAGATTCCTTAAAAAACTGGAAATAGAACTGCCTTATGATCCAGCAATCCCACTGCTGGGCATACACACTGAGGAAACCAGAAGGGAAAGAGACATGTGTACCCCAATGTTCACCACAGCACTGTTTATAATAGCCAGGATGTGGAAGCAACCTAGATGTCCATCAGCAGATGAATGGATAAGAAAGCTATGGTACATATATACAATGGAGTATTACTCAGCCATTAAAAAGAATACATTTGAATCAGTTCTAATGAGGTGGATGAAACTGGAGCCTATTATACAGAGTGAAATAAGCCAGAAAGAAAAACACCAATACAGTGTACTAACGCATATATATGGAATTTAGATAGTAACAATAACCCTGTATACGAGACACCAAAAGAGACACTGATGTATAGAACAGTCTTTTGGACTCTGTGGGAGAGGGAGAGGGTGGGATGATTTGGGAGAATGGCATTGAAATATGTATAATATCATATATGAAACGAGTCACCAGTCCAGGTTCGATGCACGATACTGGGTGCTTGGGGTTGGTGCACTGGGATTACCCAGAGGGATGGTATGGGGAGGGAGGAGGGAGGAGGGTTCAGGATGGGGAAAACATGTATACCTGTGGCAGATTCATTTTGATATATGGCAAAACCAATACAATATTGTAAAGTTAAAGAAAATAAAATTTAAAAAATTACTTTAAAAAAAAAAGAAATACAATAGAAGAGAAAATATCTACAAAATCAACCCCAAACAATTAGAAAATGGCAATATGAAAATATATATCAATAATTACTTTAAATGTAAATGGATTAACTGCTCCAACCAAAAGACACAGCCGTGCTGAGTGGATACAAAAACAAGACCCATACATACACTATCTGCAAGAAACCCACTTCAGACCTCAAGACACACATAGACTGAAAGTGAGGGGACGGAAATATATATTCCATGAAAATGGGAAGCAAAGGAAAGCTGGAATAGCAATCCTCATATCAGACAAAATAGACCTTAAAATAAAGAAGATTACAATAGATGAGTAAGGACACTACATAATGATCAAGGGATCAATCCAAGAGGAAGACATAACAATTGTAATATCTATGCACCCAACATAGGAATACCTCAATAAATAAGACAAACACTAACAGATATTAAAGGAGAAATTGACAGTAACACAATTATATTAGGAGATTTTAACATACCCTCCCACCAATGGATGGATCATCAAAGCATAAAATTAATAAGGAAACACAAATCTTAAATAATATGTTAGATGAGATGGATCTCATTGATACCTTCAGGACATTCCACCCAAATGCAGAAGAATACACCTTATTCTCAAGTGCACATGGAACATTCTCCAGCATAGACCACATCTTGGGTCACAAATCAAGCCTCAGTAAATTTAAGAAAATTGAAATCATATCAAGGATCTTCTCCAACCACCATATGAGACTAGATATTGATTAAAAGGGGAAAAAAAAAAACTGTAAGAAACACAAACATATGGAGATTAAACAACACGTTTCTAAATAACCAACAGATTACTGAAGAAATCAAAAGGGAAATCAAAAAAATTCTAGAAACAAATGAAAATGAGAACACGACAACTCAAAACCTATGGGATGCAGCAAAAGCAGTTCTAAGAGGGAAGTTTATTGCAATACAATCCTACCTCAAGAAACAAGAAAAACATCGAATAGACAACCTAATTTTATACCTAAGGCAATTGGAAAAAGAAGAAGAAGAAGAACAACAACAACAACAAAAACCCTAAAATTAGTAGAAGGAAAGAAATCATAAAGATATGAGCAGAAATATATGAAAAAGAAATGAAAGGAACCCTAGTAAAGATGAATAAAATTAAAAGCATATTCTTTGACATGATTAACAAAATGGACAAACACTTAGCCAGACTCATCAAGAAAAAAAGAGAGAAGAACCAGATCTACAAAATTAGAGATGAAAAAGGAGATGTTACAACATACAATGCAGAAATACAAAGAATTATGAGAGACTATTATGAACAACTATATGGCAATAAAATAGATAACCTGGAAGAAATGGACAGATTCTTAGAAAAGTTCAATCTTCCAAGACTGAGCCAGGAAGAAATATAAATTATGAACAACCTAGTTACAAGCACTGAAATTGAAGCTGTGATAAAAAAAAGTCCCCCCAAAAAACAAAAGCCCAGGACGAGATGGCTTCACAGGAGAATTGTATCAAACATTTAGAGAAGAGCTCATACCTATCCTTCTGAAACTCTTTGAAAAAATTGTGGAGGAAAGAACACTTGCAAACTCATTCAGCAAAGCCACCATCACCCTGATACCAAAACCAAAGATAACACAAATAAAAGAAAACTACAGGCCAATATCACTGATGAACATAGATGCAAAAATCCTCAACAAAATTTTAGCAGACAGAATTCAGCAACACATCAAAAAGCTCATACACTATGTTTAAATTGGATTTACTAAAGGGATGCAAGGATTCTTCAATATACTCAAATAAATCAATGTGATATACCATATTAATAAATTGGTATAATTAATAAATTTAATTAATTTATTTATTTATTTATTTATTTTTAAAATTTATTTTAATTGGATAATTATTTTACAATATTGTAGTGGTTTTGCCATGCATTGACAATAAATTAAAAAAATAAAAATAAAATGAGAACAGCCTTAGAAGGCATATAGTAAGAATTTGGTCAATGTCAGTTATCATTAAAAAACTTTGTTAATCTTGGTGATAAAAAAATTAATTGAAAGATCAAAACCATAAGTTCATATCAATAGATGCAGAAAAAGCCTTTGACAAAATTCAGCACCTATTTATCATTCAGTTCAGTAAAGTCACTCAGTCGTGTCTGACTCTTTGCAACCCCATGAATCGCAGCATGCCAGGTCTCCCTGTCCATCACCAACTCCCAGAGTTCACTCAGACTCATGTCCTTCGAGTCGGTGATGCCATCCAGCCATCTCATCCTCTGTCGTCCCCTTCTCCTCCTGCCCCCAATCCCTCCCAGCATCAGAGTCTTTTCCAATGAGTCAATTCTTCGCATGAGGTAGCCAAAGTACTGGAGTTTCAGCTTCAGCATCATTCCTTCCAAAGAAAACCCAGGGCTGATCTCCTTCAGAATGGACTGGTTGGATCTCCTTACAATCCAAGGGACTCTCAAGAGTCTTCTCCAACACCACGGCTCAAAAGCATCAATTCTTCAGCACTCGGCTTTCTTCACAGTCCAACTCACATCCATACATGCTGCTGCTTCTCGGTCGCTTCAGTCATGTCCGACTCTGTGCGACCCCATAAAGGGCAGCCTACCAGGCTCCCCGGTCCCTGGGATTCTCCAGGCAAGAACACTGGAGTGGGTTGCCATTTCCTTCTCCAATGGATGAAAGTGAAAAGTGAAAGTGAAGTCACTCAGTCGTGTCCGACTCAGCGACCCCAGGGACTGCAGCCCACCAGGCTCCTCCGTCCATGGGATTCTCCAGGCAAGAGTACTGGAGTGGGGTGCCATTGCCTTCTCTGATCCATACATGACCACTGGGAAAACCATAGCTTTGACTAGATGGACGTTTGTTGGCAAAATAATGTCTCTGCTTTTGAATATGCTATCTAGGTTGATCATAACTTTCCTTCCAAGGAGTAAGCGTCTTTTAATTTCATGGCTGCAGTCACCATTTATCATTAAGACTGTTCAAAAAATGGCTGTAGAAGGAACCTACCTCAATATAGTAAAGGCCATATATGATAAGCCTACAGCAAACAGTATTCTCAAAGGTGAGAAACTAAAAGCCTTCCCCCTATGATCAGAAACAAGACAAGGGTGTCCACTTTTGCCACTATTATTCAACATAGTTCTGGAAGTCCTAGCTACAGCAGTCAGAGAAGAAAAAGAAATAGAAAGAATCAGATTGGAAAACAAGAATTAAAGCTCTCACTGTTTGTAGATGGCATGATACTGTACATAGAAAACCCTAAAGGTAGTATCAGAAAATTACTAGATCTAATCAGTGAATTTAGCAACATTGCAGGATACAAAATTAATACACAGAAATCTCTTGCAGTTCTATATATGAACAATGAAAAATCAGAAAGAGCAATTAAAGCATCAATCCCATTCACCATTGTGACAAAAATAATTAAATATCTAGGAATAAACTTACTTAAGGAGATTAAAAAAAACTGTACACAGAAAATTATAAGACACTAATGAAAGGAATCAAAGATGACATAAACAGGTGGAGGGACATTCCATGTTCCTGGGTAGGAAGAATCAATATTGTGAAAATGACTATGCTACCAAACACAATCTACAGATTCAATGCAATCCCTATCAAATTACCAATGGCATTTCTCACAGAACTAGAACAAAAAAAAATCACAAGTCATATGGAAACACAAAAGACCCCAAATAGCCAAAGCAGTCTTAAAAAAGAAGAATGGACCTGGAGGAATAAAGCTTCCTGACTTTAGATTATACTACAAAGCAAGAGTCATCAAGACAGTATAGTACTGGCACAAAAACAGAAATATAGACCAATGGAATGAGATAGAAAGCCCAGAAATAAACCCATGCACCTATGGGTACCTTATTTTTGACAAAGGAAGCAAGAATATACAATGGGGCAAAGGTAGCCTCTTTGATAAATGGTGCTGGGAAAACTGGACAGCTACATGTAAAAGAATGAAATTAGAACACTTACTAACACCATACACAAAGATAAACTCAAAATGGATTAAAGACCTAAATGTAATACCAGAAACTATAAAAGTCTTAGAGGAAGACAATGGCAGAACACTCGATGACATAAATCAAAGAAAGATCCTCTATGACAAACCCCCTAGACTAACGGAAATAAAAAGAAAACAAGTGGGACCTGATTATACTTAAAAGCTTTTGCACAGCAAATGAAACTATAAGCAAGGTGAAAAGAAAACCCTCAGAATGGGAGAAAATAATAGCAAATGAAACAACTGACAAACGATTAATTTCCAAAATATACAAGCACCTAATACAACACAATACCAGAAATCAAACAAACAAGAAACAGCCCAATCAAAAATTGGGAAAAAGACCTAAACAGACATATTTCCAAAGAAGACATTCAGATGGCTAACAAACACATGAAAACATGCTCAACATTGCTCATTATTAGAGAAATGCAAATCAAAACTACAATGAGATATCACCTCACACCAGTCAGAATGGCATTCATCAAAATGTCTACAAGCAATATATGCTGGAGAAGATGTAGAGAAAAGGGAACACTCTTTATTTTTTTTTTAATTTTATTTTATTTTTAAACTTTACAAATTGTATTAGTTTTGCCAAATATCAAAATGAATCCGCCACAGGTATTCATGTGTTCCCCATCCTGAACCCTCCTCCCTCCTCCCTCCCCATACCATCCCTCTGGGTCGTCCCAGTGCACTAGCCCCAAGCATCCAGTATCGCGCATCGAACCTGGACTGGCAACTCGTTTCATACATGATATTATACATGTTTCAATGCCATTCTCCCAAATCTTCCCACCCTCTCCCTCTGCAACAGAGTCCATAAGACTGTTCTATACATCAGTGTCTCTTTTGCTGTCTCGTACACAGGGTTATTGTTACCATCTTTCTAAATTCCATATATATGTGTTAGTATACTGTATTGGTGTTTTTCTTTCTGGCTTACTTCACTCTGTATAATAGGCTCCAGTTTCATCCACCTCATTAGAACTGATTCAAATGTATTCTTTTTAATGGCTGAGTAATACTCCATTGTGTATATGTACCATAGCTTTCTTATCCATTCATCTGCTGATGGACATCTAGGTTGCTTCCATGTCCTGGCTATTATAAACAGTGCTGCGATGAACATTGCAGTACACGTGTATCTTTCCCTTCTGGTTTCCTCAGTGTGTATGCCCAGCAGTGGGATTGCTGGATCATAAGGCAGTTCTATTTCCAGATTTTTAAGGAATTTCCACACTGTTCTCCATAGTGGCTGTACTAGTTTGCATTCCCACCAACAGTGTAAGAGGGTTCCTTTTTCTCCACACCCTCTCCAGCATTTATTGTTTGTAGACTTTTCGATAGCAGCCATTCTGACCGGCGTGAGATGGTAACTCATTGTGGTTTTGGGATTTGCATTTCTCCGATAATGAGTGATGTTGAGCATCTTTTTATGTGTTTCTTAGCCATTTGTACGTCTTCTTTGGAGAAATGTCTGTTTAGTTCTTTGGCACATTTTTTGATTATGTCGTTTATTTTTCTGGAATTGAGCTGCTACAGGAGCTGCTTGTATATTTTTGAGAATAACTCTTTGTCAGTTGCTTCCTTTGCTATTATTTTCTCCCATTCTGAAGGCTGTCTTTTCACCTTGCTTATAGTTTCCTTCATTCTGCAAAAGCTTTGAATTTTAACTAGGCCCCATTTGTTTATTTTTGCTTTTATTTTCATTACTCTGGGAGGTGGGTCATAGAAGATCCTGCTATGATTTATGGCAGAGAGTGCTTTGCCTATGTTTTGCTCTAGAAGTTTTATAGTTTCTGGTCTTGCATGTAGATACTTAATCCATTTTGAGTTTATTTTTGTGTATGGTATTAGAAAGAGTTCTAGTTTCATTCTTTTAGAAGTGGTTGACCAGTTTTCCCAGCACCACTTGTTAAAGAGATTGTCTTTTCTCCATTGTATATTCTTGCCTCCTTTGTCAAAGATAAGGTGTCCATAGGTGCATGGATTTATCTGGGTTTTCTATTTTGTTCCACTGATCCATGTTTCTGTCTATGTGCCAGTACCATACTGTCTTGGTGACTGTTGCTTTGTACTATAGCCTGAAGTCAGGCAGGTTGATTCTTCCAGTTCCATTCTTCTTTCTCAAGATTGCTTTGGCTATTTGAGGTTTTTTTTTGTAATTCCATACAAATTGTGAAAGTATTTGTTCTAATTCTCTGAATAATACCGTTGGTACCTTGATAGGCATTGCATTGAATCTATACATTGCTTTGGGTAGTATACTCATTATCACTATATTGATTCTTCCAATCCATGAGCATGGCATATTTCTCCATCTATTTGTGTCCTCTTTGATTTCTTTCATCAGTGTTTTATAGTTTTCTATATATAGGTCTTTTGTTTCTTTAGGTAGATTTATACCTAAGTATTTTAATCTTTTCATTGCAGTGGTGAATAGAATTGTTTCTTTAATTTCTCTTTCTGTTTTCTCATTGTTAGTGTATAGCAATGCAAGGGATTTCTGTGTATTAATTTTACATCCTGCAACATTATGTATTCATTGATCCAGTTCAGTTCAGTCGCTCAGTCGTGTCCGATTCTTTGCAAACCCATGAACCGAAGCACGCCAGGCCTCCCTGTCCATCACCAACTCCCAGAGTCCACCCAAACCAATGTCCATTCTGTTGGTGATGCCATCCAACCACCTCATCCTCTGTCGTCCCCTTCTCCTCCTGCCCTCAATCTTTCCCAGCATCAGGGTCTTTTCAAATGAGTCAGCTCTCCACATCAGGTGGCCAAAGTATTGGAGTTTCAGCTCCAACATCAGTTCCTCAAATGAACACCCAAGACTGATCTCCTTTAGGATGGACTGGTTGGATCTCTCTGCAGGCCAAGGGACTCTCAAGAGTCTTCTCCAACACCACAGTTCAAAAGCAACAATTCTTCTGTGCTCAGCTTTCTTTATAGTCCAACTCTCTCATCCACACCTGACTACTGGAGAAACCATAGCCTTGACTAGATGGGACTTTGTTAGCTCTAGTAATTTTCTGATGGAGTCTTTAGGGTTTTCTATGTAGAGGATCATGTCATCTGCAAACAGTGAGAGTTTTACTATGTCTTTTTCAATCTGGGTTCCTTTTATTTCTTGTTCTGCTCTGATTGCTGTGGACAAAACCTCCAAAACTCTGTTGAATAGAGAGTAGTGTTGAGAGTGGGCATCCTTGTCTTGTTCCTGACTTTAGGAGAAATGCTTTCAATTATTCACCACTGAGGATAATGTTTGCTGTGGGTTTGTCACATATGGCTTTTATTATGTTGAGGTATGTTCCTTCTATGCCTGCTTTCTGGAGGGTTGTTATCATAAATGGATGTTGAATTTTCTCTGCATCTATTGAGATAATCATATGGTTTTTATCTTTCAATTTGTTAGTGTGATGTATCACATTGATTGATTTGTGGATCTTAAAGAATCCTTGCATCCCTGGGATAAAGCCCACTTGGTCATGATGTATGATATTTTAAATATGTTGTTGGATTCTGTTTGCTAGAATTTTGTTAAGGATTTTTGCATGTATGTTCATCAGTGATATTGGCCTGTAGTTTTCTTTTTTTGTGGCATCTTTGTCTGGTTTTGGTATTAGGATGATGGTGGCCTCATAGGATGAGTTTTGAAGTTTACCTTCCTCTGCAATTTTCTGGAAAAGTTTGAGTAGGATAGGTGTTAGCTCTTCTCTAAATTTTTGGTAGAATTCAGCTGTGAAGCTGTCTGGTCCTGGGCTTTTGTTTGCTGGAAGATTTCTGATGACGGTTTCAAATATAGTCCTTGTGATGGGTCTGTTAAGATTTTCTATTGCTTCCTGGTTCTGTTTTGGAAAGTTATACTTTTCTAAGAATTTGTCCATTTCTTCCACGTTGTCCATTTTATTGACCTATAGTTGCTGATAATAGTCTCTTATGATCCTTTGTATTTCTGTGTTGTGTGTTGTGATTTTTCCATTTCATTTCTAATTTTGTTGACTTGATTTTTCTCCCTTTGTTTCCTGATGAGTCTGGCTAATGGTTTGTCTATTTTATTTATCTTCTTGAAGAACTAGCTGTTAGCTTTGTTGATTTATGCCATGGTCTCTTTTGTTTCTTTTGCATTTATTTCGCCCTCATTTTTGTGATTTCTTTCCTTCCACTAACCCTGGGGCTCTTCATTTCTTCCTTTTCTAGTTACTTTAGGTGTAGAATTAGGTTATTTATTTGATTTTTATCCTGTTTCTTGAGGTATGCTTGTATTGCTATGAATTTTTCCTTAGCACTGCTTTACTGAATCCCACAGGTTTTGGTTTATTGTGTTTTCATTTTCATTCGTTTCCATGAAAATTTTTATTTCATATTTTATTTCTTCTGTGATTTGTTGGTTATACAAAAGTGTGTTATTTAGCCTCCATACATTTGCATTTTTCATAGTTTTTTTTTTTTTCCCCTGTAGTTGAGGTACAGTCTTATGGCATTGTGGTTGGAAAAGCTGCTTGAGATGATTTCAATTTTTTTCAATATACCAAGGCTAGATTTATGGCCCAGGATGTGATCTATCCTGGAGAAGGTTCCTTATGCACTTGAGAAAAAGGGGAAATTCATTGTTTTAGGGTAAAATGTCCTATAGATATCAATTAGGTCTAACTGGTCCATTGTATCATTTAAAGTTTGTGTTTCCTTGCTAATTTTCTGTTTAGTTGATCTATCCATAGGTGTGCTGCTGCTGCTGCTATATCACTTCAGGTGTGTCCAACTCTGTGTGACCCCATAGATGGCAGCCCACCAGGCTCCCCCGTCCCTGGGATTCTCCAGGCAAGAACATTGGAATGGGTTGCCATTTCTTTCTCCAATGCATGAAAGTGAAAAGTGAAAGTGAAGTTGCTCAGCCGTGTCCGAACTTCAGTGACCCCATGGGCTGTAGTCTTCCAGGCTCCTCCGTCCATGGGATTTTCCAGGCAAGAGTGCTGGAGTAGGGTGCCACTGAGTAGGATATTAAAGTTTCCCACTATTATTGTGTTATTGTTAATGTCCCCTTTCATATTTGTTAGCATTTGCCTTACATATTGCAGTGCTTCTATGTTGGATGCATATATATTTATAATTCTTATATCTTCCTCTTGGATTGATCCTTTGATCATTATGTAGTGTCATTCTTTTTCTCTTTTCACAGCCCTTATTTCAATGTCTATTTTATCTGATATGAGTATTGCTACTCCTGCTTTCTTTTGGTGTCCATTTTTGTGAAATATATTTTTCCAGCCCTTCACTTTCAGTCTGTATGTGTCCCTAGGTTTGAGGTGGGTCTCTTGTAGATAGCATATATAGGGTTGTTTTGTATCCATTCAGCCAGTCTTTGTCTTTTGGTTTAGGGCATTCAACCCATTTACATTTAAGGTAATTATTGCTAAGTATGATCCCATTGCCATTTTCTTTGCTGTTTTGGTTCGAGTTTATAAACCTTTTCTGTATTTCCTGTCTAGAGAAGATCCTTTCACATCTGTTGGAGAGCTGGTTTGTCTATTTCTGCTTTATTGACTATGTCAAAGCCTTTGACTGTGTGGATCACAATAAACTGTGGAAAATTCTAAAAGAGATGGGAATACCTGACCACCTGACCTGCCTTTTGAGAAACCTATATGCAGGTCAGGAAGCAACAGTTAGAACTGGACATGGAACAACAGACTGGTTCCAAATAGAAAATGAAGCCCGTCAAGTCTGTATATTGTCACCCTGCTTATTTAACTTATATGCAGAGTACATCATGAGAAACGCTGGGCTGGAAGAAGCACAAGCTGGCATCAAGCTTGTCGGAAGAAATATCAATAACCTCAGATATGCAGATGATACCACCATTATGGCAGAAAGTGAAGAGGAACAAAAAAAAACCTCTTGATGAAAGTGAAAGAGGAAAGTGAAAAAGTTGGCTTAAAGCTCAATATTCAGAAAATTAAGATCATGGCATCTTGTCCCATTACTTCATAGGAAATAGATGGGGAAACAGTGGAAACAGTGTCAGATTTTATCTTTTTGGGCTCCAAAATCACTGCAGATAGTGATTGCAGCCATGAAATTAAAAGACTCTTACTCCTTGGAAGGAAAGTTATGACCAACCTAGATAGCATATTCAAAAGCAGAGACATTACTTTGCCAACAAAGGTCCATCTAGTCAAGGCTATGGTTTTTCCACTGGTCATGTATTGATGTGAGAGTTGGACTGTCAAGAAAGCTGAGGACCTGAAGAATTTATGCTTTCGAACTGTGGTGTTGGAGAAAACTCTTGAGAGTCCCTTGGACTGCAAGGAGATCCAACCAGTCCATTCTAAAGGAGATTGGTCCTGGTTGTTCTTTGGAAGGAATGATGCTAAAGCTGAAAATCCAGTACTTTGGCCACCTCATGCTAAGAGTTGACTCATTGGAAAAGACTGATGCTGGGAGGAATTGGGGGCAGGAGGAGAAGGGGATGACAGAGGATGAGATGGCTGGATGGCATCACTGACTCAATGGACATGAGTTTGAGTGAACTCCAGGAGTTGGTGATGGACAGGGAGGCTTGGCATGCAGCAATTCATGGGGTTGCAAAGAGTCGGACATGACTGAGTGACTGAACTGAACTGAAAGCTTTTGATTTCTCCTTCATATTTGAGTGAGATTCTTGCTGGGTACAGTAATCTGGATTGTAGGTTTTTCTCTTTCATCACTTAAGTAATTCCTGCCATTCCCTTCTGGTTTGAAGAGTTTCTATTGAAAAATCAGCTGTTATCCTTATGGGGATCCTCTTGTGGGTTATTTGTTGTTTTTCTGTTGCTGCTTTTAATATTTTTACTTTGTGTTTGTTCTTTGTTCATTTGATTAATATGTTTATTGGGGTGTTTCACCTTGGGTTTATCCTGTTTGGGGCTCTCTGGGTTTCTTGGACTTGGGTAGCTATTTCCTTCCCCATTATAGGGAAGTTTTCAACTATTATCTCCTCAAATATTTTCTCATGGCCTTTCTTTTTGTCTTCTTCTTTAGGAACTCCTATGAATCGAATGTTGGGGCTTTTAACACTGTCCCAGAGTTCTCTGGTTTTGGCCTCATTGCTTTTAATTCTTTTTTTTTTTCTCTTTTTTTCCTCTCTGCTTCATTTATTTCCAACATTCTATCTTCCATCTCACTTATCCTATCTTCTGCCTCATTTATTCTACTGTTGGTTACCTCCAGAGTGCTTTTTATCTCAGTTATGGCATTATTCATTATTGATTGAGTCTTTTTTATTCCTTTGAGTTCCTTGTAAACTTTTCTCAATCCTTGTCTCCAGGCTATTTATCTGTAACTCAATTTTGTTTTCAAGATTTTGGATCATTTTTACTATCATTATTCTGAATTCTTTTTCAGGTAGACTCCCTATCTCCTTCTCTTTTGTTTGGTTTGGTGGGCTTTTATCATGTTCCTTTACCTGATGAATATTTCTCTGCCTTTTCATCTTTTTTAAGTTTCTGTGTTTGGCGTGGCCTTTCTGTATGCTGGAAGTTTGTGGTTCCTCTTTACTGTGGAGGTTGCTCCCTGTGGGTAGGGTTGAACGAGTGGCTTGTCAACGTTTCCTGGTTAGGGAAGCTTGTGTCGGTGTTCTGGTGGGGTGGAGCTGGATCTCTTCTCTCTGGAGTGCAATGAAGTGTCCAGTAGTGAGTTTTGTGGTGTGTATGGGTTTGGTGTGACTTTTGGTCGCCTGTAGTTTTGTGTTCAGGGTTATGTTCCAGCTTTGTTGGAGAATTATCTTCATATGTCTTCCTCTTAAACTTGTTGGCTCTTGGGTGGAGCTTGGTTTCAGTGTGGGAATGAAGGCTTCTTGATGAGCTTTTCACATTTAATGGTCCATGGAGTCAGGAGTTTTCTGGTGTTCTCAACTTTTGAATTTAAGCCTCCTACCTCTGGCTTTCAGTCTTATTCTTATAGTAGCCTCAAGACTTCTCCATCCATACAGCACCGATGATAAAACATCTACGTTAGTGGTGAAAATATTCTCCACAGTGAGGGACACCCAGAGAGGTTCACAGAGTTACATGAAGAGGAGAAGAGGGAGGAGGGAGATAGAGGTGACTAGGAGGAGAAGAGGGCGAATCTACAGTGGAAAGAGCAGTCTAGCCAGTAATCAATTCCCTATTTGCTCTCCACAGTCTGGAATACTAAGAGAGGTTCATGGAGTTCCATAGAGAAGAGAAGAGGGAGGAAGGAGATAGAGGTGACCAGGAGGAGAGGAAAGGGAGTCAAAAGGAGAGAGACCAATCTAGCCTGTGATCAGTTCCCTAAGTTTTCTCCACAGCCCAGAACACCCAAAGAGATTCACAGAGTTAAGTGGAGAAGAGAAGGGGGAGGGAGCAGATAGAGGCGACCTGGGGGAGAAAAAGGAGAGTCAAAAGGGGAGAGAGAAATCAACCCAGTAACCACACTCCTAAGTAAAAATGAGTACTGAAGGTTGGATTCTTAATGGTACAAAATTGGGTGATTATTTCCTTCCCCATTTTAGGGAAGTTTTCAACTATTATCTCCTCAAGTATTTTCTCATTTTCTTTCTTTTTGTCTTCTTCTTCTGGGGCTCCTATGATTCGAATGTTGGGGCGTTTAACATTGTCCAAGAGGTCTCTGAGGTTGTCCTCATTTCTTTTAATTTGTTTTTCTTTTTTCCTCTCTGATTCATTTATTTCTAGCATTCTATCTTCTACCTCACTAATCCTATCTTCTGCCTCCCTTATTCTACTATTTGTTCCCTCCAGAGTGTTTTTTATCTCATTTATTGCATTATTCATTATATATTGACTCTTTTTCATTTCTTCTAGGTCCTTATTAAACCTTTCTTGCATCTTCTCAATCCTTGCCTCCAGGCTATTTATCTGATTCCATTTTGATTTCAAGATTTTGGATCATTTTCACTATCATTATTCGGAATTCTTTATCAGGTAGATTCCCTATCTCTTCCTCTTTTGTTTGGTTTGGTGGGCATTTATCCTGTTCCTTTACCTGCTGGGTATTCCTCTGTCTCTTCATCTTGTTTATATTGCTGAGTTTGGGGTAGCCTTTCTGTATTCTGGCAGTTTGTGGAGTTCTCTTTATTGTGGAGTTTCCTCACTGTGGGTGGGGTTATACAGGTGGCTTGTCAAGTCTTCCTGGTTAGGGAAGCTTGTGTCAGTGTTCTGGTGGGTGGAGCTGGATTTCTTCTCTCTGGAGTGCAATGAAGTGTCCAGTAATGAGTTATGAGATGTCAATGGGTTTGGAGTGACTTTGGGCAGCCTGTATATTGAAGCTCAGGCCTGTGTTCCTGTGTTGTTGTAGTGCTTGGTTTCAGTGTAGGTATGGAGGCGTTTAATGAGCTCCTGTCAATTAATGTTCCCTGGAGTCAGGAGATCTCTGGTGTTCTCAGGATTTGGACTTAAGCCTCCTGCTTCTGGTTTTCAGTCTTATTTTTACAGTAGTCTCAAGACTTCTCCATCTATACAGCACCATTGATAAAAACATCTAGGTTAAAGATGAAAAGTTTCTCCACAGTGAGGGATACCCAGAGAGGTTCACAGAGTTACATGGAGAAGAGAAGAGGGAGGAGGGAGATAGAGATGACCAGGATGAGATGAGGTGGAATCAAAAAAGGAGAGAGCAAGCTAGTCAGTAATCACTTCCTTATGTGTGCTTCACAGTCTGGACCACTCAGAGATGTTCACAGAGTTATACAGAGAAGAGGAAGGAAGGAGACAGAGGTGGCCAGGAGGATAAAGGGGGAAATCAAAAGGAGAGAGACAGATCCAGCCAGTAATCAATTCCCTAAGTGTTCCCCACCATCTGGAACACACAAAGAGATTCACAGAGTTGGGTAGAGAAGAGAAGGGGGAGGGAGGAGATAGAAGCGACCTGGTGGAGGAAAAGTGGGAGCGAGCAGTCCAGCCAGTGATCTCACTCCCAAGTAAAAATGGGTACTGAAGATTGGGTTCTTAAAGGTACAAAATTGATAACAAATACCAAAAATCAAAGATTAGAAGTCTAGAGTAGAAGTTGGATGTTCAAAAATACAATATTAATGGAAAAAAGTCACAAAAATTATTATATATATATATATGAAGTTTGCTTAAAAAATAGGGCCTCTCTTTTTTTTGCAAAGTAATAGTAGATTGTAAAAATGAAAATTAAAGGAGTAACAGAGGTCTTAAAAATAAAAAAATTAAATTAAGGAATGATAGCAAAAATAATAAAAATATATCTAGGACTTTGTCTGGTGGTGTTGTGGGCAGTGTGGGGTCAGTTCATTTTCAGATAGTTCCTTGATCCAGCTTATATTTCTCAAGATCTATAGGCCCCTTCCTATGTAGTTGGTGCTAACTACAGGGTTTTAATCTGTTGCACCTGTCACTTCCAAAGAGGTTCCCTCTGTTTTAGTTTCTTCTGTTTGCTGGTCTCTTCAGTGTCTAATTTCTGCCCTGACACAAGGGGGAGGTGGTGGACACTATTTTAGGCTCACTTGTTCAGTTGTGCTGTGGGGAGGGAGGGACGCAGGAAACAAAAAACACTGGTGTGTGCTCGCAGTGTCTCAACCACACTGGGTTTCCCCTGTTGACAGTGTGTGTGCTTTCCCTGTCTACACTGCTTAGGCTCTAGGTTGCTCTGCCGGGAACTGTCTGAGGCCAGCCCTGGTTGTATGCACTTTCCAGGTCTAACCCACTCAGGTTCAGGTACTCGGGTAGTCCTCAGAGGCTCAGACTCAGTTGGGCCTGCGTTTTGTGCCCTTCCCAGATCTGAGGAGCTCAGGTGACCAGGTGTTTGGCGAGCTTGGTTGCTGTGACTTATCGCCTCCCCAGACCCCGCCGCTTGGTTTTCTTGGTGTACAACTGGTGCACCTTCTCAGACAGATGTTGACCGTCCAGAATCCCAAGAAGTCTTGGTTAGCAATGAAGCCTGCTTGCAGTTTGGTAGATAAAGCCTCTCTGGGGCCGTGATTGCCCCCTTCCAGCTAAGGCTGCCTTCGCATGCCTGTCACCATAGAGGGTGTATGGGCCGGTCTGCAGCTGGCTAGCTTTGCTCTTTCCTTTGTTCTGTGAGCAGGCCTGATGGTGTCTTAGGTTAGGGCTTTTTGTGTAGCTATAGTCAGCCCTTTGTTCTGTGAGTGGGCCCGGTGGTGTCTTAGGTTAGGGCTTTTCACGTGGTAGCTATCCCACAGTCTGCTTTGCTATCCCAAGTTAGTTTCCTCAGATTGCCCTTGGGGCATTCAGGCCCAGTCCTTACTCTAAGCAATGCAGCCCATGCCTCCCTGCCCAGCCCCTGCTTGCTAGTGGCGGGTGCAGGCATCTGTGCTGCTTCTCCGCTGGGGGAGTTACCATTGGGCACATAATCTGTGGGTTTTAATTATTTATTTATTTTTCCTCCCTTTTATGTTGCCCTCTGTGGTTCCAAGGCTCACCACACACTCAGCAGTGAGAATATTTCCTGGTGTTTGGAAACTTCTCTCTTTTTTAAGACTCCTTTCCTGGGATGGAGCTCTGTCCCTACCTCTTTTTATATTTTTTCCTACCTCCTTTCGAAGACAGTAGGCTGCTTTTCTGGGTGCCTTATGTCCTCTACCGGCATTCAGAAGTTGTTTTGTGGAGTTTACTCAGCGTTCAAATGTTCTTTTGAAGAATTTGTGGGGGAGAAAGTGGTCTCCCCATCCTATTCCTCTGCCATCTTGATAGTACAAAATTGATAACAAATACAACAATCTAGAGTAGAGGTTAGACTCTCAAAAATACAGTATTAAAAAAAAATACAAAATAGCAGACGTTATCTAAACAATATGAAATTTGCTTTAAAAATAGGGTCTTTTTTTTCAAGGTAATAGTAGGTTTAAAAAAAATTAAAGGGGTAATAAAGAACTGAAAATTTTTTAAAAATTTAAAAATGATAATAGTAAAATATATATAGGATTTCTCTGGAACTCTTGAAGGCAGTGTGAGGTCAGTTCAGTTTCAGATAGTTCCTTATTCCACCTTATACTTCTTCTCAAGGTCTATAGGTCCCTTCCAATGTAGCCAGTGCTAACTATAGGGTTTTAATCTGTTGTGCCTATAACTTCCAAAGTTGCTCCCTCTTCTTTGTTTATTTCGGCTTCCTCTGTTTGCAAGTCTCATCAGTATCTAATGTCTGCCCTGACACAAAGGCGCAAAGGTGGTCATTTATTTAGGCTCACTTGTTCAATTGTGCTGTGAGGAGGGAGGAACACTGCAAACACATATCGCTGGCATGTGTGGGGAGTGCTCGCAATGTCTGAGCCACACTGGGTTTGCCCCCGCTCATGGCATGTGTGCTTTCTCAGTCTACACTGCTCAGGCTCCAGGTTACTCTGCCATGGAACTGTCTAAGGCAGGCCCTCGGTTGAGTGCACTTCCCAGATCTATGCCACTCAGGTTCAGGTTCTCAGGTACTCCACAAAGGCACAGACTCAGTTGGGCCTGCGTTTTGTGCCCTTCTAAGTCCAAGCAGCTCAGGCGACCAGGTGCTTGGCTAGCACACTCTCCCCAGGTACAGTGCGTCTTATCACCTCCCCAGTCCCAGCTGCTCAGTTTCCTGGGTGTGAAGCAGGAGCACCTTGTCAGGTGTGCCATGCATCTCCTCTGGAGAGCTGATCTCTGGCTGTGACCCTCCTGGCGGTTGTCAATCATGCAGGATGCCAGGAAGACTTGGTTAGCAACTGGAAGCCTGCTCACAGTTCGGTAGGATATGCCATTTCTGGGGCCAAGTTTGCCCCTTTCCTTCCAGCTCTGGCTGGTGCCCACCTGCCTCCCTGCCTCCGGCGGGGAATGGGCTGGTCCGCAGCCGGCTAACTCTCCTCTGGTATTTGCTCAGTCCTTTGTTCTGTGAGCAGGCCCGGCAGTGCCTTAGGTTAGAGATTTTCATAGGAAAGTTCTCTCTCTCTCTTTCCTGTTTTTTTGTTTTTTTTTTTTTTTTCCCCTCTCTGGCTATCCCAACGTTTGGGCTGCTATCTCATGTTAGCTCCCTCAGATTGCCCTCAGGGCATTCAGGCCTGGTCTTTACCCTAAGCAATGCAGCCCATACCTCCCTGTTCAGCCCCTGCTTGCTGGTGGCAGACGTGAGCCTCTGATATACTTCTCCACTGGGAGTTGCCATTAGACACATAATCTGTGGCTTTTATTTATTTTTTCCTCTCAGTTATGTTGCCCTCTGACATTCCAAAACTCCCCACAAACCTGCCGGTGTTTGGAAATTTCTCTTTTAAGACTCCCTCTGCAGGACGGGTATCTGTGCCTAACTCTTTTGTCTCTCTTTTTATCTTTGATATTTAGTCCTACCTCCTTTTGAAGACAATGGGCTGCCTTTCTGGGTGCCTGGTGTCCTCTGCCAGCATTCAGAAGTTGTTTTGTGATATTTGTTCAGCGTGCAAATGATCTTTTGATGAATTTGTGGGAGAGAAAGTGGTCTCCCCATCCTATTCCTCTGCCATCTTACTGACACACCTTTGCAATTTTTTGAAAGAGTTTTAGAAGGATAGGCATGATCTCTTCTCTAAATGTTTAATAGAATACTCCTTTGAAGCCATTTGGTCCTGGGCTTATGTGTTTTGGAAGATTTTTGATCACAGCTTCAATTTCATAGCTTATAACTGGGTTGTTCATAATTTCTATTTCTTCCTGATTCAGTCTTGGAAGATTAAACTTTTCTAAGAACTTGTCCATTTCTTCCAGGTTATCTACTTTATTGCCATATAGTTGTTCATAATAGTCTCTCACAATCCTTTGTATTTCTGCATTGTCTCTTGTAACTTCTACTTTTTCATTTCTAATTTTGTTGATTTGATTCTTCTCTCTTTTTTTTCTTGTTGAGTCTTGCTAAGTATTTGTCTATTTTGTTTATCTTCTCAAAGAACCAGCTTTTAGTTTTATTAGTCTTTACTATTGCTTCTTTCATTTCTTTTTCATGTATTTCTGCTCCCATGTTTATTTCTGTCCTTTTACTAATATTCTTTTTTTTCCTTCTTATTTTTGCAGTTGCTTTAAGTGTAAAGTTAGGTTCTCTATTTGATGTTTTTCTTGTTTCTTGAGGTAGGCTTGTATTGCTATAAGCTTCAGTCTTAGAACTGCTTTTGCTGCATCCCATAGGTTTTGAGTTGTTATGTTTTCATTGCCATTTGTTTCTAGAAACTTTTTTATTTCCCTTTTGATTTCTTCAGTAATCTGTTGGTTATTTAGAAACCTGTTGTTTAGTCTCCATGTGTTTGTGTTTCTTACAGTTTTTTTCTTGTAATTAATATCTAGTCTCATAGCATAGTGGCCAGAGAAGATGCTTGATATGATTTCAATTTTCTTAAATTTACTGAGGTTTGATTTGTGACCCAACATGTGGTGTATCCTGGACAATGTTCCTTGTACACTAGAAAAGGTGTATTCTTCTGCATTTGGCTGCAATGTCCTTAAGATGTCAATGAGATCCATCTCATCTAATGTATCATTTAAGACTTGTGTTTCCTTATTAAGTTTTTGTTTTGATGATCTGTCCATTGGTGTGAGTGGGGTGTTAAAGTCCCCTACTATGATTGTGTTGCTGTCAGTTTTTCCTTTTATGTCTGTTAGTGCTTGTCTTATGTATTGAGGTGCTCCTATGTTGAGTGCATAGATATTACAATTGTTATGTCTTCCTCTTGGATTGATCCCTTGATCATTATGTAGTGTCCTTCCTTGTTTCTTGTAATCTTCTTTATTTTAAGGTCTATTTTGTCTGATATGAGGATTGCTACTCCAGCTTTCCTTTGCTTCCCATTTTTATGGAATATATATTTCCGTCCCCTCACTTTCAGTCTATGTGTGTCTTGAGGTCTGAAGTGGGTTTCTTGCAGAGAGCATATATATGGGTCTTGTTTTTATTTCCATTCAGCCAGTCTGTGTCTTTTGGTTGGAGCATTTAATCCATTTACATTTAAAGTAATTATTGATATATATGTTCCTATTGCCATTTTCTAATTGTTTGGGGTTGATTTTGTAGATCTTTTTTCTTCTGTTGTATTTCATGACTATAGAAGTCAATTTAACATTCATTGTAAAGCTGGTTTGGTGGTACTGAATTCTCTTAACTTTTGCTTGTCTGAAAAGCTTTTTATTTCTCCATCAATTTTGAATGAGATCCTTGCTGTGCAAAGTAATATTGGTTGTATATTTTTCCCTTTCAGTACTTAAATATATCCTCCCATTCCCTTCTGGTCTACAGAGTTTCTGCTGAAAGATCAGCTTTTAAGCGTATGAAGTTTCCCTTGTCTGTTACATGTTGATTCTCCCTTGCTGCTTTTAATATTATTTCTTTGTGTTTAGTCTTTGTTAGTTTGATTAGTATGTGTCTTGGCATGTTTCTCCTTGGGATTATTCTATATGGGACTCTTTGTGCCTCTTGGACTTGATTGGTTATTTCCTTTTCCATGTTGGGGAAGTTTTCAACTATAATCTCTTCAAAAACTTTCTCATACCATTTCTTTCTCTCTTCTTCTTCTAGGACCCCTATAATTCGAATTTCAGTGCATTTTATGTGGTCCCAGAGGTCTCTGAGACTGTCCTCAGCTCTTTTCATTCTTTTTACTTTTTTTCTGCTCTTCAGAAATTATTTCCACCATTTTATCTTCCATCTCACTGATTCGTTCTTCTACTTGAGATATTATGCTATTGATTCCTTCTACAGTATTTTTAATTTCAGTAATTGTGTGGTTTGTCTCTGTATGCTTATTCTTTAATATTTCTAGGTCTTTGTTAATTGATTCTTGCATTTTATGCATTTTGTTTTCAAGGTTTTTGATCATCTTCACTATCATTATTCTGAATTCTTTTTTCACATAATTTTCCTTTTCCCTCTTCATTTATTTGCACTTCTGTGTTTCTAGTTTGCTCCTTCATTTGTGCAGTATTTCTCTGCCTTTTCATGTTTTCAAGTATTGTGTGTGAGGGCTCCTTTTCCCAGGTTTCAAGGAAAGATGAATTCTTTCCTTGAAGAAGGTTGAATTTTTTCTTACTTTTGGATTCTGACCTCCAAAAGTTTGTCCAGTGGTTTGTATGAGCTTTGTATAGGATGAGATTTGTGCTGAGTTTTTGTTTGTTTGTTTGTTTCCTCTGATGGGCAAGGCTGAATGAGGTGGTACTCTTGTCTGCTGATGATTGGGTTTGTATCTTTGTTTTGTTTGTTGTTTAGATGAAACGTCCTGCACAGGGTGCTATGGGTAGTTGGGTGATGCTGGGTCTTATATTCAAGTGGTTTTCTTTGTGTGAGTTCTCAGTATTTGGTACTCCCTTGGGTTAGTTCTCTGGTAGTCTAGGTGCTTGGAGTCCCCTTCCAAAGGCTCAGGGTTTGATCTCTGGTCAGGAACAAATATTCCACAAGTGGTTTTTTATGGCATTAAGGGAGAGTATAACAAATCTCTAGAAACGAGAAACCAAAGATGAACCCCAGACCAATGGCAGTTACAAAGTCAGGCACATAATAATTAAAATAATGGAATATACACATATACATATACACCCATGAGCAAAGTGAAAACAGTCTAACAAAAATAAAATATTGGCAACCCACTCCAGTGTTCTTGCCTGGAGAATCCCAGGGATGGGGGAGCTTGGTAAGCTGCCATCTATAGAGTCACACAGTTGGACACGACTGAAGTGACTTAGCAGCAGCAGATTGATCTGGTGAACAAAGGAAATAAAAAAATTATATTTACCAATTAAGAACAAAATTAACTTAAGCACAAACTGGAAATCAGAACTAAAGCAAGGTGCCAACTGGGGGATAAAGCAATGAAAACAAAACTAACAAATATGTTGAGAGGAAAACAAAGAAAGAATAGATATGTGAAGTTAAATAGAGGTAGATGAATAATATTTATATGCTTTAAAGATTAACTGCAAGAGGAAAAGAACAGTAGGAAAGTCAAACAAAGGAATAAATGTAGAAAAAATATAATAGGTTTTTAAAAATTAAAATTATAAAAAAAGAGAGAGAGAAGAGGAAAAAATGGAATAAGTAAAGAAAAAAGTGGAAAAAAAGAAAACTCCACAGAATTGCAAAAGCCCAATGTAGAGGCAGAGGTTTATAACAACAATAGGAGTGTGACTTAATATACACATATACATATACACACATAAGCAAAATCAAAACAGTCCAATAAAAATTAAGTACAATAGATTGACCCAGCAAACAAAGGAAATCAAAAATTATATCTACCAGAACAAAATGAATTAAAACACAAAATGGAAAACAAAACTAAACCAATTTGCCAATTGGGGAATAAAGCAAGGAAAATAAAGCTAACAAATATGTTTTGAGGAAAGGAGAGAAAGAAAAGAAAGAGAGAATAGATATGCAAAGTTAAATAGAGGTAGATAAAGAATATTTATACACGTTAAAGATTAAATGCAAGGGGAAAAGAACATTAGGAAAAACAAAGGATAAATGTAGAAAAAATAATAATAGATTTAAAAATTATAATTAAAATAAGATAAAAGTAAAAAAAAGTAGAAAACTCCACAGAACTGCAAAATCCCAACAGAGAGGCAGAGGTTTATAACAACTATAAAAAAATGTGACAGAGGAAAAAGGAAAAAAAAAAAAGCCCAAAGGCTTAATTGAATTTCTTAGTGCCAATAAAATTGACAACTACAACAGATGTGTGAAAAAAGGGGAAAAAAGAAAGAAAGGACACAAAAGAATCTACAGAACAATCCAAAAAAAAAAAAAAAAGAATAATAAATGTTTTTCTTGTGTCTCTGCTGTCAGAGTCCTTTCCCTCCCTGGAAATCACAGTCCACTTTACCTCCCTAGGATGCCCTCCAACGCTGTACTGCTCTCTGGACCTGCTTTGGGGGCTGCTTTTATTCTAATCTGGTCCTACTCCTGTGTGTTCTTGCCTCCAATGTCCACAGCTGTCAGAGCTAGTGCATTTTCTTTTGTGGGAGCTCTCAATGGCTTTATATATTCCAGACACAGAGTCTGCTTAGTTGATCGTGTGGATTTAATCTGCCACTTACAGCTGGTGGGAATGTTTTGGGTCTTCTTCCTTAGCCACACTGCCCCTGGGTTTCAGTTGTGGTTTTATTTCCACCTCTGCATGTGGTTTGTCCACTGGGGTTTAGCTCCTGAGGCTGCCCTGGAGGGCTTGTGTTTGCCCCTGTGAGGGCCAGGTGTGGAAGTGGTGCATCTGCTTGGGTCACAGGGGTTCTGACAAAGCCATGTACTCTGAGGGGTTGGCGTCTAGGGCAGCAGGACATATAATGCTCTACAAGGCTATGGCATCCTGTATTGGCCAATACACTCCAGTATTCTTGCCTGGAGAACCCCCTCTCTGACAGAGAAGTCTGGCAGGTCGCAAAGAGCTGGACAGGACCGAAGTGACCTTGCCTACATAAACACAAGACTTTTTTTTTTTTTTTTTTTTTTGCCTGTGGCAGCTCTGCCCCAGTGAGAGTTGACCGTGAAGGTGATGCAACTGCTTGGCTTGCAGGGACACTGGCAGCACTGAGTGTTCAGGGACACAAACTGCCTCCACGGCAGGAGTTATGGCCCTATCAGAGTCTTTTTTTCGAGCCTCTTGTAGCTGGTGACCAGAAGGCTTCTTTGGCCAGTCTTTCTCCATAGCTCTGCCCATTCAGACACTTAAAGGGATCCCTTGAATGGGGTCCTTCTCTGTTTTTTGGCAAGTCAGACACATAGAGAGGCCCCCATGACTGGGGTCCTACTCTATAGATTGGCACATGAGGCACCACCCCTGGGTGGGGTCCTCCTCTTTAGTGCAGTGTGCTTCTATGTTGGCATGTGGGGAGAGAGAGGCTATGGTAATGGGTCCACCCCCTATGTGTGACTCAGCAGTATTGCCTTGCTTCCATGACTGCCTGGCTTTCCCCCACAGGCACTTCCCACCACGATCTCCTCCTTCACATCCCTTTGATCTGTCTCTCTGCTGTCAACAGCAGCCCTCACACTGGGATTGCTTCACAATCCCCTAAGTCCAGCTCCCAGCCACTGCCCCTTCCAGGAGACCCATGTTCCTGCCCAGCGTATGTATGGCTGTGGCAAGGACTGTCTGATTCTCATTCCAGTTAGGCTGCCACAGATCAGCTGTTTCACTCTCAGCCTTAAATATTTCTCCTCTGACTCAGACAATTTCCCCACTGTGGGGATCGAAACCCTGCTTCAGTTCCCACACCCACCGAGGGTAGGTCCAGTCCTATTAATACTCTTGTTTTTCCCCATTGTTCCTTCATCTTACAGAGTTTTGTGTGGTTCTATATGTTCTTTTCTACAAGTCAGATCCTCCTTTATGCTCTCAGCTGGTGTTCTGCATGCACTTTTGTGTCTGAATGTGTATTCTTGATGTATCCGTGGAGAGAGATGTACTCCCCAGCCACCTACTCCTCCGCCATCTTTTTCTCTATATATGTTTTGTTCTTTATATATGTGAGTCTGTTTCTGCTTCATTGCATAAATTCACAAGTTTTATATTTTAGACTTTACAAGTGATAATATAGAGTATTTATTTTACTGTCTAGGTCCATCCACATTATTCCAAATGGCAGAATTTCATTCTTTTGTATGATTGAGTAATATCCCATTGTATACATATGCCACATCTTTATTTATTCATCTCTTGATGGACATTTAAGTTGCTTTCATATCTTGGTTGTTGTAAATATTACTGCTGTGAACATTGGGCTGCATGTATCTTTTCACCAATTAGTCCTTTTTTCAGATATATATACCTAGGAATTACTAGATGATATGGTAATTTTATTTTTACTTTTTTAAGAAATCTCATTACTCTTTTCCATAATGTTATGCCAATTTACATTCCAACCAAAAATGTACAACTGTTACCTTTTGTTTACATTCTTATTAACATGTGTTGTATTTGTAGAGTATTTGATGCCAGCCATCCGGACATTTGTGAAGTGATATATCATTGTGGATTTAAGAAGGACTTTGTATAATGTCAAATTTACCACAAAGGCATACCAACTTTAAGCTCATATGCCTCAAACATCACAGATCCTAAATATGTGAAGCAAACATTGACAGAATTATAAGGAGGGAAGGCATGTCAGATAAATAGTAAAATTCTATTTTCAATATTGAATAGACCAACCAGACAAGAAATAATTAAAAAAGAAAGAAAAATAACAAACATGAAGAATACTATAAAACAATGGACCTGAGATGATGTATAGAGAAAATTCTATCCAATAATGGCAAAATTCATATTTATCTCAAATTCACACAGAACAATCTCCAGAATAGATCACCTGTTAGTCAAAAAAATAAGTCTTGTAAATTTAAGACTATCAAAATCATATTAAGTGTGTTTCCAACAATGGAATAAAACTAGAAATTAATGGTGGAGGGAAAAGTGAAACTCTAGAAATTAAAAATACAGATACAATGCTAATTAAACAATCACTGGCCAAAGAAGAAATCATAATGATCAAAGATAGATTAGAAAGTATCCTGAGACTACTGATTATAATAACATATCAAAACCTATGAGATGCTAAGAGAAAATTTTAACTGTAAATACTTACATTACAAAAATAATGACTCCCTCAAAAAAAAAAAAAAATCCATGACTGCACACATTAAGAAAAAGAGAAAAGAAAAAATAAGCAAACCCATGGCTAAATGCAGGAAGGAATTAATAAATATTAGAGTAGAGATAAACAAAATAAAGAATTCTTTATAAGAAAAGAGAACATCAATGAAATCAAGCATTGGATTATTGAAAAGATCAATGACCTTGACAAACCTTTAATAGATTCAGATAAAAGAAAGAAGACACAAAAATCCTAAAAATATAAATAAGAGATATAACAAAATATCTTAAAGAAATAAAGGTATTATAATAAAATACTATTAACAGTTGGATCTTCTAGATAAAATGGACAAATTTTTAGAAACTCACAGCCTTTCAAGCTGAATCATGAAGAAACAGATCATCTGAAAATACCTAAAACTACTAAGGGAATTAAATCAGTAATCAAAAACCTCCCAGAAAGAAAAGTCCAGGACCAGATGTCTTCACTGGTGAATTCTAACAAACATGTAAGAAGAATTAACATCAATCATCCTCAAAATCTTTCAAAATATTTAAAATGGAACATGTCCAAATGTATTACCCTAGTACCAAAGTGAAACAAAACCATGACAAGTTATCTATGGAACAATATCCCTGATGAATATTGATATAATACTACCAAACAGAATTCAAAAGCAGGATATAAGACCATGTAAGATTTATTCATGGAAAGCAAGAATAGTTCAATATGTAAACACCAATCAATATAATATGGCTCATTAGAAAAATGAAAGGAAAAAAAAACAAAATCATCCCAATTGATGCATAAAAAGAATTGGAATTTTACAAAATCCAACACACATTTTGTAACAAAAAATTAAAAAAAAAAAAAACTAAGAATAGGACAAAAACTTAATATAATAAAGGTCATATAGTAAAGTCTCACATCTATTATACTAAATATTGAAAGGCTGAAAACTTTACCTCTGAGATTAGGTACAAAACAAAGATGCTTGCTTTTGACACTTTTATTTAACATAGTGTAGGACATTCTAAACAGAGCAGTCATGCAATAAAAAGAAACAAAAGATAAACAAATGGGAAAGAAAGAAGTAAAACTTTCTGTTCACAGATAACATAATTTTATATGTACAATATTCTGAATATAAAAAAAAACTATTGAAACTAATAAATAAATATAACAAAGTAGCAGGACACTAAATCAACATGAAAAAATCAGTTGTGCTTCTATACAATAAAATAAACAGTCTAAAAAGGAAATTTAGAAATTACTTCCTCTTCCAATAATATATTTGAGAACAATCTTAAAAGGAAGTAATAGGCTTGTACAATAAAAATTACAATACATTGCTGAAATAAAGAATACCTAAATAAAGACACTTTCTGTTCTTATAGTGGAAGAAAATATTATTAATATAATATATATATTAATACCACCCAAGGAAATCTATTGCTTTGATGCAATCCTTATCAAAATTCCAGTGGTGATGAAATGAAATGAAACACAAATGAAAAGTACCATTATAATATCTATATGGAATCTCAAGGAATAGAAAATAGGCAAAATATTCTTGCAAAAGAAAAAAGTTGAAACTTTTATACTTAATGATTTCAAGATCTATTGGCAAACTTCTGTCATCAAAGCAATGTGGTACTGGCATAAACATAGATATATAGAACATAGAATGAAATACAGAGCCCAGGGGAAAAAAATCTTTATGTATATAGGCAAAATATTTTGACAATGACATCAAGATAATACAGTGGGTAAAAACAGTCTTGTCAGTAAATACTGTTGGAAAAACAAGATGTCCACATACAAAAGAATGGAGATAGATTCTTAACTTACACCATGCAAAAAATTAACTCAAAAGGGATCAAAACCTAAGGCAATGGCTACAGCTATAAAAACCTTAGTCAAAAACATAAGGAAAAAATTCGACAGAAGATTTCAAAATGTTTTCTTTAATATAATATGCTACACACAGGCAACAAAAGAGAAAACAAATAGTGTGGGCAAGCTGGGGACATGATGGTGGAGTAGAAGGACATGAGCTAATCTATTCTGATGAAAACACAAAATCACAACTAACTGTTGATCAACCATTGACAAAAAATTAAAAAAAAAAAAAACAAAAACTGGAGCCTATCAAAAAAGATATCCTACATACAAAGACAAAGAAGAAATCACAAGGAGATGGTGAAAGTGAAAGTCACTCAGGGGTGTCTGATTCTTTGCGACTCCATGGACTATACAGTCTGTGGAATTCTCCAGTCCAGAATACTGGAGTGGGTTGCCATTCCCTTCTCCAGGGGATCTTCCCAACCCAGGGATCGAACCCAGTTCTCCCACATTGCAGGCATATTCTTTACCAGCTGAGCCACCAGGGAAGCCCAAGGAGATGGTAGAAGGGGTGAAATCACAATAAAATCAAATCCCATATCCACTGGGTGAGTAAATCCCAAACTGGAAAATAATGATGTCACAGAAGTTCTCCCATAGTAGTGAAGGTTGTGAGCTCAGTGCTAGGCTCTCCAAGCTGGGAATCTGGAAACAGGTGGAGGATCACCCAGAGAATATGGCTTTGAAGGCCAGTGGGATTTGGTCACAGAAATTCCGCAGGACTAGGGGAAACAGAAACTCCACTCTTGGAGGGTTGCACACAAGATCGTATGTGTCCCAGGACTCAGGGGAAAAATCAGATAGAACCTGGGCCAGACCTACCTGCTAGTATTGGAGGGTCTCCTTCAGAGGCCAGGGGCAGATGTGGCTCACATCTTTGTCTTTAAAGACAAAGACAGTGGCTGTGGTAGTTCTGGGGAATACTTATTGGCATGAGCTCTCCCAAAGGCTGTCATTTTCTCACTGAGACAAGGCCCCACTCAACAGCCTGTAGGCTACAGTGCTGGGATGCCTCAGTACAAACAATCAACAGGTGAGGTATCATAGCCCCATCCATTAGCAAAAATACTTCTTAAAGTCTTCTTGAGCACACAGCTTCCCAGTGAAAGCAACTGTTCACACAGCTCTGCCCCCAGAGGAACAAAACTCAGCTTCATCCACCAGGGTGCAGACAGCAAAAGCAAGAAGAATTACAAGCCTGCAGCCTTCTGGAAGGAAACTGCAATCACAGAAAGTCAGACAAAATGAATTGGCAGAGGAATATGTCCCAGATGAAAGATCAAGATAAAACCACAGAAGTATAACTAAGTGAAGCAGAGATAGGCAATCTGAATGAAAATAATTCAGAGTAATGAAAGTAAAGATGATTCAAGAACTCAGAAAAAGAATGGAGGCACAGATTGAGAAGATACAAGAAATAATTAACAAAGACCTAGCATACTAAAGAAAAAAAAAGATAAACAATACAATAACTAAAATGAAAAGTGCACTAGAAAAACTCAAAAGAAGAATAACTGAGGCAGAAAAATTAATAAACTGAAAGACAGAATGGTGGGAATCACAGATACAGATCTGAATAAAGAAAAATGAAGTGAGAACAGTCTCAGAGACTGCTAGGACAAAAATAAATGCAACAACATCATATTGTAGAGCTCCCAGAGGGAGCAAAGAGAGAGAAAGGGAAGGAGAATATATTTGAAGAGATAATACCTGAAAACTTCCCTAACGTGAGAAAGGAAATAGTCACACAATTTGAGGAAGTACAGAATCCTATACAAGATAAACCCAAGGAGGAACATGGCAAGACACATATTAAACAAATTATCAAAAATTAAATACAAAGAAAAGATATTAAAAGCAAAAGGGAAAATCAAGAAATAACTTACAAAGGAACTCTCATAAGGTTATCATCTTATTTCTCATCAGAAACTCTGCAGGCCAGAAATGATAGCCATGATATATTTAATCATATAATTAAATATATGATTTATTTATTTTGTAGGAAAGGCAAGAACCTACACCCAAGGATAATCTACCTAACAAGGCTCTCATTAAGATTGGACAGAGAAATCAAAAGCTTTACAGACAAGCAAAAGCTAAGAAAATTCCTCACAACTGGAACAGCTTTACAATAAATACCTAATGAAAATTTCTAGGTGGAAAAGAAAATTACAAATGGAAAAGCTCTCCAGTAATGGCAAATATACAGTAAGTGTAGCAAATCATTCACACACAAATATGATATGAAAACCATAAAAAATGAGAAAAGGAGAATACAAATGAAAAATATTGAAATGGATTTGAATTTAAGAGACCAGTAACTTGAGAAAAACTTATTTGTATACAGATTGCTATATTAAAACTTTATGGTAACCACAAACCAAAAATCTACAATGTATCTGCACAAAAAAGTAAAAGCAATCCAAGCACAACATTAAAGTTAATCATCAAATCACAAGAGAAGGTAACAAAAGAGAAAGGGCTAAAAAGAACCTATGAAAATGAATCCAAAACAACAAAATAGCATTAAGAACATACATGTTGATAATTACCTTAAACATTAATGGATTAAATACTCCACTGAAGATATAGACTGTCTGAATGTATACAAAAATAAGACTCATATATATACTGTCTAAAAGAGAGCCACTTCAGATATATGGACACACACAGATGGAAAGTGAGTGGATGGAAAAAGTATTCCATGCAAATGGAAATACAAAGAAAGCTGGAATAACAATATTCATATCAGTGGAAATAAACTTTGAAACAAAGACTGTTGCATGAGACAAAGGACTCTATATAGTGATCCAGGCATCAATCCAAGAAGAAGATATAAAAATTATAAATATATATGCAGCCTATATAGGAGCACCTCAATATATAAAGAAAATACTAAAAGTCATAAAGGGAGAAATTGACAGTAATATAACAGTGTATTGATACTCTAATTTCATCAATGGACACATCATCCAGACAGAATATTAATAATGAAACACAGGTCTTAAGTGACACATTGGACTATGTGGATTTAACTGATATGTATGGATTATCCATCCAACATCAGAAGAATGCACATTCTTTTCAAGTGCACATGGAACATTCTGAAGGATTGATCATATGCTGGACCAAAAAGAGAGCCTTGATAAATTTAATAAAACTGAAATATTATCAAGTATCTTTTATGACAACAAAGCTATGATATTAAAAATCAACTGCATGAATATAACTAAAAAACACAAACATGTGGAGGCTAAATAATATGCTACTGAACAACCAATGGATAATAGGAGAAATCAAAGAGTAAACCCCAAAATACCTAGAGACAAATGAAAATGAAAGCACAAGAATTCAAAATCTATGAGACAGAGCAAAAATATTTCTTAAGAGGAAGGCTCATAGAAATACAATCTTATCTCAGGAAAGAAATATTTTAAAAAATCACAAATAAACAGTCTAACCTTACACCCAAAACAGCTATAGAAAAGGGAAAAAAAGCAAAACCCAAAGTCAGCAGAAGGAAAGAAATTATAAAGATAAGAGCAAAAATAAATGTCGTAGAGACCAAGAAAAATCAATGAAACTAAAAGCTAATTATGAAAGGATAAACAAAATTGATAATTTTTTAGTGAGACTCATCAAGAAGAAAACTGATAAACTTTTAGTGAGATTCATCAATTAATAAAATTAGGAAAGAAAAAGAATGTTACAACGGACACCACAGAAATAAAATGGATCATAAGAGACTACTACAAGCAACTATATGCAATAAAATGAATGACTAAGTAATAAATGGACTAAGGTAAAATATCCCAAGACAAAGGAGGATGAAATAGAAATAGACCAATCACAATTATTAAAATTTAAACTGATGTTGAAACACCAAACAAAGTCCAGAACTATTTGGCTTCACAAGAGAATTCTATCAAACATTTAGAGAAGATTTAATAGCTATCCATCTGAAACTATTTCTGAATATTGCAGAGGAAGAAGTACTCATAAACTCATTCTATTGGGTCTCCATCACTCTGATACCAAGACCAAAAATAGATGCCTCCAAAAAAGGAAACTATAGACCAGTATCACTGATGACATAGACACAGCAATCCACAACAAAATACAAGCAATCTGAATCCAACAATACACTAAAAGGATCATACACCATGATCAAGTGGGATTTATCCCAAGGATACAGGTATTTTTCAAAAACCACAAATCAATCAGTGTGACACACTACATCAGTAAATTGAAGGAAAAAATATATAGTCATCTTAACAGATGAAGGAAAAACTTTTGACAAAATTCAACACCCATTTATCATAAAAACACTCCAGAAAGTGGGCATAGAAGGAACATACCTCAACATAATAAAGGCCATATATGACAAACTTACAGCTAACAGAATACTTAGTGTTGAAAAGCACTTCCTCTAAGATCAGGAACAAGATTAAGATATCCATTCTTGCCAATTTTATCCAACATAGTTTTGGAAGTCCTAGCAAAAGGCAATCAGAGAAGAAAAGAAATAAAAGGAATCCACATTGGAAAAAAAATTAAAACTGTCACTGTTTGTAGATGATATGTTCCCACACATAGAAAAGCCTAAAGATGGTATCATCAATAAATTTGCTGAGATTGAAGGATACAAAATTAATACACAGAAATCTGTTGCATTTCTACACACTAAAAATGAAATATCTGAAAGAGAAATTTAAAAAACATTCCCATTTACCATCAAATCAAGAAGAATAAAATACCTATGAATAAACCTGAGGAGACAAAAGACCTATAGTCTAAAAAAGGCACTGATGAGCTAAACCAAAAGGCACTGATGAAATAAATCAAAGATTAAACAAATAGATGGAAAGATACACCATGTTCTTGGATATAAGAAATTAATATCGTCAAAGTAACTATAGTCCTCATGGAATCTACAGATCAGTGCAATTCCTATCAAATTACCAGTGGCATTTTTCAAAGAACCAGAACAAAAAACTTAAAATTTGCAAGAAAACACAAAAGGCCCAGAATAGCTAAAACAGCTGGAGGTATCAGCCACCCTATCTTCAGACTATACTACAGAGCTACAGCCATCAAAACCATATGATACTGACACAAAAACAGAAACACAGGTCAATGAAACAGGATGGAAAGCCCAGAAATAAACTCATGCACCTATGGTCAATTAATCTATGACAAAGGAGGCAAGCATATATATTCTTGAAAGAACAGTCTCTTCAATAAATGGTACTGGAAAAACTGGACAGCTACATGTAAAAATAAAACTATGACATTCTTTAACATGACACACAAAAATAAATTTAAAATGGAATAAAGACTTATATGTAAAACTAAACACTATAAAACTCTTAAAGGACAACGTTGGCAGATCATACTTTAGCATACATTGTAGAAATAGTTTTGATCCATGTCTCAGAATAATGATAATAGAAATAAATAAATGGAATTTAATTAAACTTAAAAGCATTTGCCCAGCAAAGGAAACCATAAAAAGTGAAAAGACAACCCACAGAGTGATAGAAAATAATTTCAAAGGATGCAACCTAAGGGATTAGTCTCCAAAGTTTTCAAACAGCTCATGCATTTCAATATCTAAAAAACAAACACCCCAATCAAAAAATGAGCTAAAGACATATACATTTCTCCAAAGAACAGATACACATGGCCAAGAGGCATATGAAATGATGCTCAACATCACTAATTACTAGAGAAATCCAAATCAAAACTGCAGTGAATTATAACCTCATACTTGTCAGAATGGCCATCATCAAAAAATCTACAATGAATTATGGAGATGATGTGTAGAAAAGGGAATCTTTCTACACTATTTGTTGACATATAAATTGGTATAGCCACTATGGAGAATACAGAGGTTCCTCAAAAAACTAAAAATTGAGAGCTACCGTATGATCCAGCAATCCCATTTCTTGGCATATAGCTGGAGAAAATCAAAATTTAACTATATATATATACACCCCAATCTTCACCATAGCACTATTTACAGTAGCCAGGACATAGAGGGAATCTAAATGTCCATCAACAGAGAAATGTATAAAGAATATGTAGTGCATATATACAATGGGATGTTAACTGGGTCATAAAAAATAAAGTACTCTCATTGCAGCAACATGGATGGACATAAAGATTGTCATACTGAGTGAAGTAAGTCAGATAGAGAAAGACAAATGCCATGTTATCACTTATATGTGGAATCTTAAAAAGGCTACAAATGAACTTATTTACAAAACAGAAATAGAGCATCAGATGCAGGAAATCTACTTATGGGTACCAGGGTGTAAGAGGGGAGGGAAAAATTTGGAGATTAGCATTGAGATATACACACTACTGTATATAAAATAGATTACTAATAACAACCTACTGTATAGCACAGGGAACTCTATTTAATAGTCAGTAATAAGCTGTATTTGACCACACAAAAGTATTTGTGTGGATCACAGCAAACTGTGGATAATTCTTAAAGAGATGGGAATACCAGACCACCTTACCTGTCTCTGGAGAAACCTGTATTCGGATCAAAAAGCAACAGCTAGAAACGATCATGGGAACAACTTAGCAACTGAACAATAACAGTGAACAATGAATGAGGAAAGAATCTAAAAAAAAAAAGTTGACAAATGTATATGTGTAACATGATTCCCTTTGCTGTACAACAGAAACTAATACAACAATGTCAAAAATTTTTAAATCGAAGTTGTCACTAGAAATAAGACCTTTCATAATTATAAAGGTAGGTAGGTTTAGTCACTAAGAAGTGTCAAACTATTGCGACCCTATGGACTGTAGCCCTCCAGGCTCCTCTGTCCATGGGATTTTCCAGGAAGAATACTGGAGTGGGTTGCCATTTCCTTCTCCAGGGGAATTTTCCCAACCCAGGTATTGAGCACAGGTCTTCTGCATTGCAAGCAGACTCTTTACTGACTAAGCCACCAGAAAATAATTATAAAACATAAATGTAAATTAAAAGAGATTTTAGAGTAGGTCAAACCACTACACAACTGTAGTTGTCTACAAGAAACCTACCTACTTTAAATACAAAGGCACATATAGATAAATGGATTAAGAAAGCTTGCCATAACAACACTAGTCAAAATAATGTGGGACTTTGTAGTACAAATAAAGTCCTCTCCTTTATCACCCTCTACTGGTAGAACTCACACTCTGCCCTGATTTCTGTCCTTGACACTTAGCTATGTGACATTTGTCAATCCACATATGGACTGTAGCCCTCCAGGCTTCTCTGTCCATGGGGATTCTGCAGGCAAGAATACTGGAGTGGGTTGCCATGCCCTCCTCCAAGGGATCTTCCTGACCCAGGAATCAAACCAGGGTCTCCCACATTACAGGTGGATTCTTTATCATCTGAGCCACCAGGGAAACCCAATCCACACTGTAAATGTTAGTAAAGCTTACATTCATTCCTAATTGTAGATAAATGTACAAATAAAACACCAGTACCTCCCAACAAAAAGAAAATATAGGAGTAGCTAGATTAATTTTAGAGCAGACTTCAAAGGAAGGACAGTTATAGCAGATTTAAAAGGGACATTTCATATAGAAAAAGATTCAATTCTCAAAGAGAACATAATTTTTAATATGTGTATACCTAACAACACATCATCAAACTACATGAAGCAAAAACTGATAGCGGAAGTACACAAATCCGCTATTATAGTTGATGACTTTAACACCTTTCCTCAGAAATGTAAAGGCCCAGGAGGCAGAAAATCAATAAAGACATGGTTAAACTCAACACCATTTATCAACTGGTAATAATGGACATCTTTTGAATACTTCATCAAAAAACAAAATACACACATTGTTCTCAAGCTCACACAGAAAAGTCATCAATATAGAACACATTCTCATCTATAAAAGATCTTAATAAATGTAAAAAATAGAAATCATACAGTGTCTGCTCTCAGTCTACCAGAGAGCAGACATAACAAGGGAGCTAAACTAGAAACAAATAACATAAAGGTAGGTGGAAAATTCCAGAGTATGTGGAGATTAAGAAACACACTTCAGAAAAATGAATTAAAGAGGAAATTTCAAAGAAATCTCATCATATTGTGAACCACATGAAAACAAAAACACAACATCAAAATTTGTGGTATGCAGTGAAAGCAGTGCCTACATGGAAATTTATAGCATTGAAGACATGTATGAGACAGGAAGGCAGATCTAAACCAATAATTTAAGTTTCTACCTTGTATGACTAGGTAAAGAAGGATTAATTAAGTCAAAGTAAACATAAGAAAAATAATAATTAGAGTAGAAATCGTTGAAATTAAAAGCAAGAAATCAATAGATATAATAATAAAAGCTTGGCCTTTGAAGGTCAATAAAGTCGATAAGTATCTGGTCAGGTCAACTAAGAAAAGAAGCTAGAACACAAATTATTAGTGTTAGAAATGAAAGAAGACATAAATACAAAAGGTATAAGAATTAAAAGGATAACAAATACTATGAAAACTTTATGCCCACAAATACAATAACTTAGATGAAAGCAGATCAATACTTTAAACTATATAATTTACCAAAATTCACAAAGGAATAAGCAATCTGAATAGGCTTATATCTATATAATATGAAATAAATAACCAATAAATTTTGAATATAGAAGGCACCTGTACCAGACAGATTCACTGGTAAATTCTACCAAACATGTAAGAAAAACATTATGCTGAGTCTCTTAAATTTCTTTCAAAGTATAGAAGTTGAGGGAATACATTTTTTTACTCATTCTATGAGGACGGCATTATCCTAACTCCAAAATCAGACAAAGATATTACAAAAAAGAAAACTAAAGCCCAATATTTTTAATGAACATGAAATCCTCAACAAAATATTATTCAGCCATATCCAAAAGAGTCTAAAAAGAATTACACGCTGAGACTGAATGAGATTTGTCCCTGGTGTGCAAAGCTGGTTCAACATTCTATATAAAATCAATTAATACTATCTAAGGACTTCACTGGTGGCTCAGACAGTAAAGCGTCTGTCTACAATGTGGTATACCCGGGTTCAATCCGGGTTCAACCCGGGAAGATCCCCTGGAGAAGGAAATGGCAATACATTCCAGGACTATTGCCTGGAAAATCCCATGGACAGAGGAGCCTGGTTGGCTACACTCCATGGGGTCGCAAAGAGTCGGACACGACTGAGCGACTTCACTTTCACTTTCATCACATCAACAGACTGAAGAACAATCATATGATCATATCGATGTTGTTATTCAGTCGCTAAGTCCTATCTGACTGTATGCAACCCCATCGACTGCAGCATGCCAGGTTAATTTGGTGACACCATTCAACTAGCTCATTCTCTGTTGCCCTCAATCTTTCCCAGCATCAGGGTCTTTTCCAATGAGGCAGCTCTTTGCATCATGTGCCCAAAGTGTTGGAGCTTCAACATCAGTCCTTCTAATGAATATTCAGGGTTGATTTCCTTTAGAGTTCACTGGTTTGATCTCCTGCAGTCCAAGGGATTCTCAAGCATCTCCAGCACCACAGCTCAAAAGCACCAGTTCTTCAGCACTCAGCCTTCTTTTATGGTACAACACTCACATCCATACATGACTACTGGAAACACCATAGCTTTGACTATATAGACTTTTGTCAGCAAAGTGATGTCTCCGTTTTTTAATATGCTTTCTAGGTTTGTCATAGCTTTTCTTCCAGGCAGCAAGCCTCTTTTAATTTTGTAACTGCAGTAATTATCCACAGTGATTTTGTAGCCCAAGAAAACAAAACCTTCCACAATTTCCACTTTTTCCCATCTTTTTGCCATGAAGTGTTGGGGCCAGATGCCATGATCTTAGTTTTTTGAATGCTGAGTTTTAAGAAAGCTTTTTCATTCTCCTCTTTCACCTTCATCAAGAGGCTCTTTAGTCCCTCTTCACTTTCTGCCATTAGGGTGGTATCATCTGTATCAATAGAGGAAGAAAAAACATTTTAGCATATTCCATACCCATTTATGATAAAACTCTCAGATCTTTCACAACTAGTATTATACTTAATGGTGAGAACCGGGAGCTTTCCCACTAAAATCACATACAGGGCAAGGATGTCCCCTTACTATTTTTTTTTAATACTATAATGCATAACCTTAGTAATGAAATAAGGGAAGAAAAGGAAATAAACATTATACAGATTGGAAAGCAAGACAAAAATTGTCTGTGTTCACTGATGATAAGTTCATCTATAAGAATATACAAAAGATTGCTTTGGCTATTCGAGGTTTTTCGTATTTCTATACAAATTGTGAAATTATTTGTTGTAGCTCTGTGAAAAAATACCGTTGGTAGCTTGATAGGGATTGCATTGAATCTATAGATTGCTTTGGGTAGTATACTCATTTTCACTATATTGATTCTTCCAATCCATGAACATGGTATATTTTTCCATCTATTAGTGTCCTCTTTGATTTCTTTCACCAGTGTTTTATAGTTTTCTATATATAGGTCTTTAGTTTCTTTAGGTAAATATATTCCTAAGTATTTTATTCTTTTCATTGCAATGGTGAATGGAATTGTTTCCTTAATTTCTCTTCCTATTTTCTCTTTATTAGTGTATAGGAATGCAAGGGATTTCTGTGTGTTGATTTTATATCCTGCAACTTTACTATAGTCATTGATTAGTTCTAGTAATTTTCTGGTGGAGTCTTTAGGGTTTTCTATGTAGAGGATCATGTCATCTGCAAACAGTGAGAGTTTTACTTCTTCTTTTCCAATTTGGATTATTTTATTTCTTTTTCTGCTCTGATTGCTGTGGCCAAAACTTCCAAAACTATGTTGAATAGTAGTGGTGAGAGTGGGCACCCTTATCTTGTTCCTGACTTTAGGGGAAGAATGGAACTGGAGGAATCAACCTGCCTGACTTCAGGCTCTACTACAAAGCCACAGTCATCAAGACAGTATGGTACTGGCACAAAGACAGAAATATAGATCAATGGAACAAAATAGAAAGCCCAGAGATAAACCCACACACCTATGGACACCATATCTTTGACAAAGGAGGCGAGAATATACAGTGGAGAAAAGACAATCTCTTTAACAAGTGGTGCTGGGAAAACTGGTCAAGCACTTGTAAAAGAATGAAACTAGAACACTTTCTAACACCATACACAAAAATAAACTCAAAATGGATTAAAGATCTAAACATAAGACCAGAAACTATAAAACTCTTAGAGGAGAACATAGGCAAAACACTCTGACATACATCACAGCAGGATCCTCTATAACCCACCTCCCAGAATATTGGAAATAAAAGCAAAAATAAATGGGATCTAATTAAATTTAAAAGCTTCTGCACAACAAAAGAAACTATAAGCAAGGTGAAAAGACAGCCTTAAGAGTGGGAGAAAATAATAGCAAATGAAGCAACTGACAAACAACTAATCTCAAAAATATACAAGCAACTCCTACAGCTCAATTCCAGAAAAATAAACGACCCAATCAAAAAATGGGCCAAAGAACTAAATAGACATTTCTCCAAAGAAGACATACAGATGGCTAACAAACACATGAAAAGATGCTCAACCTCACTCATTATCAGAGAAATGCAAATCAAAACCACAATGAGGTACCATTTCACATCAGTCAGAATGGCTGTGATCCAAAAGTCTACAAGCAATAAATGCTGGAGAGGGTGTGGGGAAAAGGGAAGCCTCTTACACTGTTGGTGGGAATGCAAAGTAGTACAGCCACTATGGAGAACAGTATGGAGATTCCTTAAAAAACTGGAAATAGAACTGCCATACAATCCAGCAATCCCAGTGCTGGACATACACACCGAGGAAACCAGAATTGAAAGAGACACGTGTACCCCAGTGTTCATTGAAGCACTGTTTATAATAGCCAGGATATGGAAGCAACCTAGATGTCCATCAGCAGATGAATGGATAAGAAAGTTATGGTACATATATACAATGGAGTATTACTCAGCCATTAAAAATAATACATTTGAATCAGTTCTAATGAGGTGGATGAAACTGGAGCCTATCATACAGAGTGAAGTAAGCCAGAAAGAAAAACATCAATACAGTATACTAACGCATATATATGGAATTTAGAAAGATGGTAATGCCAACCCCATATGCAAGACAGCAAAAGAGACACAGATGTATAGAAAAGTCTTTGGGACTCTGTGGGAGAGGGAACGGGGGGGATGATTTGGGAGAATGGCATTAACACATGTATAATATCATATAAGAAACGAATCGCCAGTCCAGGTTCGATGCAGGATACATGAAGCCTGGGGCTGGTGCACTGGGATGACCCAGAGGGATGGTATGGGGAGGGAGGTGGGAGGGGGTTTCAGCATGGGGAACACGTGTACACCCGTGGCAGATGCATGTTGATGTATGGCAAAACAAATACAATATTGTAAAGTAAAAAAAAAAAAAAATTAATATACAATTGAGAAAAAAAAGAATTAAAAAAATTAAAAAAAAGAATACACAAAAGAGACAGGAAATAATAAGTGGTTACAGTAAGCTTGAAGGATATAAGATTATTATACACAATTGAAGTGCTTTCCTATATACCAATAATAAACAAGCAGAATTTGAAATTAACATAAAATAACATTTATATAAATACATATAAAAACGAGATACTGATGTATAAATCTAACAAAATATGTACAAGATCTATATGAGAAAAACTACAAAAGTCTGACAAAAAAAATTTTAAAAGAACCAAACAAATGAAGAGATATTCCATGTTCATGAATAGGAAGACAATATTATCAATACGTTATTTCCTTTCAACTTGCCTTACATACGCAGTCTATCCCTAATCCAAATCTCAGAAAATGACTTTATTAATTTTGATAAGCTGAATCTAAAGTTACACAGAAAGGTAAAAGACACATAATAGTCAACACCACATTAAAGGAAAAGTTAGAGGGCTGACATTCATGACTTCAAGGAAGTCATGACTTAAAGCAAAATACATATGACAATATGGTATTGGGGAAAAATAGACAAAGAAACCTGAGGAACAAAATAGAAAGCCCAGAAGTAGACACCATACTTATGGTCAATTTATATTTGACAAAGGAGCAGAGGCGATATAAAGGAGAAAAAAGAAATATAACTGTACTGGAACAACTAGATATACACATGCAAAAAGAAAGAAAGAAAGAAAAGAATCTAGAAACAGACATTATTTATTTCACAAAATTAAATTGTAGGCAAATGTGAAATACAAAATTATAAAATTCTTAGAAGATAGTATGAGAAAACCTAAGTGATCATGTATGTTGATGCCCTTTTGGATACTATATCAAACACATGATTGATAAAATAATTGACAAGCTGGACTTTGTTAAAATTAAAAACCTCTCTCTACAAATGACACTATCCAGGATACTAGAGGATAAGACACAGATTAAGTAAGAACATTAGCAAAAGACACATTTTATAAAGGACTATTATCCGAAATACACAAAGAATTCTTAAAACCAAACAATAAGAAAACAAAAACCTTGATTAAAAATAGACCAATAATGTTAACAGCTGACTAAGGATGATATACAGAGAGCATATAAGCATACAAAAAGATGCTACACATTGTATGTCACCAGGAAAATGGAAATTTAAAAAAAAAATGATGTCACTACACACCTTTTCAGTTCAGTTCAGTTCAGTCGCTCAGTCATGTCTGACTCTTTGTGACCCATGAATTGCAGCACGCCAGGCCTCCCTGTCCATCACCAACTCCCAGAGTTCACTCAAACTCACGTCCATCGAGTCGGTAATGCCATCCAGCCATCTCATCCTCTGTCGTCCCCTTCTTCTCCTACCCCCAATCCCTCCCAGCATCAGAGACTTTTCCAATGAGTCAACTCTTTGCATGAGGTGGCCAAAGTATTGGAGTTTCAGCTTTAGCATCATTCCTTCCAATGAACACCCAGGACTGATCTCCTTTAGAATGGACTGGTTGGATCTCCTTGCAGTCCAAGGGACTCTCAAGAGTCTGCTCCAACACCACAGTTCAAAAGCATCAATTCTTCGGTGCTCAGCTTTCTTCACAGTCCAACTCTCACATCCATATATGATTACTGGAAAAACCATAGCCTTGACTAGACGGACCTTTGTTGGCAAAGTAATGTCTCTGCTTTTGAATATGCTATCTAGGTTGGTCATAACTTTCCTTCCAAGGAGTAAGCGTCTTTTAATTTCATGGCTGCAGTCACCATCTGTAGTGATTTTGGAGCCCCAAAAAATAAAGTCAGCCACTGTTTCCACTGTTTCCCCATCTATTTCCCATGAAGTGGTGGCACCAGATGCCATGATCTTCATTTTATGAATGTTGAGCTTTAAGGCAACTTTTTCACTCTCTTAACTTTCATCAAGAGGCTTTTTAGTTTCTCTTCACTTTCTGCCATAAGGGTGGTGTCATCTGCATATCTGAGGTTATTGATATTTCTCCCGGCAACCTTGATTCCAGCTTGTGCTTCTTCCAGCCCAGCATTTCTCATGATGTACTCTGCATATAAGTTAAATAAGCAGGGTGACAATATACAGCCTTGACGAATCCTTTTCCTATTTGGAACCAGTCTGTTGCTCCATGTCCAGTTTTTTTCTGTTGCTTCCTGACCTGCATATAGGTTTCTCAAGAGGCAGGTCAGGTGGTCTGGTATTCCCATCTCTTTCAGAATTTTCCACAGTTTATTGTGATCCACACAGTCAGAGGGTTTGGCATAGTCAATAAAGCAGAAATAGATGATTTCTGGAACTCTCTTGCTTTTTCGATGATCCAGCAGATGTTGGCAATTTGGTGTCTGGTTCCTCTGTCTTTTCTAAAACCAGCTTGAACATCTAGAAGTTCACAGTTCACATATTGCTGAAGCTTGGCTTGGAGAATTTTGAGCATTACTCTACTAGCGTGTGAGATGAGTGCAATTGTGTTGTAGTAGGGGCTTCCCTGGTGGCTCAGTGGTTAAAGCGTCTGCCTGGAATGTGGGAGACCCGGGTTCGATCCCTGGGTCAGGAAGATCCCCTGGAGAAGGAAATGGCAACCCACTCCAGTACTCTTGCCTGGAGAATCCCATGGAGGGATGAGCCTGGTAGGCTACAGTCCATGGGTTCGCAAAGAGTCGGACACGACTGAGCGACTTCACTTTCACTTTCACTTTGAGCATTCTTTGGCATTGCCTTTCTTTGGGATTGGAATGAAAACTGACCTTTTCCAGTCCTGTGGCCACTGCTGAGTTATCCAAATTTGCTGGCATATTGCGTGCAGCACTTTCACAGCATCTCCCATACAATAACACAAATCAGTCATGAATACACACACACACACACACATACACACACATATATATATATATATCTCCTTTCATTCTTGAGCATCCTTCCCTTCCCACCATCCCTCCCCTCTAGGTCATCAAAGAGCACCAGGCTGGGCTCAGTGTGTTAGATGGCAACTTCCCACTAACTATTTTACACATGATAGGGTATATAGGTCAATGCTACTTTCTCAATTAGTCCCATCCTCACCTCCCCCCACTGTATCCAAATTCTGTTCTCTACCAGGTTCATCAGTACCTTTTTTCTAGATTCCATACATATATGCATTAATATGTGATATTTGTTTTCCTCTTCATGACTTACTTCACTCTGTATAAGAGGCTCCAGTTTCATCTACCTTGCTACAACTGACTCAGATTCATTCATTTTTTTTAAATTTTATTTTATTTTTAAACTTTACATAACTGTATTAGTTTTGCCAAATATCAAAATGAATCCGCCACAGGTATACATGTGTTCCCCATCCTGAACCCTCCTCCCTCCTCCCTCCCCATTCCATCCCTCTGGGCCGTCCCAGTGCACCAGCCCCAAGCATCCAGTATCGTGCATCGAAACTGGACTGGCAACTCGTTTCATACATGATATTTTACATGTTTCAATGCCATTCTCCCAAATCTTCCCACCCTCTCCCTCTCTCACAGAGTCCATAAGACTGTTCTATACATCAGTGTCTATTTGCTGTCTCGTACACAGGGTTATTGTTACCATCTTTCTAAATTCCATATATATGCGTTAGTATACTGTATTGGTGTTTTTCTTTCTGGCTTACTTCACTCTGTATAATAGGCTCCAGTTTCATCCACCTCATTAGAACTGATTCAAATGTATTCTTTTTAATGGCTGAATAATACTCCATTGTGTATATGTACCACAGCTTTCTTATCCATTCATCTGCTGATGGACATCTAGGTTGCTTCCATGTCCTGGCTATTATAAACAGTGCTGCGATGAACATTGGGGTACACGTGTCTCTTTCCCTTCTGGTTTCCTCAGTGTGTATGCCCAGCAGTGGGATTGCTGGATCATAAGGCAGGTCTATTTCCACTTTTTTAAGGAATCTCCACACTGTTCTCCATAGTGGCTGTACTAGTTTGCATTCCCACCAACAGTGTAAGAGGGTTCCCTTTTCTCCACACCCTCTCCAGCATTTACTACTTGTAGACTTTTGGATCGCAGCCATTCTGACTGGTGTGAAATGGTACCTCATAGTGGTTTTGATTTGCATTTCTCTGATAATGAGTGATGTTGAGCATCTTTTCATGTGTTTGTTAGCCATCTGTATGTCTTCTTTGGAGAAATGTCTACTTAGGTCTTTGGCCCATTTTTTGATTGGGTCATTTATTTTTCTGGAGTTGAGCTGTAGGAGTTGCTTGTATATTCTCGAGATTAGTTGTTTGTCAGTTGCTTCATTTGCTATTATCTTCTCCCATTCTGAAGTCTGACTTTTCACCTTGCTAATAGTTTCCTTTGATGTGCAGAAGCTTTTAAGGTTAATTAGGTCCCATTTGTTTATTTTTGCTTTTATTTCCAATATTCTGGGAGGTGGGTCATAGAGGATCCTGCTGTGATGTATGTCAGAGTGTGTTTTGCCTATGTTCTCCTCTAGGAGTTTTATAGTTTCTGGTCTTACGTTTAGATCTTTAATCCATTTTGAGTTTATTTTTGTGTATGGTGTTAGAAAGTGTTCTAGTTTCATTCTTTTACAAGTGCTTGACCAGAGTTCCCAGCACCACTTGTTAAAGAGATTGTCTTTAATCCATTGTATATTCTTGCCTCCTTTGTCAAAGATAAGGTGTCCATATGTGCGTGGATTTATCTCTGGGCTTTCTATTTTGTTCCATTGATCTATATTTCTGTCTTTGTGCCAGTACCATACTGTCTTGATAACTGTGGCTTTGTAGTAGAGCCTGAAGTCAGGTAGGTTGATTCCTCCAGTTCCATTCTTCTTTCTCAAGATCACTTTGGCTATTCGAGGTTTTTTGTTTTTCCATACAAATTGTGAAATTATTTGTTCTAGCTCTGTGAAGAATGCTGTTGGTAGCTTGATAGGGATTGCATTGAATCTATAGATTGCTTTGGTAGTATACTCATTTTCACTATATTGATTCTTCCAATCCATGAACATGGTATATTTCTCCATCTGTTAGTGTCCTCTTTGATTTCTTTCACCAGTGTTTTATCGTTTTCTATATATAGGTCTTTAGATTCTTTAGGTAGATATATTCCTAAGTATTTTATTCTTTCCATTGCAATGGTGAATGGAATTGTTTCCTTATTTCTCTTTCTGTTTTCTCATTATTAGTGTATAGGAATGCAAGGGATTTCTGTGTGTTGATTTTATATCCTGCAACTTTACTATAGTCATTGATTAGTTCTAGTAATTTTCTGGTGGAGTCTTTAGGGTTTTCTATGTAGAGGATCATGTCATCTGCAAACAGTGAGAGCTTTACTTCTTCTTTTCCAATTTGGATTCCTTTTATTTCTTTTTCTGTTCTGATTGCTGTGGCCAAAACTTCCAAAACTATGTTGAATAGTAATGGTGAAAGTGGGCACCCTTGTCTTGTTCCTGACTTTAGAGGAAATGCTTTCAATTTTTCACCATTGAGGATAATGTTTGCTGTGGGTTTGTCATATATAGCTTTTATTATGTTGAGGTATGTTCCTTCTATTCCTGCTTTCTGGAGAGTTTTGATCATAAATGGATATTGTATTTTGTCAAAGGCTTTCTCTGCATCTATTGAGATAATCATATGGTTTTTATTTTTCAATTTGTTAATGTGGTGTATTACATTGATTGATTTGTGGATATTGAAGAATCCTTGCATCCCTGGGATAAAGCCCACTTGGTCATGGTGTATGATCTTTTTAATGTGTTGTTGGATTCTGATTGCTAGAATTTTGTTAAGGATTTTTGCATCTATGTTCATCAGTGATATTGGCCTGTAGTTTTCTTTCTTTGTGGGATCTTTGTCAGGTTTTGGTATTAGGGTGATGGTGGCCTCATAGAATGAGTTTGGCAGTTTACCATCCTCTGCAATTTTCTGGAAGAGTTTGAGCAGGATAGGTGTTAGCTCTTCTCTAAATTTTTGGTAGAATTCAGCTGTGAAACCGTCTGGACCTGGGCTTTTGTTTGCTGGAAGATTTTTGATTACAGTTTCAATTTCCGTGCTTGTGATGGGTCTGTTAAGATTTTCTATTTCTTCCTGGTCGAGTTTTGGAAAGTTGTACTTTTCTAAGAATTTGTCCATTTCTTCCACGTTGTCCATTTTATTGGCATATAATTGTTGATAGTAGTCTCTTATGATCCTTTGTATTTCTGTGTTGTCTGTTGTGATCTCTCCACTTTCATTTCTAATTTTATTGATTTGATTTTTCTCCCTTTGTTTCTTGATGAGTCTGGCTAATGGTTTGTCAATTTTATTTATCCTTTCAAAGAACCAGCTTTTGGTTTTGTTTATTTTTGCTATGGTCTCTTTTGTTTCTTTTGCATTTATTTCTGCTCTAATTTTTAAGATTTCTTTCCTTCTACTAACCCTGGGGTTCTTCATTTCTTCCTTTTCTAGTTGCTTTAGGTGTAGAGTTAGGTTATTTATTTGACTTTTTTCTTGTTTCTTGAGGTGTGCCTATATTGCTATGAACTTTCCCCTTAGGACTGCTTTTACCATGTCCCACAGGTTTTGGGTTGTTGTGTTTTCATTTTCATTCGTTTCTATGCAAATTTTGATTTCTTTTTTGATTTCTTCTGTGATTTGTTGGTTATTCAGCAGCGTGTTGTTCAGCCTCCATATGTTGGATTTTTTTAATAGTTTTTCTCCTGTAATTGAGATCTAATCTTACTGCATTGTGGTCAGAAAAGATGCTTGGAATGATTTCTATTTTTTTGAATTTACCAAGGCTAGCTTTATGGCCCAGGATGTGGTCTATCCTGGAGAAGGTTCCATGTGCACTTGAGAAGAAGGTGAAATTCATTGTTTTGGGATGAAATGTCCTATAGATATCAATTAGGTCTAACTGGTCTATTGTATCGTTTAAAGTTTGTGTTTCCTTGTTAATTTTCTGTTTAGTTGATCTATCCATAGGTGTGAGTGGGGTATTAAAGTCTCCCACTATTATTGTGTTATTGTTAATTTCTTCTTTCATACTTGTTAGCATTTGTCTTACATACTGTGGTGCTCCCGTGTTGGGTGCATATATATTTATAATTGTTATATCTTCTTCTTGGATTGATCCTTTGATCATTATGTAGTGACCATCTTTGTCTCTTTTCACAGTCTTTGTTTTAAAGTCTATTTTATCTGATATGAGTATTGCTACTCCTGCTTTCTTTTGGTTCCTATTTGCATGGAAAATCTTTTTCCAGCCCTTCACTTTCAGTCTATATGTGTCCCCTGTTTTGAGGTGGGTCTCTTGTAGACAACATATATAGGGGTCTTGTTTTTGTATCCATTCAGCTAGTCTTTGTCTTTTGGTTGGGGCATTCAACCCATTTACGTTTAAGGTAATTACTGATAAGTATGACCCCGTTGCCATTTACTTTATTGTTTTGGGTTCGAATTTATACACCGTTTTTGTGTTTCCTGTCTAGAGAATATCCTTTAGTATTTGTTGGAGAGCTGGTTTAGTGGTGCAGAATTCTCTCAGCTTTTGCTTGTCTGAAAAGCTTTTGATTTCTCCTTCATACTTGAATGAGATCCTTGCTGGGTACAATAATCTGGGCTGTAGGTTATTTTCTTTCATCATTTTAAGTATGTCTTGCCATTCCCTCCTAGCTTGAAGAGTTTCTATTGAAAGATCAGCTGTTATCCTTATGGGTATTCCCTTGTGTGTTATTTGTTGTTTTTCCCTTGCTGCTTTTAATATTTGTTCTTTGTGTTTGATCTTTGTTAATTTGATTAATATGTGTCTTGGGGTGTTTCGCCTTGGGTTTATCCTGTTTGGGACTCTCTGGGTTTCTTGGACTTGGGTGATTATTTCCTTCCCCATTTTAGGGAAGTTTTCAACTATTATCTCCTCAAGTATTTTCTCATGATCTTTCTTTTTGTCTTTTTCTTCTGGGACCCCTATGATTCGAATGTTGTAGCGTTTAATATTGTCCTGGAGGTCTCTGAGATTGTCCTCATTTCTTTTAATTCGTTGTTCTTTTATCCTCTCTGATTCATTTATTTCTACCACTCTATCTTCTAATTCACTAATCCTATCTTCTGCCTCTGTTATTCTACTATTTGTTGCCTCCAGAGTGTTTTTAATTTCACTTATTGCATTATTCATTATATATTGACTCTTTTTTATTTCTTCTAAGTCCTTGTTAAACCTTTCTTGCATCTTCTCAATCCTTGCCTCCAGGCTATTTATCTGTGATTCCATTTTAATTTCAAGATTTTGGATCAATTTCACTATCATTATTCGGAATTCTTTATCAGGTAGATTCCCTATCTCTTCCTCTTTTGTTTGGTTTGGTGGGCATTTATCCTGTTCCTTTATCTGCTGGGTATTCCTCTGTCTCTTCATCTTGTTTAAATTGCTGAGTTTGGGGTGTCCTTTCTGTATTCTGGCAGTTTGTGGAGTTCTCTTTATTGTGGTGTTTCCTCGCTGTGTGTGGGTTTGTACAGGTGGCTTGTCAAGGTTTCCTGGTTAGGGAAGCTTGTGTCGATGTTCTGGTGGATGGAGCTGTATTTCTTCTCTCTGGAGTGTAATGAAATGTCCAGTAATGAGTTATGAGATGTCTATGGTTTTGCGGTGACTTTGGGCAGCCTGTATCTTGAAGCTCAGGGCTGTGTTCCTTTGTTGCTGGAGAATTTGCTTGGTATGTCTTGCCCTGGAACTTGTTGGCCCTTGTGTGGTGCTTGGTTTCAGTGTCGGTATGGAGGCGTTTGATGAGCTCCTGTCAATTAATGTTCCTTGGAGTCAGGAGTTCCCTGGAGTCAGGGTTTGGACTTAAGCCTCCTACTTCCAATTAACGGTCTTATTTTTACAGTAGTTTCAAAACTTCTCCTTCTATACAGCACCACTGATAAAACATCTACGTTAAAGATGAAAAGTTTCTCTACTGTGAGGGTCACTCAGAGAGGTTCACAGCGTTACATGGAGAAGAGAAGAGGGAGGAGGGAGTTAGAGGTGACCCAAATGAGATGAGGTGGAATCAATAGTGGAGAGAGTGGGCTAGCCAGTAGTCACTTTCTTATGTGCACTCCACAACTGGACCGCTCAGAGATGTTCACGGAGTTATACAGAGAAGAGAAGAAGGAGGCAGGAGACAGAGGTGGCCAGAAGGATAAAAGGGGGAAATGAAAAGGAGGGAGACAGATCCAGCCAGTAATCAGTTCTCTAAGTGTTCTCCACCGTCTGGAACACACAGAAATTCACAGAGTTGGGTAGAGTAGAGAGGGGTTAGGGAGGAGATACAGGCGACCTGGTGGAGAAAATGGAGAGTCCAAAGGGAGAGAGAGCAGTCAAGCCAGTAATCTCGTACCCTAGTGAAAAATGGGTCCTGAAGATTGGGTTCTTAAAGGTACAAAATTGGTAACAAATGCATAAAAGCAAAAATTAAAAATCTAGAGTAGAGTTTGGAATTTCAAAAATGCGATGTTAATGAAAAGAAGAAGGAAAAGAAAGAGAGAAAAAACGAACAAAGAAAAACAAACAAGGTCATGAAAATTATAAAGAAACTACAGGTACAAAATTGATAACTAATACCAAAAAGCAAAAATTAAAAATCTAGAGTGGAGTTTGGAATTTCAAAAATACAACGTTAAAAAAAAAGAAGAAGAAGAAAAATAAAGAGAGAAAACAAACAAACCAACAAAAACAATGTCACAAAAATTATAAAGAAAATACAGGTACAAAATTGATATCAAATACCAAAAAGCATAAATTAAAAATCTTGAGTAGAGTTTGGAATTGCAGATATATGATGTTATATAAAAGAAGAAGAGAAAGAAACAGAGGGAAAAAAAAGTCACAGAAATTATGAAAAAAACTATAGGTACAAAATTGATAACATATACCAAAAGGCTAAAATTAAAAATCTAGAGTAGAGTTTGGAATTTCAAAAATACAATGTTAAAGAAAAGAAGAAAAAGAAAAAGGAAAAAAAAAAAAAACACGGTCAAAAAATTATAAAATATATATATGAAGTTTGCTGAAGAAGAAAGAAGAAAAAAAAATAGGGTCTTTTTTTTGTTTGTTTGTTTGCAAGGTAATAGTTATAAAAGTGAAAATTAAAGGACAATAGAGGACTTAAATTTTTTTTTAATTAAAAAAAAAGAAAGAAAGAAAGATTGATCGTAAAAATATATCTAGGTCTTTATCTGGTTTTGTTGTGAGTATTGTGGTTTCAGTTCATTTTTGGCAGTTCCTTAGTCCGACTTATATTTCTCAAGATCTATAGGCCCCTTCCTATGTAGTCCGTAGTAACCACAGGGTTTTAATCTATGGCCTGTAGCTTCCAAGGCCTTTCCCTCTGTTATAGCTTCTTCTGTTTGCTGGTCTCTTCAGTGTCTGGTTCCTGCCCTGACACAAAGGGGATGGTTGAGGACACTATTTTTTTTTTTTTTTTTAATTTAGGCTCACTTGTTCAGCCGCACTGTGGGGAGGGAGGGAGGGAGGCTGCAAACAGATAACACTGGCGTGCGCTCACAGTGCCTCAGCCACACTGGGTCTGCCCCCGCTCGCGGCGCGTGTAGCCTCCCTGCCCACACTGCTCGGGCTCTAGGTTGTTCCGCCGGGAACAATCAGAGGCCGGCCCTGGGCTGAGCTCCCAGGTCCAAGCCACTCAGGTTCAGGCACTCGGGTAGTCCTCAGAGGCGCAGACTCGGTTGGGCCTGCGTTTTGTGTTCTTCCCAGCTCCTAGCAGCTCAGGTGATGAGGTGTTTGGCGGGCGCCAATGCTGCGACTTATCGCCTCCCTGCCACTCGGTTATCTGGGTGTAAAACCGGCGCACCTTCTCAGGCAGCTGTTGACCATCCAGACCCCCAAGAAGTTTTAGTTAGCAAAGAAGCCTGCTTACAGTTTTATAGATAGTGTCTCTCTGGGGCTGCGATTGCCCCCTTCCGGCTCTGGCTGCCTGTCGCCGGAGGGGGAAGGTCTGCAGCCGGCTATCTCTGTTCAGTCCTTTGTTCTGTGCGTGGGCCTGGCGGTGTCTTAGGTTAGGGCTGGCTTTTCGCGTGGTAGATATCCCACAGTCTGGTTTGCTAGCCCAAATTATTTCGCTCAGATAGCGCTCAGGACATTCGGCCCGATTCTTACTCTAAGGGACACAGCCCGCGCCGCACTTCCCTGCCCAGCCCCTGCTTGCTAATGCCGTGTGCAGGCGTCTGTGCTGCTTCTCCAATGGGGGAGTTACCGTAGGGCTCACAATCTGCGATTTTTAATTGTTTATTTTTTTTTCCCTCCCTTTTATGTTGCCCTCTGTGCTTCCAAAGCTCGGCACAGATTCGGCAGTGAGAGGGTTTCCTGGTGTTTGGAAACTTCTCTCTTTTTAAGACTCCCTTCCCAGGACGGAACTCCGTCCCTCCCTCTTTTGTCTCTTTTTTTGTCTTTTATATTTTTTCCTACCTCCTTTCGAAGAGTTGGGCTGCTTTTCTGGGTGCCTGATGTCCTCTGCCGACATTCAGAAGTTGTTTTGTGGAATTTACTTGACGTTTAAATGCTCTTTTGATGAATTTGTGGGGGAGAAAGTGTTCTCCCCATCCTACTCCTCCGCCATCTTGGCTCCTCCTCAGATTCATTCATTTTTATGGCTGACATTCCATTGTATATATATACCACAACTTCTTTATCAATTATCTGTCAATGGACATATAGACTGCTTCCATGTCCTGGATATTGTAAATATTGCTGCAATGAACATTGGTATACTGCCGGGGTCCAGCCCCGGCTGATCCAGGGTATTCGAAGCAGGGACGGCATCGGCGACCTATTTAATTATTTATTCATCAAAGATATAAAGAGTAATAGAATGAGGATAGCTCAGTAGGAAAATTCAGTGGAGAAAAGAGGCTGAGTAGCTTGGTTTACGCGGGAGACCAATAAAACTTCAAGACAAGAAGTTTGCACCACTTACATAGGCCGCAGGTGTCCTTCCGTTCTCCCGAAGGAGAGGAGACACTGAGGCCTCCCCGGTCGGATCTTAGAAGCCCAGGCATAATTAGCAAGCATGGTGGGTTCCGCGCTCCAGATGGAGACTCAGCCAGAATTTGAAAGAGAGAGCAACAAGGGGAGACCAAGTTTCAGTGAACAAGGCCCGCACTTTACTTTCCAAAGTAGTTTTTATACCTAAAGTTGTGCATAGAGGATAATGGGGGAAGGGGTGGAGTCATGCAAGGACAGCAGTTCCTGGTCCTAATGGAAGCCAGGCTTTTCAAACTTATCATATGCAAAAGTTCAGGTGAATTACATCATCTTCTGGCCAGGAGGCCTGTTAACATTTTAAGAAACTTATCTTTCTCTAAAGGTGATTATTCCAAAGTCAGGCACCAGCCTCCAAAAAAGCACTGGACAAAGCTGCATTCCTATAGGGCAAAGGTGAGGTGGGCTCAATCAAGAAAAGAATTAACTCAAGGGTCCAACGTTACAAACATTGAGGCTACTACTTACATTTCTATACACCCATTATATCAATCAATACACTGCCAAGGACACAGTAGGTACGGAGTATGGAGACTTAGCAGCAAACATTGGCCCAATAAGTGAAAAACCCTTCACCAATACAATTTCTAATCAATCTTTTAACTAATCAAAGGAATCTGTGTTTAGACAGTTTAGAACATCTCCTGCCTCTCACAGTTGGGAGGCTCTGAACAATCACATGTGGCTGGAAAAACCTATTCAGGCAGGCTAGAGGATTTCCAAAGGAGTTTGTAGGTTAAACACTGTCACACCCAGGAATTATTAACTGGAGCTGTAAGCTAACTCTTTTTTTCAGAGAGAGGTAGTGGGGGACAGCCCCTGGTAAAGTCAGAGGTGTAGGTGAAAGCACAAAGCAGAAAGTAGGCAGACTCTGGTTTGGGGGTAGATGCTCGAGAATTTCCAGGGGGACTCCTGAGGCTTGATCCCGCCTTTGCGTATGCCGAGCCTCCTTCCTCATGACCTTTGCCACGGGCGGAGTTCCTCACGCTGGCTTCTGGAAGTGATAGAATTCCAGTTGAGCTATTCCAGATCCTGAAAGATGATGCTGTGGAAAGTGCTGCACTCAATATGCAATATGCACTCAATATGCAATATGCCGGCTCCTGGCAGTATACATGTGTCTTTTAGAACCCTGTTTTTGTTTGTTTGTTTTTTCATATATATGTCTTACAATTGTGGTTTTTCTTTTAGCATTGTGATTTTCTCAGGGCATATGTCCTGTCGTGGGATTGCTGGTAGATTTATTGCAAGGTTTTTTTTAAGGAATCAACATACTGTTTTCCATAATGGCTGTATCAGTTTACATTCCCACCAATACTGCAGAAGGGTTCCCTTTTCTCCATATCCCTTCCAAAATTTATTTTGTATAGAATTTTTGATGATGGCCATTCTGGTGTGAGGTGATACCTCATTGTAGTTTTGATGTGTGTTTCTCTAATAGTGAGTGATACTAAGCATATTTTCATATGTTTATTGGCCATCTGTACATCTTCTTTGCAGAAACATCTGCTTAGGGCATCTGCCCTTTTTTAATTGGGTTTTGTTTTTTTTTCTGATATTGAACTGTATGATCTGCTTATATATTTTGGAGATTAATGTTTTGTCAGTTTCTTTGTTTGTAATTATTTTCTCATTACATTTTGTTTATAGTTTCCTTTGCTGTGCAAAAGCTTTTAAGATTTATTAGATCCCATTTGTTTATTTCTGGTTTTATTTCCTTTAATCTATGAAGTGTATCAGAGAGAATCTTGCAATGATCTGTGCCAATAAGTGTACTACATATGCTTTCCTCCATAATTTTTGGCTTTACATTTAAGTGTTTGGGCTTCCCTCATGGCTCAGATGGTAAAGAATCTGCCTGCAATGCGGGATATCTGGGTTCAACCCCTGGGTTGAGAAGATCCCATGGAGAAGGGAATGGCAACCCACTCCAGTATTCTTGCCTGGAGAATTCCATGGACAGAGGAGTCTGGTGGACTACAGTCCATGGTGTCTCAAAGAGTTGGAAGCTGAGCAACTAAGTTTGTCTTTAATCCATTTTGAGTTTATTTTTGTGTGTGGTGTTAGTAAGTGTTCTAGTTTCATTCTTTTACACATAGATGTCCAGTTTTCTCAACACCACTTATTGAAGAGGCTGTCTTTTCTCCATTGTATATTCTTGTCTCCTTTGTCAAAGATAAGATGCCCATATGTGCATGAGTTTATCTTTGCACTTTCTACTTTGTTCCATTGGTCCATATTTCTGTTTTTGTGCCAGTACCATACTATCTTAATGACAGTACCTTTGTAGAATATTTTGAAGAAAGTGTGTTTGATTCCTCCAGCTCCGTTTTTGTTTCTCAAGATTGCTTTGGCTCTTTGGGGTCTTTTGTATTCATACAAATTTTGAAATTTTTTGTTCTAGTTTGGTGAAAAATGCCATTGGTAATTTGATAAGGATTTCACTGAATTAGTAGATTGCTTTGGATAGTATAGTCATCTTGAAAGTATTGATTCTTCCAATCCAAGAACACGGTATATCTCCCCATCTGCTTGTATTGTTTGCATACAGATTCTTTTGTCTCTTTGAAAGTGAAAGTGTTAGTCACTCAGTCGTGTCTGACTCTTTGTGACCCCATGGACAATGGAGCCTGCCAGGCTCCTCTGTCCATGGATTTCTCTAGGCAAGAATATTGGAGTGGGTTGAGTTGCCATTTCTTTCTCCAGGGGATCTTGCTGACCCAGGCATCAAACCTGGGTCTGCTGAATTGCAGACAGATTCTTTACCATCTGAACCACCAGAGAAGGTTTACTCCTAGATATTTTATTCTTTATGTTGCAATGGTGAGTGGAATTGTTTCCTTAGTTTCTTTCTGATTTTTCATTATTAGTGTATAGGAACGCAAGTAATTTCTGTGTATTCATTTTACATCCTGGAACTTTACTAAATTCATTGATTACCTCTAGCAGTTTTTTGGTGGCATTTTAGGGTTGTCTATGTACAGAATCCTGTCATCTGCAAAGAGTGAGAATTTTACTTCTTTTCCAATATGGATTCCTTTTATTTCTTTTTCTTCTCTGATTATTGTGGCTAGGGCTTTCAAAACTATATTGAGTAAAAGTGGCAAAAGTGGGCATCCTTGTCTTGTTCCTGCTTTTAGAGGAAATGTTTTCAGTTTTTCACCATTGAGAATAATGTTTGCCATGTGTCATATATAGCCTTTATTATGTTGAGGTAGGTTCCTTCTATACTGATTTTCCAGAGAGTTTTTTAATTGTAAATTGGTGTTGAATTTTTTTGAAAGCTTTCTCTTCATCTATTGAAATGATCATATGAATTTTATCTTTCAATTTGTTAATATGATGTAACACATTGATTGATTTGCATATATTGATTCCTTGCACCCCTGGGATAAACCCATTTTATCATGGTGTGTGATTCCCTTAATATGTTATTGGATTCTGTTTTCTAGAACTTTGTTGAGATTTTAAAAATTTATGTTCATCAGTGATATTGGCTATCTTTGTCTGCTTTTGGTATCAGGGTGAGGGTGGCTTTGTAGAATGAATTTGGGAGTTTTCCTCCCTTTGAAATTTTTTTGGAACAGTTTGAGCAGGATAGTTGTTAGCTCTTGTCTAAATGTTTGATAGAATTCGTAATTGCAGCCATCTGGTCCTGGGCTCTTGGTTGGAAGATATTTTATCAGAGTTTCAATTTCAATGTGCTTGTGATTGGTCTGTTCATAGTTTCTACTTCTTCTTAGTTCAGTCTTGTGAGTTTGTTCCTTTCCATTATTGGCATATAGTTGCTCATAGTAGTCTCTTATGATCCTTTGCATTTCTATTGTGTCTATCTGTTTGGCACAAAGTATTCGACAGTGAAGCTGGCTGGCCTTTGGTTGGTCCAGTTCTCAGTGTTGAGATGCAGGCCTTTGGGAGATTTCTCACTAATTAGAATTTCATGGGGTCAGGAGTTCTCTGGTGGTCCAACATCTTGGATTCAGCCTGTCCAAAAGTCTGTTCTGTATACGTGTGTCTCTTTTGCTGTCTTCCATATAGGGTCATTGCTGCCATCTTTCAAAATTCCGTATATATGCGTTAATATACAGTATTTGTCTTTATCTTTCTGACTTACTTTGCTCTGTATAATAGGCTCCATTTTCATCCACTTCATTACGACTGACTCAAATGTGTTCCTTTTTATAGCTGAGTAATATTCCATTGTGTATATATAACACAACTTCCTTATCCATTCATCTGCTGATGGACATCTAGGCTGTTTCAATGTCCTAGCTATTGTAAATAGTGCTTCAATGAACATCGCAGTATGTGTGTCTCTTTCTATTCTTGTTTCCTTGGGGTGTACGGCCAGCAGTGGGATCGTTGGGTCATTTGGCAGTTCTTTTCCCAGTTTTTAAGGAATCTCCACACTGTTCTCCATAGTGGCTGTACTAGTTTGAATTCCTACTAACAGTGTAAAAGGGTTCCCTTTTCTTCACACCCTCTCCAGCATTTATTGTTTGTAGACTTTTTGATTATGGTCATTCTGACCAGCATGAGATGGTGCTTCATTGTGGTTTTGATTTGCATTTCTCTAACAATGAGTGATGTTGAGCATCTTTTCACCCCTCCCTCTCCACAGCACAACTGAGCAAGTGAGCCTGAATAAGTGGCTACTTTTGACCCCTCATGTCAGGGTGGAAATAAGATACTGAAGAGACTTGCAAACAGAGGAAGCCAAAATAAGCAAAGAAGGGGGACCACCCTGAAAGTGGCAGGTGCAACAGATTAAAACCCCATAGTTAAGCTGAGACTGTGCATCTGAGGATGTATTTTTCTAAGAATTTGTCAATTTATTCCAGGTTTTAAATTTTATTGGCATATAGTTGCTTGTACTACTCTCTTATGATCCTTTGTATTTCTGTTGTGTCCGTTGCAATGTCTCTGTTTACATTTCTTTTTTCCAATAAGAATTAAGTAGATATTTATTTTTTGTATATTTCATAAGTATAATTTTGGAAGAGTTATTTGACAATTTTCAGCTTTAATTGCAAACTCTATAGACATGTTCAGCAAAAATTCTTTTATTCTTGGCCCTTTTAATACAGGCAAGTGTCCCATTGCATCTGTATACTTTGTTATATTTAAGATGGAGAACCAAACAAACCTACTGTATGGCACATTTAACTGTGGTTAATGTTATGTAGCAGCATGTATGGGAGGGGGATTTGGGTGAAAATGGATACACGTATATGTATTGCTGAATCCCTTTTTTGTTCACCTGAAACTATCACAACATTGTTAAGGCTAAACCCCAATACAAAATTAAAAATTTAAAATAACAAATAAGAGATGCAGTCACAGATTCGAGGGCTTATTTAAAAAACTAGATTTTTCTTCCAAATGCTGTTTAGTTGATCAATAACATATTACAAATATAGTTAATGGTTTTCATGACCATCAGTGATTTCCATAATAAAATCCATTAGTCTACCTATTAAGAGGCAGAAATTAGTAAAATAGTATTAAAATCGGGGGTTTTATCCTTTGAATAACAATCCCAGAATAAGACTTCTTTTATTCCAATTTTATAAGGTGTGATGTGGTGTCAGAGGTAGAAAGGATATGGGGGAAGACTGACAGTGCACACTGAATTGCAGAATTAGGACAGTGGTTCAAACCTGTCCTTGTCCAGAAAAAGATACTGTTTTAAAAAAAATTTAAATGGTTCCTTGCATGTGTGCAAGCCAAGTCACTTCAGTCATGTCTGACTCTGAGACCCTATGGACTGTAGCCTGATAGGCTCCTCTAACCATGGGATTCTCCAGGCAAGAATACTGGAGTGGGTTTCCCTGACCTCCTCCAGGTGATCTTCCCAACCCAGGTATTGAACATGCATCTCTTATGTCTCCTGCATTGGCAGTTGGGTTCTTTACCACTAGTGCCAACTGGGAAGCCCAAAGTACATCCTTAATTATGGTATACTGGAAAGGACATTAAAGGATTGATAATTCATCAGCCCTACCCTTATGGCAGAAAGTGAAGAGGAACTCAAAAGCCTCTTGTTGAAAGTGAAAGTGGAGAGTGAAAAAGTTGGCTTAAAGCTCAACATTCAGAAAACAAAGATAATGGCATCTGGTCCCACCACTTCATGGGAAATAGATGGGGAAACAGTGGAAACAGTGTCAGACTTTATTTTTCTGGGCTCCAAAATCACTGCAGATGGTGACTGCAGCCATGAAATTAAAAGACACTTAGTCCTTGGAAGGAAAGTTATGACCAACCTAGAAAGCATATTCAAAAGCAGAGACATTACTTTGCCAACAAAGGTTCGTCTAGTCAAGGCTATGGTTTTTCCTGTGGTCATGTGTGGATGTGAGAGTTGGACTGTGAAGAAAGCTGAGCACCGAAGTATTGATGCTTTTGAACTGTGGTGTTGGAGAAGACTCTTGAGAGTCCCTTGGACTGCAAGGAGATCCAACCAGTCCATTCTGAAGGAGATCAGCCCTGGGATTTATTTGGAAGGAATGATGCTAAAGCTGAAACTCCAGTACTTTGGCCACCTCATGCGAAGAGTTGACTCATTGGAAAAGACTCTGATGCTGGGAGGGATTGGGGGCAGGAGGAGAAGGGGACGACAGAGGATGAGATGGCTGGATGGCATCACCGACTCCATGGACATGAGTTTGAGTGAACTCCGGGAGTTGGTGATGGACAGGGAGGCCTGGCGTGCTGCGATTCATGGGGTCGCAAAGAGTCAGACACGACTGAGCGACTGATCTGATCTGAAATACCATTTAATAAATGCCATCAGGGGCCTTAAGAAACAAGCAGGAATGACAACAGGATGGGGGAAGTGAAGTAAAATGAGGTTAAAAATGAAAATGAAAAATGGAAGTAATATGTCTGAATGTTGGGGAATGTGAAAAGGCCACAACAGAAACTGTTTTAGTTGCCACTCGGACATGCCCTTCCTTCCTATAGGATATGTGTCCCTGGATCACTAAACACTAAGTTTAGAGCACAGTCCAAGTAGAGTTCACATTTAAGTGTTTGATAAAATTTGAGTAATTTGGATTGAGAAAGCATACATATCTGGTTTAGTAAAATGTATCAATAAATATTCAGAGGTATAGTTTTATTGCATCAAGTAAAAAGAGCAACAAATTTCCAGTGAAGTAACAACAAGTAGAGGCTTTGGTGAACATTTAGGACTTATTTTTAGGCGCACAGCACAATAATTTTGAATAACTTGTAAATAGATTGTAAGCATGCTCCTTCTAGTTCATCAGAACAGCAATTCCTTACTATCTCAACAAGCCAATAAATATAATTATTTTAGTCAGATGTAGCCTTTAAAAATGAAATGTTTCTCAGAACTGTACTATCAAACAGGAGCTACTGGATATGAAACAGGTAATTTATTTTTATCTGGTTTTAATGAAGTATTTATCTCCAACTTATTTACTCCAACATTCATTTATAATAAAGACAATGATTCAAGTCGGCCCTTTCTCAAACCACAAATATGAAACCATAGAAAGTTTAATTAAATTCAGCTTAGTCAAAAGTATCAAGCAATGGTGAAACAATCTGCAAATATGTCTTCAATTAACTGAGCTTCTAAACAGAACAAAAACAGAAAAGTGCAAAACCCCTATCCTAATCACCAATAATGAAGCCTAAGCAATTAATCATACCTATGAGTCCTACATGGCAGGTCTTTCCTGATGGAAAGTCCTGAGATTTCAATCACTGTGACTTTAGAGAAGGTAGGTTGGTTTAATGAGAAAATTTACCTTTAATAAAAAAACAATATTTTATTAATGAGGAAATTTGCTTTTAATAAAAGACAGCATTTTATTTTGGGTACTTAGTATTTCACAGATCTGCAACAAATTTTGAAGTAGATAAATATAAGCATTTATTATACAATCTAATACGTCCAAGATCAGGACATCCCTGATAGCTCAGTTGGTTAAAAAAAAAAAAAAAAAACACCTGCAATTCAGGAGACCCTGGTTTGATTCCTGGGTTGGGAAGATCCTCTGGAGAAGGGATAGGCTACCCACTCCAGTATTCTTGGGCTTCCCTCATGGCTCAGCTGGTAAGGAATCCACCTTGAATGTGGGAGACCTGGGTTCGATCCCTGGGTTAAGAAGATCCCCTGGAGAAGGGAAAGGCTACCCACTCCAGTATTCTGGCCTGGAGAATTCCGTGGACTGTATAGTCCATGGGGCCATAAAGAGTTGGACACAACTGAGTGACTTTCACTTGATACAAGCTAAAATTCAGACAGCAATTACATCTCTTATCGCAAACTATAGCAGGAATCCTATCATAATCAAGAATAACATGATCTGATCTTTCAGGTTAATCTCTGACATATGTGTGAATTTAATGATGATTGCTTGCAAATAGTTATTAAGAAAACCTACTAGATATTACCAAAATTCTACTTTGGGGTATTTTGCAATTCTTAAATCAATCCCACAATGATTATACATACTTTGGTATAACCTACTCACTCCCATTACAAATCTGTTTATATATATAATTAATCTTTATAACAAATTAGCACATTATTGATTTTGTTGTTTTCTGCTTTTGGAGTGGAAAGATCAGGAAGACAATCAGCAAGTTTTTCTCAGAGCGCTAGGCAGCCTTTAAGTGCAGGTGCTATGCTTAATGCACTATTTATGGTAATTTGGGGTCATAGGAAAGCAGGTGTACAAATGAAGCCAAGATCTAGAAAAGATCCCTGGATCCAAAAGAGATGGCAGTCTTGCACAAGTCAAAGATGAAGAAAAAAATACTATCATCTCAGGCTACAGATCCTCAGCATCATGCTACAGTATCACAGCTTATGGGCAGAGCTCTGAAAAGAGCAGTAAATTTGTCCCAATAAAGTATGTCAAAGTTCTAACTAGATAGACGACAAGTAAAATTATATTTACATTTTATTGAAGTGACATCTATAGAAGCAAAATATCTAAATATGAATTATCTGTTCCACATATCATGTAAATTGCTCTAATTGTCACAAGCCTAGTTCACTTAGTTCACTATAATTACTTAAAATTCATCTTATCATAACTAGGTTTCTGGGCCAGTCTTCTCAAATATTTGTTTCATTATAAATTTCCTTTTATTTAAAAAACTGTCAATTAGTAATAATACAGGATTAAGAGTAGTTAACAACTGAGAAATCATTGTGTGAGAAAATACAGCATTCAAGAGTAAAATTATAGATAAATATGTTTCTGAATAGACTGAACAGCACAGCCCAACACAATTTGAGTCAAAGAAGCAAGAAAAAACAAGGAAAGGCCACAGGAAGCAAATTATTTTCTTCTATATATATATGCTTAGTCACTCAGTGGTGTCCAACTCTTTTCGACCACATGGACTGCAGCCTTCAAGGCTCCTCTGTCCATGGAGATTCTCCAGGCAAGAATACTGGAATGGGTTGTCGTGCCCTTCCTCCAGGGGATCTTTCCAACCCAGGGATTGAACTCAGGCCTGCATTGTAAGTGGATTCTTTACCGACTGAGCCACCAGAGAAGACATTTTATTCTAATGTCCCTCAAATTGACTATGGAAGTAAAAAGTTTCTACATTAAAAAACATTTATATATATATGGTGGGATGATTTGGGAGAACTGCATTGAAACATGTATAATATCATATATGAAATGAATTGCCGGTCCAAGTTTGATGCATGATACTGGTTGCTTGGGGCTGGTGCACTGGGACGACCCAGAGGGATGATACGGGGAGGGAGGAGGGAGGGGGGTTCGGGATGGGAAACATGTGTATACCTGTGGTGGATTCATGTTGATGTATGGCAAAACCAATACAATATTGTAAAGTAATTAACCTCCAATTAAAATAAACAAATTTATATTTAAAAAAAACATTTATATAAATTACATGAATTTAATTTTCATAAAAGTCAAATATGTTCTGCATAGGACAAAATACATGCATAAGAAACATAACATAGTTGTACGAGGCCACTGAATGTCATGAATATTAGTAACAAATGAAAAATTAAGTATATGACAGACTGAGCAATTACCGACTCAATGGACACAAATTTGAGCAAATTCCAGGAGATAGTTAAGGACAGGGAAACCTGGCATGCTGCAGTCCATGGGGTCACAAAGAGTTGAAAACCACTTAGTGACTGAACAACAACAAGATTGAGCACACATTTTAGTTTAGTATTCTTTTTTTTTAATTTTATTTTATTTTTAAACTTTACATAATTGTATTAGTTTTGCCAAATATCAAAATGAATCCGCCACAGGTATACATGTGTTCCCCACCCTGAACCCTCCTCCCTCCTCCCTCCCCATACCATCCCTCTGGGTCATCCCAGTGCAGTAGCCCCAAGTTTAGTATTCTATAACTCCAAGACTATAAACTACTCTTGAGAGGGTTAGCAAGTAGGAAGGCCAGAGGTCCCCAAGTCACAGGAGGAAACAAACTGCAAGTGGCAGGCAGACTTTTTTCCCCCTTCTCTGTTGAGGAAGCCAGTTCTACCTAACACTAACCTTTTTTTTTTTTTTTCTTTTCTTAAATCTTGGGCTGCTAGCTTTGAAGTGAAGTCGCTCAGTCGTGTCTGACTCTTTGTGACCCCACGGACTGTAGCCTACTGGGCTCCTCCGTCCATGGGATTTTCCAGGCAAGAGTACTGGAGTGGGTTGCCATTTCCTTCTCCAGAGGATCTTCCCAACCCAGGGATCGAACCCGGGTCTCCCACATTGTAGGCAGATGCTTTACCGTCTGAACTACAAGGGAAGCCCTTGACTCAACAAATCAATATTCATCTCAATTGTTTTATGGCCGAGTATGACGCACCTTTTACCATTCTAGCTCAACAATTCATATTGTGGGAGAGGGGCCTGATGAAACTCCCTCAGTCTTGAGGTGTCTCTCTTATCTAATTAGGAGCTCACTGCAGTCTTCAGTCCATTTGGTTGCAAAGATCTGGACATGACTGAGCAACTTTCACTCACTCACTAACAGGCATAAAACACCTTGCTAAAGACTAGCAAGTGGGCACTCTTTCTGTCTCCTTCTAATGTCTGTGTTGGAAGCTTTCCCTATCTCTATTGTAATGTAATAAAACTTTGCTACATAAAAAGCTCTGAGTAGTCAAGCCTTGTCTCTGGCCCCAGATCAAAACTGTCTCCTCTGGGGGTCATGAATCCCGACATAGCACACAGCTCACAAACCACAACCTTTCAATCTTAGTATATACAAATGATAAATGACATATAGAGTTTTGTATAGGAATTCTTGTGCTTCTGGTTGGCACATCATCTACTCTTTAATATGTGAAATTAATACAGACAGTTGTGAGAAGCTGTGGGAAAAAATGTACTTACAAAAGTGGTACAAAAGTGGTACAAAAGTGAATTCAACAGTTAATGCACATGTTCAACAACAAAAGGTATTTTAACACTATAGAACTTAGTAAGAATATTAGCTTCAACAGTAGCTGTTAAGCACCAGAGTCACATAAGTTACAACAGAATGGGCAAATATTGCCTGAGTAACATTCTACTGTTAAAGCTGAAACAGAGTTAAGGCCATTATAGTTCAAACACAGGATACAAATCTTTTGGAGTCATGTCTGTATTTGAAATATGTGACTTTTCTTCAAACTTGTGGTCTTAAATTTCTGTTTGACAAAATCCAAAAGGAAAATGTAGAAGAAATCAATACAGTAGAGGTTATATTAAATAAGAGTAGCATACAAAGCTATAATTTAATGAATTAAAGAAAGCCAAAACACTAAAATTGTAAAACTTACTTGTTACTTGTTGGAACCAGCGCTACACTAGGAGTTAGGTAATACATACAATTATTTTCAAGTAGATTACTTTACTTTGCTCTAACATGTTCTTTTCACCAGTGCACCGTTAAACTAGTAAAAAACTCTACATAAGTATTAGTATATTCCCTTAGTAGGGCTTCCCTGGTAGCTCAGTCAGTAAAGAATTTGCCTGGAGTGCAGGAGACCTGGGTTTGATCCCTGGATTGGGAAGATCCCCTGGAAAAGGAAATGGCAACCCACTCCAGTATTTTTGCCTGGAAAATCCTATAGACTGGGGAGCCTGGTGGGCTACAGTCAATGGGGTCACAAAAGTCAGACACAACTTAGCAACTAAACCACATCTCCTTACAAGAGTAGCACACACTACTGCTACCTGCAAAGTCATCACTCTTGAATAACTTAGTGAGTGAAAGTAAATAAAAAGCATAGAAGTAATATATTAAGGGGAAATATTGGGAATTACAAGACACATGCAGTCCAACTCTTTTAATCAATCAGCCAGTTTGCTAACAAGAGATGATTACCATTGAGGAAGGTTGTATGGAGTGGGAATGTGGTCACCAGTGACCTCTGTCTTATCTGTGGCTGTGATATAGCCATACTGTAATTCCAAGAATCAAAATATTTTTTGCCCTTTCGGCAATCATTTCCTTAAAAAATCTGAACCTCTAGGCTTTTGTCTCAGGATACCTTGCTTTTAATTTTGTTTCTTCAGCTTTCTCTGGACTAGTCACTTTATCTTCCATTTATTTCTGCTCCTCCATGGAGGCTGTCTCAGGGACTTCCATGAACACACTTCTCACTATGTGGAGGAGACACCAGAAAGAGAAGCAGTTACCAGGTAATCGAGCCTGCCCAGCTGCCTGGTTGCCTCAGGTCTGCTGGACTCCTGCCCAACTCCCCAAGCATTTGACTGGGCCACCTCTACCCATCTCCATTTTCATTTCTAATTTTAATGATTTGAGTCCTTTCCCTTCTTTTCTTGATGAGTCTGACTATCAATTTTGTTTAGTTTGATGAGTGAGTAGCCATTTCCTTCTCCAGGGGATCGTCCTGACCCAAGGATCGAACCTAGGTTTCTTGCATTGCAGGTAGACTCTTTACTGTCTGAGCCACAAAGGAAGCCCAACCAGCTTTTAGTTGTATTGATCTTTGCCATTATTTTCCTCACTTCTATTTCATTTATTTCTGCTCTTATTTTCCTCTTTCCTCCTACTAACGTTGGGTTTTGTTTGATCTTTATTCTCCGATAGCTTTAGGTGTAAGATTGTTCTTGTTCTTCAGTCACAAAGTCATGTCTGACTCTGCAACCCCATGAACTGCAGCACGACAGACTTCCTTGTCCTTCACAATCTCCCTGAGTTGCTCAAACACATCTCCATTGAGTCAGTGATGCCATCCAATCATCTCTTATCTTCTGTTGCCCCCTTCTCCTCCTTCCCTCAATATTTCCCATCATTAAGGTCTTTTCAAGTGAATAAGCTCTTTGCAGTGGTCAGGGCAAAGAAATATAGGAAAACAATAAAATGAGAAAGACTAGAGATCTCTTCAAGAAAATTAAAGAGACCAAGGGAACATTTCATGCAAAGATGGGCACAATAAAGGACAGAAATGGTATGGACCTAACAGAAGCAGAATATATTAAGATGACTTGGTGAGAATACACAGAAGAACTATATGAAAAAGATCTTCATGACCTAGATAAACAGGATGATGTGATCACTCATCTAGAACCAGACATCCTGGAATGCAAAGTCAAGTGGGCCTTAGGAAGCATCACTATGAACAAAGCTGATGAAGGTGATGAAATTCCAGTTGAACTATTTCAAATCCTAAAAGATGATGCTGTGAGAGTGCTGCATTCAATATGCTAGCAAATCTGGAAAACTCAGCAGTGGCCACAGGACTGGAAAAGGTCAGTTTTCATTCGAATCCCGAAGAAAGGCAATGCCAAATAATGTTCAAACTACTGCATAATTACACTCATCTCACATGCTAGCAAAGTAATGCTCAAAATTCTCCAAGCCAGGCTTCAACAGTATGTGAACCATGAACTTCCAGATATTCAAGCTGGATTTAGAAAAGCCAGAGGAAGCAGAGAGCAAATTGCCAATATCCATTGGATCATCAAAAAAGAAAGAGAGTTCCAGAAAAACATCTACTTCTGCTCTATTGACTATGCCAAAGCCTTTGACAGTGTGGATCACAACAAACTGTGGAAAATTCTTAAAGAGATGGGAATACCAGATCACCTGACCTGCCTCCTGAGAAATCTGTATGCAGGTCAAGAAGCAACAGTTAGAACTAGACATGAAACAACACACTGGTTCTAAATTGGGAAAGGATTATGTGAAGGCTGTATATTGTCACTGTACTTATTTAACTTATATTCAGAGTACATCATGAAAAATGTTGGATTGGATGAAGTACAAGCTGAAATCAAGATTGACAGGAGAAATATCAATAACCTCAGATATGCAGAGGACACCATCCTTATGGGAGAAAGCAAAGAAAAACTAAAGAGCCTCTTGATGAAAGTGAAAGAGGAGAGTGAAAAAGTTGGCTAAAGATTCAACATTCAAAAAACTAAGATCATGGCATATGGTCCGACCACTTCATGGCAAATAGATGGGGAAACAATGGAAATAGTGACAGATTTATTTTGGGGGGCTCCAAAATCACTGCAGATGGTGACTGCAGCCTTGAAATTAAAAGACGCTTGCTCCTTGGAAAGAAAAGCTATGACCAAACTAGACAGCATATTAAAAAGCAGAGACATTACTTTGCCAACAAAGGTCCATCTAGTCAAAGCTATGGTTTTTCCAGTAGTCAGTTATGGACGTTAGAGTTGGACTATAAAGAAAGCTGAGCACTGAAGAATTGATGCTTTTGGACGGTGGTGTTGGAGAAGACTTTTGAGAGTCCCTTGGACTGCAAGGAGATCCAACCACTCCATCCTACAGTAAATCAACCTTGAATATTCATTGGAAGGACTGATGCTGATGCTGAAACTTGAATAGTTTGGCCACCTGATGTGAAGAACTGACTCATCTGAAAAGATGAGTTTCCAGCTATCTAGAAAATGCACACCTCGTGTTGGAGGGTCACTTCCTATGCCACAGACAAAAATGCAACTTGGAGGAGCACAAGTTATTGCTCCCATAGTACTATTGATAATATCTTCATTTTTAGAGAGTGCAGATATTACTTTTTCCACCCAGGGGTGGGATCCATTGCAAGTTTTTCATATTCCATTAACATGATTCAGTTCAGTTCAGTCAGTCTGGTCCAACTCTTTGTGGCCCCTTGGACTGCAGCATGCCATGCTTCCCTGTCCAGCACCAACTCCCAACTCAAGTTTGAGATTGTACAAACTCATGATGATCAAGTCGGTGATGCCATTCAACCATATCATCCTGTGTCATCCCCTTCTCCTCCTGCCTTCAATCTTTCCCAGCATAAAGGTCTTTTCTAATGAGTCCGCTCTTCACATCAGGTAGTAAAAGTACTGCAGCTTCAGCTTTAGCATTAATCCTTTCAAAGAACATTCAGAACTGATTTCCTTTAGGATCAACTGGTTTGATTTCCTTGCAGTTCAGGGGACTCTCAAAAGTCTCTCCAACACCACAGTTCAAAACCATCAATTCTTTGGCATTCAGCTTTCTTTATGGTCCAACTTTCACATCCATACATGACTACTGGAAAAACCATAGCTTTGACTATACTGACCTTTATCAGCAAAGTAATGCCTCTGCTTTTTTAGTATGCTGTTTAAGTTTGTCAAAACTTTTCTTCCAAGCAGCAGACTTCTTTTAATTTCATGGTTGCAGTCATCATCTGCAGTAATTTTAGAGATCCCTCAAAATAAAGTTTCTCACTGTTTCCATTGTTTCCTCATCTATTTTCCATGAAGTGATGTGACCAGATGCCATGATCTTAGTTTTTTGAATGTTGAGTTTTAAGCCAACTTATTCACTTTCCTCTTTTACCTTCATCAAGAGGCTCCTCAGTTCCTCTTCACTTTCTGCCATAAGAGTCTTATCATCTGCATATCTGAGGTTACTGATATTTCTCCTGGCAATCTTGATTCCAACTTGTGCTTCACCCAGCCCAGCATTTCGCATGATGTACTCTGAATATAAGTTAAATAAGGAGAGTGACAATATACAACCTTGACGTACTCCTTTTTGCCATTTTGATCCAGTGAGTTGTTCCATGTCCAGTTCTAACTGTTGCTTCTTGACCCGCATACAGGTTTCTCAGGAGGCAGGTCAGGTGGTCTGGTATTTCCATCTCTTGAAGAATTTTCCAGAGTTTGTTGTGATCTACAGTCAAAGGCTTTGGCATAGTCGGTGAAGTAGAAGAAGATTTTTTTTCTGAAACTCTCTTGCTTTTTCTATGATCCAACAGATGTTTGCAATTTAATCTCTGGTTCCTCTGCTTTTTGTATATCCAGCTTGAACATCTGGAAGTTCTCGATTCATGTACTGTTGAAGCCTAGCTTGGAGAATATTGAGCATTACTTTGATAGCATGTGAAATGAGTGCAATTGTGCAGTAGTTTGAACATTATATAGCATTGCCTTTCTTTGGGATTGGAATGAAAACTGACATTTTCCAGTCCTGTACCACTGTTGAGTTTTCCAAATTTTCTGGCATATTGAGTGAAGGATTTTAACAGCATTATCTTTTAGGATTTTAATTAGCTCAGTTGGAATTCCATCACCTCCAAAAGCTTTGTTCATAGTGATGCTTCCTAAGGCCCACTTGAATTCACACTCCAGGATGTCTGGCTCTAGGTGAGTGATCACACCCTCTTGGTTATCTGGGTCATTAAGACCTTTTTTGTAGAGTTCTTCTCTGTATTCTTGTCATCTCTTCTTCATATCTTCTGTTTCTGTTAAGTCCTTGCCATTTCTGTTCTTTTGGTGTCCATATTTGCTTAAAATGTTCCCTTGGTAGCTCCAATTTTTTTAATTTTATTAATTTTTTATTAATTAATTTATTTTAATTGGAGGATAATTACTTTACAATATAGTGATGATTTTTGCCATACATTGACATAAATCAGCCACAGGTTTACATGTGTCCCCCCATCCTGAAGTCATTCCCACCTCCCTCCCCACCCCATCCCTTGCATTGTCCCTGGGCACTGGCTTTGGTTGACCTGCTTCATGCATCAAACTTGAACTGGTCATCTATTTTACATATGGTAATATACATGTTTCAATGCTATTCTCTCAAATCATCCCACTCTTGCCTTCTGCCATAGAGTCCAAAAGTTTGCTCATTACATCTTCGTCTCTTTTGCTGCCTTGCATATATGATAATTGTTACTGTCTTTCTAAGTCCATATATATGCATTAATATACAATATTTGTGTTTCTCTTTCGGACTTACTTCACTCTGTATAATAGGCTACAGTTTCATCCACCCCATTAGAACTGACTCAAATGCATTTATTTTTATAGCTGAGTAATATTCCATTGTGTATATGTACCACAACTTCCTTATCCATTCATCTGCTGATGGACATCTAGGTTGCTTCCATGTCCTAGCTATTATAAATAGTGCTGCAATGAACATTGGGGTACATGCTGCTAGGTTGCTTCAGTCGTGTCCGACTCTGTGCGACCCCATAGACAGCAGCCCACCAGGCTCCCCCGTCCCTGGGATTCTCCAGGCAAGAACATTGGAGTGGGTTGCCATTTCCTTCTCCAATGCATGAAAGTGAAAAGTGAAAGTGAAGTCGCTCAGTCATGTCCGACTCTTCGCGACCCCATGGACTGCAGCCTACCAGGCTCCTCCGTCCATGGGATTTTCCAGGCAAGAGTACTGGAGTAGGGTGCCAGTGCCCTCTCTGTGGGGTACATGTGTCACTTTCAAATCTGGTTTCCTTGATGTGTATGCCCAGGAGTGGGATTGCTGGGTCGTATGGTAGTTCTATTACCAGTTTTTAAAGGCATCTCCACATTGTTCTTCATAGAGGAGCTGAGAACTTATATATGTATAAGCTGGATTTAGAAAATGCAGAGAAATGAGAGATCAAATTGCCAACCTCCGTTAGATAATAGAAAAATCAAGGGAGTTCCAAGAAAATCTACTTCTGACTCAGTGACTACACTAAAGCCTTTGATGATGTAGATCACAACAAACCATGGAAAACTCTTAAACAGATGGAATACCAGACCACCTTACCTCCTTCATGAGAAACCTGTATGTAAGACAAAAAGCAACAGTTATAACGGGACATGGAACAATGGACTGGTTTAATTTGGAGAAAGGAGTATATCAAGGCTGTCACCTTGCTTATTTAACATATATGCTAAATATATCATGTAGAATGCTGGGTGATTCACAAGGTTGAATCAATATTGCCAGGAGAAATATCAATAACCTTAGACATGCAGATGATACCACCCTAATGGCAGAAAATGAAGAGGAACTTCAGAGCCCTTTGATGAGGATGAAAGAAGAGAGTTAAAAAGCTGGCTTAAAACAACATTCAAAAAACTAAGATCATGGCATCCCTTCCTGTCACTTCATGGCAGATAGAAGGGGAAAACATGGAAGCAGTGACAGATTTTATTTTCTTGTGCTCCAAAATCACTGCACGTAACTATAGCCATGAAATTAAAAGACAGTTGCTCCTTGGAAGAAAAACAAGATAGCATATTAAGAAGCAGAGTCATCCCTTTGTTGACTAAGGTCTGTATAGTCAAAGTTATGGTTTTTCTAATAGTTATACAGAGGTGTGAGAAGGAAGGCTGAGGGCCGAAGAATTGATACTTCAGAACTGTGGTGCTGGAGGAGATTCTTGAGAGTCCCTTGGACAGTAAGGAGATCAAAACAGTCAATCCTAAAGGATATCAACCCTGAATATTCACTGGAAGGGTTGATGCTGAAATTCCAATACTTGGTCAGCTGATGTGAAGAGTTGACCTATTGGAAAAGACCCTAAAGCTGGGAAAGATTGAGGGCAGGAGGAGAAGGGGGCAACAGAGCATGAGATGGTTGGATGGCAGCACTGATTCAATGGATATTAGTTTGAGCAAACTCTGGGAGACAATGAAGGACAGGGAAGCCTGACATGCTGCAGTTTGTGGGGTCACAGATAGTCAGAGATGACTTAGCAATTGAACAACAACAATTGGTCATATTGTTTAAAAATATTTTTCCCAAACAGTAGGTTGTCTTTTCATTTTGCCTATGGTTTCCTTTGCTGTGCAACGGTTTTTAACTTTAATTATGTACCATTTATTTGTTTTGTTTTATTTCCCTTACTTTCGGAGTTCAGATCAGATCAGTCACTCAGTCGTGTCCGACTCTTTGCGACCCCATGAATTACAGCACGCCAGGCCTCCCTGTCCATCACCAACTCCCGGAGTTCACTCAGACTCACGTCCATCGAGTCAGTGATGCCATCCAGCCATCTCATCCTCTGTCGTCCCCTTCTCCTCCTGCCCCCAATCCCTCCCAGCATCAGAGTCTTTTCCAATGAGTCAACTCTTCGCATGAGGTCGCCAAAGTACTGGAGTTTCAGCCCCAGCATCATTCCTTCCAAAGAAATCCCAGGGCTGATCTCCTTCAGAATGGACTGGTTGGATCTCCTTGCAGTCCAAGGGACTCTCAAGAGTCTTCTCCAACACCACAGTTCAAAAGCATCAATTCTTCGGCACTCAGCCTTCTTCACAGTCCTCTCACATCCATACATGACCACAGGAAAAACCATAGCCTTGACTAGATGAACCTTTGTTGGCAAAGACCCAAATAAATATTGCTGTGATTAATATTGAAGTGTATTCTGCCTAAATTTTTCTCTAGGAGTTTTATAAATTTTTATGAAGTTTTAATAAATTTATAAGCTTTCTAAATTTATTCTCTAGGAGTATCCAGTCTCCCATATAGATCTTTAATGCATTTTTGTTTATTTGTGTTTATGGTGTTAGGTGGTGGTTTAGTCACTAAGTCATGTCTGACTCTTGCGACCCCATGGACTTTAGCCTGCCAGGCTCCTCTGTCCATGGGATTCTCCAGGGAAGAATACTGGAGTGGGTTGCCATTTCCTTCTCCAGGGGATCTTCCAGGAATCAAACCTGGGTCTCCTGCATTGCAGGCAGATTCTTTACCGACTGAGCTACAAGGGAAGATCCTATGGTGTTAGAGAATGTCCTAATTTCATTTTCTAAATGTATCTGTCCAGATTTCCCAGCCTCACTTTCTGAAGGGACTATCTTTTATCCACTGTATATTCTTGATTCCTTTGTCATAGATTAATTGACCAGAAGTGTGTGGGTTTATTTCTGAGCTCTCTATGATATCCCACTGATCTATGTGTCTGTTTTTGTGTCAATACTAGTACTGTTTAGATGACAGTATCATTGTCTGAATTCAGGAAGTGTGGTTCATTGAGCTCTATTTTTTCTCAAGATCACTTTGGGTATTTGAGGCATTATAATTTTTAAATATAATATATTTTTCAATATAATTTTTAAAAATTATTTTAGTTCTGTGAAAAATGTCACTGGTGTTTTGATAGAGATTGGATTCATTCTGGAGATTGCCTTGGGTAATATGGTCATTTAAACCACATTTATTCCTTTAACCAAAGAACATGATATATCTTTCGATCTATTAATTTTGTCTTCAATTTCTTTCATGGATATGTTATGGTTGTCAGAGCATAGGTCTTTTTCCTTCTTTGGTAAGTTTATTGTTAGGTATTTTGTTCTATTTATGCAATGGGAAATAGAATTTTTCAATTATTCTCTTTTTTGGTAATTTGTTTTCAGTGTATAAATACATGACAGATTTCTGTATGTGAATATTCTATCCTGCATTTGACTGAATACATTGATGAGATGTAGTTTTCTGGTGACCTCTTTAGAACTTTTCTCTGTATAGTATTATGTTATCTGGAGATAGCTACCATTTCACTTCTCCCTTTCCAATTTGAATTCAATTTATTTCTTTTTCTTCTCTGATTGTTGTGGTTAGGACTTCCAAACTATGTTGAATAAAAGTGATTTAAGAGAATAGCATTGAAACTTATACATTACCATATGTAAAACAGATATCCAGTGGAAGTTTGATATATGACATAGGGAAACCAAAGCCAGTGCTCTGTGTAAAACTGAAGGATGGGGTGGAGAGGGAGGACAGAGGGGTTTCAGGAGGGAGAGAACATATATGCCTGAGGCCAATACATGTTGATGTATGGCAGAGGCCATCAGAATATTGTTATTATTCTCCTATTAAAACAAATAAATCTTTTTTTTTTACAAATAAATCTTAAAAACAGATAACAACTAAGACCTGCTGCATCCTACAGAGAACTATATTAAATACCATGCAACAACTTATAACAGAAAATAATCTGAAAAAGAAGATATATGTGTGTGTGTGTGTGTATGTGTGTGTATATATATATATATATATATATATATATATATATATATACACATATATATATCAGTTCAGTTCAGTCACTCAGTTGTGTCCCATTCTTTGTGACCCCATGAATCTCAGCACGCCAGGCCTCCCTGTCCATCACCAACTCCCGGAGTTTACACAAACTCATGTCCATCGAGTTGGTGATGCCATCCAGCCATCTCATCCTCTGTCATCCCTTTCTCCTCCTTCCTTCAATCTTTCCCAGCATCAGGGTCTTTTCAAATGAATCAGCTCTCTGCATTAGGTGGCCAAAGTACTGGAGTTTCACCTTCAACAGCAGTCCTTCCAATGAACACCCAAGACTGATCTCCTTTAGGATGGACCAGTTGGATCTCCTTGCAGTCCAAGGGACTCTCAAGAGTCTTCTCCAACACCACAGTTCAAAAGCATCAATTCTTCAGTGCTCAGCATTCTTTATAGTCCAACTCTCACATCCATACTTGACTACTGGAAAAACCATAGCCTTGACTAGACGGACCTTTGTTGGCAAAGTAATGTCTCTGCTTCTTAATGTGCTGTCTAGGTTGGTCATAACTTTCCTTCCAAGGAGCAAGCATCTTTTAATTTTATAACTGCAATCACCATCCACAGTGATTTTGGAGCCCAGAAAAATAAAGTCTGACACTGTTTCCACTGTTTCCCCATCTATTTGCCATGAAGTGATGGGACCAGATGCCATGATCTTAATTTTCTGAATATTGAGCTTTAAGCCAACTTTTTCACTCTCCTCTTTTACTTTCATCAAGAGGCTCTTTAGTTCTTATTCACTTTCTGCCATAAGGGTGGTGTCATCTGCATATCTGAGGTTATTGATATTTCTCCCGGCAATCTTGATTCCAGCTTGTGCTTCTTCCAGCCCAGCGTTTCTCATGATGTACTCTGCATATATGTTAAATAAGCAGGGTGACAAAATACAGCCTTGACGTACTCCTTTTCCAATTTGGAATCAGTCTGTTGTTCCATGTCCAGTTCTAACTGTTGCTTCCTGACCTGCATATAGGTTTCTCAAGAGGCAGGTCAGGTGGTCTGGTATTCCCATCTCTTTCAGAATTTTCCACAGTTTATTGTGATCCACACTGTCAAAGGCTTTGGCAAAGCCTATAAAGCAGTAATACATGTTTTTCTGGAACTCTCGCTTTTTCGATGATCCAGCAGATGTTGGAAATTTGATCTCTTGTTCCTCTGCCTTTTCTAAAACCAGCTTGAACATCTGGAAGTTCACAGTTCACGTATTGCTGAAGCCTGGCTTGGAGAATTTTGAGCATTACTCTACTAGTGTGTGAGATGAGTGCAATTGTGCAGTTAATATTCAGTTAATATTTGTCTTATTTACCTGAAACAAGTATCATTAGATAAAAAGTTTAATTGCATTCATTAAATTCTATTCAGTGTTAAATAAATATAAGGTGCCAGTTCATAGCAAACACCCTCTTCCAACAACACAAGAGATGACTCTACACATGGATATCACCAGATGGTCAATACTGAAATCAGATTGATTATATTCTCTTCAGCCAAAGATGGAGAAGCTCTATACAGTCAGCAAAAAAAGACCAGAAGCTGACTGTGGCTCAGATCAGGAACTCCTTATTGCCAAATTCAGACTTAAATTGAAGAAAGTAGGGAAAATCACTAGACCATTCAGGTATGACCTAAATCAAATCCCTTATGATTATACAGTGGAAGTGACAAATAGATTCCAGGGATTAGACCTGATAGACAGAGTCTGTGAAGAACTATGGACAGAGGTTCATGACATTGTACAGGAGCCAGCGATCAAGACCATCCCCAAGATAAAAAATGCAAAAAGGCAAAATGGTTGCCTGAGGAGGCCTTGAAAATAGCTTTGAAAAGAAGAGAAGCCAAAGGCAAAGGAGAAAAGGAAAGATAAACCCATTTGAATGCAGAGTTCCAAAAAATACCAAGGAGAGATAAGAAAGCCTTCCTTAGTGATAAATGCAAGGAAATAGAAGACAATAATAGAATGGGAAAGACTAGAGATCTTTTCAAGAAAATGATACCAAGGGAACATTTCATGCAAAGATGGGTACAATAAAGGACAGAAATGGTATGGACCTAACAGAAACAGAAGATATTAAGAAAACGTGACAAGAATACACAGAAGAACTATACGAAAAAGATCTTCATAACCTAGATAACCAGAATCGTGTGATCACTCACCTATAACCAGACATCCTGGAATGCAAAGTCAAATGGGCCTTAGGAAGCATTACTATAAACAAAGCTAGTGGAGGCAATGGAATTCCACTTGAGCTATTTCAAATCCTAAAAGATGATGCGGTGGAAGTGTTTCACGCAATATGCCAGCAAATTTGGAAAACTCAGCACTGGCCACAGGGCTGGAAAAGGTCAGTTTTCATTCCAATCCCAAAGAAAGGCAGTGCCAAAGAATGTTCAAAATACTGCACAATTTAACTCGTCTCACATGCTAGCAAAATAATGCTCAAAATATTCCAGATATTCAAGCTGGATTTAGAAAAGCTAGAGGAAGCAGTGCAGAAAGCAATGGCACCCCACTCCAGTACTCTTGCTTGGCAAATCCCATGGACGGAGGAGCCTGGTAAGCTGCAGTCCATGGGGTCGCTAAGAGTTGGACACGACTGAGTGACTTCACTTTCACCTTTCACTTTCATGCATTGGAGAAGAAAATGGCAACCCACTCCAGTGTTCTTGCCTGGAGAATACCAGGGACGGGGGAGCCTGGTGGGCTGCTGTCTCTGGGGTCGCACAGAGTCGGACACGACTGAAGCGACTTAGCAGCAGCAGCCACAGCAGAAGAAGCAGAGATCAAATTGCCACCATCTGTTGGATCATCGAAAAAGCAAGAGAGTTCCAGAAAAACATCTCTTTCTGCTTTATTGACTATGCAAAAGCCTTTGACTTTGTGGATCACAACAAACTGGAAAATCCTTAAAGAGATGGGAATACAAGATCACCTTACCTGCCTCTTGACAAATCTGTATGCAGGTCAAGAAGCAACAATTAGAACTAGACATGGGACAACAGACTGGTTCTAAATCAGAAAAGGAGTATGTCAAGGCTGTATATTATCACCCTGCTTATTTAACTTATATGCAGAGTACATCATGTGAAATGGCAGGCTGGATGAAGAACAAGCTGGAATCAAGATTGCCAGGAGAAGTATCAATAACCTTAGATACACAGATGACACCACCCTTATGGGAGAAAGTGAAGAAGAACTAAAGACAGTCTTGATGAAAGTGAAAGAGAGTGAAAAAGTTGGAGTAAAACTCGACATTCAGAAAACTAAGATCATGGCATCTGGTCCCATGACTTGATGGCAAATTGTTAGGGAAACAATGGAAACAGTGAGAGACTTTATTTTGGGGACCTCCAAAATCACTGCAGACAGTGACTGCAGCCATGAAATTAAAAGACGCTTTCTCTTGGAAGAAAAGCTGTGACCAACCTAAACGGCATATTAAAAAGCAGAGACATTACTTTGCCAACAAAGGTCCATCTAGTCAAAACTATGGTTTTTCCAGTAGCCATGTATGGATGCGAGAGTTGGGCTATAAAGGAAGCTGAGCGCTAGAGAATTGATGGTTTTGAACTATGGTGTTGGAGAAGACTCTTGAGAGTCCCTTTCACTGCAAGGAGATCAAACCAGTCACTTCTAAAGGAAATCAGTCCTGAATATTAATTGTAAGAGGTGATGCTGAAGCTGAATACGTTGGCCAACTAATGTGAAGAACTGACTCATTGGAAATGACCCTGATGCTGGGAAAGACTGAAGGCAGGAGAAGAGGATGACATAGCATGAGATGGTTGGATGGCATCACCGACTCAGTGGACATGAGTTTGATCAGGCTCTGGGAGTTGGTGATGGACAGGGAAGCCTGGTGTGCTGCAGTCCATGGTACCTCAAAGAGTCAGACATGACTGAGTGACTGAACTGAACTGAACTGAATTCATATATATGTATATATAGATAAATATATCTGTACTAAGGGGTATGTATTTGTACTACATGTATTGGTACTGATACTTAGGGAAAAAAAATATCTGAATATTTGTATTATTGTAACCTCTACCTGAATATTTGTCTTGTTGCAACCCCAACCCGAATCATAAATATTTTTCTAATCCTGATTCTGATGTATCCTGTCCTCTTATTTAGATTAAAATTTTGCTACTTTTCACTAAATTTTTGCTACTTTTCATTCTAGGGTTTTGCAAATTTTATGGATTCTAAACATGGATTTAAGAATTCCTTAATTTTAGGTTTCCCTTTATGTCTGTAAACTTCACAATATTCAAAGACTTCAATATACTTTCAAACCTTATTGACTCTACCAAACCAGGTTTCATTACCTAGTTTTACACGTGAGGTAATTGAGGCTTAGAAAGGTGGAATGATTTACTCAAGCTCCCATTATGAGTGAGAAGCAGAATTGGCATTTGAACCCATGTCAGTAGATTCCCACAATCTTGGTTTTAAGAGTGTGATTTAAGAAGAAGAAAGTTATACTACTTTAGGTCCAGGTATTAGTGCTATCTCAACAAAGCAAAAATGTTTTCCAAAAATAAATATGCTGATGTATTGAAATTTGAACTTTCAATAAAATCAATTTCTAACCTATGCATTTCTTTCTTTAAACTGTACTGCTATCAATAAAATGTCTTCCTTGTTAGATTTACTTACATAGGAATTCATCTTCCATTTTGAAACTCTTTTGAAACTTTTGTTTGAAAAACAGAGCATTCTCTGTGTGGACAAAAACTGTTGCCTGTCACTTCAATAAACAAAAAATGTTGCCTTCCATTCCCTTGAACAAAAGATATTTTGGCCATCAAGCCATCAGTCACTGAGCTGCCCCTGATAGTATACTCTGAGGGGCATTCAAGATGGAGATAAAGAGGATACTGGCCCTAGATAGTTAAGATGTGAACCCAGACTCCTGCATCTTACCATCTTTGGAAAGGCAAAAAAAAAAAAAAAATCATTAACTTGAGATGTATATATTGTGATTAGCAACAATCTTTGAATGTTTTACTACATTTTTTTTTTCAGCAAAAAAAAAAATCCTATATTACTTGGCTCCTCCCTTATCCCTTTGGAATAGTTTCTTAGAACTATCTGAGAGGCTTTATCCTGAGCTGTAGTATTCAGGAAGGCATTAAATAAAACATAATTCTCAACTTCTAGGTGCTTTTTTTTTTTTTTTTCAGTCATCAGTTTTGGCAACCACAAAGGGAAACAAGCAGATTTCTCTCTTTCATCTGAACTCTATGAGGAATCAAAGCTTTGGTACCAGCAGAAGCCCTCTTGTGCCTGCTCACCTCCTTGGAGAGTCCAAATTAATTTGGGTGAGTTTCCCTTGGACCTTGGATCTCCTGTTATTGGCTGGTGATCCTAAGTTTTATTCAATATTATTAAACTCCTCACTGGATGAGTAGATTTTCCTTGAAACGTAGTTTCAAGAAGAAGTACTTGAGTACCTCTGAGTTGGGAATCCTCAGCCAAAATATGCTGGGAAGATTTTGCTCATTTGAAAGACACCAAGTGGGTTATCATCAGTGGGTTATCATCATCCCAGAGACACTGGGAATATTTTATTATGTTACATAAAGAATTTATACTTACAATAACTTGCTTAACTGAGAATTAAAGTAAATCTCACCTAAAAATAGCTTAATTAGGATTCCTTTGACATACTAAAATTACTTTTTAAAATTTTCTTGCTTGTTCAGCTAGAAAAAATCCAGTTTGATAAAATGTCTTTTCAGAATTTTGACCTTAAAAGAGCAAAAGCCCTTCTACAGGGAACTTGAACTTCTCTCTGTATGTCTTTTAGATGTAGATGTCTAGCTGATCAGATGTTCTAACTGATCTTCCTTTAGATGTAGATGTTCTAACTGATCAGTAGAAGATCTAACTTATCTTCCTATGAAAAGCTTTGTCACTGCAATGCAGACGGTACATATTGTGCATTTTTGGCAGCAAGGCAAACAGACTGAGATTATGAGCAGTCTTTGGCTGGCTGTGACAACTCTCTGAGGCCTTTGACAACTTCACCTTCATGCATCTGCCTGTACAATGAGACTTTTTCTTTCTAAGACTGTTTTGAGAAGTAAACTTTCTAGATTTTCCTTTGCACTCTTTTGTTTGGATGCCCCTCATGTCTTACTGGTTTGAGTCAATATTAAGATACTATTTGTCAATGGGCAGATGATGGATTCTTTAAATTGGAGAAACTTTTAAACTGGTAAATTTTTAAAGAGTTTTCTGTTTTATTGGTATCTATTTTAAAAATAAAAACAAATTAGAAAGTGTATAAAAAATATGTAAGAGCTAACTTAAGAACTACCTTGCTGTCATTGTTCAGTTTCCAAGTCGTTTCTGACTCTTTGTGATCCCATGGACAGCACAGCACACCAGGCCTCCTTGTCCCTCACCATCTCCCAGAGTTTGCCCAAGTTCATGTTCATTGAATCAGTGATGCCATCCAACTATCTTATCCTCTGCTGCCCTCTTCTCCTGCTGCCTTCAATCTTTCCCAGCATCAGGGTCTTCCAGTGAGTCAACTGTTCATATCAGGTGGCCAAATTATTGGAGCTTCAGCTTCAGCATCAGTTCTTCCAATGAGTATTCAGGGTTGATTTCCTTTAGGACTGACTGGCTTGATCTCCTTGCTGTCCAACAGACTCTAAAGAATCTTCTCCAGCAACACAGTTAAAAAGCTTCAATTCTTTGGCACTCTGCCTTCTTTATGGTCCAACTTTCACATGCATACTTGACTAACCAAGAACTACCTTAGGCTAAAACAAACAAAAATAACAAGGAAAAAATTGTTTGGGATGCCTTACTTGTGGTTTTGGTTTCACCTTAATGTGTCTTACAGATGCTAATTGAAACATTGGTTAATTACAGCTCATGTGGCTCAATATTAAAAAAATCCAATCAAAAAATGAGGGAAGATCTAAATAGACATTTCTCCAAAGAAGACATATGGATGACCAAAAAGCACATGAAAAGATGCTCAACATCACTCATTATTAGAGAAATGCAAATCAAAACTCCAATAAGGTATCACCTCACACAGGATAAAATGGCCACCATCAAAAACTCTATACACAAAAAATGCCGGAGAGGATGTGGAGAATAAAAAGAAGATGCGGTACATGCAATAGAATATTACTCAGTAATAAAAAGAACAAAATAATGCCATTTGCATCAACATAAATGGACCTAGAGATTTTCATACTGAGTGAAGTAAGTCAGACAGAGAAAGGCTAATATCATATGATATTGCTTATATATGGAATCTTAAAAAAGGGGAGTACAAATAAACTTACTTACAAAACAGAAGCAGAGACACAGATGTAGCAAGCAATCTTGTGGTTACCAGGTGATAAGCTGGGGGGAGGGATAAATTGTGAGTTTGAGACTGACATATACACACTACTATATATAAAATATATAACTAACAATAACCTGCCATATAGCACAGGGAACTCTATTCAGTACTCTGTAATGGCCTACATAGGAAAAGAATCTTTTAAAAAAGAGTGGAATTGTTTATACATATAATTGATTCACTTTGTTGTACACTTGAAAATAAAATAACATGGTAAATTAACTATAATAAAAATTTTAAAAACATCATTGGTCAATTAATGCTAACTAGAGTGATTAACAGAAAAAAAAAGATGAGAGAAAGTCTATAGACTTCTTCCCAAAAGATGGAAAATTTTTAATTGAACTATAATTGATTTACAAAATTGTGTTAATCAAATTAAAGATTGACAAAAGGGCCTGAGTCCCTTGATTCAATCCCTCACTTGAGGAACCCAAAGCCTTTGTATAAAAATAGATAAAATGGCTGGGGGATAAAAAGGAAAGCTTCTAGGACTTCTTGTGGGACCAAAGCTTGTTGATAGGCTCTTAATGAAAACTAAAGGTATAAAAGTTGACAAGACTGAGATGAAAGTTCTGCTTAGTCATTCAGTCATGTCCAACTCTTTGTGACCCCATTGTAGCCTACCAGGCTCCTCTGTTCATGGAATTTTCCAGGCAAGAATACTGGAGTAGGTAGCCATTTCCTTCTCAATGGGATTTCCCCAGCCCAGGCATCTCTTGTGTCTCCTGTATTGGCAGGCAGAGTCTTTCCCACTGTGCCACCAGGAAGCCCATATTGAAACTGGCTTTGAATAAAATGATTACATCTATTTCACCCAATTTTATCATGGAATAGACATTATATCTCATTGGGGAATGCTTCCCCTGCCTGGAATTATAAGACAGGGCATATAAATCTGTCCCTCAGACAGTCTTGATTAAACATACTAAAAGAATCAACAGGGTTAACTGAGTCTGCACAATATGAAATAAAAACTGGGAGCTAATATCCAGGGGCTAGTAAAAATAGTAATAGAGATTTTTGCTCTGGGTATAAACTATGTGTTCAGAAAGAGGGCCATTGTTGAATGCCTTGTTCAACCCTTTGAAGGCATGGTAAATTGAACCTAAAGTTCTAGAACATAAAACACTTGATGGGGAGTCTTCAAGATAGCAGAGGAGTAAGACGTGGAGATCAACTTCCTCACAACAAATACATCAAAAACACATCTGCATGTGGAAGACCTCCTAAAGAACACCTACTGAATGCTGGCAGAAGATCTCAGACTTCCAAAAATGCAAGCTAATCTCCACCCAATGGGGTAGCACGAAAGAAATAAGTGAAAAAGAGACAAAAGAATTGGGATGGGACATATGCCTCTAAGAGGGAGCTGTGAAAGAGGAAAATTTTCCATACACTCAGAAAGCCCCTCGCTGGTAGCTTAGCTTATGGTGTTTGGTGAATGGTATTTCTGGATGTGTGGGCTTTGAAGGAGAAGATTTAACTCTGGGATCAAAGACATGGTCTCAGTCTCCCAGAGCTTTTTGTAATAGAGATTTCATTAAAGTAAAAATAACAGAAAAAGCTTCTGACATAGACATCAGAAGGGGTAGAAAGATCACCTGTCTCATTAGTTTAAGTAGAGTATTGTCTACTTTTTCTGATAGCTGCTGAAGATAAATAAAAGGAATGCCTCAAGTTTGTGAAAATTTTGTCTAGACCTTTTCCCATAACATATATTCTCGGATGACCTCAGCATGAGATTAGCCAGAAAGAAAGGGTTAACCCAGAGCTCAAGGCTGTGGTTTTACCTGGATGTTCTCCTATAACATGCATTTTGAGATAACATTGGCCCAAGACTAGCCAGGGACAATGTGATCTGAGCAGCACGTCTCTGGCTGAGATATACTGTTTGTAATCATTAGATCTGATAGACAGAGTACCTGATGAACTATGAACGGATGTTCATAACATTGTACAGGAGACAGGGATCAAGACCATCCCCATGGAAAAGAAATGCAAAAAAGCAAAATGGCTGTCTGAAGAGGCCTTACAAATAGCTGTGAAAAGAAGAGAAGTGAAAAGCAAATGAGAAAAGGAAAGATATAAGCATCTGAAGAGTTACAAAGAATAGCAAGGAGAGATAAGAAAGCCTTCCTCAGTGATCAATGCAAAGAAATAGAGGAAAATAATAGAACGGGAAAGACTAGAGATCTCTTCAAGAAAATTAGAGATACCAAGGGAACATTTCATGTGAAGATGGGCTCAATAAAGGAGAGAAATGGTATGGACCTAACAGAAGCAGAAGATATTAAGAAGAAGTGGCAAGAATACACAGAACTGTACAAAAAAGAGCTTCATGATCAAGATTATCACGATGGTGTGATCACTCACCTAGGGCCAGACATACTGAAATGTGAAGTCAAGTGGCCTTAGGAAGCATCACTACGAACAAAGCTAGTGGAGGTGATGGAATTCCAGTGGAGCTATTTCAAATCCTGAAAGATGATGCTGTGAAAGTGCTGCACTCAACATGCCAGCAAATTTGGAAAACTCAGCAGTGGCCACAGGACTGGAAAAGGTCAGTTTTCATTCCAATCGCAAAGAAAGGCAATGCCAAAGAATGCTCAAACTACTGCACAATTGCACTCATCTTACATGCTAGTAAACTAATGCTCAAAATTCTCCAAGCCAGGCTTCAGCAGTATGTAAACCGTGAAATTCCAGATGTTCAGGCTGGTTTTAGAAAAGGCAGAGGAATCAGAGATCAAATTGCCAACATCCACTGGATCACTGAAAAAGCAAGAGTTCCAGAAAAACACCTATTTCTGCTTTATTGACTATGCCAAAGCCTTTGACTGTGTGGATCACAATCAACTGTGGAAAATTCTGAAAGAGACGGGAATACCAGACCACCTGATCTGCCTCTTGAGAAATTTGTATGCAGGTCAGGAAGCAACAGTTAGAACTGGACATGGAACAACAGACTGGTTCCAAATAGGAAAGGAGTACGTCAAGGCTGTATTTTGTCACCCTGCTTATTTAACTTATACACAGAGTACATCATGAGAAACGCTGGGCTGGAAGAAGCACAAGCTGGAATCAAGGTTGATGGGAGAAATATCAACAACCTCAGATATGCAGATGACACCACCCTTATGGCAGAAAGTGAAGAGGAACTAAAAAGCCTCTTGATGAAAGTGAAAGAGGAGAATGAAAAAGTTGCCTTAAATCTCAACATTCATAAAATGAAGATCATGGCATCTGGTCTCATCACTTCATGGGAAATAGATGGGGAAACAGTGTCAGACTTTATTTTTCTGGGCTCCAAAATCACTGTAGATGGTGATTGCAGCCATGAAATTAAAAGGCGCTTACTCCTTGGAAGGAAAGTTATGACCAACCTAGATAGCATATTTAAAAGCAGAGATATTACTTTGCCAACTAAGGTCCATCTAGTCAAGGCTATGGTTTTTCCAGTGGTCATGTATGGATGTGAGAGTTGGACTGTGAAGAAAGCTGAGCACCAAAGAATTGATGCTTTTGAACTGTGGTGTTGAAGAAGACTCTTGAGAGTCCCTTGGACTGCAAGGAGATCCAACCAGTCCATCCTAAAGGAGATCAGTCCTGGGTGTTCATTGGAGGGACTGATGCTGAAGCTGAAACTCAGTACTTTGGCCACCTCATGCGAAGCGTTGACTCATTGGAAAAGACCCTGATGCTGGGAGGGATTGGGGGCAGGAGGAGGAGGGGACGACAGAGGATGAGATGGCTGGATGGCATCACCATCTCGATGGATGTGAGTCTGAGTGAACTCCGGGAGTTGGTGATGGACAGGGAAGCCTGGTGTGCTGCGATTCATGGGGGTCGCAAAGAGTCGGACACGACTGAGTGACTGAACTGCACTACACTGAAATGAGTCATTAGCTCCTGACCTAAGGAAAGCGAGTCTTCAGATAAAATAGATTGTTGCCATAGTAACACAGAGCTTAAGAGAAACATGTCCTACATGACTATGGCAAAAGAATTGCAAGAATAAAGGGAAAAAATATGTCACCTCCTCCTTAGCGATTTCTGCACTCCCTATCATTCTGCCTCAACATAACTATCTCAGTGGGGAACTTTGGAACCTCAGAGGAGAGAACAGCAACAGGCGTGCATAGGGCAAAGAGGAGAGACTTTTGCACAGAGATTGTTGCCAACCAGCACCCCCAGCCTGAAATCCTTGTCTGCATGCCCACTGGGGTGAGTGAAGGCTGAGTGCTGAGATCAGGCTTCAGAGGTCAGACTCCAAGGAGAGGACTTGACTGCCTATGAAGATGGTCTAAGGGGGCTAGTACAACACAGCTGTGGAAGTTCAGGAAAAGCCTGGGCTTTCCAGAGGGACAAGAGATCATTGTCTTGGGATACAAGAGGAGAAGGGTAGGCTAGTCATGAACTCTCTAACTCCATGCATTCATAGATGGTAGAATGCCACCTAGGCAAGCTCAAGAGGTGGTGTGAGTCATGGCTGCTGTCTCCTACCCCAGAGGTGGGAGTGACACATGTCACAGCTGCCATCAAGCTTTGAGCAGGCATAGGGTCACTGCCTACACCTTTCTGGGAGCCTGTGCAGCCTGGCACTGACAAGGGACTACAGCCTGGGGCCAACTCCCCTGGGAGAGCACATAACCCACCTCAGGCTGTAGTAATTTCCCACAGACCTCTGCCACCACAGGCACTCCCAACAGATCCCACCTGTGACTGTCCTAACCCTCCCTCTCCCCTGCCCCAGTGAGCAAGTGAGCCTTAATCAGCTGTTGTTTTTGCTCTCTCTTGTCTGGGTATTGAAAGGTTGCCACTGTGAACCCTGAACAATGATGGGATTCTTGGTCTCCAGAGGAGAGGTATTCAATCTGGGGCTAGTGAGGAGACTTGATCACTCAAAACTTTTGTGTAATAAAGTTTTATTAAAATATAAAAGAGACAGAGAAAGCTTCTGACATAGACATCAGAAGGGGTTAGAAAGAGTGTCCCCTTGCTAGTTTTTAGCAAGGAGTTTTAAACCTATTAGCATGCTTCTAATTATAGAAAAGAAATGCCTCAAAATTGAGAGTGGCACCAGGCCCCTCACCCACAACATGCATTTTGAGATAGCATTGGCACAAGGTGAGTCATTCCAGGCCATAAACAATTAACATGAATTTTGAAAATAGGCAGGTTTCCAAGCAAATACATAATTTCATTAACAGAGCTTATGAGAACAGTTCCATTAGTAAAACATACTGATTTGTTGAGCCATTATTGGTTCTGGGTCTTAGGCAGAACTGACTTGAAGAAAGGCAGATTCTAAGGTAAATACATAGTTCATTAACATAGCTTAAGAAAAACATTTCCATAAGAAAATGCATTGGTTAGCTCAATGTTTGAGAAAAGTTAGGTTCAGGTGGAAATAGGTGTCATCATGGCAACACAGAATTTTAAAAGAAATCTCCTTTTAATTTTGTATAGAGAGGGGGAAAAAAAAAAAAAAAAAAAACATGTCTGACACTCTGTTTCCTCCTGTCACTTAAGAGAGAAAACACAACTCTGATAATTGCAGTCTATTTCCTCCACTTGGGAACCCCTAGCCTTCCTGCCTGTTACCCTCTCAATGGGGAACAGATGCCTGAAGGCAGCATACAAACAGAGGTGAGGCCAAAACCAAAGCTGATCACCAAGGGCTGTATGAGCAGAGAAGAAGAAGGAAATTTGCTCATGCAGTCGCAAGAGCACTGTATTAAATCCCCTCTGTTGGCTTGATAAGCCTTGTATCTGTGGAATATCTGAATAAACAACAAGGGTTCCTACATTTGAGGCTGCAGACTTTGGGGGTAATTGTGAATTTTGGAAGCAAGTACAAGCTGGAGTAAGGCCGTATCAGAGTCTGAGCTGGCCCCACAGTGACCACAGCAGGTCCAGAGAAATTCCTAGAAATATTGGAGGACTTCCTGAGTAAGCAGCTTGGCTGGAGCTCACTGTGGGGGCAAGACCACTGACACTAAGAACACAGGAAAATATTCTTCTTAATATTACTCTCTCTTTCTCACTTTACTCCCATATATAGACATATTTCTTCTTTGGTTTGTTCTATTGCTGTTCTATTTATTTATTTATTTATTTTGCTTTTTTTTTTTTTTTTTGCTGTTCTCTTTAAATTATTACTCTACTTTTAAAATTTTTTATTTAATTTTAATTTTTGTATGCTTTTATTAAAGAAATTTATTTTCTTCTATTTCCGCAGTACTTTTTCATTATATTGCATTTTCCATGTTTTTTTCTTTTTTTTTTTTAATCTTATTTTTAATTATATTTCATATTTATCCAATCTTTACTTCTTTGGTGTTTTGCATTTTTCCTTTTGTTTTCATCTTGCTTTTATTTTTAATTTTTTTCTTTTTATTGTATTGGTGTATCTCTTTTATGTTCTCTTTGCCCCTTTTTTGGTTTGCTTTCTGAACTTGATCTAATCTCGGTTTTGTGTTTTTGTTAGTTTAGTTTTTAGTGTTTGTTTCCATTTATGGGTTTGTTTTTTTGTTTGTTTGATTTCTCTCTTTCATTTTGTTTCCTTTATTTCTCTTCTTTTTTTGCATGTGTGTCTTTTTTTGTGTTTATATTTGGTTTTCCTTTATCATTTCTCTTGGAGATTTTTCTGTCTTTGCTTTTTTGTTTGATGTTTTTTTCTTTTTCTCTCTCTTCTCTGCTGTGTGGCTTGCAGAGTCTTGGTGCTTCACCCAGGGGTTGGGCCTGAATCTCTGAGATGGGAGAACCAAGTCCAAGAGGTTGGACCACCAGGGAACTCTTGACTCCCTGGAATATTAATCAGTGAAACCTCTCCCAAAGGCCCTTATCTCAACATTAAGATCTAGCTCCACCCAAAGGCAAGCAATCTCGAGTACTGGATGCCTCACACTCACAACCAGGAAACAGGAACACAAATCAACCCATTTTCTGGGAGGATGCCTAAAGCCATACTAAGTTCATAGATACCTCAGAACACACCACTGGATGCAGCACCATCAATCAGAGAACAAAATTCACCTCCACTATCAGAAGACAGGCACAGGTTCCCCTCATCAGGAAGCCTTCTCAAGGCACGGGTCCAACCCCAACCACTGGGGGCAGACTCCACGATCCTGCAGCCTATGGAAAGGAAACCCCCTAAAAGGGTAAGTAAGATAAACAAAATCAGAAAAAGAAACATGCAGAAGATGAAGGAACAAGGTAAAAACTCATAAAACAAAAAAAATGAAGAGTAAATAGAATCTAGCTGAAAAATACTTCAGAGTAGCAATAGTAAAGATAATGGAAAATCTCAGAAATAGAATGAATAGAATAGATAAAGAGAATGGAGGCACAAATTGAGAAGACACAACAAATATTTCACAAGGACCTAGAAGAAGTAAAGAACAGACAATCAGCAGTGAACAATACAATAACTGAAATAAAAAATGCACTAGAGAGAACCAATAGCAGAATAACTGAGGCAGAAGAATGGATATATAGATATGTGTGCTAGAAGATGGAGTGGTGGAAGTAACTGAATGAGAACAGAATTCAGAAAAAAAGGAATGAAATGGAATGTGGACAGTCTCAGAGACTTCTGGGACAACATTAAACACACCAACATTTGATTTATAGCAGTCCCAGGAAAAGAAGAGAAAAAGAAAGTGTATGCGAAAATATTTTAAGATATTATACTCAAAAACTTCCCTAACATGGGAAAAAGAATAGTCACCCAAGTCCAGAGCCCAGAGAGTCCCATTCATGAAAAGTCCAAAGAGAAACATGCCAAGACACATATTAATCAGACTAAAAACATTAAATACAAAGAAAAAATATTAAATGAAGCAAGTGAAAAGCAATAAATAACATACAAGGGAATCCTCATAAGGTTAAAAGCTGATTTGTCAACAGAAATTATGCAGGCCATAGGGACTGGTGTCAGGATATACTTAAAGTAATGAAAGGAAAAACCTATAACCACGATCACTCTACCCAGCAAGGATCTCATTAAAATTTGATGGAGAAATCAAAAGCTTTACAGACAAGAAAAGTTAAGAGAATTCAGCACCACCAAACCACCTTGACAACAAGTGCTAAAGGAATTTATCTAGACTGGAGAAACAAGAGAAAGAAAGACTTACAAAAGCAAACCCACAACAATAAAGTAAATGTTAATAGGATCATACTTATCAATAATTACATTTAATGTAAATGTGCCAAGTACTCCAACCAAAAGACACAGATTGGTTGAATGGATACAAAAGAAGACACATATGTATGTTGTCTACAACAGATCCACTTCAAACCTAGGGGCACATACAGACAAAGTGAGGGAGGGGTTGGAAAAAGTTATTCCATGAAAATGAAAATTAAAACAAAGCTGGAGTAACTACTCATATCAGATAAAATAGACTTTAAAATAAAGATTGTTAAAAGAGACAAGGATACTACATAATGATCTTGGGATCAATCTAAGAGGATAATATAATAATTATAAAAATATTAATATATACATCTAACATAGGAGTACTTCAATATATAAGGCAAATGCTAACATTTATTTTAGGGGAAATCAATAGTAACACAATAATAGTGGGGGACTTTAACACTTCACTCTTACCAATGGACAGATCATCCAGACAGAAAATTAATAAGGAAATAGAAGCCTTAAAATGACAGATTAGAACAGATGAACTTAATTGATATCAGAGGACATTCCATACAAAAGCAGCAGGATACATTTTTTTTTTCACAAGTGCACATGGAATATTCTCCATGATAGATCACATTTTGGGTCACAAATCAAGCCTTGGAAAACATAGAAAATTGAAATTGTATTAGGCCTTTTTTCTGTCCACAAAGCTATGAGATTAGATATAAAGCATAGGAAGGAAAAAAATGTAAAAGAAACAAACACATAGAGGCTAAACTATAAGCTTCTAAATAACCAAGAGGTCACTAAAGAAATCAAAGAGGAAATTTAAAAATACCTAGAAACAAATGATATTGAAAACACAACAAGCCAAAATATATGGGATGAAGCAAAAGCGGTGCTAAGAGAGAAGTTAACAGCAATAGAAGCCTACCTCAGGAAACAAGAAAAAAACATCAAATAAAGAATCTAACTTAATCTAAAGAATCTAACTTAATCTAAAGCAACTAGAAAGAGAGAACAACCCACCCTCAAAGGAACAAAGACAACAAAGTTAGCAGAGGGAAGGAAATAATAACGATCAGAGCAGAAAGAAATTAAAAAGAAGTAAAAATAGAGATCAGTAAAATTAAAATCTGTTTTTTGAGAAGATAAATATTGAAAAACCATTAACCAGAGTCATCGAGAAAAAAAGTTAGAAGACTCAAATCAATAAAATTAGAAATGAAAAAGACAACATATGAAATGAAAAATGAAAAAGTTACAACACACAATGCAGAAATATAAAGGATTGTAAGGAACTACTATGAGCAACTTTATGCCAATAAAATGGACAACCTGGAAGAAATGGTCAAATTCATAGCAAAGTACAAACTTCCAAGACTGAACCAAGAAGAAACAAAAAATATGATCAGATCAATCACACTGAAATCAAATTTGTGATCAAAAATCTTCCAACAAACAAAAGCTCAGAGCCAGATGCCTTTACAGATAAATTCCATCAAATGGGTAGAGAAGAGCTAACACCTATCCTGCTCAAACTCTTCCAAATAATTTCAGAGTGAGAAAAAGTTTCTAAACTCAATTCTACAAGGTATCACCCTGATGCCAAAACCAGAAAAAGATATTACACACAAAAAATTACAGGCCAATATCACTGATGAACAATATACACAAATTCTCAACAGAATTCACAACATATTATAAGAATCATAAATCATGATCATGTAGGGTTTATTCCAGGGTTTCAAGGATTCTTCAATATATGCCAATCAATCAATGTGACAAATATATTAATAAATTGAAAGATAAAAAACATATGATCATCTCAACAATGAGAGAAAGCTTTCAACATAATTCAACACCTATTTATGGTTAAAAAAATACTCAAGGAAATAGGCACAGTAGGATAATAAAGGCCATATACAACAAGCCCACAGCAAACATTATTCTCAATGGTGACAAACTGAAAACACTAACTCTAAGATCAGGAAAAAGATGAGTGTCCACTCGCACCACTATTATTCACTATAGCTTTGGAAGTCCTAGCCAAGGCAGTCAGAGAAGAAAAAAATAAAAGGAATACAGATTGGAAAAGAAGAAGTAAAATACTTACTCTTTGCAGATGACTTGATACTATCATAGAAAACCCTAAAGATGCCACCAGAAAACTACTAGAGTTTATCAATGAATTTAGTAAAGTCACAGGGTACAAAATTAATACACAGAAATCTCTTGCATTCCTACACACTATCAATGAAAAATCAGAAAGATAAATTAAGGAAATGATCCCATTCACCACTGCCACAAAAATAATAAATTACTTAGGAATAAACCTACCTAAAGAGGCAAAAGACATGTATGCAGAAAACGATGAGACACTGATCAAAAAAATCAAAGATGACACAAACAAATAGAGAGACATATTATATTCTTGGATTGGAACAATCAATATTATGAAAATGACTATATACTACACAAAACAATTTACAGATTAAGTGCAACTCCCATAAAATTACCAATGGCATTTTTCACAGAACTAGAACAAAATTCTTTATGATTTTTATGGAAATACCAAAGACCCCAAATAGTCCAAGCAATCTTGATAAAGAAGAATGGAGCTGAAGAAATCAAGCTCCCTAACATCAGGCTATACTAAAAAGATACAGTTTATCAAGACAGTATGTTAGTGAAACAAAAACAGAAATATAGACCAATGGAACAAGATAGAAAGCCCAGAGATAAACCCACACACCTATGGGCACCTTATCTTTGACAAAGGATACAAGAGCATATAATGGAGAAAAGATAACCTCTCCAATAAGTGTTCCTGGGAAAACTGGATGGCTCTATGTAAAAGAATGAAATTAGAACACTCCCTAACACCATACACAAAAATACACTCAAAATGGATTAAAGACTTAAATGTAAGGCCAGGAACTATAAACCTCTTAGAGGAAAAAATAGGCAGAACACTTTTTGACATAAACTGTAGCAATATGCTCTTTCACTCATGTCTAGAGTAATGGAAATAAAGCAAAAGTAAACAAATGGTACCTAATTAAACTTAAACCTTTTGCATTGCAAAGGAAAGTATAAACAAGATGAAAAGGCAGCCTTCAGAATGTGAGAAAATAATTGAAAATTAAACAACTGATACTTAAAAAGGGTATAATCTCCAAAATATACAAGCAGCTCATTAATCTCAATATCAGAAAAGCAAGCAACCAATCAAAACATGGGCAGAAGACCTATACATACATTTCTCCAAAGAACACACAGTTGGCCAATAAACACATGAAGAGATGGTCAACATTTCTCATTATTAGAAAAATGCAAATCAAAACAACAATCAGGTATTACCCCACACTGGTCAGAATGGGTGTCATCAAAAAGTCCACAAACAATAAATATTGGAGAGGATATGAAGAAAAGAGAACCATCTTGCACTGTTGGTTGGAATGTAAATTGATATAGCCACTATGGAGAACAGAATGGAGATTCCTTTAAAAACTAGGAATAAAACTACCATATGACCCAGTTATCCTACTACTGGGCATATACCTTGAGAAAACCATAATTCAAAAAGACCCATGTAACCTCAATGTTATATAGGGTTACAGCATGTAACCCCAAATGTTGCCATTGCATTACTATTTATAATAGCCAGGACATGGAAGCAACCTAGATGTCCATCAACAAATGAATGGATAAAGAACATGTGGTACATCTATACAATGGAATATTACTTAGCCATAAAATGGAACAAATGTGAACCAGTTGAACTTAGGTGGATGAACCCAGAGCCTGCTATACAAAATTAAGTTAGTCATAAAGAAAATAAGAGAACTCCTGGGAAGATGGCAGAGGAATAGGACTGGAAGACCACATTCAGTTCCCACAGAACATCTTCAGAACACTGACAAATGATCCCAGACTTCAGAAAGGCAAATCAATCTCCTTGGAATGAGGTATGGTGAATGATAAAGACAAAAAAGGATACAAAGGATTTGTGGGCAGGGACCCCTGCCCTGAGGAGTGAGTCATGAAAGAGGAAAACTTTTGCACAGTAGTGAGAGAGTAACAGGCAGGAAGGCCAGGGGTCTCCAAATGGAGGAAATAGCCTGCAAGTGTCAGACATTTTTATCTCTCTTAAGCGGCAGGAGGGAACAAACTAGTGATATTTTTCCTTCTCTATACAAATTTAAAAGCAGGTTTCTCTTAAAATAATGTGTTGCCATAATGACACCTGGTTTCACCTGAAGTTAACTACTCTCAAACCTAGAGATAACCAATGCATTTCTCTTATGGAAATGTTTACCTTAAGCTATGCTAATGTACTATGCATTTACCCCAAACTCTGTCTTCAAGTCAGTTCCGCCTCCTGGCTCAGAACCTACTTAACAAACCAGTATGTTATACTCAGATATTGTTCCCCTAAGCTATGTAAATGAAATTATTTGTATGGTGATCTGCCCTTCTTCAAGATTCAAGTTAATCATTTTATGGCCCAGGATGAACCATTTGTGCCAAGATTATCCCAAAATGCATCTTATGGGTGAGGGGCCTGGTGCCATTCTGAGTTTTAAGACATTCCTTTCTTTCATTGACAGACTGCTAGTGACTATATAACATCCACCTGAAATAACATCCACCTGAAGACTAGCAGGGGGGTACTCTTTCTGCCCCCTTCTGATGCCTATGTCAGAAGCTTTCTCTATCTCCTTTATACTTTAATAAAACTTTATTACACAAAAGCTCTGAGCGATCAAGCCTCATCTCTGGCCCTGGATTAAATTCTTCTCATCCTGGGGCCAAAAATCCCGGCGTCTTTACATGATTCAACAACAACCTTTCACTAGGAAACCCCTTCACAGGCAAGATCAAGGGGAGCTTTAGAACTATAGAGGGGAACACAATGAGACAGGTGAAGGCAAAATGGAGAAAATTCACCACAGAGAATGTACCAAATGGCACTTCCTAACCAAGAAGGGGCTCACAGGCTCATGTCCACCCACAGCAAGTGGGGTCAGGATGCAGAAGATCAGACTCTAGGGGTTGGTCCTCAGGCAGAGCTCTGGGTTTGAATAACATGAAAATACCCTGAGGGGGTTGGTACAATACAGTAAAAGCAGACCAGGGAAAACCCTGGGTCCACCAGAGAAACAAAACATCATTCCTGCAGGAAGGTTCTAAAGCTGCACTGGCTCACAGAACAAAGGTCTCCACCCTAGTGAGTGCTGAAGAGCAGTAAGCCAGCTGTGTTATACAACCCCAGGAATGGTGAGGCAGACATGAGTACCAGAGGCAGAAGGCAGGATAATGCTGTGAGGGATATCACAGGTGCCACCAAGCTATGAGCAATTGTGAGTCACTTCCTGCAAACCTGAGTTGCTTGACTTGGCCAAGGGACTCACAATCCAGGACCAGTTGGGGAAGAACACAATTCGTCTCAGACTGGGCCAACATCCCACAGGTCCAAGCAGGGAGCCCAGGCAGTTTGGCACTGCCAAGGGTCCCATAACACAGGGCCAACTCCCTTGGGGAAGTGCATAATCGACCTAAAACTGTGGCGACCCCTGAGCGGCCCAGCCACAGTGATGATTCACCACACACCCAGTGGTGCCTGCTGAATCCTGCACTCTCCCCAGCACTACAGAGAAAGTGAGTTTGTATAAGCTGGCTACTTTCACCCCCTTGTGTCTGGGAAGAAAGCAGACATGGGAGAGAGACTCACAAGCAGTGGCAGGCCCATAAACAAAGGAGAACACCAAGGGCTGTGTGAGCAAAGGAAAGAAGTGGAAACCATCCCAGAAGGTACAGGGGCAGTGGTTTAAATTCCCATGAATAACCTGACTCTCTGTGCTTTAGGGGCAATTGTAGACTTTGGGAGGAAGTACAAGCTGGACCAAGGGAAGATATGATTCTGAATTGACTCCACACTGCCCACAACAGGTCCAGAGACCTTCTTCAATATAATGGAGGACTTTCTGAGTATGCAAATTGACTGGAACAGGAAAATGGAGGAATCACTCTGATAGTCCTCTCATTTCCAGTCTATATATACTTCCCATCCCATTTTTTTCTTTTTTCTCATATTGTACTAATATGGCTCTTTATTACTCTTTTAATATTTATTTTTTATAACCCACTGTTGCTTTAAAAATACTGTATTTTAAAAATTTTCATATTTTTTATTTTGAGGCTTGCTGTTTTGCTTGCAATTTTCTATTTCTGAGAGATGAATTTTTTCTAGACTTATTATTTTTGTTTTTCTTTCAACCTTTTGTTTTTAATTTTGTATCTTTGAGAAACTAATTTTTACTACCCATTTTCACTTAGGGGTTTGATTATAGGCTTGATGGCTCTCTTCTCTCTTGACCCTTCTCTACATCCTTTTATTTTTTCCTTTTCCCCTCCTTTTCTCTATGTAAGTCTATGAATCTCTTGGGGCATTCTTGGCTGTTGAGAGTGGCTTCACCATTAATCTAGGGGCTTTGTCTTCTGTGCTATGTGACCTGAAGTCCTGATGCTACCGTAGGGGGTTAAGCGTGAACCCACAAGGCAGGAGATACAACTCCAGGACTTTGGACAATCAAGAATTCCTGATACCATAGAACACTAATAGATGAGAGCCCACTTAAAGGCTGCCATCTAAGCACTGAATCCAAGCTCCACCAAAAAGCCAAGAAGAGGAGCACAACTCTGAACATTAACAGACAGGCTGCTGAAACCCATACCAAAACCCCAGCCACCCCAAAACAAACTACTGGACATGGCACTACCTTCCAGAGAGACAGATTGAGGTCCATTCACCAAAATACAGGCAAAAGCCACCCCAACAAGGAAACATTCACATGGCACTTGTCCAATCATACCCAAGGAGGGTGTGGAGGTGGGCAGACTTCATAATTAAGAGAAACTACAACCTCCCAGCCAGCAAAAAGGCAATCCCAAACACAATAAATTAAACTAAATGAAAAGATAGAAAAACATACAGCAGATGAAGGAACATGGAAAAAACCCACAACACCAAACAAATGAGGAGGAAATAGTCTACCTGAAAGACAATTATGATGATTCAAAATCTTCAAAATAAAATGGGTGCATGGATAAACAGATTGAAGGCCTGGATTGAGAAAATGCAAGAAATGTTTGACAAGGACCCAGAATAATTAAAAAATACACAATCAATAATGAGTAATAAATAACTGAGATTAAACTACATTGGAGGGAACCAACAGTAGAGTAAATGAGACAGAAGAAGAGATAAGTGAGCTGGAAGATAACTGAAGAAAAGTGGAAATAACTGAAGTAGAGAGGAATAAAGAAAAGAGAATAAAAAGAAATGAGAACAGTCTCAGAGACCTCTGGGATAACATTAAGTGGTGCAACATTCAAACCATAGGAATCCCAGGAGAAAAAATAAAAGGGCACCAGAAAATATTTGAGGTGATTAGTGTCAAAAACTTCCCTAAAATGGGAAAGGAAAGAGCCACTCAAGTCTAGGAAGCCCAGAGAGACCCACACAGGATAAATTCAAGGAGAAACATGCCAAAACACATACTAATCAAGCTAACAAAAATTAAACACAAAGAACAAATATTAAAAGCAGAAAGGGAAAAACAACAAATAACACACAAGGGGATCCCCATAAGATAAGAGCTGATCTTTTGACAGAAGCTCTGCAGGCCAGAAGGGAATGGCAGGATGTACTTAAAGTGATGAGAAGGAAAAACCTACAACCAAGATTACTCTATGCAGTAAGAATCTCATTCAGAAATGAAGGAGAAGCAAAAGTTAAGAGAATTCAGCACAATCAAATCAGCTCCTTAACAAATGTTAAAGGAAATTCTCTAGACAGGAAACACAGAAAAAGAGGGGCTATAAAAACAAACCCAAAACAATAAAGTAAATAATAACAGGATCATACTTTTAAATATCTTAAATGTAAATGGGCTAAATGCTATAACCAAAAGACACAGATTGACTGAATGGATAAAAAAATTAGACCCCTACATATGCTGTCTACAAGAGATCTATTTCAGACCTAAGGACACATACAGACTGAGAGTGAGGGGTTAGAAAAAGATATTCCATGCAATCAGAGATCAAAAGAAAGCAGGAATAATAATATTTCTTACCAGATAAAATAGACTTTAAAATACTGTTACAAGAAACAAAGAAGGACACTCTATAGTGGTCAAAGGATCAATCCAAGAAGAAGATATAATTATATTATATTATGTATATATTATATGCTGCTAAGTGGCTTCAGTTATGTCCAACTCTGTGCAACCCCATAGACGGAAGCCCACCAGGCTCCCCCGCCCCTGAGATTCTCCAGGCAAGTACACTGGAGTGGGTTTCCATTTCCTTCTCCAATGCATGAAAGTGAAAAGTGAAAGTGAAGTCATTCAGTTGTGTCCGACTCAGCGACCCCAGGGACTGCAGCCTACCAGGTTCCTCCGCCCATGGGATTTTCCAGGCAAGAGTACTGGAGTTGGGTGCCATTGCCTTCTCTGATATATTATATATGTATATATATATGTATATATAATTATATATATATAATTATAATAATTATGATTATATATAATTATATGATTATATAATAGTTATGATTACTTTTGTTCTAACTATATATAATTTATATTATATATATAAATTGTATATATAATATATACTTTATATATTTTATATATATACTTTATATATATAATATATACTTTGTATATACTTTAATATATACTTTATATATATATTATATATATACTTTTGTTCTAATATATATGTAATATATATATTAAAATTTATATTATTTATATATGTTATATATAATCATATATATAATTATATATATAAATATACATGATTATATATATAATTATATATAAATATACATGATTATATATAATTATATATAAAAATATATATGATTATATATAAATTATATATAATTATATGATTATATAATAGTTGTGATTACTTTTGTTCTAACTATATATATAATTCATATTATATATATAAATTATATTTTATATACATTATTATTATATAATAATATATAATTATTAAAATATAATAAAATAAAAATATTATTATTATATAATAATTCATATTATTTATATATGTAAATATATGTGATTATATATAACTTATATATACATTTTATATATATAATATATATGTTATATATATATAATATATATAAACTTTTATAATTATATAAATTATAATTTATATAATATAATTAATTTATATAATATATATAATTAATATTATATTATAATACAACCATATATATGCATCCAACATATGAGCGCCTCAATACATAAGGCAATTGCTAAGAAATCAACAGTAACCCAATAATAGTGGGAGATTTTAATGCCTCACTAATACCAATGGACAGATCATCCAGACAGAAAATTAATAGGGAAATATAAGCTTTAAATGATACATTGGACCAGTTGGACCTAGTTGATATCCACAGGGCATTTCATCCACAAACAATAGATTTCACCATTTTCTCAAATTCACATGGAATATTCTCCAGGATAGACCCCATCTTGGGCCATAATTCAAGATTGGTAAATTTCTAAAAATTGAAATAATTTCAAGCATCTTTTCTGACCACAATGCTATAAGATTAGATATCAACTACAGGGAAAAAAACAATAAAAAACACAAACACATGGAGGCTAAACAACATGCTTCTGAATAACCAACAGAACACTGAAGAAATCAAAATATGACTAGAAAGAAATGACCATGAATACATGACAACTGTTTTGAGCTGCAGTAAATGGGACTATGGGATGCAGTGCTAAGAGATAATCTTATAACAATGCAAGCCTACTTCAAGGAACAAGAGAGAAATCAAATAAACAATCTAATCTTACACAGAAAGCAAGTAGAAAAAAGAACAAAAAACTCCAAAAGTTAGAACAAAAGTAATCATAAAGATCAGAGCAGAAATAAATGAAAAAGAAATTAAGAAAAGTATAGCAAAGATCAATAAAACTAAAAGCTGGTGTTTTGAGAAGACAAAATTGACAAACTATTAACCAGACCTATCAAGAAAGAAGGGAGAAAACTCAAATCATTAAAATGAAAAAGGAGAAATTACAACAGGTAACAGAGAAATATAAAAGATAATAAGAGACAACCATGAGCACCTATATGCCAATAAAATGGACAACCTGGAAGAAATGGACAAATTCTTATAAAACTATAAACTTCTAAAACTGAACCAGGAAGAAATAGAAAATATGAACAGACCAATCACAAACACTGAAATTGAAGCTGTAATAAAAAATCTTCCAGCATACAAAAAGGCCCAGGGACAGATGGCCTCATGAGGAAATTCTATCAAAAGTTTAGAGAAAAGCTAACACATCCGACTTAAAATCTTTCAGAAAATTGTAGACAAATGAAAACTCCCAAACTCAGTCTACAAGATTGGCATCACCCTGATAACAAAACCAAAGATGCCACAAAAACATAATTACAGACCAGTAACACTGAAGAAATTAGATGAAAAAATCCTCAACAGAATTCTAGCAAATGGAATCCAACAACACATTATAAAGATCATACATCATGATCCAGTGGGCTTTATGCCAAAGATGCAAGGATTCTTCAATATACAGAAATCAATATGATACACTATATTAACAAATCAAAATATAAAAACCATATGATCATTTCAATAGATTCAGAGAAAGCCTTTGACAAAATTCAATGCCCATTTATGATAAAAACTCTCCAGAAAATAGACATAATATAAACATACTTCAATATAATAAAGGTCATATATGACAAACCCACAACAAATATTATTCTCAACAGTGAAAAGCTGAAAGCATTTCCTTTAAGATCAGGAAGAAGATAAGGGTGCCCATTCTCACCACTATTATTCAACATAATTTTGGAAGTCCTAGGCATAGCAATCAGAGAATAAAAAACAAGTAAAAGAAATACAGACTGGAAAAGAAGAATTAAAACTCTCACTGCTTGCAGATTACATGATTCTTTATATAGAAAACCCTAAAGATGTCACCAGAAAACTACTAGAGCTTATCAAGGAATATAGTAACACCTTAGCATACAAAATTAATACACAGAAATCCCTTGCATTGCTATACACTCAATGAAAAATCAGAAAGAGAAATTACAGAAACTGTACCATTACATGGAGAAGGCAATGGCACCCCACTCCAGTACTCTTGCCTGGAAAATCCCATGGATGGAGGAGCCTGGTGGGCTGCAGTCCATGGGGTCGCTAAGAGTCAGACACGACTGAGCGACTTCACTTTCACTTTTCACTTTCATGCATTGGAGAAGGAAATGGCAACCCACTCCAGTGTTCTTGCCTGGAGAATCCCAGGGATGGGGAGCCTGGTGGGCTGCGTCTATGGGGTCACACAGAGTCGGACACGACTGAAGTGACTTAGCAGCAGCAGCAGCAGCGGTACCATTTACATCATTGCAACAAAAAGAATAAAATACATAGGAATAAATTTGCCAAAAGAGACAAAAGACAGGTATGCAGAAAACTATAAGACACTGATGAAAGAAATTAAAGACTACCCAAACAGGTGGAGAGATATTCCATGTTCTTGGATTGGAAAAAATAGTATTTTGAAAATGACTATACTCACCAAAGCAACCTATAGATTCAGTGCAAACCCTATCCAACTAACAATGATATTTTTCACAGAACTAGAAAAAATAATTTCACAAATTGTATGGAAACACAAAAGACCCCAAATAGCCAAAGCAATGTTGAGAAAGAACAATGGAGCTGTAGTAATCAACTTTCCTGACATCAGGCTATACTACAAAGCTACAGTTATCAAGACAGTATGGTAGTGGCACAAAAAAAGAAACATAGGCCAATGGAACAACATAAAAAGTTCAGAGATAAATCCATGCACCTAGGGTACCTTATCTTTGACAAAGGAGGCAAAAACATACAACGGAGAAAAGACAGTCTCTTCATGTGCTGCTGCGAAAACTGGTCCACTATGTGTAGAAGAATGAAATTAGAACATTTCCTAACACCACACAACAATAAACTCAAAATGGATTAAAGACCAAAATAAAAGACCAGAAATTATAAAACTCTTAGATGAAAACATAGGCAGAATACTCTTTGACATAAATCACAGCAAGCTCCTTTATGACCCACCTCTTAAAGTAATAGGAAATAAGAACAAAGATAAACAAATTAGACCTAATTAAATTTAAAAGCTTTTGTACAATGAAGGAAACTATAAGCAAGGTGAGAATACAACTCTCTGAATAGAAAAAAATAATAGTAAATGAGGGCAGTCCCAAGATGGCAGAGGAATAGGACAGGGAGCCCACTTTCTCTCCCACAGATTCATCAAAAGGCCATCTGAATGCTGAACAACTTCCACAAAACAACTTTTGAACACTGCTGGAAGACACCAGGCATCCAGAAAGGCAGCCCAATCTCTTCAAAAGGAGGTAGGACAAAATATAAAAGACAAAAACTGAGACAAAAGATTTAGGGACAGAGACCCATCCTGGGGAGGGAGTCAGGAAGGAAGAGAAGTCTCCACACAGTAGGAAACCCTCTCACAGGTGTGTCTGTGGGAGTTTTGGAACCTCAGAGAACAACATAACTGGGAGGGGGGGAAAACACAGAATATGCACCTAACCACAACAGCCAGCAGAGAAGTGGCATAGACACTCATATCTACCACAGTGAGTGGGGGCTGGACAGGAAGGCATGGGCTGCATCATCAGTCCTTAGGGTAAGGACCAGGCCTGAATGCCCTGAGGACAATCTGAGGGAGATAATGTGATATAGCAACCGAAACCATGGGATCGACAGAGAAACAACAAAAAAAGACCTTTCCCTCGAAAGATTCTATCGCCACACAGTGACCCCTGGTGCATTCACAGAACAAAGAATTGAGCGATTACCAAAGGAGAGCAAGCCGGCTGCTTAGGGCCCTCCCTCCCCAGAGGCAGAGAGGCAGGCAAGCGACAGCCAGAGACAGAAGACAAGGGGCTGCTGCAAACTTGGCCCCAGAGACAGAATCTGTCACCAAACTGTGAGCTGGCTCCCAGTTGCTAACCTCATCTTCCTGGGATTGTGGACGATTGAGATCTGCCAGGGGTGTCAGAGCCTGAGATCATTTCCCCAGAGGAGACACACGGTACACCTGGGACTGTGCTCTCGTGGCACACCCGGAACAATGAACAGCGGGGACCGTGCAAGTGAATAAGACACATAGCCCACCTGGGAGTGTGCTTGCCAAGCACTAGGTCACCTAAGCTGCTTGGACCTGGGAAGGACACAAAACGCACAGCCCATTCGGGTCTGTTCCCTTGCAGAATACATGAGAACCTGAGTGGTTAGACCTGGGAAGTACATGAAATGCAGGGCCCTTTTGGGACAGTGCCCTCACAGAGCACCCTGGAGACTGAGCAGTGTAGACCTGGGAAGCACACAGCACCTTGGGCTGTGACAAACCCAGTGTGGTCCATCCACTTCAAGCACTCCCCACACATGCCAGTGATAATTGTTTGCAGTGTCCCTCACTCCCCACAACATAACTGAACAAGTGAGCCTGAGTAAGTGGCCACCTTCACCCCTTTGTGTCAAGGGTAGAAATAGACCCTGAAGAGACTTGCAAACAGAGGAAGCCAAAATAAACAAAGAAGGGGAAACTGCTCTGCAAGTAACAGATGCAAAGGATTAAAACCCTGCATTTAATACTGGAGATATTTGAGGGACACATATAGACCCAGAGAACAAATACAAGCCAGAACAAGGGACTATCTGATACTGAAGACACCACACTGCCCACAACAACTCCAGAAAAATTCCTAGATATATTTTTATTATTATCACCTTTTAACTTAAAAAAAAAGTTCTTTATTACTCCTTTAACTTTCGCTTTTATAGCCTACTATTACCTTTCCAAAAATCCTGCATTTTTAAAAAGAATTCCATATTTTTTTAATTACTCTGATTATGTTTTGTATTTTTTATGTTGTATTTTGAGAGTCTAACTTCTATTCTTGGTTTTTAATCTTTGCTTTTTGATATTTGTTATCATTTTGTATCTCAGAATTTAATCTTCATTATCCATTTTTACTTAGGGAATTGACTATAGGCTTGATTGCTCTCTCCCATTTTGACTCTCCCTTTTCTCCTCTAGGTCACTGCTATCTCCTTCCTCGCTCTTCTCTGCTCTACATAAATCTGTGTATTGCAAATCAAAACCACAATGAGGTACCATTTCACACCAGTCAGAATGGCTGTGATCCAAAAGTCTACATGCAATAAATGCTGGAGAGGGTGTGGAGAAAAGGGAACCTTCTTACACTGTTGGTGGGAATGCAAACTAGTACAACCACTATGGAGACCAGTGTGGAGATTCCTTAAAAAACTGGAAATAGAACTGCCTTATCAATAACCTCAGATATGCAGATGGCACCACCCTTATGGCAGAAAGTGAAGAGGAACTAAAACGCCTCTTGATGAAAGTGAAAGTGGAGAGTGAAAAAGTTGGCTTAAAGCTCAACATTCAGAAAACGAAGATCATGGCATCTGGTCCCATCACTTCATGGGAAATAGATGGGGAAACAGTGTCAGACTTTATTTTTGGGGCTCCAAAATCACTGCAGATGGTGACTGCAGCTATGAAATTAAAAGATGCTTATTCCTTGGAAGGAAAGTTATGACCAACCTAGATAGCATATTCAAAAGCAAAGACATTACTTTGCCAACAAAGGTCCATCTAGTCAAGGCTATGGTTTTTCCTGTGGTCATGTATGGATGTGAGAGTTGGACTGTGAAGAAGGCTGAGCACCGAAGAATTGATGCTTTTGAACTGTGGTGTTGGAGCAGACTCTTGAGAGTCCCTTGGACTGCAAGGAGATCCAACCAGTCCATTCCAAAGGAGATCAGCCCTGGGATTTCTTTGGAAGGAATGATGCTAAAGCTGAAACTCCAGTACTTTGGCCACCTCATGCGAAGAGTTGACTCATTGGAAAAGACTCTGATGCTGGGAGGGATTGGGGGCAGGAGGAGAAGGGGACGACAGAGGATGAGATGGCTGGATGGACGTGAGTCTGAGTGAACTCCGGGAGTTGGTGATGGACAGGGAGGCCTGGCGTGCTGCGATTCATGGGGTCTCAAAGAGTCAGACACGACTGAGCGACTGAACTGAACTGAACTGACTGATGACCCAGCAATCCCACTGCTGGCATACACACCGAGGAAACCAGAATTGAAGAGACACGTGTACCCCAATGTTCACTGCAGCATTGATTATAATAGCCAGGACATGGAAGCAACCTAGATGTCCATCAGCAGATGAATGGATAAGAAAGCTGTGGTACATATACACAGTGGAGTATTACTCAGCCATTAAAAAGAATACATTTGAATCAGTTCTAATGAGGTGGATGAAACTTGAGCCTATTATACAGAGTGAAGTAAGCCAGAAAGAAAAACACCAATACAGTATACTAACGCATATATATGGAATTTAGAAAGACACTAATGATAACCCTGTATGTGAGATAGCAAAAGAGACACAGATGTATAGAACAATCTTTTGGACTCTGTGGGAGAGGGAGAGGGTGGGATGATTTTGGAGAATGGCATTGAAACATGTATAATATCATATAAGAAATGAATCACCAGTCCAGGTTCGATGCAGGATACAGGATGCTTGGGGCTGGTGCACTGGGATGACCCAGAGGGATGGTACGGGGAGGGAGGTGGGAGGGGAGTTCAGGAAGGGGAACACGTATACACCTGTGGCAGATTCATGTTGATGTATGACAAAACCAATACAATATTGTAAAGTAAAAATAATAATAAATAACTGACAAATGGTTAAAAAAAAAAAAAAAATTTAACAAAGATCAAACATAAAAAGTAAATATTAAGAGCAGCACAGGGAAAGCAACAAATAACACACAAGGGGATCCATAAGGATAACAGATGAACTTTCAATAGAAACTCTCCAGGACAGAAGGGAATGGCAGGATATACTTAAAATGAAGAACACCTACAGCCAAGATTATTCTACCCAGCAAGGATCTCATTCAGATATGAAAGAGAAATCAAAAGCTTTACAGACAAGCAAAAACTGACAGAATTCAGCACCACTAAACCAGCTCTTCAAGAAAAGCTAAAGGATCTTCTCTAGACAGGAAACACAGAAAAGGTTTATAAAAATGAACCCAAAGAAAATATTAAACGGTAATGGGTTCATGCTTATCAATAATTATCTTAAATGTAAATGGGTTAAATGCCCCAACCGTAAGACAAAGACTGGCTGAATGGATAAAAAAACAAGACCTGTATATATGCTGTCTACAAGAAACCCACCTCAAACCAAAGGACACATACAGACTGAAACTGAAGTCCTGGAAAAAGATATTTCATGCAAATTGAGACCAAAAGAACACAGGAGTAGCAATACTCACACCAGATAAAATAAACTTTGAAATAAAGACCATGATAAGAGACAAAGAAGGACACTACATAATGATCAAAAGATCAATCCAAGAAGAAGATATTAACAATTATAAATATATATGCACTCGACATAGGAGCACCTCAATATGTAAGGCAAATGCTAAGAAGTATGAAAGGGGAAATTAACAGTAACACAATAATAGTGGGGGACTTTAATACCCCCACTCACACCTATGGATAAATCAACTAAAGCGAAAATTAGCAAGGAAACACAAGCTTTAAATGATACAATGGACAATTTAGACCTAATTGATATTCATAGGGCATTTCTCCTAAAAACAAGGGAATTAAACTTTTTTGCAAGTGCACAAGGAACTTTCTCCAGGATAGACTACATCCTGGGCCATAAATCTTGCCTTGGTAAATTCAAAAAATTGAAATCATTTCAAGCATCTTTTCTGATAACATCACAGCAAGATTAGATGTCAACTGCAGGGAAAAAAAAAAACTATTAAAAATACAAATCTATATGGAGGCTAAACAACATGCTTCTGAATAACCAACAGATCATGGAAGAAACCAAAAATGAAATCAAAATATTCATAGAAACAAATGAAAATTAAAACACGAGTACCCAAAAGCTATAGGATTCAGTAAAAGCAGTGCTCAGAGGGAGATTCATAACAATACAAGCCTACGTCAAGAAACAAAAGAAACATCAAACAAATAACTGAACTTTACATCCAATGCAACTAGAAAAAGAAGAAAAGAAGAACCACAACGTTAGAAGAAGGAAAGAAATCATAAAAATCAGAGCAGAAAAAAATGAAAAAGAAACGAAGGAGACTATAGCAAACATCAACAAAATTTAAAGCTGGTTCTTTGAGGAGATAAATAAAACAGATAAACCATTATCCAGACTCATCAAGAAAAAAATGCTAGAAGAATCAAATCAATAAAATTAGAAATGAAAATGGAGAAATCACAACAGACAACACAGAAATACAAAAAAATCATCAGAGACTACAATGCACAATTATATGCCAATAAAATGGAGAACTTGGAAGAAATGGACAAATTCTAAGTACAACCTTCCAAAACTGAACCAGGAAGAAATAGAAAATCATAGCAGACCGGTCACAAGCATGGAAATTGAAACTATAATACAAAATCTTCCAACAAACAAAAGTCCAGGACCAGATGGCTTCACAGGTGAATTCTACCAAAAATTTAGAGAAGAGCTAACACCTGCCCTACTCAAACTCTTCCAGAAAACTGCAGAGGAAGGCAAACACCCAAACTCATTCTATGAGGCCACCATCACCCTAATAACAAAACTAAAGATGCCACAAAAAAGAAAAATATGGGCCAATATCATTGATAAACATAGGTGCAAAAATCCTTAATAAAGTTCTAGCAAACAGAGTCCAACAACATATTAAAAAGATCATATATCATGACCAGGTGGGATTTATCCCAGGGATTCAAGGTTTCTTCAAAATTTGCAAATCAATCAATGTGATATACCACATTAACAAATTGAAAGATAAAAACCATATGATTATCTCAATAGATGTAGAGAAAGCCTTTGACAAAATTTAACACCCATTAATGATAAACTCACCTGAAACAGGCATAGAAAGACCACATCTCAACATAATAAAAGCCATTTACCACAAACCAACAGTAAAAATGATACTCAATGGATAAAAATTGAAAGCATTTCCCCTAAAATGAGGAAGAAGACAAGGTTGCCTACTCTCATCACTACTATTCAACATAGCTTTGGAAGTCCTAGCCACAGCAATCAGAGAAGAAAAATAATAAAGGAATCAAGATTGGAAAAAAAAAGAAGTAAAACTCTGTTTGCAGATGAGATGATCCTCTACACAGAAAACCATTAAGACACCACCAGAAAATTACTAGAGCTAATCAATGAATATAGTAAAGTTGCAGGATATAAAATTAATACACAGAAATCCCTTGCATTCCTATACACTATCAATGAGAAAACAGAAAGAGAAACTAAGGAAAAAATCCCATTTAGCATTGCAACAAAAAGAATAAAATACTTAGGAATAAATTTACCTAAAGAAACAAAAGACCTATATATAGAAAACTATAAAACACTGATGAACAAAATCAAAGATGACACAAATATACGGAGAAATATGACATGTTCGTAGATTGGAAGAATCCATACAGTGAAAATGGGTATACGACCCAAAGCAATCTATAGATTCAACACAATCCCTATCAAGCTACCAACAGTATTTTTCAGAGAACTAGAACAAATAATTTCACAATTTGTATGAAAACACAGAAAACCTCAAATAGACAAAGGAATCTTGAAAAAGAAGAATGGAACTGGAGGAATCAACCTGCCTGACTTCAGGCTATACTACAAAGCTACATTTATCAAGACAGTATGGTACTGGCACAAAGACAGAAATATGGATCAATGGAACAAAATAGAAAGCCCAGAGATAAATCCATGCACCTATGGACACCTGATCTTTGACAAAGGAGGCAAAAATATACAGTGGAGAAAAGACAATCTCTTTATCAAGTGGTGCTGGGAAAACTGGTCAACCACCTGTAAAAGAATGAAGCTAGAATATTTTCTAACACCATACACAAAAATAAACTCAAAATGGATTAAAGATCTAAATATAAGACCAGAAAGTATAATACTCTTAGAGGAAAACATAGGCAGAACTCTGACAGAATTCACAGCAAGATGCTCTATGATCCACCTTCCAGAGTAATGGAAAAAAATAAATAAACAAATGGAACCTAATTAAACTTAAAAGTTTTTGCCACAACGAAGGAAACTATGAGCAAGTTAAAAAGGCAGCCTTCAGAATGGGAGAAAATAACAGCAAATGAAGCAACTGACAAAGAATTAATCTCAAAAATATACAAGCAGCTCAATTCCAGAAAAATAAACAACCCAATCAAAAAATGGGCAAAAGAAATAAACAGACATTTCTCCAAAGAAGACATACAGTCGGCTAACAGACACGTGAAAAGATGCTCAACATCACTCATTATCAGAGAAATGCAAATCAATACCACAATGAGGTACCATCTCATGCTGGTCAATATGGCTGCCATCAAAAAGTCTAGAAACAATAAATGCTGGAGAGGGTGTGGAGAAAAAGGAATGCTCTTACACTGTTGGTGGGAATGCAAACTACTACAGCCACTATGGAAAACAGTGTGGAGACTCCTTTAAAACCTGGAAATAGAAATGCCACATGACCCAGCAATCCCACTACTGGGCATACACACTTAGGAAACCAGAAATTAAAGAGACACATGTACCGCAATGTTCATTGCAGCACTGTTTTTAATAGCCAAGACATGGAAGCAACCTAGATTTCCATCAGCAGATGAATGGATAAGGAAGTTGTGGTACATATACACAATAGAATATTACTCAGCTATAAAAAAGAATGCATTTGAATCAGTTCTAATAAGGTGCATGAAACTGGAGCCTATTATACAGAGTAAAATAAGCCAGAAAGAGAAACACCAATACACTATATTAATGCATATATGTGGATTTTAGAGAGATGGTAATGATGATCTTACATGCAAGTTAGCAGAAGAGACACAGATGTAAAGAGCAGGATTTTGGAGTATGGATTATAAGAACAGACTTATGGAGTAGAAGGCGAGGGTGGGACGATATTAGAGAATAGCACTGAAACATGTATATTCAGTTCAGGTCAGTTCAGTTGCTCAGTCATGTCCGATTCTTTGCAACCCCATGAATTGCAGCATGCCAGGCCTCCCTGTCCATCACCAACTCCCAGAATTTACCCAAACTCATGTCCATCGAGTTGGTGATGCCATCCAGCCATCTCGTCCTCTATCATCCCCTTCTCCTCCTGCCCCCAATCCCTCACAGCATCAGGGTCTTTTCCAATGAGTCAATTCTTCGCATGAGGTGGCCAAAGTATTGGAGTTTCAGCTTCAGCAGAAACATGTATATTACCATATATAAAACAGATGACTATTTCAAGTTTGATGCATAAAACAGGGCACTCAAAGCTTGTGCTGTGGGACAACCCAGAGGGATAGGGAGGGGAGAGAGGTGGGAGGGGGGTTCAATATAGTGGGACATATGTACACCCATGGCTGATTCATGCCAATGTATGGCAAAAACCACCACAATATTGTAAAGTAATTAGCCTCCAATTAAAATAATTATTCCAAAAAAAGAAAAAAGAATAACAAATGATACAACTGTCAAAGGATTAATCTCCAAAATAGACAAACAACTCCTGTAGCTAAATTCAAGGAAAACAAACAACCCAATCAAATGTGGGCAGACCTAAACAGACATTTGTCCTAAGAAGACATGCTGCTGCTAAGTCGCTTCAGTCATGTCCGACTCTGTGCGACCCCATAAACGGCAGCCCACCAGGCTCCCCCGTCCCTGGGATTCTCCAGGCAAGAACACTGGAGTGGGTTGCCATTTCCTTCTCCAATGCATGAAAGTGAAAAGTGAAAGTGAAGTCGCTGAGTCTTCTCTGACTTCTAGCAATGCTGGAGAGGGTGTGGATAAAAGAGAACCTTCTTGCATTATTGGTGGGAATGCAAATTGATACAGCCACTGTGGAGAACAGTATGGAGGTTTCTTTAAAAACTAGGAATAAAACTCCAGTTCAAGTGGAAGAGTAGAAGGACGTGCACTCATCTCCTCCTTCGAGAGCATCAAAATCACAATTAGCTGTTGAACAACCATTGACAGGAGGATGCTGGAACCTACCAAAAAAAGATACTTCACATTCAAAGACAAAGAAGAAGCTTCAGTGAGATGGTAGTAAGGGCACAACCATGATAAAATCAAGTCCCATATCTTCAGGGTGGGTGACCCACAAACTGGAGAATAATAATACCAAAGAAGTTCTCCCACTGTTGTGAAGGTTCAGAACCCCACGTCAGGCTTCCCAGCCTGAGGACTCAAAAAACGTACTGGGGAATCCCCAGGGAATCTGACTTTGAAGGCCAATGGAATTTGATTACAAGGTTTCCACAGGACTAGGGGAAACAGAGACTCCAGTTTTGGAGGGAACAAACACACCTTGTATGCACCAAGACTGAGAGGAAAGGAGCAGTGACTCCACAGGAAACTGAACCATAACTACCTGCTAGTGTCGGAGGGTCTCCTGTAGAGGTATGTGTTGGCACAGGCTCACCACAGGGGCTGGCAGCAGCTGTCTAGGAATGTCCCCTTTGGTGTTAAGGTTGCCATTAACTGGACTATAGAGCCAGTAAACCAGAGAGCATGGTCACCTCAGGCCAAAAAACTACCAGGGAGGGAGCTCAACCCCACCCATCAGCAGATAATTAGATTAAATCTTTACTGAGCAAGGCCCTGCCCACCAGAGCAAGACCAAGCTTTTCCCACCACCTGTCCCTTCTATCAGGAAGTTTACACAAGCCTCTTAGACTCCTCCATCAGAGGGCAGACAGAAGAAGCAAGAAGAATCACAGTCCCACAGGGACTAAAACAAAACCACATTACAGAAAGCTAACGAGCACAAAAAAGCACAAACTTACATCCCAGATGAAGGTACAAGATAAACCACCCCCCCCCAAAAAAAAAAAAAAAAAAAACAATTCAATGAAGTGGAAATAGGCAACATTCCAGAAAAAGAATTTGGAATAATGATAGTGAATATGATTCAGGATCTCAGAAAAAGAATGGAGGCAAAGATTGAGAAGATGCAAGAAATGTTTACCAAAGACCCAGAAGAACTAAACAACAAACAAACAGAGATGAATAATTCAGTAGAATGAATCCATAGCAGAATAACTGAGGCAGAAGCACAGATAAGTGACCTGGAGGACAGAATGGTGGAAATCACTGCCACAGAACAGAATATAGAAAGAAGAATGAAAAGAAATGAAGACAGCCTAAGAGATCTCTGGGACAGTATTAAATACATGATCATTCACATTATATGGGTCCCAGAAGGAGAAGAGAGAGAGAAAGGAGCTGAGAAAATATTTAAAGATATAATAGCTGAAGACTTCCTTAATATGGGGAAGGAAATAATCAACCAAGTCCAGGAAGCACAGAGAGTCTCAGGCAGGGTAAACCCAAGGAGGAACACACTGAAACACATAGTAATAGAACTGACAACAATTAAAGACAGAGATAAAATATTAAAACCAACAAGGGGGAAATGACAAATACAAGGGAATTCCCATCAGGCTGATTTCTCAACAGAAACTCTACAAGCCAGAAGGGAATGGCATGACATATTTAAAATGATTATAGGGAAGAACCTACAATTAAGAATATTTTACCCAGCAAGACTCTCCTTCAGATTTGACGGAGAAATCAAAAGCTTTCAAGACAAACAAAAGTTAAGAGAATTCAACACCACCAAACCAGCTTCCCTGGTGGCTCAGATGGTAAAGCGTCCGCCTACAATGTGGGAGACCCAGGTTCGATTCCTGGGTCAGGAAGATCCCCTGGAGAAGGAAATGGCAACCCACTCCAGTATTCTTGCCTGGAAAATCCCATGGATGGAGGAGCCTGGTAGGCTACAGTCCACGGGTTCACAAAGAGTCGAACATAACCGAGGACTTCACTTTCACTTCAAACCAGTTTCACAACAAATGCTAAAGGAAATTCTCTAGGCAGAAAACAAGAGAAGGAAAAGCCATACCTACAGAAAATAAACCCAGTACAATTAAGAAAATAGGGTCACATATATCAATAATTACCTTAAATGCAAATAGATTAAATGCACTAATCAAAAGACATAGACGGGCTGAGCAGATGAAAACATGTGCGTGTATGCACTTCTGCTTACCACATATCACTCTGCTTGAGTCTCTAAATTTAATTTAATTATTCTATACCATTAGGTTAATCATGTTCCCATTATGACTTTCAATTGTAATTATCTTTTTTTTTTGGGGGGGGGTCTGGCTATTGATTGTGAAAACTGATAAACATCTTTTACTACGTGAGTTTGAGTGAACTCCAGGAGTTGGTGATGGACAGGGAGGCCTGGCGTGCTGCAATTCATGGGGTCACAAAGAGTCGGACATGACTGAGCGACTGAACTGAACTGAACTGACTGAACTAATACTTACTTAAAACCATTGTATCATCATTGATCAAAAGAAAAATTTCAGAATTATATATAACCAAAACTACCATTTAATAGAAAACCCTGTAATCACTTTTTAAAATCTGGATGCATATTAGAATTATCTTGGAATTTTTTGAAAAATACAAATGATCAGGCATTTTTTTTTTGTCAGAGCTCCAAATATGTTTCTAATGAGGGGCCATGTTTAAAAACAACTGTACTACATGAGGATCTTCTACATTTATCTAACCTGTTTCACTTTTTCTATTTCATATTCAGTACTCCCATTTCATTTAGTTTATGTTCTCCAATTTATCCATTTTTTATGTTCTTTCTCAAGCCTTTATCAACCATAGTAGAAAAGCTTTTGTATACATGTATATAAGTAATATGTATAATATATATTTTAGAAAACTTATGAATTTTTGCCAAACCAAAAAATTTTTGACGCTTTGATTCCACTTCTTTGACTTTGTATGAATAGAAAACTACATTTCTAATTTAAAGAAAATAGATATGCAACAAGCAACAAAAGTTTACTATATAGCACAGGGACATATAGTCTATATCTTGTAATAACCTATAATGGAAAATAATTTCAAAAATAATATATGTGTATAACTGAATACACATTTATTTTGTGTGTGTATAACCAAATCACACACACACACAAAGAATTCTACTTTTTGAAATTTAGTAATGTTTATCTTTTTTGTGAGTTTTTCTAAATGTCCTATGGACATCTAATAACAACATGTTGTGCTGTGCTGTGCTTAGCTGCTCAGTTGTGTCCGACTCTTTGTGATCCCATGGACTGTTTATAGCCTGCCAGACTCCTCTGTCCATGGGGATTCTCCAAGAAAGAATACTGGAGTGAGTTGTCATGCCCTCCTCCAGGGAATCTTCCTAACCCAGGGATCGAACCCAGGTTTCCCACACTGAAGGTGGATTCTTTACCATTTGAGCCATGAGAGAAGCCCAAGAATACTGGATTGGGTAGCCTATCCCTTCTCCAGGGGAACTTCCCAACCCAGGAATTGAACTGGAGTCTCCTGCAGTGCAGGCAGATTCCTTACCAGCTGAGCTACCAGGGAAGCCCAATAACAACGTGTGAGATACAAAATTTTAAATATATTTGTGCAGAATATGGTTAATATAAATTAAGTATAAATCTATTGTATTTAAATTATTAGTGACATTACTCGAGATTATCTTATTTTTTCTGCACTTGATAAAATATGCTCAGAGAACTGTTAATATATTTCACTGTGATTATATATTTTTTCTTTTCCCTAATATTTCTTCTGATTCTTGTTTATGTATCTTTGTTTCTTCATTCTTTAAATTTAAGATAGAATTTAAATTCTATATTCTTTGTGAATTGTACCTTTTATCATTAAAATGTTCATCTTTGTTTTGTTTAAAATAAACAAATAAATTATAAAAAGAGAGTAGAAATAAAATCCAGCAATCCTCATGGACAGGCAAATTTTGTTTTTATTTTTAATTATCATGAAAAATTCAAAATTGTTATTAGATTTCAATGAAACTTTGTCAAGTTTCTGTCATATCTGTACAATTTCAGGAATTTTAAAGTTTCTTTTTTTACTGTCCAGTGTTAATTACTCTGCTTGATATATTAATGTTCATTTGTAGCAGTATTTTGTGTAAAATCAGCAAAAAGTTTAAATCTTCTTATAGTGTTTACAAATGGTTGAATTATCTTCATTAACTAGGCTATCAAAAAACCCTAAGAAACTATTACTAATTTAGGGCTTCTCTGGTGGCTCAGATGGTAAAGAATCTGCCTGCAATGAGAGACTTGGGTTTGATCCTTGGGTTGGGAAGATCCCCTCCAGAAGGGGATGGCTACACATGCCAGTACTCTTACCTGGAAAATCCCATGGACAGAAAAGCCTGGAAGGCTACATAGGGTCCATAGGGTCACAAAGAGTCAGACATAACGGAGCACATACAACCATTACTAATTCTATTAAAAACTTATCTATTCCTTTTAAAAAATTAACATTTTTGGCTTAATCTGTATGTGTTTTGTCTGTAAGTTGACTCTCAATATAAGAATAATTTCTATTAATTTCATTGTTCATATTTATCACTTTTGTTTCATGTTTCATTGATTTTTACCAGAATTTTCTTTTAATTCTTTAATCAATACACTTAAATTTGACAAAGAAAATACTCATCATGCATTCCCAAGCCAAATGCTGTAATTTCTCCATAAAATTCTTATAAACATTATCTCAAATTGGAAATAAAATTGTATATTTAAGCTTAATTACATATTCATTTCTATTAAAATATATTGTGGATTTTAATTGAATATGCTACTTTACTAAGAACATTCCTGAAAGTAGAAAATTTTGCTTTCAACTATGATTTAATGAGAAACAAATTCTTCACATACAATTTTACGTTTGTGATTTCTTGAAATACTTTCCACATACTAGCTTCTAGTTCCAAAAATCTTAAATCTATTTTTTCTTCTCTTCTCCCACATTTCCAGTATTGGATCTCAATAGCTCCATTCATAATGTGGTGCAGCCCTAGCTTTACACCTTTGTGTTACACCAGCAAGTGTGTGGGCATGGCAAACAGCAGAAGTATCCAACAAAGTTTTTCCCAACCAGTGCACATACCACATAAAACTTCCAATCTAATAATAAATTAAAAGTATTTCAAACTTAACTTCCCCTTAACTGGATCTCCAAAATAGCATGACAAAACAAAAATGAGGAAATTTATAGTGAGAAGTATCTGTTGTCTTAAGCATGGGCAAAATATATTACTTTTGAGAAAATTATATAAACATAAGTCTATGTAAACACATATAGAAAGGCAAGGGCTCCTCTTAGAAGTCCTGGAAAAAGCTATGCAATTGAGGGATCTTGGAGTGTATTTTTTATTCACTTCACTGTAACTGTGACTGTGGTATGCAGAATTCTAAGATGGTCTTTTAAAGCTTCCCAAACACCAGTGTATTCACCTTCTCCTAGGTAATTTGTACAGTAATTCAGGTACTGAAGTTAAGGGACTATATGCATATATATTATTTTTATGAGAATTTTATGGTGAAATTGCAGGCATTTGGCTTGGGTATGTATGATATGTGTTTTCTTTGTCAAATTTAAATTTATTGATTAAAGAAATTGAAGAATATGTATGTATGTGTGTATGTATGTGTGTGTGTGTGTGTGTGTGTGTGTGTGTGTGTATATATATATATATATATATATATATATATATATATATATATATTCCAATACTTTGGCCACCTGATATGAAAGAGTGGACTCATTGGAAAAGACCCAGATGCTGGGAAAGATTGAAGGCAAAAGGAAAAGCAGGAGGCAGAGGATGAGATGGTTAGATAGCCTCACCAACTCAATGGACATGAGTTTGAGCAAACTCTGGGAAATAGTAAAGGACAGAGGAGTCTAGCATGCTGTGGTCTATGGGGTCACAAAGATTCAGAGACAGCTTAGCATCTGAACAACAACAAAAAAATAAAATAAAAACTAGGAATAAAACTAGCATATGACCTTGCAATCCCACTACTGGGCATATACCCTGAAGAAATCAAACTGAAAAAGACAAATGTACCGCAATGTTCATCACAGCACTGTTTACAATATCTTGGACATTGAAGCAACCTAGATGTTCATAGAGAGATGAACAGATAAGGAAATTTTGGTACATATACACAATGGAATATTCAGTTCAGTTCAGTTTGGTCGCTCAGTCGTGTCCGACTTTTTTGCGACCCCATTAATCACAGCACGCCAGGCCTCCCTGTCCATCACCAGCTCCCGGAGTTCACTCAGACTCACGTTCATGGAGTCAGTGACGCCATCCAGCCATCTCATCCTCTGTCGTCCCTTTCTCCTCCTGCCCCCAATCCCTCCCAGCATCAGAGTCTTTTCCAATGAGTCAACTCTTCGCATGAGGTGGCCAAAGTACTGGAGTTTCAGCTTTAGCATCATTACCTCCAAAGAAATCCCAGGGCTGATCTCCTTCAGAATGGACTGGTTGGAACTCCTTGAAGTCCAAGGGACTCTCAAGAGTCTTCTCAAACAACACAGTTCAAAAGCATCGGCACTTGGCCTTCTTCACAGTCCAACTCTCACATCCATACATGACCACAGGAAAAACCACAGCCTTGACTAGACGGACCTTTGTTGGCAAAGTAATGTCTCTGCTTTTGAATATGCTATCTAGGTTGGTCATAATTTTCCTTCCAAGGAGTAAGCGTCTTTTAATTTCATGGCTGCAGTCACCATCTGCAGTGATTTTGGAGCCCCCAAAAATAAAGTCTGACACTGTTTCCACTGTTTCCCCATCTATTTCCCATGAAGTGATGGGACCAGATGCCATGATCTTCGTTTTCTGAATGTTGAGCTTTAAGCCAACTTTTTCACTCTCCACTTTCACTTTCATCAAGAGGCTTTTGAGTTCCTCTTTCTGCCATAAGGGTGGTGTCATCTGCATATCTGAGGTTATTGATATTTCTTCCAGCAATCTTGATTTCAGCTTGTGTTTCTTCCAGTCCAGCATTTCTCATGTACTCTGCATATAAGTTAAATAAGCAGGGTGACAATATACAGCCTTGACGTACTCCTTTTCCTATTTGGAACCAGTCTGTTGTTCTATGTCCAGTTCTAACTGTTGCCTCCTGACCTGCATACAGATTTCTCAAGAGGCAGATCAGGTGGTCTGGTATTCCCATCTCTTTCAGAATTTTCCACAGTTTCTTGTGATCCACACAGTCAAAGGCTTTGCCATAGTCAATAAAGCAGAAATAGATGTTTTTCTGGAACTCTCTTGCTTTTTCCATGATCCAGCGGATGTTGGCAATTTGATCTCTGGTTCCTCTGCCTTTTCTAAAACCAGCTTGAACATCAGGAAGTTCACGGTTCACCTATTGCTGAAGCCTGGCTTGGAGAATTTTGAGCATTACTTTACTGGTGTGTGAGATGAGTGCAATTGTGCGGTAGTTTGAGCATTCTTTGGCATTGCTTTCTTTGGGATTGGAATGAAAACTGATCTTTTCCAGTCCTGTGGCCACTGCTGGGTTTTCCAAATTTGCTGACATATTGAGTGCAGCACTTTCACAGCATCATCTTTCAGGATTTGAAATAGCTCAACTGGAATTCCATCACCTCCACTAGCTTTGTTTGCAGTGATGCTTTCTAAGGCCCACTTGACTTCACATTCCAGGATGTGTGGCTCTAGATGAGTGACCACATCATCGTGATTATCTGGGTCATGAAGATCTTTTTTGTACAGTTCTTCTGTGTATTCTTGCCACCTCTTCTTAATACCTTCTGCTTCTGTTAGGTCCATACCATTTCTGTCCTTTATCGAGCCCATCTTTGCATGAAATGTTCCCTGGGTGTCTCTAATTTTCTTGAAGAGATCTCTAGTCTTTCCCATTCTGTTGTTTTCCTCTATTTATTTGATTGATCGCTGAGGAAGGCTTTCTTATCTCTTCTTGCTATTCTTTGGAACTCTGCATTCAGATGCTTGTATCTTTCCTTTTCTCCTTTGCTTTTCACTTTTCTTCTTTTCACAGCTATTTGTAAGGCCTCCTCAGACAGCCATTTTGCTTTTTTGCATTTCTTTTCCATGGGAATGGTCTTGATCCCTGTCTGCTGTACAGTGTCATGAACCTCATTCCATAGTTCATCAGGGACTCTATCTATCAGATCTAGGCCCTTAAATCTATTTCTCACTTCCACTGTATAATCATAAGGGATTTGATTTAGGTCATACCTGAATGGTCTAGTGGTTTTCCCTACTTTCTTCGATTTAAGTATGAATTTGGTAATAAGGAGTTCATGATCTGAGCCACAGTCAGCTCCTGGTCTTGTTTTTGTTGACTGTATAGAGCTTCTCCATCTTTGGCTGCAAAGAATATAATCAGTCTGATTTTGGTGTTGACCTTCTGGTGATGTCCATGTGTAGAGTCTTCTCTTGTGTTGTTGGAAGAGAGTGTTTGGTATGACCAGTGCATTTTCTTGGGAAAATGGAATATTACTTAGCTCTAAAAAATGCATTTGCATCAGTTCTAATGAGGTGGATCAACCTAGAGCCTATTATACATAGTGAAGTAAGTCAGAAAGAGAAAGATAAATATCACATATTAACTCATATATATGGAATCTAGACGGAGAAGGCAACAGCACCCCACTCCGGTACTCTTGCCTGGAAAATCCCATGGATGGAAGAGCCTGGAAGGCTGCAGTCCATGGGGTTGCTGAGGGTCGGACATGACTGAATGACTTCATTTTCACTTTTCACTTTCATGCATTGGAGAAGGAAATGGTAACCTACCCCAGTGTTCTTGCCTGAAGAATCCCAGGGATGGGGGAGCCTGGTGGGCTGCCATCTAAGGGGTCGCACAGAGTCGGACACAACTGAAGTGACTTAGCAGCATGGAATCTAGAAAGATGGTACTGATTTTCCTATTTGTGGGGCAGCAAAGGAGACACAGATGTAAAGAACAGACTCATGGCCACATTGGGGCAAGGAGAAGGCGGGATGACTTGAGAGAGTAGTATTCAAACATATATATTACCATATGTAAAACATATAGTTGGTGGGAATTTGCTGTATGATGTAGGGAACCCAAAGTTGTTATTCTGTGATAACCTAGAGGGGTAGGATGAAGAGGGAGGTAGGAAGGAGGTTTAAGAAGGTGAGGACATATGTATACCTCTGGCTGGTTCATGTTGATGTATGACAGAAGCCATCAGAATATTGTAAAGTAATTATCTTCCAATTAAACATAAAATTTAAAAAATAGAGAGAGAGAGAGAGAGAGAAAGAGTTATGACTGATTCATGTTGTTTTATGACAGAAACCACACAGGATTGTAAAGCAATTGCCCTTCAATTTAAAAAGTAAATTAATTAAAAATAATACAAAAACCCCTTGATTTCCAGTTTGTTGGAAATCTTCTCACTGATTTAACAAAGCAAATGAAAAAATATTTAGCTAGACACATCAACCTTTTTATGCCATTCAAGTAGCAGACAAGGTCATTGCAGAGTTGAAAGCAAATGTTTGTGTCTTACAAACTTCTACAAACTAGAAATGAAGGTACAACCCATATTGATCTGCTGTTGCTGCTGCTGCTGCTGCTAAGTCGCTTCAGTCGTGTCCGACTCTGTGCGACCCCATAGACAGCAATCCACCAGGCGCCTCTGTTCCTGGGATTCTCCAAGCAAGAACACTGGAGTGGGTTGCCATTTCCTTCTCCAATATATTGACCTGAGGCAGAGCCTAATTAGCTCAATCAGGTAAAACCTGAAATCAAAGGGGACTAAAGGGGAAAGGATTTTAACATTGAAAGTGCTGGAAAAGTGCTGGAAACCCAAAATCTGATTCACAGTTTCCTTAAAGATTTATCAAGGACAGATAAAAATCTGGAAGCTTTGTCCTCAATTAGTAATGCCTTAATCATCTAAGGAAATAAATTTAACTTTCCCAACTGCTACCTATAAACTAGTAAATGTATAATACCTGATTCATAACTAGATGTTAAAATAAAGCTGAGATATTTAGTGTTGTCTGTTTATATGTTTTATGTACATTATACATATAACATATGTCTACCTCTGGATATTATCAAAATTAAATTTATAAAAAAGCTCTTTCTATTGATTTTAAGACCTTACAAATAAAATATTTCTAAATACAAAGAAAACTGACAAGAATTAATTCCATGTTCACATGATCTAGGAAATACTCAACATTAATATCTGGTACTAAAGCTAACTTAAGCTATTTGCTTTATCAAACAGACTTTTTTATTGTAACTAGGTTTATTGAAGGTCAATAAGTTTATGCTATTTGTCTTGTAGACTTTGTCAGCAAGGAAAATCAACTTGGTATGATGATATTTTCTTAAGTTATGAAATAAAGGTTAAGTGAGATAGTTTTCTGGAGAAGGCAATGGCACCCCACTCCAGTGCTCTTGCCTGGAAAATCCCATGGATGGAGGAGCCTGGTGGGCTGCAGTCCATGGGGTCGCTGAGGGTCGGACACAACTGAGCGACTTCACTTTCACTTTTCACTTTCATGCATTGGAGAAGGAAATGGCAACCCACTCCAGTGTTCTTGCCTGGAGAATCTCAGGGACAGGGGAGCCTGGTGGGCTGCTGTCTATGGGGTCGCACAGAGTCGGACACGACTGAAGCAACTCAGCAGCAGCAGCAGAAGCAGAGATAGTTTTCACGTGAACTCTTTAGGAATAATTATGTTTTGGGTACATCTATTTAAAATAGTTTCTCAAGATTTTTGGTAATTGAAACTTTACAGTTTTGCTAAGCTAAATTATGGAATTTGTTAAATATCAGTTCATTTCCAATAAGATAAGGTGCTGGATCACTTATTGCTAATTAGGTCTATATTTACTTACTTTTGTCTTCTTACAAGAGGGAAACTAAAGATTTTAGGAGTTAATGAACATGTTTTGCCATGCATTGAGTGAAAAAAAAAATGGACTATGAGAAGATATATGTTTTAGAGGTTGTGGAATATTCATATGTTTGCCTATCAGGAAATGCTGATGTGACAAAGAGTTCACAATTATTGCTAGTCTTTTTTCATTAGAGGTCAAGGTTTTTAGGAATTCAAATTGTAAAATACATTATTAAGCTACTGGGATAATAAGGAAAACATTTAAGTGCTCAAGGAATGTAGGATGTATATTTTTAGCAAAAGAAGGTATTTGTTGTTCAGTTGCTCAGTCGTATCTGATTATGCAACCCCATGGACTGCAGCATGCCAGGCTTCCCTGCCCAACACCAAGTCCCGGAGCTTGCTCAAACTCATGTCCATTGAGTTTGTGATACCATCCAACCATCTCATGCTCTGTTGTCCCCTTCTACTCCTGCCTTCTATCCTTCCCAGCATCAGGGTCTTTTCTAACGAATCAGCTCTTTGCATCGGGAGGCCAAAGTATTGGAGTTTCAGCTTCAGCATCAGTCCTTCCAATGAATATTCCGGGTTGATTTCCTTTGGGATTGACTGGCTTGATCTCCTTGCAGTCCAAGGGACTCTCAAGAGTCTTCTCCAACACCACAGTTCAAAAGCATCAATTATTTGGCATTCAGCCTTCTTTATGGTCCAACTCTCACATCCATACATGACTACTGGAAAAACCATAGCTTTGACTATATGGAACTTTGTTGCCAAAGTGATGTCTCTGCTTTTTAATATGCTGTCTAGGTATAAAGAATGGAAATGCACTTTGTTAAAGGAAAGTGACTTTGTCTTAAAGCTTGTTTTCTGGATGGGAAAGAAAATAAGAGATGAATGAATACAGATATAGAAAGTTACAGGAGATTTGTAAAGGGGAATTTTGAGAAAAGTTTTGTGCAACATCAAGCTGGGATTGGATTGAATTTAATTAGGTAAATGAATTTTCTTATTGAGGGTAGGCTGGTACAGGATCAGAGTTTGGTTTTCTCTGTTATGAGAACAGTATTCTTGGAATGTTAATCTACATTTAATAACAGATTATGAGTTTCTTTTCTTTCTAAATGATCTGCATGTGCCTTAAAAATATTTTATTGTCACTTTGATTGAATGAATAAGTACTGTATTGTTTCACAGGGACTCATGATCCTATTTGACCAAGTGCTTTAAAATATTTATCTTTGACAAATTTCCCAAATATAAAATTCTCAGTGTTCTAAACCTTTTGATATTTATTGATATAATTTCCTAAATCAAAATTTAATTAAGTCTTTTGACCTCCAGCCAACTTCTGCATGCATCAAAGGGCCCCTGAAACTACACAAAGAGAAACTAATTAGGGTTGGATATGTTAAATTATATGGGAAACATTGTCATATAAATGGTGATAAAAACTTCTTAGGTTATATTCTATGGGTATCATTAATACACATACTCCAAAAGTTATATGAAACTCCTAAAATCTAAGTATCTGCCCAGGTGTTGCTAGTGGTAAAGAATCAGCCTGGCAATGCAGGAGATGCAAGAAATGCAGTTTTGATCCCTGGGTTGGGAAGATCCCCTGGATGAGGAAAAGACCACCCACTCCAATATTCTTGCCTGGAAAATTCCATGGACAGAGGAACCTGGTAGGCTACAGTCCATGGAGTCACAAAGAGTTGGACACTACTGAGCCACTGAGTGCACACACACACAAATCTGAAATGTATAATATTTTCAGTTATAAATATACATATAAATATAAATGTATAATATTTTCAGGTATAATATTTTCAGTTATTAGTACCTTAAAATGTTATGGTACAGAAATAACCAAATTTCTTGTCAATTTCATTATAATCAGATCTTTAGCCACAGCATTTTAAATGTTTTAATTTATAGATAATCATTATTTTACTCTGATGCTTTTATAAAATGAATATCTTCAAAGAGATTCATAAAAAATAATTTTGACAAATATAAATGTCTGATAACTTTCAGATAATACCACTAAACTGGGTAAAAAATCATAAAGCTCTAATGGAAAACCTAATAACTTCATTCAGGTGAACAGGAATTAATTACATGGGACTGAAGTGTTAGTCGCTCAGTCATGTCTGACTCTTTGTGACTACGTGGAGCCCACCAGGCTCCTATGTCCATGGAATTTTCCAGGCAAGAATACTGGAGTGGGTTGCCATTCCCTTCTCCAGGGGATATTCTGGACCCAAGGAGATAACCTGGGTCTCTTGCATTGCAGGCAGACTCTTCACTGTCTGAGCCACCATGGGACTGAATGTATTTTTTTTTTTTTCCTGAAATATACTGTTTGTTCATCTTTGTTTCCCAGAAAAACTTCTCTTTTACACTATAACCTACAACAAGTTGATAACATATACTTTGTAATTGAAGATGAAACACTTACCTTTTTCTCTTGACCTGATCCCTCAATAATTCGGTTTCTGCAGCTGGCTCCTTTGTGGACTTAATGGTTTATTGTGACCAGATTACAACTAGTTATATAAATCATTGTTTTAGTTTGCTGTCTATTGTTTTCAAATTATTTATGCTTTGTGTCTCTCTCTGATGTACTATGGCTTTATTAATATTACCAGCTGTATTCCTTATATCCTGTATATTTTATAGGATTATTATCTCTTGTATTACCCAGTGTATGACCAGGCTTCCAACAAAATTACTGATGGCTAAACATATTTGGGAGGGATTGGGGACAGGGGGAGAAGGGGATGACAGAGGATGAGATGGCTGGATGGCATCACTGACTCGATGGACGTGAGTCTGAGTGAACTCCAGGAGTTGGTGATGGATAGAAGGCCTGGCGTGCTGCGATTCATGGGGTTGCAAAGAGTCGGACACGACTAAGTGACTGAACTGAACTGAACTGAAACATCTTGAAGTAGTCAATCATGTATACATACATATATATATGCATGTATGTATAAAACTCTACACAGAATAATTATAATAATGCATCTGTAGATATGGGAAGAAGCAACAAGGGAAAACAGTTTCTGGATCATAATAGATTAGTAAAACAGGCAACCCAGAGAATTTTAGGTTATCAGTATGGACTAATTCAAAAATTAGCACATTGTGTCTATCAAGAGAAGCCTCACCTAATCTAGGATGAGACTTCCTAGTGTTTTGGGGGAAATTGGTCTGGAAATGCCTCAAACCTTGGTTGAATTTATGACCAAGAAGAGGTTCTGTGGGCCAAAAAAGTGTTGCTTTTTACTAAACAAAGAATGTTTTGCTGTTCTTTCACTAAACAAAGAATGCTGCCTGTCATTCTGGTAAACAATAAATGTTGCCTGTCATTAAGCCATCAGCCACTGCAATCATCCTCCAAGGTGTGATCTGAGAGGAATTCATGATGGCCCTAGATAGTAAGGATGCATATGAAAGGAATATTTTCAATGATCTCAGACTCTCCCATCTTACCATAGATAAATAGGCACTAAAGTCATTAACTTGAGGTGTATCTGTTTTCTGTGATTAGCAGTAATCTTCTGATCTTTGTCTACATGTTTGTTTGTTTTTCAGGAAAATATCCTGTATATTCTGACTCCTCCTGGAACTCTTTGGAACAGCTTCTCAGAAATATCTGAGCAGTTGTATCCTGGGCTATAGTCCTCAGTGAGGTCACTGAATAAAGCATAATTCTCAACTTTTAGGTTGTGCTTTTAAGTTGACATCTGAAAATGTTTCACATCTTATAATTTATGACTGTTTTGGTTTCTACCTTGCTGTATTTTTAGGGGCTTTCATCTACAGATGGCATGGAATATTTTAGGCAAACTATGTGCTGTATACTAACATGGAAACATTTCCATCACATAGAAACATATGTGACCCATGTGCATATTTCAACCATTCTATATAGAATTGCTGTTTTTCTCCTAATTTGAGAAGTACATTTAAAACCAAAGCCAAATTCAATTTGATCTCCATATTTGTCTAATAATTTATATTTAAATTTTTTATCAATATGAATTAATAGCAGTAATGATATATAGAGATACAGTTTTAAAGTCACTATGTCAATTTACACTGTGATTTTTATTAATTACCAAAGGTACATAATATGCACTTCTTTGGTATTCTATTTCCATCAAACACAGAAACTTCAAAAAAATTCACTATAAAGCAGATTTCAAATAAGTTGTTAGTTACATCTAAATTTTAAAAATAAGCTTAAGATTTATTCTATAATTATCTATGCAACAATTCCTGATTTTAGTTGAGAAATATAAATTAGAACTAAAATGCTATTCCAGTAAATACCCTCTAGAATGGCTGAATGAAAAAATCAAACATTAACAGGTCATGGTGAGTCTGAGAAATAACTAGACCTTTCATAACTGCTAAGGAGGAGTGTACATTAGTAAAAGAACCTTTGAAAACTGTTTGAGAGTAGTTACTAAAACTAGACATATCAAGCTGCACTCCTATAACTCATAGGAATGAATATATGTCCTTAATTAATACTTGCCCAAACCTAAAAACAACATTAATGCCCATAAACAGAATACGAGTAATTATGATATAGGCATACAATAGAACTCTGTACAAGGAAAAATGAACTATTTCTACATGCGAAAGTGTGGCTGAACCTTACAAACTGCTGCGTAATATTTCACTTATTTTGACTTACTATTCAGAGACAAAAGGAATACATATTATAAAGCTTAAAAATAAGCAAAAACAAATTCCCAAGTAGCCCAGTGGGTAAAGAATCTGCCTGCAATGCAGGAGGCACAGGAGACACGAGTTCAATCCCTGGGTCTGGAAGATCCCCTGGAAGAGGAAATGGTAGCCCACTCCGGTATTCTTGCCTGGAAAATCCCATGGACATAGGAGCCTGGTGGGCTACAGTCCATGGGGTCACAAAGAGTCAGACACGACTGAAGGACAAAGCAATCTATGATTTCAGTATATTCAAACAAAAACCTGTACACAAATGTCCATAGCAGCATTAGTCATAATAGCCCCAAAGTGGATACAATTCAAATATCCATTAACTAATTAATAAATAAACAAAATGTGGTATACCCATACAATGGAACATTATTCAGCTATAAAGTGAATGAAGTACTGATACATCCTATAACATAGATGAACATCAAATATAGTATTATATTAAGCAAAATAATCCAGACATAATAGGCCACATATTGCATAATTTCATTCATATGTAATATGAAGAATAGCCAAATCCATAGATACAGAAAGTAAATTAGTAATTTCTAGTGGATGGGAGGAATGAGGGATAAGTGCTTAATAGGTATGGGATTTCTCTTTAAATGATGAAATATTCTGGAAATAGCCATGATAGTTCTATGACACTGTGAATGTACTAAAAACCATTGAATGGTACACTTTAAATGGTTAAAATAGTGAATTTTATGTTGTGTGAATTTTATCTCTATAATAATAATAAACAAACGAAAGCATTAATTTATGGTTTTAGAAGTCAAGATAATATTTTTTGGTTCAGAATAATAACTGGAAGAGGGCATGAGGGAATTTTAGATTCTGATAGTATTCTAGCTCTTGATCTGAGTTGTAGTTACTGGGATGTATCCACTCTGTGAAAATTCATGTAGCTATACATTTATTATGATCTATTTGTAATGTATGTAATGTTTCATTTAAAATATAAAAAATAGAGGGGATGGTCCTAAGATGGCAGAGGAATAGGACAGGAAGATCACTTTCTCCCCCACAAATTCATCAAAATAACATTTAAACGCTGAATAAATCCACAAAACAACTTCTGAATGCTGGCAGAGGACATCAGGCACCCAGAAAAGCAGCCCATTGTCTTCAAAAGGAGGTAGGAAAAAATATAAAAGAAAAAAAAAAGAGACAAAGAGATAGGGATGGAGCCCCATCCTGGGAAGGGAGTCTTAAAAAGAGAGTAGTTTCCAAACACCAGGAAACTCTCTCACTGCCAAGTCTGTGGCAAGCCTTGGACCCACAGAGGGCAACATAACTGGGAGGAAAAATAAATGAATAATTAAAACCCACAGATTACGTGCCCAATGGTAACTCCCCCAGTGGAGAAGCAGTGCAGACGCCTGAGCCCACCGCTAGCAAGTGGGGGCCGGGCAGGGAGGCGCCGGCTGCATTGCTTAAAGTAAGGACCAGGCCTGAATGCCCCGAGGGCAATCTGAGGGAACTAACTTGGGCTAGCAAACCAGACTGTGGGATAGCTACCATGAGAAAAGCCCTAACCTAAGACACCACCAAGCCCGCTCACAGAACAAAGGACTGTACAGAGCTAGTCGGCTGCAGACCATCCCCCTCCAGTGACAGGAAGACAGAGCCAGAAGGGGGCAGTCGCAGCCCCAGAGAGACATTATCTACCAAATTCCAAGCAGGCTTCTTTCCTAAGACTTATTGGGGTTCTGGACAGTCAACATCCGCCTGAGAAGGTGCGCTGGTTGTACACCCAGAAAACTGAGTGGCAGGGACAGGGGAGGCAATAAGTCGCTGCAACCTCGCTCACCAAACACCTCATCACCTGAGCTTCTCGGACCTGAGAAGGGCACAAAACACAGGCCCAACCCAGTCTGCACATCTGAGGACTACCTGAGTGTCTGAACCTGAGCGGCTTAGACTTGGGAAGTGCATACAACCCAGGGCAGGCCTCAGACACTTCCTGGAGGAGCAACCTAGAGCCTGAGCAGTGTGGGTGGGGAGGGCACATGTGCCATGAGCGGGGGCAGGCCCAGTGTGGCTGAGACACTGCAAGCACAGGCCAGTGTTATTTGTTTGCAGCGTCCCTCCCTCCCCAAAGCACGACTGAACAAGTGAGTCTAAAAAAGTGTCCACCATCCCCCCCCCCCCTTGTGTCAGGGCAGAATTCAGACACTGAAGAGACCAGCAAACAGAAGAAGCTAAAACAGAGGGAACCACCTTGGAAGTGACATGTGCAATAGATTAAAACCCTGTAGTTAGTACTGACTACATAGGAAGGGGCCTATAGATCTTGAGAAATATAAGCCGGACCAAGGAATTATCTGAAAATGAACTGACCCCACACTGCCCACAAAAAACACCAGAGAAAGTCCTAGATATATTTTTACTATTTTTACGATCATTCTTTTTTTTAATTAATTTAATTTAATGTCCTCTATTACTCCTTTAATTTTCATTTTTATAACCTACTATTACTTTGCCAAAAAAAGACCCTATTTTTTAAAGCGAACTTTATATATATATATATATATATATATATATATAATTTTTGTGACTTTTTATTTTCTTTTCTTTAATATTGTACATTTGAAAATCCAACCTCTACTCTAGATTTTTAATCTTTGCTTTTTGGTATTTGTTATCAATTTTGTACCTTTAAGAACCCAATCTTCAGTACCCATTTTTACTTGGGAGCGAGATTACTGGCCTGACTGCTCTCTCCCACTTTGCACTGTCCTTTTTCTCCACCAGGTCGCCTCTATCTCCTCCCTCCCCCTTCTCCTCTCTACCCAACTCTGTGAATCTCTTTGTATGTTCCAGGCAGTGGAGAACACTTAGGGAACTGATTACTGGCTGGATCTGTCTCTCTCCTTTTGATTCCCTCCATTATCCTCCTGGCCACCTCTGTCTCCTACCTCCCTCTTCTCTGTATAACTCCATGAACATCTCTGGGTGGTCCAGACTGTGCAGCACACATAAGGAAGTGATTACTGCCTAGCTTGCTCTCTCATCTTTTGATTCCACCTCATCTCATAGGGTCACCTCTAACTCCCTCCTCCCTCTTCTCTTCTCCATGTAACTCTGTGAGCCTCTCTGGGTGTCCCTCACTGTGGAGAAACTTTTCATCTTTAACATAGATGTTTTATCAATGGTGCTGTATAGATGGAGAAGTCTTGAGGCTACTGTAAAAATAAGACTGAAAACCAGAAGCAGGAGGTTTAAGTCCAAATCCTGAGAACACCAGAGAACTCCTGGCTCCGGGGAACATTAATCGACAGGAGCTCATCAAACAGGTCCATACCTACACTGAAACTAAGCACCAACCAAGGGCCATCGAGTTCTAGTGCAAGACATACCACGCAAATTCTCCAGCAACAAAGGACCACAGCCCTGAGCTTCAATATACAGGCTGCCAAAAGTTACTCCAAACATGTTGACATCTCATAACTCATTACTGGACACTTCATTGCACTCCAGAGAGAAGAAATCCAGCTCCACCCACCAGAACACCGACACAAGCTTCCTAAACCAGGAAACCTTGACAAGCCACCTGTACAACCCCACCCACAGTGAGGAAACTCCATAATAAAGAGAACTCCACAAACTGCCAGAATACAGAAAGGCCAAGCCAAACACAGCAATATAAACAAGATGAAGAGACAGAGGAATAACCAGCAGATAAAGGAACAGGATAAATGCCCACCAAACCAAACAAAAGAGGAAGAGATAGGGAATCTGCTGGGGTCCAGCCCCAGCTGATCCAGGGTATTCGAAGGAGAGACGGCATAGGCGAGGGTCAGGAAACAATTGCTTAATTACACTTTAATTAAGGATACAAAGAGTAATAGAATGAGGATAGCTCAGTGAGGAAATTCAGTGGAGAAAAGCGGCTGAAATAAGGATAGCTCAGTAGGAAAATTCAGTGAAGAAAAGAGGCTGAGTAGCTTGCTTTACGCGGGAGAACAATAAAACTTCAAGACAAGAAGTTTGCAACACTTATGTAGGCCACAGGCGTCCTTCCGTTCTCCCAAAGGAGAGGAGACACTGAGGCCTCCCCGGTCAGATCTTAGAAGCCCAGGCATAATTAGCAAGCATGGTGGGTTCCACGCTCCAGATGGAGACTCAGCCAGAATTTGAGAGAGAGAGCAACACGGGGAGACCAAGTTTTGGTGAAAAAGGCCCACACTTTATTTTCCAAAGTAGTTTTTATACCTTAAATTGTGGATAGAGGATAATGGGGGAAGGGGTGGAGTCATGCAAGGACAGCAGTTCCTGGTCCTAATCGAAGCCAGGCTTTCAAACTTATCATATGCAAAAGTTCAGGTGAATTACATCATCTTCTGGCCAGGAGGCCTGTTAACATTTTAAGAAACTTATTTTTCTCTAAAGGTGATTATTCCAAAATCAGGCACCAGCCTCCCAAAAAGCATTGGACAAAGCTGCATTTTACATTTCTATACACCCATTATATCAATCAATACACTGCCAAGGACACAGTAGGTAAGGAGTATGGAGACTTAGCAGCAAACATTGGCCCAACAAGTGAAAAACCCTTCACCAATACAATTTCTAATCAATCTTTTAACTACTCAAAGGAATCTGTGTTTAGGCAGTTTAGAACATCTCCTACCTCTCACAGTTGGGAGGCTCTGAACAATCACATGTGGCCGGAAAAACCTATTCAGGCAGGCTAGAGGATTTCCAAAGGAGTTTGTAGGTTGAAACACTGTCACACCCAGGAATTATTAACTGGAGCTGTAGGCTAACTCTTTTTTCAGAGAGAGGTAGTGGGGGACAGCCCCCGTAAAGTCAGAGGTGTAGGTGAAAGCACAAAGCAGAAAGTAGGCAGACTCAGGTTTGAGGGGTAGATGCTCGAGAATTTCCAGGGGGACTCCTGAGGCTCGATCCCACCTTTGCATATGCCGAGCCTCCTTCCTCATGACCTTTGTCATGGGCGGAGTTCCTCACGCTGGCTACCAGCAGGGATAGAATTCCAGTTGAGCTATTCCAGATCCTGAAAGATGATGCTGTGGAAAGTGCTGCACTCAATATGCAATATGCAATAAATATGCAATATGCCGGCTCCCGGCAGGAATCTACCTGATAAAGAATTCTGAATAATGATAGTTAAAATGATCCAAAATCAAAATTGAATCACAGATAGCCTGGACACAAGGATTGAGCAGTGCAAGAAAGGTTTAACAAGGACCTAGAAGAAATAAAAAATAGTCAATATATAATGAATAATGCAATAAATGAGATCAAAAACACTCTGGAAGCAATAAATAGTAGTATAACGGAGGCAGAAGATAGGATTAGTGAAGTAGAAGATAGAATGGTAGAAATAAATGAATCACAGAGGAAAAAAGAAAAACGAATTTAAAGAAATGAGGACAATCTCAGAGACCACCAGGACAATATTAAACGCCCCAACATTCGAATCATAAGAGTCCCAGAAGAAGAAAACAAAAAGAAAGACCATGAGAAAATACTTAAGGAGATAATAGTTGAAAACTTCCCTAAAATGGGGAAGGAAATAATCACCCAAGGCCAAGAAACCCAGAGAGTCCCAAGCAGGATAATCCCAAGGTGAAACACCCCAGGACACATATTAATCAAATTAACAAAGATCAAACACAAATAACAAATATTAAAAGCAACAAGGGAAAAACAACAAATAACACAAAAGGGGATTCCCATAAGGATAACAGCTGATCTTTCAATAGAAACTCTTCAGGCCAGAAGGGAATGGCAGGACATACTTAAAGTGATGAAAGAAAATAACCTACAGCCCAGATTACTGTACCCAGCAAGGATATCATTCATATATGAAGGAGAAATCAAAAGCTTTACAAACAAGCAAAAGCTGAGAGAATTCAGCACCACCAAACCAGCTCTCCAACAAATGCTAAAGGATATTCTCTAGACAGGAAATACAAAAAGGGTGTATAAACTCAAACCCAAAATAAAATAAATGGCAACAGGATCATACTTATCAATAATTATCTTAAATGTAAATGGGTTGAATGTCCCATCGAAAAGACAAAGAGTGACTGAATGGATACAAAAACAAGACCCCTATATATGTTGTCTACAAGAGACCCACCTCAAAACAGGGGACACATACAGACTGAAAGTGAAGGGATGGAAAAAGATATTCCATGCAAATAAAGACCAAAAGAAAGCCGGAGTAGCAATACTCATATCAGATAAAATAGACTTTAAAACAAAGGCTGTGAAAAGAGACAAAGACAGAGACTACATAATGATCAAAGGATCAATCCAAGAAGAAGATATAAGAATTATAAATATATATGCAACCAACATAGGAGCACCGCAATATGTAAGACAAATACTAACAAGTATGAAAGGGGAAATTAACAATAACACCATAATAGTGGGAGACTTTAATACCCCACTCACACCTATGGATAGATCAACTAAACAGAAAATTAACAAGGAAACACAAGCTTTAAATGATACAATAGACCAGTTAGACCTAATTGATATCTATAGGACATTTCACCCCAAAACAATGAATTTCAACTTTTTCTCTAGTGAACACGGTACCTTCTCCAGGATAGATCACATCCTGGGCCATAAATCTAGCCTTGGTAATTTCAAAAAAATAGAAATCATTCCAAGCATTTTTCTGACCACAATGCAGTAAGATTAGATCTCAATTACAGGAGAAAAACTATTAAAAATTCCAACATATGGAGGCTGAACAACACGCTGGTGAATAACCAACAAATCACAGAAGAAACCAAAAAAGAAATCAAAATATGCATACAAACGAATGAAAATGAAAACACAACAACCCAGAACCTGTGGGACACTGTAAAAGCAGTGCTAAGAGGAAAGTTCATAGCAATACAGGCATACCTCAAGAAACAAGAAAAAAGTCAAATAAATAACCTAACTCTACACCTAAAGCAACTAGAAAAGGAAGAAATTAAGAACCCCAGGGTTAGTAGAAGGAAAGAAATCTTAAAAATTATGGCAGAAATAAATACAAAAGAAAAGAGACCATAGCAAAAATCAACAAAGTCAAAACTGATTCTTTGAAAGGATAAATAAAATTGATAAACCATTAGCCAGACTCATCAAGAAACAAAGGGAGAAAAATCAAATCAATAAAATTAGAAATGTAAATGGGGAGATCACACAAACAACACACAAATACAAAGGATCATAAGAGACTATTATCAGCAATTATATGCCAATAAAATGGACAACTTGGAAGAAATGGACAAATTCTTAGAAAAGTACAACTTTCCAAAACTGAACCAGGAAGAAATAGAATCTTAACAGACCCATCACAAGCACGGAAACTGAAACTGTAATCAGAAATCTTCCAGCAAACAAAAGCACAAGTCCAGACGGTTTCACAGCTGAATTCTACCAAAAATTTAGAGAACAGCTAACACCTATCCTACTCAAACCCTTCCATAAAATTGCAGAGGAAGATGAACTTCTAAACTCATTCTATGAGGCCACCATCACCCTAATACCAAAACCTGACAAAGATGCCACAAAAAAAGAAAACTACAGGCCAATATCACTGATGAACACAGATGCAAAAATCCTTAGCAAAATTCTAGCAATCAGAAATCAACAGCACATTAAAAAGATCATACACCATGACCAAGTGGGCTTTATCCCAGGGATGCAAGGATTCTTCAATATCTGCAAATCAGTCAATGTAATACACCACATTAACAAATTGAAAAATAAAAGCCATATGATTATCTCAATAGATGCAGAGAAAGCCTTTGACAAAATTCAACATCCATTTATGATAAAAACTCTAAAAAAGGCAGGAATAGAAGGAACATACCTCAACATACTAAAAGCTATATATGAGAAACCCACAGCAAACATCATCCTCAATGGTGAAAAATTGAAAGCTTTTCCCCTAAAGTCAGGAACAAGACAAGGGTGCCCACTTTCACCACTACTATTCAACATAGTTTTGGAAGTATTGGCCACAGCAATCAGAGCAGAAAAAGAAATAAAAGAATCCAAATTGGAAAAGAAGAAGAAAAGCTCTCACTGTTTGCAGATGACATGATCCTCTACATAGAAAACCCTAAAGAATCCACCAGAAAATTACTGGAGCTAATCAATGAATATAGTAAAGTTGCAGGATATAAAATCAACACACAGAATTCCCTTGCATTCCTATACACTAATAATGAGAAAATAGAAAGGGAAATTAAGGAAACAATTCCATTCACCATTGCAACAAAAAGCATAAAATACTTAGGAATATATCTACCTAAAGAAACTAAAGACCTATATACAGAAAACTATAAAACACTGGTGAAAGAAATCAAAGAGGACACTAATAGATGGAGAAATATATCATGTTCATGGATCATAAGAATCAATATAGTGAAAATGAGTATACAACCCAAAGCAATCTATAGATTCAGTGCAATCCCTATCAAGCTACCAACAGCATTCTTCACAGAGCTACAACAAATAATTTCACAATTTGTATGAAAATACAAAAAACCTCAAATAGCCAAAGCAATCTTGAGAAAGAAGAATGGAACTGGAGGAATCAACTTGCCTGACTTTAGGCTCTACTACAAAGCCACAGTCATCAAGACAGTATGGTACTGGCACAAAGACAGAAATATAGATCAATGGAACAAAATAGAAAGCCCAGAGATAAATCCATGCACATATGGACACCTTATCTTTGACAAAGGAGGCAAGAATATACAATGGATTAAAGACAATCTCTTTAACAAGTGGTGCTGGGAACTCTGGTCAACCACTTGTAAAAGAATGAGACTAGAACACTTTCTAACACCATACACAAAAATAAACTCAAAATGGATTAAATATCTAAACGTAAGACCAGAAACCATAAAACTCCTAGAGGAGAACATAGGCAAAACGCTCTCTGACCTAAATCACAGCACGATCCTCTATGACCCACTTCCCAGAATATTGGAAATAAAAGCAAAAATAAACAAATGGGACCTAATTAAAACTAAAAGCTTCTGCTCAACAAAGGAAACTATAAGAAGGTGAAAATACAGCCTTCAGAATGGGAGAAAAGAATAGCAAATGAAGCAACTGACAAACAACTAATCTCAAAAATATACAAGCAACTCCTGCAGCTCAATTCCAGAAAAATAAATGACCCAATCAGAAAATGGGCCAAAGAACTAAACAGACATTTCTCCAAAGACATACAGATGGCTAAGAAACACATGAAAAGATGCTCAACATCACTCATTATCAGAGAAATGCAAATCAAAACCACAATGAAGTACCATTTCACGCCAGTAAGAATGGCTGCGATCCAAAAATCCACAAGCAATAAATGCTGGACAGGGTGTGGAGAAAAGGGAACCCTCTTACACTGTTGGTGGGAATGCAAACTAGTACAGCCACTATGGAGAACAGTGTGGAGATTCCTTAAAAAACTGGAAATAGAACTGCCTTATGATCCAGCAATCCCACTGCTGGGCATACACACCGAGGAAACCAGAATTGAAAGAGGCACGTGTAGCCCAATGTTCATCACAGCACTGTTTATAATAGCCAGGACATGGAAGCAACCTAGATGTCCATCAGCCGACAAATGGATAAGAAATCTGTGGTACATATACACAATGGATTATTACTCAGCCATTAAAAAGAATACATTTGAATCAGTTCTAATGAGGTGGATGAAACTGGAGCCTATTATATAGAGTGAAGTAAGCCAGAAAGAAAAACATCAATACAGTATACTAATGCATATATATGGAATTTAGAAAGATGGTAACGATAACCCTGCATGTGAGATAGCAAAAGAGACCCAGATGTATAGAACAGTCTTTTGGAATCTGTGGAAGAGGGAGAGGGAGAGGGTGGGATGATTTTGGAGAATGGCATTGAAACATGTATAATATCACATAAGAAATGAATTGCCAGTCCAGGTTCGATGCAGGATACAGGATGCTTGGGGCTGGTGCACTGGGATGACCCAGAGGGATGGTACAGGGAGGGAGGTGGTAGCGGGGTTCAGGAAGGGGAACACATGTACACCTGTGGTGGATTCATGGTGATGTACGACAAAACCAATACAATATTGTAATTAGCCTCCTATTTAAATAAATAAATTTAAATTTAAAACATTTAAAAAATATATATAAAATAATAAATTTTACAAATAAAATGCTTCACAGAACCAGTTATGATTCAATATATGGTAGCTTAAAAATTAAAGCAAGAAATGATTAAAATATATAATGCAGTTTCAAAACAGATAATCTATAGGTTATCTGAATGTTTATTGAATCAAGAATGTATCAATCTTGCAAAGGAAAATCAATAAAAATGAATTATCAGATTTACATTTAGGTTTAAAATACTTTTTAAACTTTTGTTGTAGAAAGAGTTGAAAGCACCAAACAGTAAAACACCAAAGATGTAAAATAATTAATAGCATCTAATTTGATCACATTTTGGCATTTCAACAGGCAAGCCTAAATTTGGCAAGCTTTTCTCTTCACTTTTTATCTTCATGAAAATTCTGAAATCTAGATAGTATTTGATAGATGACTTATGTGGCAATAACATCTATTTGAAGGTTTCATATTGCTAACTGTAACTGGAAAATACTGGGCATTGAAAAATCACCATTAAGCTTTTATACAGATGTTAGAGACCAAAGACACTGAAGAAAAGCCTAAACATTTGACTGTAGAGAAAACTTATCTTTTTTTGTTGTTTAAATTTTCATTTCTGTTTCTGGGAAGGATCTTTAAAGATTTGTATAAATTCAGGTAACATTTTATCTTTGAGGAATTTTTTACCCCAAAAGAATCTAAGGTGAAGGACAACAAGAATCATTTTGCAAACAAGATCCTAAGCAGCGAGTCTTTATAATATTCAGTAGATTTGGTACACAGATTTAGTAATAAAAAGAACTATCCAATGCCTACTATAGATATAGAAAACAAACTGGTGGTTGTCAGAGGGGAGGTGCGGGGAGGCAGGCGAAAAGGGTGAGGGGATTAAGAGATACAAATGTCCAGCTACAAGGCTGGGGGTGTAATGCACAGCATAGGGAATATGGTCAATAATATTGTAATAACTTTGTATGGTGACAGATAAAACTAGACTTATTGTGGTGATCATTTCACAATGTAGAAAACTGTCAAATTCCATTTAATAGAATGCTTCTCTTCCATTTTTACTTTCTTGAAGTCTTTTGATAAAAAGAAATGTGGCAAGAGCAAGAGAACAAGATGGTGTAGGTGTAGGTGGACGTGGAATACATCTCTCTCCATGGATACATCAGGAATACACTTTCAGACACAGAAGTGCATGCAGAATACCAGCTGAGAGCAGACAGGAGGACCTGACCAGTGGAAAAGAATATATAGAACCACGCAAAACTCAGTAGGAGGAAGGAACTAGGGGGAAAAAAAAAAAAACAGGAATATTAGTAGGACTGGACTTGCCCTCAGCAGGTGGGTGAACTGAAGCAGGGGTCCCATCCCCACATGGGGGAAATTGTCTGAGTCAGAGGAGAAACATTTAAGGGTAAGAGTGAAACAGCTGATCTGTGGCAGCCTAAATGGAATGAGAATCAGACAGTACTTGACTCAGTCATACATACCTTGGACAGGGATGCAGGTCCCCTGGAAGGTGCAGTGGCTGGGAGCTGGAGTTTAGGGACTGTGGAGCAATCCCAGGGCAAGCGCTGCTGTTGACTGCAGAGAGACAGATAGAAAGGGTGTGAGGGAGGAGATTTTGGTGGGAAATGCCTGTAGAACAAAGCCAGCTAGTCATCAAAGCAAGGCAGTACAGCTGAGTCATGCATAGGGGGTGGAGCCATCACCATAGCCTCTCACCCCACATGCCAGCATCGCATCAGGCAGCTTAACAATAGAGAGGCTGGCCCATCAAACACCTGAAGCACTGAACTACAGAATAGGACCCAAACCAGGGTGCCACTTTAAGTGCCTGATGCACCAAACAACAGAGAAGGACCCCAGGCAAGGGAGCCCTTTAAGTTCCTGAACAGGCAGAGCTATGGAGAAAGACTGGCCAAAGAGCCCTTTTGATCACCAGCTATAAGAGGCTTGAAAAAAGACTCTGATAAGGCCATAACTCCTCCAGCAGAGGCAGTTCATGTCCCTGCAAACTTGCCACCATCAGGGCCCCTGCAAGCCAAGCAGCTGTGCCATGTACATGCTCAGCTCTCACTGGGGCAGAGCTGCCACAGGCAAAAATAGCCTTGAGGCTATGTGTTCAGGGTAGCTGCGGTCGTGTCCAACTCCTTGTGACCCTATAGACTGTGGCCTGCCAGGCTACTCTGTCAGGGGGGCTCTCCAGTCAAGAATACTGAAGTATATTGGCCAATACTAGTTGCCATACCCTTCTAGAGCACTATATTTCTTGCTCTAACCACCTTTTCTTGCTCCTAACCACCAACTCCCCTGAGTACCTGGTGCTGCCAGAACCCCTGCAACCCAAGCAGCTGCCTCACCTCCACACATGGCCCACACAGGAGCAAACCCAAGTCCTCGAGGGCAGCCCCAGGAGCAAACCCCAGTGGACAACCTTCATGCAGAGGTGAAAATAAAACCACAATTGAAACCCAGGGGTAGTGTGGCAAAGGAAGAAGACCCAAAACCTTCCCACCAGCTGTACAAGCTGCAGATTAAATCCACATGATCAACTAGGCAGACTCTGTGTCTATGGAATATATAAAAAGATATTGAGAGCCCCCACAAAAGAAAGCTCACTAGTTCTGATAGCTGTGGACATTGAAGGAAGAACACACAGGAGTAGAACCAGATTAGAATCTGAGCTGCCCCCACAGCAGGTCTAGAGATCAGTACAGTGCTGGAGGGCATCCTAGTGAGGTGAGGTGTACTGTGACTCCCAGCGAGGGAAAGGACTCTGACAGCAGTGACTCAAGAAAAACTTTTATTAGTCTTATGTTTTCACTTGCTCTGTAGATTCTGTTAGATTTTGTTTTTCTTTTTTCTTCCCCTCTCCCCGCCCCTCCCCCCATTGTAGTTGTCGATTTTATTGGCACTATGAAATCTAATTAAGCTTTTGAGCTTTTTTTTTCCCTCAGTCACATTTTTTATTGTTGTTATAAACCTCTGCTTCTACATTGGGCTTTTGCAGTTCTGTGAAGTTTTTCCTTTTTTTTTTTTACTCTGTTTTTAATTTTAGTATCTAATTTTTTAAATCTACTATCATTTTTTACATTTATTCCTATTTGCATTTCCTACTGTACTTTTCCCCTTGCAGTTAATCTTTAATGTATATACATCTGCTTTATATACCTCTATTTAACTTTGCATATGTATTTTTTTTCTTTTCTTTTCTTTCCTTTCCTCTTAGCATATTGGTTAGTTTTATTTTCATTGCTTTATTCCCCAATTGGCATCTTGCTTTAGTTTTGTTTTCCAGTTTGTGCTTTAGTTAGTTTTGTTCTTAACTGGTAGGAATAATTTTTGGTTTCCTTTGTTTACCATGTCAATCTATTGTACTTTACTTTTGTTGGACTGTTTCGATTTTCCTTACGGGTGCATATGTATTTGTGTATATTCAGTCACACTTTTTATTGTTGTTATAAACCTCTACATTGGGATTTTGCAGTTCTGTGGAGTTTTTTTTTTTCCTTTTTTCTTTCTTCTTTTTTTCCTTTTTTTTCTCTTTTTTATAATTTCAATTTTTAATTTTTTAAACCTATTATATTTTTCTACATTTATTCCTTTGTTTGCCTTTCCTATTGGTCTTTGCCCCTTGAGTTAATCATTAATGTATATAAATCTTCTTCATCTACCTCTACTTGACTTTACATATCTATTCCTTCTTTCTTTTCTTTTTTCCTTTGCTCTTAACATATTTGTTAGTTTTGTTTTCCAGTTGCGCTTTAGTTAGTTTTGTTTTTAACTGGTAAATATAATTTTTTATTTCCTTTGTGTGTAGGGTCAATCTACTGTACTTTATTTTTGTTGGACTGTTTTGACTTTCCTTATGGGTGTATATGTATAAGTGTATATTCCATTACTTTAATTATATGCCTGATTTTGCAACTGCCATTTGTCTGGGGTTCATCTTTGTTTTCTCATTTTTGTATATTTGTTTCAATATCACTTAATGCCATAAGAAACCACTTGTGGAATCTTTGTTCCTGACCAGAGATCAAGCCCTGAGCCTTTGGAGTGGGAACACTGACTCCAAGACCCTATTCTATCAGAGAACTAACCCTGGAACTATCAAATAGTGAGAACTCACACAAAGGAAACCACTTGAAGCATCACTCAACCACCAGTAGCACCCTGGGCAGGATGCCTCATCTAAACAATAAACAAACAAATATACAAATCCAATGATCAGCAGGCAGCATTACCACCTCACTCAGCCTTGCCCATCAGAAGAAAAAGAAACAAAAACAACAAAAAATACTCAGCATAAATTCACCCTATACGAAGCTTACACAAACCACTGGACCAACCTTAGAAGGGAAGAAATGAAAAGGAAGAAAGAATTCAACCTTGAAGCCTGGGAAAAGGAGACCTCAAACACAGTAAGTAAAAAAAAAAAAAGTAATAATGAAAAGGCAGAGCGATACTACACAAATGAAGGAACAATCTAGAAACACAGAAGTCCAAATAAATGAAGAGGAAATAGGCAAACTACCTGGAAAATAATTCAGAATGATGATAGTAAAGATGATCAAAAACCTTGAAAACAAAATGGAGAAAATGCAATAATCAATTAACAAAGAACTAGAAGAATTAAAGAACGAACATACAGAGACAAACAACACAATTACTGAAATTAAAAATACTGTGGAAGGAATCAATAGCAGAATATATGAAGCCAAAGAAAGAATCAGTGAGCTGGAAGATAAAATGGTGGAAATAACTGCTGAAGACCAGATTAAAGTAAAAAGAATGAAAAGAACTGAGGCTAGTCTCAGAGATCCCTGGGACAATATCAAACACACCAACATTCGAATTATAGGGGTCTCAGAAGTAGAGAAAAAGAAAGGGTATGAGAAAAATTTTGAAGAGATTATAGTTGAAAATTTCCCCAACGTGGAAAAGTAAATAGTCAAAAAAGTCTAAGATGTGCAAAGAATCTCATACAGTAAAAACCCAAGGAGAAACTCGACAAGACACATACTAATCAAACTAACAAAGACTAAACACAAAGAAAATATTAAAAGCAGCAAGGGAAAAGCAACAAGTAACACACAAGGGAACCCCCATACATTTAACAGCTGTTCTTTCAGCAGAAACTCTGCAGGCCAAAAGGGAATGGCAGGATATAGTTAAAGTACTGAAAGGGAAAAATCTACAACCAAGATTACTTTACCTGGCAAGGATCTCATTCAAAACTGATGGAGAAATAAAAAGCTTTTCAGACAAGCAAAAGTAAAGATAATTCAGTACCATCAAGCCAGCTTTACAATAAATGTTAAACGGACTTATATAGTCAAGAAATATAAGAAGAAAAAAGATCTACAAGATCAACCCCCCAAAATTAAGAAAATGGCAATAGGAACACACATATCAATAATTACTTAAAATGTAAATAGATTAAATGCTCCAAGCAAAGACACAGACTGCCTGAATGGATCCAAAAGCAAGACCCATATATATGCAGTCTACAAGAAACCCACTTCAGACCTCAAGATACATATAGACTGAAAGTAAAAGGATGGGAAAATATATTCCAGGCAAATGGGAAGCAAAAGAAAGCTAAAGTAGCAATCCTCATATCAGACAAAAAAGATGTTAAAATAAAGATTACAAGAGATAAGGAAGGACACTACATAATGATCAAGGGATCAATCCATTAGAAAGACATAACAATTATAAATATCTATGCACCCAACACAGGAGCACCTCAATACATAGCACAAACACTAACAGACATAAAAGGAGAAACTGACAGTAACACAATCATAGTAGGAGACTTTAACACCCCACTCGCACCAATGGACAGATCATCAAAACAGAAAATTTAATAAGGAAATATAAGTCTTAAATAATACATTAGATGAGATGGATCTCATTGATATCTTGAGGACATTCCAGCCAAATGCAGAAGAATACACCTTCTTCTCAAGTGCAAATGAAACATCCTCCAGGATAGACCACATCTTGAGTCACAAGTCAACCCTCAGTAAATTTAAGAAAGTTGAAATCATACCAAGGATCTTCTCCAAACATAATGCTATGAGACTAGACATCAATTACAAGAAAAACCTGTAAGAAACACATGGAGATTAAACAATGCATTTCTAAATAACCAACAGGTTCCTGAAGAAGTCAAAAGGGAAATCAAAAATTTCTAGAAACAAATGACAATGAGAACACGACAACTCAAAACCTATGGGATGCAGCAAAAGCAGTTGTAAGAGGGAAGTTTATTGCAATACAATCCTACCTCAAGAAACAAGAAAAACATCTAATTGACAACCTAATTTTACACCTAAGGCAACTGGAAAATGAAGAACAAAAAACCCCAAAATTAGTAGAAGGAAAGAACTCATAAAGATATGAGCAGAAATTAATGAAAAAGAAATGAGAGGAGCGATATTAAAGATTAATAAAACTAAAAGCTGGTTCTTTGAGAAGATAAAATTGGCAAACCTTTAGCCAGACTCATCAAGAAAAAAAGAGAGAAGAATCAAATGAAAATTAGAAATGAAAAAATAGAGGTTACAACAGACAATGCAGAAATACAAAGGATTATAAGAGACTATTTTGAACAACTATATGGCAATCAAATAGATGACCTGGATGAAATGGACAGATTCTTAGAAAAGTTCAATCTTCCAAGACTGAGTCAGGAATAAATAGAAATTATGAACAACCTGATTACAAGCACTGAAATTAAAGTTGTAATAAAAAACCTCCCAAAAAATAAAAGCCCAGGACAAGATGCTTTCACAGGGGAATTCTATCAAATATTTAGAGAAGAGTTAATGTCTATCCTTCAAAACCCTTTCAAAAAATTGCAGAGGAAGGAGCACTTCCAAACTCATTCCATGAGGCCACCATCACCCTGATACCAAAACTGGACAAGGACAACACAAAAAAAGAAAACTACAGTAGGTCAATATAACTCATGAACATAGATGCAAAATCCTCAACAAAATTTCAGCAAACAGAATTCAGCAACACATCAAAAAATTCATACTGCATGATCAAGTTGTGTTTATTCTAGAAACGCAAGGATTCTTCAATATATGAAAATTAATCAATGTGACACACCATGTTAACAAACTGAAAGATAAAAATCATATGACAATCTCAACAGATGCAGAAAAATCCTTTGACAAAATTCAGCATCCATTTATGATTAAAACTCTTCCAAAAAATCGGCATAGAATAAACCTACCTCAACACATAAAAGGCCATATATGATAAGCCTAAAGCAAACATTGGAGAAGGCAATGGCATCCCACTCCAGTACTCTTGCCTGGAAAATCCCATGGACGGAGGAGCCTGGTAGGCTGCAGTCCATGGGGTTGCTAAGAGTCGGACACGACTGAGCGACTTCACTTTCACTTTTCACTTTCATCCATTGGAGAAGAAATGGCAACCCACTCCAGTGTTCTTGCCTGGAGAATCCCAGGGAAGGGGGAGCCTGGTGGGCTGCCGTCTATGGGGTTGCACAGAGTCAGACATGACTGAAGCGACTTAGCAGCAGCAGCAGCAGCAAAGCAAACATTATTCTCAACAGTGAAAAACTGAAAGCATTCCCCCTAAGATAAGGAACAAGACAAGGGTATCCACTTTCACCACTATTATTCAACATAGTTATGGAAGTCCTAGCTATAGCAATCAGAGAAGAAAAGTAAATAAAAGGAATACAGATCAGAAAAGAAAAGTAAAGCTCTCACTGTTTGCAGATGACATGATGCTCTACATAGAAAACCCTAAAGACACCACCAGAAAATTACTAGAGCTAATCAGTGAATTTAGCAAAGTTTCAGGATACAGACAATCACTTGCAGAGAATCAATATAGAGAAATCACTTGCTTTTCTACACACCAAAAATGGAAAATCAGAAAGAGAAATGAAGGAATCAATCCCAGTCACCATTGCAACAAAAGAATTAAATCTGTAGGAATAAACTTCCCTAAAAAGACAAAAGAAAACAGATGGAGGGATATTCCATGTTCCTGGGTAGGAAGAATCAATATTGTGAAAATGAGTGTACTACCAAATGCAATCTGCAGATTCAATGTGATCCCTATCAAATTACCAATGACATTTTTGACAGAACTAAAACAAAAAAAAAAAATATTTGTTTTAGTTTCACTATTCATATGGAAACACAGAAGACCCCAAATAGGCAAAGCAGTCTTGAGAAAGAAGAATTGAGCTGGGGGAAATCAACCTTCGTGACCTCAGATTATACACAAAGGTACAGTCATCAAGACAGTATGGTAGTGGCACAAACACAGAATTATAAACCAATGGAAAAAGATAGAAAGTCCAGAAATAAACCCATGCATCTATGGGTATCTTATTTTTGACAAAGGAGGGAAGAATATACAATGGGGCAAAGACAGCCTCTTCAATAAATGGTGCTGGGAAAACTTGATAGCTACATGTAAAAGAATGAAATTAGAACACTCCAACGCCATACACAAAGATAAACTCAAAATGGATTAAAGACCTAAATGAAAGACCAGAAACTATAAAACTCTTAGAGGAAAACATAGGCAGAACACTCGATGACATAAATCAAAGCAAGATCTCTATGACCTACAACCTAGAGTAACGGAAATAAAAACAAAAGTAAACAAGTGGGACCTGATTAAACTTAAAAGTTAAGCCAAACTATAAGCCAGGTGGAAATGTAAACCCTCAGAATGGCTGAAAATAATAGCAAATGAAACAACTGACAAAGGGTTAATTTTCAAAATACACAAGCAGCTCATAAAATTCAATGCCAGAAAAACAAACAACCCAATCAAAAAGCGGGGGAAAGACCTAAACAGATATTTATCCAAAGAAGACACACATATAGCTAACGAACACATGAAAAGATGCTCAGCATCACTCATTATTAGAGAAATGCAAATCAAAACTACAATGAGATATCATCTCACACCAGTCAGAATGGCCATCATCAAAAATTATACATACAATAAATGCTGGAGAGGGTGTGAAGAAAAGGGAACACTCTTGCACTGTTGGTTAATGTAAATTGATACAGCCACTATGGAAGACAGTATGGAGATTCCTTAAAAGACTAGAAATAAAACCACCATATGACCCAGCAATCCCACGCCTAGGCATATACCCTAAGGAAACCAAAATTGAAGAAGACACATGTATCCCATTGTTCATTGCAGAACTATTTACAATAGCTAGAACATGGAAGCAACCTAGATATCCATTAACAGATGAATGGATACAGAAGTTGTGATACATATACACAATGGAATATTACTCAGCCATAAAAAGGAAGGCATTTAAATCGGTTCTGATGAGGCGGGTGAACCTAGAACTTATTATACAGAGTGAAGTGAGAAAGAGATAGATAAATATTGTTTTCTACCACATATATACAGAATCTAGAAGAATGGTACTAAAGAACTTATTTACAGGGCAGCAGTGGAGTGACAGTCACAGAGAATAGACTTATGGACATGGGGAGAGGGGAGGAAAGGGTGAGATGTATGGAAAGAGTAACATGGAAACTTACATTCAGTTCAGTTCAGTCGCTCAGTCGTGTCCGACTTTTTGCGACCCCATGAATCACAGCACGCCAGGCCTCCCTGTGCATCACCAACTCCCGGAGTTTACTCAAACTCACGTCCATTGAGTCGGTGATGCCATCCAGCCATGTCATCCTCTGTCGTCCCCTTCCCCTCCTGCCCCCAATCCCTCCCAGCATCAGAGTCTTTTCCAATGAGTCAACTCTTCGCATGAGGTGGCCAAAATATTGGAGTTTCAGCTTCAACATCAGTCCTTACAATGAACACCCAGGACTGATCTCCTTTAGGATGGACTGGTTGGATCTCCTTGCAGTCCAAGGGACTCTCAAGAGTCTGTTCCAACACCACAGTTCAAAAGCATCAATTCTTCGGCTCTCAGCTTTCTTCATAGTCCAACTCTCACACCCATACATGACCACTGTAAAAACCATAGCCTTGACTAGATGGACCTTTGTTGAAAAAGTAATGTCTCTGCTTTTTAATATGCTATCTAGGTCGGTCATAACTTTCCTTCCAAGGAGTAAGCATCTTTTAGTTTCATGGCTGCAATCACCATCCGCAGTGATTTTGGAGCCGAAAAAAACAAAGCCTGACACTTTTTCCACTGTTTCCCCATCTATTTCCCATGAAGTGATAGGACCAGATGCCAAGATCTTTGTTTTCTGAATGTTGAGTTTTAAGCCAACTTTTTCACTCTCCTCTTTCACTTTCATCAAGAGGCTTTTTAGTTCCTCTTCACTTTCTGCTATAAGGGTGGTGTCATCTGCATACTTACATTATCATATGTAAAATAGATAGCCAACTGGAATTTGCTGTATGGCTCAGGAAACTCAAACAGGGTTTCTGTATCAATCTAGAGGGGTGGGTTGAGGAGGGAGATGGAACAGAGGTTCAAAATGGAAATTATATATGTATTCCTACGGTTGATTCATGCTGAGGTTTGACAGAAAACAACAAAATTCTGCAAAGCAATTATACTTCAATAAAATAAAATTAAATTAATTTTATAATAAAAATTTATATAAATATAATTTTATAATAAATATAATTGCAAAGCAATTATACTTCAATAAAATTAAGTATACTTCAAATAAATTAAATTAAAAAGAAAATGATGAACTATGGATGGAGGTTCATGACATTGTACAGGAGACAGGAATCAAGACCATCCCCAAGAAATACAAATACAAAAAAGCAAAACAGCTGTCTGAGGAGGCTTTACAAATAGCTGTGGAAAGAAGGGAAGTGAAAAGCAAAGGAGAAAAGAAAAGATACCCATTTGAATGCAGAGTTCCAAAGAATAGCAAGGAGAGACAAGAAAGCCTTCCTCAGCGATTAATGCAAAGAAATAGAGGGAAACAATAGAATGGGAAAGACTATGGCACCCCACTCCAGTACTCTTGCCTGGAAAATCCCATGGACGGAGGAGCCTGGTAGGCTTCAGTCCATGGGGTTGCTAAGAGTCGGACACGACTGAGTGACTTCACTTTCACTTTTCACTTTCATCCATTGGAGAAGGAAATGGCAACCCACTCCAATATTCTTGCCTAGAGAATCCCAGGGATGGGGGAGCCCGGTGGGCTGCCATCTAAGGGGTTGCACAGAGTCGGACACTACTGAAGCAACTTAGCAGCAGAGATCTCTTCAAGAAAATTAGAGATACCAAAGGAACATTTCATGCAAAGATGGGCTCAATAAAGACAGAAATGGTAGGGACCTAATAGAGGCAGAAGATATTAAGAAGAGGTGGCAAGAATACACAAAAGAACTGTACAAAAAAGATCTTCACAACCCAGATAATCACGATGGTGTGATCACTCACCTAAAGCCAGACATCCCGGAATGTGAAGTCAAGTGGGCCTTAGGAAGCATCAATACGAACAAAGCTAGTGGAGGTGATGGAATTCCAGTTGAGCTATTTCAAATCCTGAAAGATGATGCTGTGAAAGTGCTGCACTCAATATGCCAGCAAATTTGGAAAACTCAGCAGTGGCCACAGGACTGGAAAAGGTCCATTTTCATTCCAATCCCAAAGAAAGGCAATGCCAAAGAATGCTCAAACTACCACACAATTGCACTCAATTCACACGCTAGTAAAGTAATGCTCAAAATTCTCCAAGCCAGGCTTCAGCAATACATCAACCATGAACTTCCAGATGTTCAAGCTGGTTTTAGAAAAGGCAGAGGAACCAGAGATCAAATTGCCAACATCCGCTGGATCATGGAAAAAGCAAGAGAGTTCCAGAAAAACATCTATTTCTGCTTTATTGACTATGCCAAAGCCTCTGACTGTGTGGATCACAATAAACTGTGGGAAATTCTGAAAGAGATGGGAATACCAGACCACCTGACCTGCCTCTTGAGAAACCCATATGCAGGTCAGGAAGCAACAGTTAGAACTGGACATGGAACAACAGACTGGTTCCAAATAGGAAAAGGAGTACATCAAGGCTGTATATTGTCACTCTGCTAATTTAACTTATATGCAGAGTACATCATGAGAAAAGCTGGGCTGGAGGAAGCACAAGCTGGAATCAAGATTGCTGGGAGAAATACCAATAACCTCAGATATGCAGATGACACCACCCTTATGTCAGAAAGTGAAGAAGAACTAAAGAGCCTCTTGATGAAAAGTGAAAGAGGAGAGTGAAAAAGTTGGCTTAAAGCTCAACATTCAGAAAACAAAGACGATGGCATCTGGTCCCATCACTTCATGGGAAATAGACAGGGAAACAGTGAAAACAGGAGCTGACTTTATTTTCCTTGGCTCCAAAATCACTGCGGATGGTGATTGCAGCCATGAAATTAACAGAGCTTGCTCCTTGGAAGGAAAGTTATGACCAACCTAGACAGCATATTAAAAAGTAGAGACATTGCTTTTTCAACAAAGGTCTGTCTAGTCAAGGCTATGGTTTTTCCAGTGGTCATGTATGGATGTGAGAGTTGGACTGTGAAGAAAGCTGAGTGCCGAAGAATTGATGCTTTTAAACTGTGGTGTTGGAGAAGACTCTTGAGAGTCCCTTGGACTGCAGGGAGATCCAACCAGTCCATCCTAAAGGAGATCAGTCCTGGGTGTTCATTGGTAGGACTGATGTTGAAGCTGAAACTCCAATACTTTGGCCACCTCATGCCAAGAGCTGACTCATTTGAAAAGACCCTGATGCTGGTAACGATCGAGGGCAGGAGGAGAAGGGGACAACAGAGGATGAGATGGTAAGATGGCATCACCGACTAAATGCACATGGGTTTGGGTGGACTCCGGGAGTTGGTGAAGGACAGGGAGGCCTGTCATGCCACGGTTCATGGGGTCACAAAGAGTCAGATACGATGAGCGACTGAACTGAACTGAACCAATTAAAAGTAAAAAAAAAAAAAAAAAAAAGAATTGTTAAATACCTATGTTGTACACTTGAAACTAACATTCTATTGTATGCCAATTATAATTCAATAAAAGTTAAATATATTAAATTTTTAAAGTCTTATTTTAAGAAATACTCAATACTGTATATAGAGTCTTCTGAAAGCAGACTATGATATGCGGTAAAATATACAAGATTAATCACAAGGATTGATAAAACAAAGTCTGATTTAATAACAGAAAGGAATTTCTTTTTTTCCCAATGAATTTTTCCTTCATTCCTTTCCATATGCCCTCGCCAGGGAAGTAGTTTTACATCTGGCTAGGTTTCTCCATTTTCAAGGTAGCCAAACTACTAAGGTTATAATTGCAAAGACATTAATATTTTAACAATGCTCCAAAGACCTATTGCTTTCTAAGTACATAAACAATGACATAGCCTTGGGAAAGTGAATCTTCAAAGGAAAAAAAAATAGAAAAACAAGTTTTACTTAATCAACCTTCTGGTAAGTGAGGCAAAAATAACAAATATGACATCCCTTTTGTTCTATTAGTATGTCATGGCATCTGATAACAGTTCTTATTTATATTATTGATAATTAACAATAAAGTAATAATCATAAACTCCAAGGAGCACAGGAACATAAGGTGACTTTAAGGGAGAAAAAAATGTTGCATTTCCTTAGAAACACCAAATGCTATATTTGGTATTAATTTATTCCAATATGAATCAAGAGGAAAAATATCTGTCTAGCAGTACACAATCTAAAATTGGAACTATCCTGGAATGAACTTTTACTCTATTCACTGAGTCATTGCCTGAGGAATTTCCACTTAAGCTCTCTGTTTTGGCTAATTCCCCACAAACAGATAGGTAACCAGCTTCCTTCTTCCACATCCAGCATAATGTTGTTTCATACCACAGTTATCCCTCCATTGTATCAGGTAAACAAGAAAGGGAAATATAGCCTGCTAAAGATTAACAATTTGGGGGCTTCATTCCAAAGGGAGAGTGCCTAGAGCTGAAATGTCTTTTTTTTGCTACCATTTGTAATTGTTTTTCATCTTGGAAACACAGTGCTGCTTGCCACTAAAGAGAGTCATGTTTTGCTATGGTGGACTTTGTTCCCCTTTCCAACTGTGTTAAGAAATTTCACTTATCTTAGTACTATTATCTATAGTTTTCGATTTGAAAATGACATTTATTTTATATGATTTCCAGAAGATCACTTTCATATATAATACTACATTCAGGATTCCAGTATAGAATAAATAAAAATAAAGCATAATTTAAAATGTATTTGCCAAAGGATTCTGCTATAATTATTTAAGTACCACTCAAAATTTTGCTTAAATTTTAATTTAGGATAGTTTAATCTAATTGCTGTATCCCAAATTAAAGTTTAGATTCTTACAATTTTTTGAAGTACCTTTGATAATTTGTGTACTGAATTTTTTCTTATCACAATTTTTACTCCATACTCTAAGAATGACAGCTGCTATTTAAATCTTTATCATTCTAAACTATAACCATTTAGAACTTGACTATATATTATTTTTCATTGCTTGAGTTTTCTTTACTTATATAATAATGTTTGTGAGCATAAGAACAGATTGTCAAATATGTGCTCAAAAATGTTTGTTTGAATGAACTGTTAAAGAACCCACCTGCCAATGCAAGAGATGTAAGAGACACAAGTTCAATCCATGGGTTAGGAAGATCCCTTGGAGGACAACATGGCAACCCACTCCAGTATTCTTGCCTGGAGAATCCCATGGATAGAGGAGCCTGGCAGGCTACAGTCCATAGGTTCACAAAGTCAGACACGACTGAAGCAACTTAGCATGCATGCAAGCTTTTGTTTTAAACTTTATAGTGTCTCACACAGAGTAAGCACTCAGTAATTATCCATTTCTTAAAAAGCTGATAACAGTAAGAGATCTTCCTAAGGGATTCACACTTTCTTAGTGCTCTTAAAATCACTGTCTTGCTTTGTTTAAAATAGTGAATGGTTTTCTGTAGGCCAAGTGTTTTTTCAGGTCCTTGCTTCTTGGAAGAAAAGCTATGACAAAGATGAAAGTGTTAGTCACTCAGTTGTTCCCAACTCTTTGTGACCCCATGGTCTGTCCATAGAATTCTTCAGGCAAGAATACTGGAGTGGATTGCCGTTCCCTTCTCCAGGGGATCTTCCCGACCCAAACTCCCTGGGTTGGGAAGATCCCCTGGAGAAGGAAAAGGCTACCCACTCCAGTATTCTGGCCTGGAGAATTTCATGGACTGTATAGTCCATGGAGTCACAAAGAGTTGGACATACACCAAAACCTTTGAATGTGTGGATCACAACAAACTGTGGAAAATTCTTCAAGAGATGGGAATACCAGACCACCTGACTACCTCCTTGAGAAATCTGCATGCAGGTCAAGAAACAATTAAAGCTGGATATGAAACAACAGACTGGTTCCAAATTGGGAAAGGAGTACATCAAAGCTGTATATTGTCACCCTGTTTATTTAACTTATGTGCAGAGTACATCATGTGAAATGCCAGGCTAGATGAAATACAAACTGGAATCAGGATTTCCAGGAGAAATATCAATAACCTCAGATATGCAGATGACACCACCCTTATGGCAGAGAGTGAATAGGAACTAAAGAGACACTTGATGAAAGGGAAAGAGGAGAGTGAAAAAGCTGGCTTAAAACTCAACATTCCAAAAACTAAGATCATGGCATTCAGTACCATCATTTCATGGCAAATAGATGGAGGAAACAATGGAAACAGTGACAGACTTTATTTTCTTGGGCTTCAAAATCACTGCAGATGGTGACTGCAGCCATGAAATTAAGATGCTTGCTCCTTGGAAGAAAAGCTATGACTAACCTAGACAGCATATTAAAAAGCAGAGACATTACTTTGCCAACAAAGGTCCATCTACTCAAAGCTATGGTTTTTCCAGTAGTCATGTATGGATGTGAGTGTTTGAATATTAAGTAAGCTGAGTGCCAAAGAATTGATGCTTTTGAACTGTGGTGTTGGTGAAGACTCTTGAGAGTCCCTTGGACTGCAAGGAGATCAAGCCAATCAATTGAAAAGGAAATCAGCCCTGAATGTTCATTGGAAGGACTGATGCTGAAGCTGAAGCTCCAATACTTTGCCCACCTGATGTGGAGACCTGACTCCTTAGAAAAGACCCGGATACTGGGAAAGACTGAAGGCAGGAGGAGAAGGGGACGACAGAGGATGAGATAGTTGAACGGGATCACCAACTTGATGGACATGAATTTGAGCAAGCTCCAGGACTTGGTGGTGGACAGGGAAACCTGGCATGCTGCAGTCCACGGGGTCACAAAGAGTCAGACACGACTGAGAGACTGAACTGAACTGACTGAAATGTTAGCAGAAAATCAGAATGAGATGAAGTGTTCTGTTGATGACAGAACATCAGATGACAAAATTCACCATCAAACAAAATATAATTGCTATGTAATTATTTATGCTACTTTTTTGTTCTCTCACTTTTTCTTTGGACTCCATTCCATTTGAGTTATCACCATTATTGGTAAAGGTAACCAAAAAAAAAAAAAAAAAAGGGAAGATATGCTAGGATATATAAATAAGAGAGGATGTGATCCCTGTGACTTAGTTCCTACACCACATTGTTAGTCACAGAGGGAATCATGAATAAGGAGCCCCAAGGATCACATGGAAGTTAGTTTTGGACAATTCTGGTCCTATCTGTTCTACTATGAGAAAAATATAGGTAAAATTCAATCTAGCAGAGTTTATATTGAGGAACTATTGAAAGTAATGACTACACAGCATCTCTCAATTCTGGAGAATTGATTTATTATATTACTAAGTACTACATAAAACATCTGTTGAATATCCATTGTAGGGAAGAGTATTGTAAGAAAAAATTGTCAGACAAGGTAATATAGCACATTTTGATGCAGAGTATTGTGGGAGGGCATTGTATGAGGTTGAAGATGACTGCAGATATTAATACTCAAAGGCCAACCCGAGTACAGACATTGAATGCAAATCTGAGACTATATGAAGGAGCCAAGAGATATGAAATGGCCCCTGTCTAATGGTGTGTATAACCCACAATATGTATAGTTTATTCAGGGTTTAACTGATTCTTCACTTCTCAATAAATTAAACTTGCCCTAAATTAATTTTGTTTCAGCATATATTCCTGAAAACAGTCAACACCCAACATTTTATGTTAATGAAATGTAAGTTTTAGTTTTCAAAAAAATCCTTAAAGCATCATTTCTGATCGTCTGTTCTCTCATAGATGTCTCATATATTCAGTGAGTCACCAAGTTATATGTTTCTCCAATTTAGAAACATCTCCAATCTGTCCTTTTCTGCCACAACTCCAGTCCAAGCCTTCATCACAGAACCCTGAAATTGTTAGAGTCCTAAACGATTTTCCTATTTCCCCTAACCAAATTCACATTGTACATGTCTACTATATTAAACTTTCTATATATTCATCATTTAACTTCTCTTCTTAAACATTAATATTTTCACTGACTCTTAAACATGTCCAGAATAAAGTCCTATCCAGTGTGACTGGTTTTCATAGTTCTTCAGAGATTGGTTCCATATTTGCAGTCTAATCCTAAGACCTAGCACTTATCAAACATGCATCCTGCATTTGAGCTAGTTGTCTTTCCAAGTGTTTTGTGGCCAATTGCATTTCAAATTCTTTTCTTGTGCTTTTTTTTCCTGACTGGAATTTATCTATATTCTTATCTATGTAATTAAATCTAACCATACATTAAAGCATAGCTATTGCTCCTCCTTTCCTCCAAGCCATTAATGTCTGAAAACACACTTGCTGATATTGTTTTGATGTGAAATATTTAATGTAAATTTGCATTTCCTCTCCAAAATTAAGAAGTAGCTCACATTTTATTCCTCTTATCTGAATCTCTAATACTCTTCTATCTTGTATTTTGTATATAGGCAGTAGATTAGCATGAAATATACAATAAGCTTATAATGTTACCAAATCAACTTAAATTTGAAAAATATAAAAAATTCATTTGTAATAAGTGTTTTGCTTTTAATATATAGTTGTGTTCTGACAAAGTGCTTGATAACCTGTTCTCTAAATATTCATATTTCACTTTATAAAAAAATTGTTAAACAAATCTTTAGTTCAGAACCAATAAATTACATAAATTTCAGCTCAGTCTTATATTTCAATCATCACTGTTATCAATAGTTTGAGTGAGCTGCAACCAAATTAGGTTTTATTACCAAATCATCAAGTGGATCTGTTTGATGTCAGTAATTATGAAGGGATTATGGATATTCACAAACAGGGAATTAATCAATGTTTTATCTGGAATCAAGGAATAGTCATAAATACCCTTCTTTTATTTTTCCTGGATAGGAATATGAAGTATTTGATCCAGAGAAAAATGATCCTTATATTCTATCAAGTTTCACTTCTATTACTCAAGGCTTTCAATTATGTAATACTATAGTGAGATCAAGGTAAAAATATCAAGATAAAAGTATTTCAACTCATGGTGAACACCCTGGGGATGCAAAGCTTTCTATAAAGTATTTCGTTATTAGGATTTCAATTGGCAAAATTTTAATAGATCAAAGACTGAAAAAGCACAAAAAGCAAATGAGATAATATTAAATCATACCCCACTGTTCTCTTCTGAATGGCAAATTTATGCCAACACTAACAAAAATATAACCATTATGCTTGTAGTGATACTTCTGACTGTAGTTTCATGCTATTTTCACCGTCAGTTTGGAAAAAAGGTATTGAGTGAGAAATCTTTTCAACAAATTGACTGAAAGAAACCATGTGGGCCCATAAATACAAGATTTTTATCTTCAAGAAAAATAGAGCCTGTCCTTTGACAATGCAACAGAATATAACAAAAGCATATTTTAAGATCATTTTTTAATGAGGGATAAAAGAAACAAAATGACAGGATTTTAAAATATCTTTATGATTATATATATTAACAGATGCTTAAGACCTTCCTCTTGGACTTAAGTGATGACAACACATTTCTAAAATGGGCTTAAATTTTTTGAAAGTGCTGAGGGAGAACTGTTAAATGGTTAGAAACAATTACACTCTGACCATTTCTTTGGATTACAAATTGATGCATACTTTTTGCTTTTTCACTGAATGAGTACAACCAATTTAAAAATTAGCACAGATGCATTTCAAGATAGCAAATTATAAAGTGCACTGCCAAAGTGCTACAATAATTATCGACAAACGTACATACAAACAGTACTGGATTAGAATGCTTCAGAGCAATAGTGTTTGCTAGCAGAATTACACAGTAAAAAAAAAAAAAATAGAAAAATAAAAAACTACATGTCTCACTAAAACCTTACATAAAATATGCGCATTATTATTTGATTCATATACAAACACTCTGACCTCTAATTCCAGAAAATAATTTCTTAATTCAGACTTGCAGTAAATATTGGGACTGAAAAATGGGCCATGTCCTGAATGGTTGAGAGATGGTGACCATGAAAAAAACTTACCTAATTCAAAAAAACAGAGATCATGGCAAGGAATGTAATGCACATGTGAGAGAATAGAGAGGGAGCAGAGCTGGCAGAAGATAACAGACATCAATTATGGTGGAACAGAACAAGTGGTTACAAACAAAAGTTACCATGAAACTCTGAAGAGTAGAATGAAAGTTGATGTGCATACATACATACACACACATACACACACACACACATACACACACACAGACATGAGTTAGGTAAATATTAATATGACTTATAGTTGCAACTTTGCCACAATTATCTCAAAATATTGTGAGGATCAAATATAACAGTTGTGAAAGTGCTACATAAACTGTAAAATTCTATGCTCAGGTAAGACAGATAATATTTACTCAAAATGCAAAGTAAATCTCTCATTCCAACTCTGGAAGAAGGCAAACAATGAACTCTCTGGAGCACAGAGGGAAGAAAATCTTACACTGGTCCATTTACAGATTTTCTTGGAACCACAGGCTTTCTCATCACTCTACAAGACAGCTTTGAAGGCAGAGCAAAGACACTGTCCTGGTCTAATGAACAGGTTGGCAAAGTCACAGAATTGTGTTGTAAAAATTCCTTAATCTGTGGGAGACAGAGATTCCCTTTTCTGTTTGTTAACCTGCATCAAACATCATTGCCTGAACAAGCATGATGTTAAATTATGCTAATTGTTTCTCTTTGAAGAAGGGAATGAGAGGGCAGAAAAGGTCATAAAATTTCACTAAAGCATGCCAAAGTACAAAACATTTTCCCTCCAAACCTAACTAATAGGATAGAAAAGGAAGTCTACAATGCATCAGGTATGTGTAAATTACAATGAAGTCATGACACCTAGGGAAATAAGGGTTAGTAAGAGAAAATGACTTATTTAAGGCCACTTTTTCAACACCACAAAGTCAATATTTCTGACTCTGAGTCATATCAAACACTTGGCACTTTCGCCAATACAGCCTTCCATAAAAAAAAAAAAAAAAAAAAAAAGAGGCTAGAAAGAAAAAAATGTAAAAAGAGCTAACCCAGACTTTCAGCTTTCTTTTTAAAGCACTACCACTAGATTTTAGAGATATTTTGGCACTGCAAAAATTTTCCACTAAAATTTTAAAGTTAAACACCAGTTCTATGCATTCAGATCATTAACTCTCAGTGCACTTTTCCTTACATTAGCAGCATATGCAGTTGTTAATCATTGTAAAAGGTCCTAAAATTTTCAAGAAAGAGCACAAAGTCAAGAAAATAGAGCTAAAATGACCACATGAACAATCTATTCAAACCACCTCATCTTATAAATAAGGAAATTAAGGCTCAGATAGGATAAGTGACTTGTTCAAGGTCACACAACCCGCAAGTTCCAGACCCAAGATCAGGATTTAAATCTCCAAACTTGCAGCCCAGGGCTCTGTTCTCCTTCAGACCTATAAGAAATGACTGTATTTAAGCATTCAGTCCAGAATATTCTCAAAATTGAGTGTCATCAATAAAAGTAAGCCATGTGGCAGGAATGAACAGAATTTAGTTCATACCAAAAATGAGCTGCCAGTCACTGTGATAAGATCTGTTTCTTTCTGAGACCCATGGTTTCCTGCTGGATTGGAGAATCCAAACTGGGTTTCTTCCTCCTGTGCAAAGAAGTCCGAGTCAGGATGTACATTCCATTCCGTTTTGGTTGGTGGCAGTAGTTCTGAGACACTGTTTTCACAAAGGGTGCTTGAAGGAGTCAGAGCATCTGTGTCTACTGTTAGCTTACTGCTAGGGATCAAAGCTTGGGGCTCTTGACTCGAGTTTTTCAAAGCCAAAGAGCTCAGAGATGCCAACGGCCCCGCACTTAGACTTGAGACATCATCCATATCTAAGGGACCCTGCTGAAAACCTGCTGCTGTCGTTCCAAAGAAGAGTGAGGTATCCAAACTTTGAGGAAGGTCACTGGTGGCCATCAAGGCCTGAGGGTCCACTGCCTGCCCTAAGGAATTATTATTATTAGCAGGGAGGTTTCCTGCCAGAGTTGAGTTCACAGAAGCCACATCAATAGTCAAGATCCCAGAGTTCACCAATGCCGTGTCCAGTACTGCAGCAGAACTATTACCAGGCGCATCAGAGAAGAGAGACACAAGCTCTGCATCACTGAGGTCACTCTGCCCCTGGCTGGTAAGTTCACTGCTGGGTGTAAGAGAATTTGCAGCTTCCAGCTGAGCTAAGAGATCCTGGCGCAGGTTGTGCCTTTTGGCCATGTGGGTCTTCATGCTGTGCTTGGATGTGAAGAGTTTATTACAAGTGGCGACTGGGCATCGGCTTTTCCAAGTGTCCACATCCTGCAAGTGTTTCTTGGAGTGAATGTAGAGACTACTGCGAGCAGAGAACCTGGCACAGCAACCTTCCACCGGGCACACAAAAGGCTTCGTGCCCAGGTGGGTTATGCTGTGGCCTTTCAGATGTTCAGCCCTTGTGAAAGATTTCCCACACCCTTCCACCGGGCACATGAACCTCCGGTCATCGTCGTGCTTCCGTTTGTGCCTTAGGAGTTTGGACATGCTAGTGAAGTTCCAGCCACAGCCCTCAAAGTCACAAAGGAACGGTCTCTCACCAGTGTGGCTCCGAAGGTGAATTTTCAGCCTACAAGCCTTGTCATACTGTTTACTGCAGCCAGGAAAGGAACAGGAAAAGAGTTCCTGTTCCCTGAAGTGGGCGCGGTTATGGGAAAACAGGGCACTCACTGTGATAAATGTCTTCTTGCAGCCGGAAAACGCACACTGGTAGGGCCTCTCAGGCTCGAAGTGGCTGCGCTGGTGGGCGCTGAGTTTGGCCTGCGTGGGGAAGGTCTCCTCACACACCTCACATTTGAATGAGTTCTCCTGCTCGTGGCCCTTCATGTGTGCTTTGAGGTTATACACGGTGGTGAAGCTCTTGCCACAGCCCTCTGCTGGGCAGCCGAAGGGCCTCAGTTTGTCGTGTGACTGCAGATGCCTCTTGAGCTTGTAGGAGGTGGTGAAGGTCCACCCACAACCACCCAGGGGGCACTTGAAGGGCCGCTGGCCCTGGCTGCTGCTGTGTGTCAGCAGGTGCACCTTCAGCTGGTGCTTCTTTGCAAAGGTTTGTCCGCACTGCACCTCAGGACACAGGTACAGCAACACGCCCTGGCCTGGGCCTGGCGGCCCGCGGGGGCTCTCAACAGCCGCCGGGGCCTCCTCCTCCTCCTTGGGCGCTGGGGCAGGCGCAGGTTCTGCCCGCTCCGCCTGCAGGAGGTCGGGCGGCAGCTCGGGACAATCTCCAGACTCCGCGGCGTGTGGGATCCCAGCTTGCGGGGCGACCAGACCCCCGGGCTGCGGGGCAGGGGCGACCCCAGGCGCCCAGGCGAGCGGTGGGGGCGTGGCCAGAGTGAGGATGCCATTCTCCAAGCTCAACAGTAGGTTTTGGTTGTGAATGGTGACAGTGCCTGCGAAGGCCGTGGCAGGGCCCAGGCCTGGAGCGGGGATCGGGGCCAAGGCCGGGACTGGGGCGGGGATAGCCGACAGGCAGCTGGGGCCCAGCGCAGGGCGGCCCTCGGGGTTCGCGCCGCTTTCGCCCCCCAGGAGCCTTGGGCCCAGCCCGGCTTCCTCCCTCCACACGGGCCCTGTGGCCTGGCCAGCGCCCGCGGTTTCTACGTCTCCACCCACCGGGTCCAGCAGCACCAGGAAGAAGTCATCGCCGCCGCTCCCGCCGCCGCTGCCACAGCCGCTAGCGTGATCGGGCCTCAGCGCCAACGGGCTCGGGCCTGGGCCTGGGCACGAAGAAGCCGCGCTGGCCTCCTCACGCCGCCGCCCGGGCCCGCCATCTTGAGGGCCACGGAGCAGCAGGAGGCGGCGCGCCGGGGCCTGACTGGCCCGCAGGTTAGCACCTCCGCGGATCCGGCCGCCGCCCTCGGGGCTGCCAGCCCCGCCGGTTTGTCGCATCCCGCGAGCCGGGAGCAGCCTCGGGATTTCCATCTCTTCGTCTGTGGAGCTCCTCTGGAACCAGAGCCGCGGAGGAGGTGCGACCCCGCCCCCTGCCGCGGGCCCGAACACGTTCCTGAAAGGGAAAAAAAAATGCACTGCGCAGAAACAGGCCCTATCAGATATTAAAACGTGTTGAACGCCACCGTGATTTAAATATTCTTGTACAGGTCTCTAGAACAGAATAAAACGCCCAGGCGCAGAGCCTCGTATACATAAACAAGTTCCCCTGTTAATATTAGTAGGAAATCAAGGAGGTTTTCAGAGATACAAGGGAAATGGCAGTTCACTTCAGTATAAAGTGCTGGAATGAATACCTTAGGTATCTATCTACTAAATGACAACATAAACTGGAACCTCATGGTATGTACCAAAATAAACATATACACCCCAGTCCCTCCCAGTGCTAAGCATGGTAGTTAGCACTTACCATGTGTTAAACACTGTGTATTGGATGGATGGTTGGCTGGATTGATAGGTGACAGAAAATTCCTGAGAGAATACACTATGGAAAAGGATGTCTTTTAAAAAATTTTCCTGGAAACTTCCATATTCAGAACTGTCTTGAGCAATGTCCTCAGGAAAATTTGTCCCATAGTTAAATTTTTCGTCCTGCTGTTGCAGAGACTATAATGAGTAATAGGTGGGGTCAAAGCAGATTAGCACTGTTGAGCCTAGAAATGCAAGGCCTGGAGGATGAAGTAGTTTATATTGAAATCTGGAAGACCCAACCTCCTCCTGGGTTCTCCCTATAAGGTGCACAACCTAAACCAACTCTTCGCTCTTCCAGCTTTGGGTACACCATGGTAAATTTCATGTCCAATCTCACAGCATGATGAGTGCATTCCTCAGCTTACTCTAGATTCTCCAGTACGTGGAGGTCTCTGAACAGCAATACTGGTGAAATGTGATAAGGTTAAACCCTAAGTTACTGTAGTGGACTGTCCTGAGAAAAAGGCACAGATGCCTTTTGCCTGCCCAGTAGCCTGGTGTGCCTGCTTGCAATTAAGTATGGTGGCCTAGTCTCACTGTAATGGATTTGGCCTGTGATGCCTAATGATCTTATTAATGTTGAAGATTATCCTCCAATTTGTCAGAGTTGGGAACTGATATAAATATAGGGTGAATTATCTGGCAAGAGAAAGGTTTCAAGTGCTGACTATATTATGGGATACCTATAGTTTAAATGGGCTTCCCTGGTGGTTCAGTGGTAAAGAATATGCCAGCCAATGCAGAAGACGTGGGTCCACCCCTGGGTCAAGAAGATTCCCTGGAGAAGGAAATGGCAACCCTCTCCAGTACTCTTACCTGAGAAGTCCCATAGTCAGAGGAGCCTGGCCAGCTACAGTCCATGGTGTCCGAAAAGAGTCGGACGTGTCTTAGTGACTAAGCGACAATTTAAATAATCCCTTCTTTCCCCTCTTTTAATAATGGACAATTGCTGATCTCTTGATTAAAAGATTAAGTTTTTAATCCACAACAATTCAAACCTCATCAAAATTTCTACATCACACATTTTTCTTTCTATTACATTTTTGGAGGAAACTTTTTTTTTTAATCTGAGGCACAGTTCAGTTCAGTTCAGTCACTCAGTCGTGTCCGACTCTTTTCGACTCCATGGACTACAGCACGCCAGGCCTCCCTGTCCATCGCGAACTCCCAGAGTTTACAAAAACTCATGTCCATTGAGTCGGTGATGCCATCCAACACTCTCATCCTCTGACTTCCACTTCTCTTCCCACCTTCAGTCTTTACCAGCATCAGGGTCTTTTCAAACGAGTCAGTTCTTGGCATTAGGTGGCCAAAGTATTGGAGTTTCAATTTCAACATCAGTCCTTTCAATGAATATTCAGGACTGATTTCCTTTAGGATGCACTAGTTGGATCTCCTTGCAGCCCAAGGGACTCTCATGAGTCTTCTCCAACACCACAGTTCAAAAGCATCAATTCTTCAGCACTCAGCTTTCCTAATATTCAAACTCTCATGTCCATACATGACAACAGGAAAAACCATAGCTTTGACTAGAAAGACCTCTGTTGGCAAAATAATGTCTCTGTTTTGTTTTTTTTTTAGATGTGTTGCATTTTAAAATTAATTTATTTTAATTGGAGGCTAATTACTTCACAATATTGTAGTGGGTTTTGCCATATATTTGACATGAATCAGCCATGGGTATATATGTGTTCCCCATCCTGAACCCCCCTCCCACCTCCCTCCCCAGGGTCATCCCAGTGCGCCAGCCCTAGCACCCTGTCTCATGCATCGAACCTGGACTGGTGATCTATTTCACATATGATAATAAACATGTTTTAATGTTGTTCTCTCAAATCATCTCACCCTCGCCTTCTCCCATAGAGTCCAAAAGTCCATTCTTTACATCTGTGTCTCTTTTGCTGTCTCGCATATAGGGTCATCGTTACTATCTTTCTAAATTCCATATATATGCATTAATGTCCTGTATTGGTGTTTTTCTTTCTGTCTGTATAATAGGCTCCAGTTTCACCCACCTCATTAGAACTGTTTCAAATGCATTCTTTTAAATAGCTGAGTAATATTCCATTGTGTATATGTACTACGACTTTCTTATCCATTCGTCTGCTGATGGACATCTAGGTCGCTTCCATGTCCTTGTCATTGTAAACAGTGCTGTGATGAACAATGGGGTACACATGTCTCTTTCAATTCTGGTTTCCTCGGTGTGTATGCCCAGCAGTGGGATTCCTGGGTCTTATGGCAGTTCTATTTCCAGTTTTTTAGGGAATCTCCACACTGTTCTGCAGAGTGGCTGTACTAGTTTGCATTCCCACCAACAGTGTAAGAGGGTTCCCTTTTCTCTGCACCCTCTCCAGCATTTATTGTTTGTAGACTTTTTGATAGCACCCATTCTGACCGGTGTGAGATGGTACCTCATTGTGGTTTTGATTTGCATTTCTCTGATAATGAGTGATGTTGAACAGCTTTTCATGTGTTTGTTAGCCATCTGTATGTCGTCTTTAGAGAAATATCTATTTAGTTCTTTGGCCCATTTTTTGACTGGGTCATTTATTTTTCTGGAATTGAGCTGCAAGAGTGCTTCTATATTTTTGACATTAATTCTTTGTCAGTTGCTTCGTTTACTATTATTTTCTCCCATTCTGAAGGCTGTCTTTTCACCGTGCTTATAGTTTCCTTCATTGCACAAAAGCTTTTAAGTTTAATTAGGTCCCATTTGTTTATTTTTTCTTTTATTTCCATTATTCTGGGAGGTGAGTCATAGAGGATCCTGCTGTGATTTATGTCAGAGAGCGTTTTGCCTATGTTCTCCTCTAGGAATTTTATAGTTTCTGGTCTTATGTTTAGATCTTTAATCCATTTTGAGTTTATTTTTGTGTATGGTGTTAGAAAGTGTTCTAGTCTCATTCTTTTACAAGTGGTTGACCAGTTTTCCCAGCACCACTTGTTAAAGAGATTGTCTTTTCTCCATTATATATTCTTGCCTCCTTTGTCATAGATAAGGTGTCCATAGGTGCGTGGATTTATCTCTGGGCTTTCTATTTTGTTCCATTGATCTATATTTCTGTCTTTGTGCCAGTACCATACTGTCTTGATGACTGTAGCTTTGTAGTGTAGTCTGAAGTCAGGCAGGTTGATTCCTCCAGTTCCATTATTCATTCTCAAGACTGCTTTGGCTATTAGAGGTGTTTTCTATTTCCATAAAAATTGTGAAGTTATTTGTTCTAGTTCTCTGAAAAATATCATTGGTAGCTTGTTAGGGATTGCATTGAATCTATAGATTGCCTTGGGTGGTATACTCATTTTCACTAGATTGATTCTTCCAATATATGAACATGGTATATGTCTCCATCTATTTGTGTCCTCTTTGATTTCTTTTATCAGTGTTTTATAGTTTTCTATATATAGCTATTTTGTTTCTTTAGGTAGATTTATTCCTAAGTATATTATTCTTTTTGTTGCAATGGTGAGTGGAATTGTTTCCTTAATTTCTCTTTCTGTTTTCTCATTGTTAGTGTATAGGAATGCAAGGGATTTCTGTGTGTTAATTTTATATCCTGCAATATTACCATATTCATTAATTAGCTCTAGTAATATTCTGGTGGAGTCTTTAGGGTTTTCTATGTAGAGGATCATATCATCTGCAAACCGTGAGAGTTTTACTTCTTCTTTTCCAATCTGGATTCCTTTTATTTCTTTTTCTTCTCTGACTGCTGTGGTTAAGACTAACAAAACTATGTTGAATAGTAGTGGTGAGAGTGTGCACCCTTGCCTTGCTCCTGTTTTTAGGGGAAATGCTTTCAATATTTCACCATTAAGTAATAATGTTTCCTGTGGGTTATCATATATGGCTTGTATTATGTTGAGGTATGTTCCTTCTATGCCTGCTTTCTGGAGTGTTTTTTATCATAAATGGATGTTGAATTATGTCAAAGGCTTTCTCTGCATCTATTGAGAATATCATATGGTTTTTATCTCTCAATTTGTGGTGTATAACTGATTGATTTGCAAATATTAAAGAATCCTTGCATCCCTGAGATAAAGCCCACTTGATCTTGAGGTATGATCTTTTTCATATTTTGTTTGATTCTTTTTGCTAGAATTTTGTTCAGGATTTATGCGTCTATGTTCATCAGTGATATTGGCCTGTAGTTTGCTTTTCTGTGGCATCTTTTTTCTGATTTTGGTATTAGGGTGATGGTGGCCTCATACAATGAGTTTGACAGTTTACCTTCCTCTGCAATTTTCTGAAAGAGTTTGAGTAGGATATGTGTTATCTCTTCTCTAAATTTTTGGTAGAATCCATCTATGAAGCCATCTGGTCCTGGGCTTTTGTTTGTTGGAAGATTTCTGATTACAGTTTCAATTTCCATGCTTGTGCTGGGTCTGTTAAGATTTTCTATTTCTTCCTGGTTCAGTTTTGGAAAGTCATAATTTTCTAAGAATTTGTCCATTTCTTCCAAGTTGTCCATTTTATTTGCCTATCTTTGATGATAGTAGTCTCTTATGATCCTTTGTATTTCTGTGTTGTCTGTTGTGATTTCTCCATTTTCATTTCTAATTTTGTTGATTTGATTCTTCTCAAATTTTTTCTTGATGAGTCTGGATAATGGTTTGTCTATTTTATTTATCTTCTCAAAGAACCAGCTTTTAGCTTTGTTGATTTTTGCTATGGCCTCCTTTGTTTCTTTTTCATTTCTGCCCTAATTTTTAAGATTTATTTCCTTCTACTAACCCTGGGGTTTTTCATTTCTTCTTTTCCTCATTGCTTTATGTGTAGAGTTAGGTTATTTATTTGATTTTTCTCTTGTTTCTTAAGGTAAGCTTGTATTGCTATGAATCTTCTCCTTAGTACCACTTTTACTGAATCCCATAGGTTTGGGGTTGTTGTGTTTTCATTTTCATTTGTTTCTATGCATATTTTGATTTCTTTTTTTATTTCTTCTGTGATTTGTTGGTTATTTTGAAGCCGGGTGTTTAGCCTCCATATGTTTGTATTTTTTTATTAAATTTATTTATTTTAATTAGATGCTAATTACTTTACAATATTGTATTTGTTTTGCCATACATCAACATGAATCCACCACGGGTGTACACGTGTTCCCAATCCTGAACCCCCCTCCCACCTCCCTTTTTTTTTTTTTTTTCCTGTAGTTGACATCTAATCTTACCACATTGTAATCAGAAAAGATGCTTGTAATGATTTTAAATTTGTTGAATTTACCAAGGTTAAATTTATGGCCCAGGATGTGATCTGTCCTGGAGAAGGTTCTGTGTGCACTTGAGAAAAAGTTGAAATTCATTGTTTGGGGGTGAAATGTCCTATAGATATCAATTAGGTCCAACTGGTCCATTGTATCAATTAAAGGTTGTCTTTTCTTGTTAATTTTCTGTTTAGTTGTTCTATCCATAGGTGTGAGTGGGGTATTAAAGTCTCCCACTATTGTTGTGTTATTGTTAATTTCCCCATTCATACTTGTTAGCATTTGCCTTACATATTGCAGTGCTTCTATGTTGGGTGCATATATATTTATAATTGTTATATCTTCTTCTTGGATTGATCCTTTGATCATTATGTAGTGTCCTTCTTTGTCCTTTTCACAGCCTTTATTTTAAAGTCTATTTTATCTGATATGAGTATTGCTATACCTACTTTCTTTTGGTCTTCATTTGCATGAAATATCTTTTTCCAGCCCTTCATTTTCAGTCTGTATGTGTCCCTTGTTTTGAGGTGGGTCTCTTTTAGACTGCATATATAGGGGTCTTGTCTTTGTATCCATTCAACCAGTCATTGTCTTTTGGTTGGGGTATTCAACCCATTTATGTTTAAGGTGATTATTGATAAGTATGATCCCATTGTCATTTACTTTGTTGTTTTGGGTTTGAATTTATACACCCTTTCTGTGTTTCCTGTCTAGAGAAGATCCTTTAGCATTTGTTGGAGAGCTGGTTTGGTGGCGCTGAATTCTCTCAGCTTTTGCTTGTCTGTAAAGCTTTTGATTTCTCCTTCATATCTGAATGAGATCCTTGCTGGGTACAGTAAATTGGGTTATAGGTTTTTCTCTTTCATCACTTTAAGTATGTCCTGCCATTCCCTTCTTGCCTGACGAGTTTCTATTGAAAGATCAGCTGTTATCCTTATGGGAATCCCCTTTGTGTGTTGTTGTTTTTTCCTTGTTGCTTTTAATATTTATTCTTTGTGTTTGATCTTTGTTAATTTGATTAATATGTGTCTTGGGGTGTTTTGCCTTGGGTTTATCCTGTTTGGGACTCTTGGTTTCTTGGACTTGAGTGGCTATTTCCTTCCCCATTTTAGGGAAGTTTTCAACTATTATCTCCTCAAGTATTCTCTCATAGCCTTTCTTTTTGTCTTCTTCTTCTGGGATTCCTAAAATTTGAATGTTGGGGTGTTTAACATTGTCCCAGAGGTATCTGAGGTTGTCCTCATTTCTTTCACATTTTTTTTCTTTTTTCCTCTATGCTTTATTTATTTCTACCATTTTATCTTCCACCTCACATATCCTCTCTTCTGCCTGAGTTTTTCTACTGTTGGTTCCCTCTAGAGTGTTTTTGATCTCAGTCATTGCATTATTCATTATTGATTGACTCTTTTATTTCTTGTATGTCCTTGTTAAACATTTCTTGCACCTTCTCAGTGATTGTCTCCAGACTATTTATCTGTAATTCCATTTTGTTTTCAAGATTTTGGATCATCTTTACTATCATTATTCTGAATTCTTTTTCAGGTAGACTCCCTATCTCCTCCTCTTTGGTTTGGTGGGCATTTATCATGCTCCTTTATCTGATGAATATTTCTCTGCCTTTTCATCTTGTTTAGATTGCTGTGTTTGGGGTGTCCTTTCTGTATGCTGGAAGTTTGTGGTTCCTCTATATCGTGGATGTTCCTCCCTGTGAGTGGGGTTGGACGAGTGGCTTATGGTTAGGCTTATGGTTAGGGAAGCCTGTCTCGGTGTTCTGGTGGGTGGAGCTGGGTCTCTTCTCTCTGGAGTGCAATGAAGTGTCCAGTATGAGTTTTGAGGTGTCTATGGGTTTGTTGTGACTTTAGGCCACCTGTATTTTAATGCTCAGGGTTATGTTCCTGTGTTGCTGGAAAATTAGCTTGGTATGTCTTGCTAGGAAACTTGTTGGCTCTTGGGTGGAGCTTGGTTCCAGTGTAAGTATGGAGGCTTTTGGTGAGCTCTTGTTGATTAATGTTCCCTAGAGTCAGGAGTTTTCTGGTGTTCTCAAGTTTTGGATTTAGGCCTCCTGCCTCTGACTTTCAGTCTTATTCTTACATTAGCCTCAAGACTTCTCCATCCATACAGAACCAATGATTAAACATCTAGGATGTCCCTCCATAGTGAGGGACACCCAGAGAGGTTCACAGAGTGACATGGAGAAGAGAAGAGGGAGGAGGAAGATAGAGGTGACCAGGAGGAGAGAAGTTCAGTTCAGTTCAGTCACTCATTCGTGTCCAACTCTTTGCAACCCCATGAATCGCAGCACACCAGGCCTCCCTGCCCATCACCAACTCCCGGAGTTCACTCAAACTTACATCCATTGAATCGGTGATGCCATCCAGCCATCTCATCCTCTGTTGTCCCCTTTGCCTCCTGCCCCCTACCCCTCCCAGCATCAGAGTCTTTGGAGAAGAGGGGGAATCAAAAGGGGAGAGAGCAATCTAGCCAGTAATCAATTCCCTATGTGCTCTCCACAGTCTGGAACCCTCAGAGAGGTTCACAGAGTTACATAGAGAAGAGAAGAGGGAGGAAGGAGATAGAGGTGACCAGGAGGAGAAGAGGGGAAGTCAAAAGGTGAGAGACAGATCTAGCCAGTAATCAGTTCCCCAAGTGTTCTCCACAGCCTGGAACACCCAAAGAGATTCACAGTGTTGGGTAGAGAAGACAAGGGGGAGGGAGGCGATAGTGGTGACCTGGGGGAAAAAAAGGAGAAGTCAAAAGGGGGAGAGAGAAATCAAGCCAGTAATCTCACTCCTAAGTAAAAATGCGTACTGAAGGTTGAATTCTTAAAGGTACAAAATTGATAACAAATACCAAAAAGCAAAGATTAAAAATCTAGAGTAGACGTTAGACTCTCAAAAAATACAATATTAAAAAAAAATCACAAAAATTATAAAATATATATATGAAAATTGCTTTAAAAATAGGGTCTTTTTTTGCAAGGTAATAGGTTATAAAAATGAAAATTAAAGGAATAATAAAGAACTTAAAAATAAAATGTTTTAATTAAAAAATGATAATAGTAAAATATATATAGGAATTTCTCTGGAGCCGTTGAGGGCAGTGTGGAGCCAGTTCAGTTTCAGATAGTTCCTTGTTCCAGCTTATACTTGTTCTTAAGGTCTAAAAGCCCCTTCCAATGTAGTCAGTGCTAACTACAGGGTTTTAATCTGTTGCACCTGTAATTTCCAAAGTGGCTCCCTCTTCTTTATTTTGGGTTCCTCTGTTTGCAAGTCTCTTCAGTGTCTAATTTCCTCTCTGACACAAAGGGGCGAAGGTGGTCACTTATTTAGGCTCACTTGTTCAGTTGTGCTGTGGAGAGGGAAGAAGTGAAGTGAAGTGGCTCAGTCTCTTGGCGACCCCGTGGACTGTAGCTTACAAGGCTCCTCTGCCCATGGAATTTTCCAGGCAAGAGTACTGGAGTGGGTTGACATTTCCTTCTCCAGGGGATCTTCCCGACCCAAGGATCAAACTCAGGTCTTCCGCATTGCGGGCAGACACTTTACCATCTGAGCCACCAGGGAAGAGGAATGCTGCAAACAAATATCACTGGCATTTTTGGGGATTGCTTGCAGTGTCTGGGCCACACTGGGTTTGCCCCAGCTCACGGTGCATGTGCTTTCCCAGTCTACACTGCTCAGGCTCCAGGTTGCTCTGCAGGGGAATTGTCTAAGCAGGCCCTGGGTTGTATGCACTTTGCAGGTCTAAGCCACTCAAATTCAGGTTCTTGGTTACTCCACAAAGGCACAGACTTTGTTGGGCCTGCATTTTGTGCCCTTCCCAGGCCTGAGCAGCTCAGGCGACCAGGTGCTTGGCAAGCACACTCTCCCAGGTGGGTGGTGCATCTTATCACCTCCCAGTCCCAGCCCCTTAGTTTCCTGGGTGCACCACAAAAGTGCAATCTCAGGTGTGCCGTGTGTCTCCTCTGGGGAGCTAATCTCTGACTGCGACCCTCCTGGAAGAGGTCAACCATCCAGGATCTCAGGAAGACTTGTTAGCAATTGGGAACCTGCTTCCAGTTTGGTGGAGGATGCCATCTCTGGAGCCAAGATTGCCCCTTGCCTTCCTGCTCTTGCTGTCACCAGCCTGCCTCTCAGCCTCTGGTGGGTGGAGGGGCTAGTCTGCAGCTGGCTAGCTTTCCTCTGGTATTCGCTCAGTCCTTTGTTCTGTGAGTTGGCTAGGCTGTACCTTAGAGCTTTTCATGGGAAAGTTCTCTCTCTCTCTCTTTTTTTTCTCTCTGGCTATCCCACAATTTGGGTTGCTATCTCACATTAGCTCCCTCAGATTGCCCTCAGGGTATTCAGGCCTGGTCCTTACCCTAAGCATGCAGCCCATAACTTCCTGTTCAGCCCCCACTTGCAGCTGGCAGACACAAGCATCAAGGGCTACTTCTCCACTGGGAGTTGCAGTTAGGTGCATAATTTGTGAGTTTTTTTTTTTTTCCCCTCCCAGTTATGATGGCCTCTGAGATTCCAAAACTCCTCACAGACCCACCAGTGAGAGGGTTTCCTGGTGTTTGGAAACTTCTCTTCCTTCACAACTCCCTCCCTAAGATGGGTATCTGTCCCTAACTCTTGTCTCACTTTTTATCTTTTATATTTTGTCCTACCTCCTTTCAAAGAGAATGGGCTGCTTTCTGGGTGCCGGGTGTCCTCTGCCAGGGTTTAGAAGTTATTTTGTGGAATTTGCTCAGTGTTCAAATGATCTTTTGATGAATTTGCAGGAGAGAAAGTGGTCTCCCCATCCTATTCCTCTGCCATCTTAGAACTACCTCCCTGTCTCTGCTGTTTAATATGCTGTCTGCTGCTGCTGCTGCTACTGCTGCTAAGTCGCTTCAGTCATGTCCAACTCTGTGTGACCCCATAGACGGCAGCCCACCAGGCTCCCTGTCCCTGGGATTCTCAAGGCAATCACACTGGAGTGGGTTGCCATTTCCTTCTCCAATGCATGAAAGTGAAAAGTGAAAGTGAAGTCGCTCAGTCATGTCTGACCCTCAGCGACCCCATGGACTGCAGCCTTCCAGGCTCCTCCATTCATGGGATTTTCAAGGCAAGAGTACTGGAGTGGGGTGCCATTGCCTTCTCCAAATATGCTGTCTAGGTTTAATATACTGTCTGATGCACATAGAAATGCATAAAACATAGCTACCAGGTTTAGATAATTCCAGGAAAGCCCCTTATAAAAGCAAACACAGGTAACCAGGGCCAAGGTCAAGAAATAGAACTTTGCCAGCCTTCCAGCATACAACCACCGGTGTTCCTCCGAATCACAACCCACACCCTCCCCTGTGGATATAGTCGTTATCTTGACTTTATGATAATCATTTCGAAAATGCTTTTTTATAAACATGACTTTACAACTTTTGTATGCATTCCTAAGCAATACAGTTTATTTGAAGTTGTGTCAATGGAATCATACTGCATGCTCCCTTTTATGGCCTGCTTCTTTCATTGTATATCATATTTATTTGAGAGACTCATCCATCTTGTTGGAGAAGGCAATGGCACCCCACTCCAGTACTCTTGCCTGGAAAATCCCATGGACGGAGGAGCCTGTTAGGCTGCAGTCCATGAGGTCACTAAGAGTCAAACACGACTGAGCAACTTCACTTTCACTTTTCACTTTCATGCATTGGAGAAGGAAATGGCAACCCACTCCAGTATTCTTGCTTGGAGAATCCCAGGGACAGCAGAGCCTGGTGGGCTGCCATCTATGGGGTCACACAGAATCGGACACGACTAAAGTGACTTAGCAGCAGCAGCAGCATCCATCTTGTGCCTATTAGCCTTAGACCTTTTGTCTCCATCATTGCTTAGCATTCCAATGCATGATTTTAGCAAAGTAATTGTGATATGATTGTACCATTTTACACTGGATGAACACTGGGCTGTTTTTAGCTTTTAATCATGAACAATGATGCAATGAACATTCTTGGGCATTTTTCATGGGACTCATGTTTAAAAGTCTCTTGGATATATATGCAAGAACAGAATCACTGCCCCATGGAGTATACATATCTTCAGCTTTTCTACATGGTGCCAAATTGTTTTCTGTAGTGGTTGTACCAACTTACAGTCTCAGCAGCAACATAGAGAGTTCCTCTGCCTGCACATCTTCATCTACACCAAGTATTGCCAGAATTTAATTTACTTGTTTTCCTCTACTATTAAGTTTTTTCACATTCTCACGTTTATGAACATTTTGGACATTCTCTCCTATGAAAAGCCTGTTCATGTTCAACTCTTTCACCATTTTTATATTCTATTTCCCATCTTGTTTTTACTGATATAGTGAGTTATTTATGTGTTTTAAATACCAATCCATTGGTGGTTATATGTGTGGCTAAAATAATCTTTCACTTTATTGTTCGTATTTTCTCTTCTGTGCTGTGCTTTGTGAACAGACTTTAATTAAGACATGCTTAATTATATAACATACCTAATGATAGCACAGTCAAATTTTATCATTCTTTTCCTTATGGCTAGTGCTTTTCTGTTTCAACAAATCTGTCCCTGCCCTGGGGCCATGAAACTATTCTCTATATTGTCCTATGAAATATTTATGGTTTTGCCTCTCACAATTAGGTAATAATCCACCTACAAGTGATGTCTTTGTATAGTGTTCAGTATGGCATGTGCCTGTGTGCATGCTAAGCCACTTCAGTCATGTCCGACTTTGTGATGCTATGGACTCTAGCCCACCAGGCTCCTCTGTCCACGGGATTCTCCAGGCAAGAATACTGGAGTGGGTTGCCATGTCCTCTTCCAGGGGAATCTTCCCAACCCAGGGATCAAACCCACATCTCTTATATCTCCTGCATTGGCAGGTGAGTTCTTTACCACTAGCACCACCAGAGAAGCCCCATCAGGTCCATGAATCAAGATAACTTGGACGTGGTCAAACAGGAGATGGCAAGAGAGAACACTGACATCTTAGGGATCAGTGAACTAAAATGGACGAAAATGAGCTAACTTAATTCAAATGACCACTATATCTGCTACTGTGGTCAAGAACCCCTTAGAAGAAATGGAGTAACCCTCATAATCAACAGAGTCCAAAATGCAGTACTTGGGTGCAACTTCAAAAGCAAAAGAATGATCTATGTTCATTTCCAAGGCAAACCATTCAGCACCACAGTAATCCAAGTCTATGCCCCAACCATGCCAAAGAAGCTGATGATGACCAATTCTATGAAGATCTACAATGCCTTCTAGAACTAACTCCAAAAAAAAGATGTCATTTTCATCATAGGGGATTGGAACGCAAAGTAGGAAGTCAAGAGATATCCAGAATAACAGGCAAGTTTGGACCTGGAGTATAAAATGAAGCAGGGCAAAAGCTAACAAGTTTTGCCAAGCAAACACGATGGTCATAGCAAACATCTTTTTCCAATATTCGAAGAGATGACTATACACAACGACATCACCAGATGGTCAATACCAAAATCAGACTGATTATATTCTTTGCAGCCAAAGGTGGAGAAGCTCTATACAGCCAGCAAAAATAAGAGCTCCTTATTGCAAAATTGAAGCTTAAACTGAAGAAAGTAGGGAAAACAACTAGGCCATTCAGGTATGCTGCTGCTGCTAAGTCACTTCAGTCGTGTCCAACTCTGGGCAACCCCATAGACGGCAGCCCACCAGGCTCCCCTGTCCCTGGGATTCTCCAGGCAAGAACACTGGAGTGGGTTGCCATTTCCTTCTCCAATGCATGAAACTGAAAAGTGAAAGTGAAGTCACTCAGTCGTGTCCGACTCTTCGAGACTCCATGGTCTGCAGCCTACCAGGCTCCCCTGTCCATGGGATTTTCCAGGCAAGAGTACTGGAGTGGGGTGCCATTGCCTTCTCCAAAAGAAAAAAAAAAAACAAAAAAAAAAAACAATAGAATAGGAAACACTGGACTCCAAGAAAACTGGAGATAGCAATAAAATAGTTCATTCAAGGATGGGCATGATAAAAGACAGAAATGGTAAGGACCTAACAGAAATTTAACTGATTAAGAGGATTTGCCAAGAATACACAGAAGAGCTATACAAGAAAGTTCTTAATTACCCAGATAACCACGATGGTGTTGTCACTTACCTAGAGCCAGAAATCCTAGAGTGTGAAGTCAAGTGGGTCTTTAGGAATTACTATTAAAAACAAAACTAGTGGAGGTGACAGAATTCCATCTGAGCTATTTTAAATCTTAAAAGATAATGTTGTTAAAATGCTGCACTCAATATGTCAGCAAATTTAGAAAACTCAGCAATGGCCAGAGGACTGGAAAAAGCCAGTTTTCATTCCAGTCCCAAAGAAAGGCAATGCCAAGAATGTTCAAACTAACATACAATTGCACCCATTTCACATGCTAGCAAGATAATGCTCAAAATTCTTCCAGACAGACTTCAGCAGTACATGACCAAGAACTTCCACATGTATAAGCTGGGTTTTGAAAAGGCAGAGGAACCAAAGATCAAACTGTCAACATTCACTGAAAAATCAAGATAGCAAGGGGGTTCCAGAAAAAAAAAATCTGCTTCCTCTTCATTGACTATTCTAAAGCCTTTGACTATGTGGATTACAATAAACTGTGGAAAATTCTTAGAGACCAGAGTACTGGACCACCTTCCTTGTCTCCTGAGAAACCTGTATGTGGCTCAAGAATCAACAGTTAAAACTGAAGCTAATAGATCCTTTCAAAATTTAAAACAAACACAGTATTTTCCATGACAAACTATAACAAAACTGCCTAACATAAAAGAGAGAATTCTAAAAGCAGCAAGAAAAAAAAGTTTTATATATAGATAACTCTTTCAGAAAGGCTATAATCAAAGCCTACAAATAACAAATGTTGGAGAGGATATGGAGAAGAAGGGCACCCTTGTACACCATTGATGAAAATGTAAATTCTGAAGATACTATGGAAAACAGTATAGAGGTTCCTCAGAAAACTAAAAATAGAACCACCATGGATCCATATGATCCAATAATTCCACTCTTGTTTCCTGTATCAAGTTTTCACTTTGAAAAAATGAATACACTAATTTTTTTTTTAATTTTTAAACTTTACATAACTGTATTAGATTTGCCAAATATCAAAATTAATCCACCACAGGTATACTAATTTTAAAAGATACATAAGCCCCAGTGTTCATAACAACACTCTTTAAAAGACTGGAACAACAGATTATTTGGATTAAGAAATGTGATATGTTTATATAAAATGAAATATTATTCCACTATAAAAATAGAATGAAATTCTGCCATTTGCAGCAATCTAGATGGACCTAGAGATTAGATTTACTGAAATAAGTCAGAGTAAGGCAAAACCTATATGTATCACATATGTGGAATCTAAAAAATAATACAAGTGAATGTATATGCAAAAACAGAAACAGACTCACAGACATAGAAAACAAATTGTAGTCACCAAAGGGGTGAATGGAGGTGGGAAGGCCAAATCAGGAGTATAGGATTAGATATAGAAACCTCATGTATAAAATTGATAAGCAGAAGGATACACTGTATAGCATAAGGAGTTATAGCCATTAACTTCTAATAGCCTATAATGGAATATAGCCTTTCTGAAACATGTGATAGAGTTGTTTTGATTTGCATTCATCTAATTATTGGTGACACTGAGCATCTTTTCATGTGCTGCTTAGCCATCCATATGCATTCTTTGGAAAATGTCTACTCACATTTTCTGCTCATTGTTTAATCAGATTGGTGTTTTGTTTTGTTTTGTTTTTTACATTGAGTTGTTGGAGCTGTTTGTATATTTTTATATTAACTGCTTTTTAGTCACATTATTTGCAAACATTTTCTCCCAGTCAGCATGATGTCTTTTTTTTTTTTTTTTTTTTTGTCACTGGTTTCCTTTGCTGTTCAAAAGTTTTTAATTTTAATTAGATCTGGAATGTTCATTTTTGCTTTGTTTCTTGGTTGGCTGTGTTTTATCTTTTAGCACTTTGAATATATCACCACACTCTCTGAGCTTGAAAGACTTCTGCTGAGAAATAGCCTTATATAGCTTAAGGAATTATCTATATATAAAACTTTTTTTCTTTCTGCTTTTACAATTCTCTCTCTTTTATGTTAGGCAGTTTTGTTATAGTTTGTTTGGAAAATACTGTGTTTGTTTTAAGTTTTGAAAGGACCTATTAGCTTCATGAATTTGCATGTCCAAATCTTTCCCTAGATTTAGGAAGGTCGTAGCCATTAGCTTTTTAAAATCAGTGTTCTACCCCTTTCCCCTTCTTTTTTCCTTCTGGGACTCCAATAATGAGCAGATTGTTCCTTTTTGTGGTATACCATAATTCCCATAACCTTTCTTTAATCTTTTCAGTGTTTTGTTCTTTTTGCTCTTATGTTGAGTAATTCCAATGATATGACACATCTGCTAGTTCACTAATTCTTTTCCCTCTTTGGTTGAATCTGCTTTTGAAGCTCTCTATTGAATCCTTTTTGTTCTTCAATTTTAGTGTTTATTTTTATTTTTTATTTGTCTTTGGTATTTTGTTCATACATTTTCTAATTTCATTTCATTGTTAGTATTTTCTGGTCCTTGATTGAATTTTTAAAAGACAATTATTATGGATTCTTTTTCTTACAGCTTATAGATATCCATTTCTTTAAGAATTAGTCATTGAAGTTTTACTAGTTTCCTTTGGTGGTGTCATGTTTCACTGATTATCCATGATTCGTTTGACCCTTTGTTGATACCTGCACACTTGAGGAAGTAGGCACCTCTTCTACTCTTTACACACTGGTTTGGCAGGCAAAGCCCATCACCAGTCAGTCTTTCCAGAAATCCTAAGCAGGCCATTTAGTGGTGTCTTCAAGCAAGAATACTGTCAGTCTTTTGATTGAGAGGCCTGGTGCTTGGCAACTTGAGGATCAACCTGCTGCTTGGATCCACAGGGGGTGGGCCTGTAACCTTGATTCACTGGAGTTGGTCTGCATTCATTGGCCTAGGACCTGGTTCTGCATGGGCAGGAACCTGAGTCTACAGACGTGAACCCAGTCCCAGGGACCACTGGAGTAGACCTGGCATTTGGATCTTAAAGTTTAAAGGACTAGTCTCTTACTAGAGTGGGCCAGCCAGGAGCCTGGTTTTGTAGGACCTGGCCTGGAGGCTGAGGGTATGGGAGCTAGTAGTAGGGTAACCCTGGAACCTGGGACCACAGAAGTTAAATTGTAACCTGGAGCTTCAGGGGACAGCCTAGTGGTTGGATCTGTGGAGGCTGGTCTGATGCCATGGCAGGCTGAGAACCTGGTTTTGTCGGATCTATTTTCAAGGCAGGGCCTTGGAGACTAGCTTAGTGCTGGGGCATGATGGGAGCCTGGTTCCATGGGAGCTTGTCTGGAGTTTAGGTTCACAGGGGACAGCTTGGTACTGGAGTGCACTAGGGTCTTAGGGTTCCTTGGTACTAAGTCAAAAGAGTGGGTCTGTGGTAGTCAGCCTAATACTGGGCCCAACTAGGAGCTTGGATTCAAGAATTTTCACCTAGACTCTACTGCCAGAAGAGTGCCCAATAGTCATGGGAGTTGACTGGAAATAGGGTGAATCAAAAGCCTGGGTTCTTGGAAGACTTCCTGGAGCCTGGTGACATGGGAACTGCCCAGGGCTGTGAAAGTCAGCAAGCATCAGGGTGGGTCCAGAGTCTGGGGTTGTGGCAGCCCAGTGAAAGCCTGGTCCCACAGAGTTGCCTGGTGCCATGCAAGCCACATGAAGCTGTAGGAGCTGTTTGGAACTGCTAGAGTCATTAGGTACCAAGCTAAGCCTAGAGGCTGGGTTTATAGAGTCTACCAGGATCTTGGTGCTGCAGTAGCCACATAGAGCCATGGAACTGTTTGGAGCAGCTGGAGCTAGAGGGTGGTCAGGTGAGCCAGAAACTTGCTTCACAAGAACCCACAGGAAGCTACCTAAGATTGCAAGAGTTAACCTAGTGCTGTGGCAGGTAGGCCCTGTCACCCATGGTGAAGTTGGGTGCTCATTTCTCTCTCCTCCCATAAGGAAGGAGTCTGTCTATGTAATGGACTACCTGGGCTTGGGGAGGGCTAATGGAGACTGCAAATCTATATTTCTTACTCTCTTCTATGCATCTCTTCTTATTTCTGTGCCTCACTCAGTTACTATAACCTGTCATGTCTTGCAAAGGTATTGTTGTTCATGAATGAGTGCTAATTCACTTCAGTCGTGGCCCACTCTGGAGTGGGTTACTATACTCTCCTCCAGGGGATATTCCTGGCCCAGGGATGGAACCTGTGTCTCTTACATCTGAGTCTCTTACATCTCCTGCATTGGCAGGCAGGTACTTTACCACTAGCACCACCTGGGAATTATGGATAATTTTTCAAATTGATGTTTCTTGGAGGGGGATGAAGAGAGCTAGAAATTCCTATATCACCATATTGCTCTAAAACACAAATGTAAAATGTCAGCCTGGATTTGCTAAACTGATGTTGATGTCCTGCTTGTCCCTCCCAAGGTTATCCATTTTCCTATTACTTGAATGGACCTCTTCAACAAAAGGGCTTCCCAGGTGGTGATAGTGGTAAAGAATCTGCTTGCCAATGCAGGAGATGTAAGAGACTCAGATTCGATCACTGGATTGGGAAGATCCCCTGGAGCAGGAAATGGTAACCCACGCCAGTATTCTTGCCTGGGAAATCCCATGGACAGAGGAGCCTGGTGGGCTACAGCCTATCGAGTGGCAAACAGTTGGACACAACTGAAGCAGTTTATCATGCTTCAACAATGAGGTAAACTCATGGAACAAAATTAAATCGCTTATACTACTGGTGAGTACTTCCTGGTGGGAATCAATTAACCTTCCCATACTGGTACAGGTGGTAAATACACAACAGTGCCAGCTAAGACAGTGAAAGTGAAAGTCACTCAGTCATGTCCAACTCTTTGCAACCCTATGGCCTGTAGCCTACCAAGCTCCTCTTTCCATGGGATTCTCTAGGCAAGAATACTGGAGTGGGTAGCCTTTCCCTTCTCCAGGGGCGTCTTCCTAACCCAGAGATCTAACCCAGGTCTCCCACATTGCAGGGGGATTCTTTACAAGCTGAGCCACAAGGGAAATCCAAGAATACTGGTGTGGGTAGCCTCTCTCTTCTCATCGGATATTTTTATCAGATATTGTTGCTTTAATAGATACCATTAAAAACAATGCATTTCTGTTAAATCCAGAGCATCTATGGACTCTTGTATTTTGAGTTATAAACTTAGCATATGCTATTCAGTGAAATGTGTGTAGATGACTCAACCACAGTTTGTCTTCACCTTTGAGCATCAATAATATACCTTAACCCAGTTGCTTTTTAGATACTTCAATAGCCTGCCAGTTGCACATGGGCTTTGCCGACAAAGATAACTGCCCTAAAATTTCACCAGAAACTAGACTTTGGAATGGTCATTGACCTCTTCCTCATTCGACCTGGTCAAGAATGTATCATTAGACTATCACTACTCTGTTGAAAAGCCCTGAGCTGGTATCATAAGAATATGTAGATTATATAATGTTGCTTAAAATGTTTATGTAGGAAGATCTTGGGCTCACACCCTCCCATGGACATACCAAATCTACAGATGCACAGTGAACAATTTCTTCTGATGAAATGCTGAAAATTAGCTGAGCATCTCCTTCACATCAGCAAATGAGAAAAGGGCCACATTGAGATAAATAGGACATTTTCTGAGACATTTTCTTGCCATAAACCCCATCCCCAGTATAGCAACCCCCAATTAGGAGGAAATTCACAAATCCAAAAGTTCTATGGTGGATGAAGGTGTTATACCTGACATCAAACACTCCAAATGTTAAGACTTACACATGAAGGACAAGCATCCAAAACATTTGACTTTATTTTAATATAAATTTATTTATTTTAATTGGAGACTAATTACTTTACAATATTGTATTGGTTTTGCCATACATCAACATGAATCAGCCATGGGTGTGCAAGTGTTCCCCGTCCTGAACACCCCTCCACCTCCCTCCCCATTCCATCCCTCTGGGTCATCCCAGTGCACCAGCCCTGCGCATCCTGTATCACGCATCGACCCTGGACTGGCGATTCATTTCACATATTATATTATACATGTTTCAATGCCATTCTCCCAAATCATCCCACCCTCTCCCTCTCCTACAGAGTCCAAAAGACGGTTCTATACCTCTGTGTCTCTTTTGCTTTCTCGCATACAGGGCTATCGTTACCATCTTCCTAAATTCCATATATATGCATTAGTATACTGTTCTTTCTGGCTTACTTCACTCTGTATAATAGGTTCCAGTTTCATCCACATCATTAGAACTGATTCAAATGTATTCTTTTTAATGGCTGAGTAATACTCCATTGTGAATATGCACCACAGCTTTCTTATCCATTGGTCTGCTGATGGACATCTAGGTTGCTTCCATGTCCTGGCTATTATAAACGGTGCTGTGATGAACATTGGGGTACACGTGTCTCTTTCAATTCTGGTTTCCTCGGTGTGTATGCCCAGCAGTGGGATTGCTGGGTTATATGGCAGTTCTAGTTCCAGTTTTTTAAGGAATCTCCACACTGTTCTCCAGAGTGGCTGTACTAGTTTGCATTCCCACTAACAGTGTAAGAGCGTTCCCTTTTCTCTGCACCCTCTCCAGCACTTCTTTTTTTGTAGACTTTTTGATAGCACCCATTCTGACTGGTGTGAGATGGTACCTCATTGTGGTTTTGATTTGCATTTCTCTGATAATGAGTGATGTTGAACAGCTTTTCATCTGTTTGATAGCCATCTGTATGTCTTCTTTGGAGAAATGTCTATTTAGTTCTTTGACCCATTTTTTGACTGGGTAATTTATTTTTCTGGAATTGAGCTGCAGGAGTGCTTCTATATTTTTGACATTAATTATTTGTCAGTTGCTTCGTTTACTATTATTTTCTCCCATTCTGAAAGCTGTCTTTTTACCCTACTTATAGTTTCCTTCATTGAACAAAAGCTTTTAAGTTTAATTAGGTCCCATTTGCTTATTTTTTATTTTATTACCATTATTCTGGGAGGTGGGTCATAGAGGATCCTGCTGTGATTTATGTTAGAGACTGTTTTGCCTATGTTCTCCTCTAGGAGTTTTATAATTTCTGGCCTTACGTTTATATCTTTAATCCATTTTGAGTTTTTTTTGTGTGTGAGTATGGTGTTAGTGTTCTAGTTTCATTCTTTTACAAGTGGTTGACCAATTTTCCCAGCACCACTTGTTAAAGAGATTGTCTTTTCTCCATTGTATACTCTTGCCTCCTTTGTCAAAGATAAGATGTCCATAGGTGCATGGATTTATCTCTGGGCTTTCTATTTTGTTCCATTGATCTATATTTCTGTCTTTGTGCCAGTACCGTACTGTCTTGATGACTGTGGCTTTGTAGTAGAGCCTGAAGTCAGGCAAGTTGATTCCTCCAGTTCCATTCTTCTTTCTCAAGATTGCTTTGGCTATTCGAGGTTTTTTGTATTTCCATACAAATTGTGAAATTATTTGTTCTAGCTCTGTGAAAAATACCATTGGTAGCATGATAGGGATTGCATTCAATCTATAGATTGCTTTGGGTAGTACACGCATTTTCACTATATTGATTCTTCCGATCCATGAACATGGTGTATTTCTCCATCTATTAGTGTCCTCGGAATCAGCGAACTAAAATGGACTGGAATGGGTGAATTTAACTCAGATGACCATTATATCTATTACTGCAGGCAGGAATCCCTCAGAAGAAATGGAGTGGCCATCATGGTCAACAAAGGGTCCGAAATGCAGTACTTGGATGCAATCTCAAAAACTACAGAATGATCTCTGTTCGATTCCAAGGCAAACCATTCAATAAAACAGTAATCCAAGTTTATGCCCCAACCAGTAACGCTGAAGAAGCTGAAGTTGAACGGTTCTATGAAGACCTCCAAGACCTTTTAGAACTAACACCCAAAAAAGATGTCCTTTTCATTACAGGGGACTGGAATGCAAAAGTAGGAAGTCAAGAAACACCTGGAGTAACAGGCAAATTTGGCCTTGGAATACAGAATGAAGACGGGCATAGAATAATAGAGTTTTGCCAAGAAAATGCACTGGTCATAACAAACACCCTCTTCCAACAACACAAGAGATGACTCTATACATGGACATCACCAGATGGTCAACACGGAAATCAGATTGATTATGTTCTTTGCAGCCAAAGATGGAGAAGCTCTATACAGTCAGCAAAAACAAGACCAGGAGCTGACTGTGGCTCAGACCATGAACTTCTTATTGCCAAATTCAGACTGCAATTGAAGAAAGTAGGGAAAACCACTAGACCATTCAGGTATGACCTAAATCAAATCCCTTATGATTATACAGTGGAAGTGAGAAATAGATTTAAGGGCCTAGATCTGATAGATAGAGTGCCTGATTAACTATGGAATGAGGTTCGTGACATTGTACAGGAGACAGGGATCAAGACCATCCCCATGGAAAAGAAATGCAAAAAAGCAAAATGGCTGACTGGGGAGGCCTTACAAATAGCTGTGAAAAGAAGAGAAGTGAAAAGCAAAGGAGAAAAGGAAAGATATAAACATCTGAATGCAGAGTTCCAAAGAATAGCAAGAAAAGATAAGAAAGCTTACTTCAGCGATCAATGCAAAGAAATAGAGGAAAACAACAGAATGGGAAAGACTAGAGATCTCTTCAAGAAAATCAGAGACACCAAAGGAACATTTCATGCAAAGATGAGCTCGATAAAGGACAGAAATGGTATGGACCTAACAGAAGCAGAAGATATTAAGAAGAGATGGCAAGAATACACAGAAGAACTGTACAAAAAAGATCTTCATGACCCAGATAATCACAATGATGTGATCACTGACCTAGAGCCAGAGATCCTGGAATGTGAAGTCAAGTGAGCCTTAGAAAGCATCTCTACGAACAAAGCTAGTGGAGGTGATGGAATTCCAGTTGAGCTATTCCAAATCCTGAAAGATGATGCTGTGAAAGTGCTGCACTCAATATGCCAGCAAATTTGGAAAACTCAGCAGTGGCCACAGGACTGGAAAAGGTCAGTTTTCATTCCAATCCCAAATAAGGGCAATGCCAAAGAATGCTCAAACTACCGCACAATTGCACTCATCTCACATGCTAGTAAAGTAATGCTCAAAATTCTCCAAGCCAGGCTTCAGCAATATGGGAACCATGAACTTCCTGCTGTTCAAGCTGGTTTTAGAAAAGGCACAGGAACCAGAGATCAAATTGCCAACATCCGCTGAATCATTGAAAATGCAAAACAGTTCCAGAAAAACATCTATTTCTGCTTTATTGACTATGGCAAAGCCTTTGACTGTGTGGATCACAATAAACTGTGGAAAATTCTGAAAGAGATGGGAATACCAGATCACCTGATCTGCCTCTTGAGAAATTTGTATGCAGGTCAGGAAGCAACAGTTAGAACTGGACATGGAACAACAGACTGGTTCCAAATAGGAAAAGGAGTTCGTCAAGGCTGTATATTGTCACTCTGTTTATTTAACTTCTATGCAGAGTGCATCATGAGAAACGCTGGACTGGAAGAAACACAAACCGGAATCAAGATTGCCGGGAGAAATATCAATAACCTTAGATATGCAGATGACACCACCCTTATGGCAGAAAGTGAAGAGGAACTCAAAAGCCTCTTGATGAAAGTGAAAGTGGAGAGTGAAAAAGTTGGCTTAAAGCTCAACATTCAGAAAATGAAGATCATGGCATCCGGTCCCATCACTTCATGGGAAATAGATGGGGAAACAGTGGAAACAGTGTCAGACTTTATTTTTCTGGGCTCCAAAATCACTGCAGATGGTGACTGCAGCCATGATATTAAAACACGCTTACCCCTTGGAAGGAAAGTTATGACCAACCTAGATAGCATATTCAAAAGCAGAGACATTACTTTGCCAACAAAGGTCCGTCTAGTCAAGGCTATAGTTTTTCCTGTGGTCATGTATGGATCTGAGAGTTGGACTGTGTAGAAGGCTGAGCGCCAAAGAATTGATGCTTTTGAACTGTGGTGTTGGAGAAGACTCTTGAGAGTCCCTTGGACTGCAAGGAGATCCAACCAGTCCATTCTTTTTTTTTTTTTTTTAAATTTAATTTTATTTTTAAACTTTACATAACTGTATTAGTTTTGCCAAATATCAAAATGAATCCGCCACAGGTATACATGTGTTCCACATCCTGAACCCTCCTCCCTCCTCCCTCCCCATTCCATCCCTCTGGGTCGTCCCAGTGCACCAGCCCCAAGCATCCAGTATCGTGCATCGAACCTGGACCCAACCAGTCCATTCTAAAGGAGATCAGCCCTGGGATTTCTCTGGAAGGAATGATGCTAAAGCTGAAACTCCAGTACTTTGGCTACCTCATAGGAAGAGTTGACTCATTGGAAAAGACTCTGATGCTGGGAGGGATTGGGGGGAGGAGGAGAAGGGGACGACAGAGGATGAGATGGCTGGATGGCATTGCTGACTCGATGGACGTGAGTCTCAGTGAACTCCGGGAGTTGGTGATGGACAGGGAGGCCTGGCGTGCTGCGATTCGTGGGGTCGCAGAGAGTCGGACACGACTGAGCGACTGATCTGATCTGATCTGATTAGTGTCCTCTTTGATTTCTTTCACCAGTGTTTTATAGTTTTGTATATATAGGTCTTTTGTTTCTTTAGGTAGATATATTCCTAAGTATTTTATGCTTTTCGTTGCAATGGTGAATGGAATTGTTTCCTTAATTTCTGTTTTTATTTTCTCATTATTAGTGTATAGGAATGCAAGGGATTTCTGTGTGTAAATTTTATATCCTGCAGCTTTACTATATTCATTGATTAGCTCTAGTATTTTTCTGGTGGAGTCTTTAGGGTTTTCTATGTAGAGAATCATGTCATATGCAAACAGTGAGAGTTTTTCTTCTTCTTTTCCAATTTGTATTCCATTTATTTCTTTTTCTGCTCTGATTGCTGTGGCCAAAACTTCCAAAACTATGTTGAATAGTAGTGGTGAAAGTGGGCACCCTTGTCTTGTTCCTGACTTTAGAGGAAATGCTTTCAATTTTTCACCATTGAAGATAATGTTTGCTGTGGGTTTGTCATATATAGCTTTTATTACGTTGAAGTGTTTTCCTTCTATTCCTGCTTTCTGGAGAGTTATTATCATAAATGGATGTTGAATTTTGTCAAAGGCCTTCTCTGCATCTATTGAGATAATCATATGGCTTTTATTTTTCAATTTGTTAATGTGGTGTATTACATTGATTAATTTGCAGACATTGAAGAATCCTTGCATCCCTGGGATAAAGCCCACTTGGTCATGGTATATGATCTTTTTAATGTGCTGTTGGATTCTGATTGCTAGAATTTTGTTAATGATTTTTGCATCTATGTTCATCAGAGTTATTAGCCTGTAGTTTTCCTTTTTTGTGGCATCTCTCAGGTTTTGGTATTAGTGATGGTGGCCTCATAGAATGAGTTTGGAAGTTTACCTTTCTATGCCATTTTCTGGAAGACTTTGAGTAGGATAGGTGTTAGCTCTTCTCTAAATTTTTGGAAGAATTCAGCTGTGAAGCCATCTGGACTTGGGCTTTTGTTTGCTGGAAGATTTCTGGTTACAGTTTCAATTTCCTTGCTTGTGATGGGTCTGTTAGATTTTTTATTTTTTCCTGGTTCAGTTTTGGAAAGTTGTACTTTTCTAAGAATTTGTCCATTTCTTCCAAGTTGTCCATTTTATTGGCATATAATTGCTGATAGTAGTCTCTTATGATCCTTTGTATTTCTGTGTTGTCTGTTGTGATCTCTCCATTTTCATTTCTAATTTTATTGATTTGATTTTTCTCCCTTTGTTTCTTGATGAGTCTGGCTAATGGTTTGTAAATTTTATTTATCCTCTCAAAGAACCAGCTTTTGGGTTTGTTGATTTTTGCTATGGTCTCTTTTGTTTCTTTTGCATTTATTTCTGCCCTAATTTTTAAGATTTCTTTCCTTCTACTAACCCTGGGGTTCTTCATTTCTTCCTTTTCTAGTTGCTTTAGGTGTAGAGTTAGGTTATTAATTTGACTTTTTTCTTGTTTCTTGAGGTATGCCTGTATTGCTATGAGCCTTCCACTTAGTACTGCTTTTACAGTGTCCCATAGGTTTTGGGTTGTTGTGTTTTCATTTTCATTCGTTCCTATGCATATTTTGATTTTTTTTTAATTTCTTCTGTGATTTGATGGTTACTCAGCAGCGTGTTGCTCAGCCTCCATATGTTGGAGTTTTTAATAGTTTTTCTCCTCTAATTGAGATCTAATCTTCCTGAATTGTGGTCAGAAAACATGCTTGGAATGATTTCAATTTGTTTGAATTTACCAAGGCTAGATTTATGGCCCAGGATGTGATCTATCCTGGAGAAGGTTCCGTGTGCACTTGACAAAAAGGTGAAATTCATTGTTTTGGGGTGAAATGACCTATAGAAATCAATTAGGTCTAACTGGCCTATTGTATCCTTTAAAGTTTGTGTTTCCTTGTTAATTTTCTGTTTAGTTGATCTATCCATAGGTGTGAGTGGGGCATTAAAGTCTCCCACTATTATTGTGTTTGTTAATTGCCCCTTTCATACTTGTTAGCATTTGTCTTACATATTGCGGTGCTTCTATGTTGGTTGCATATATATTTATAATTATTATATCTTCTTCTTGGATTGATCCTTTGATCATTATTTAGTGTCCTTCTTTGTCTCTTTTCACAGCTTTTGTTTTGAGGTCTATTTTATCTGATATGAGTATTGCTACTCCTTCTTCATTTTGGTCTCTATTTGTGTGGAATATATTTTTCCAGCCCTTCACTTTCAGTCCATATGTGTCACCTGTTTTGAGGTGGGTCTCTTGTAGACAACATATATAGGGGTCTTGTTTTTGTATCCATTCAGCCACTCTTTGTCTTTTCATTGGGACATTCAACCCGTTTACATTTAAGGTAATTATTGATAAGTATGATCCCATTGCCATTTACTTTAGTGTTTTGGGTTTGAGTTTACACACCCTTTTTGTGTTTCCTGTCTAGAGAAGATCCTTTAGCATTTGTTGGAGACCTGCTTTGGTGGTGCTGAATTCTCTCAGCTTTTGCTTGTCTGTAAAGCTTTTGATTTCTCCTTCATATCTGAATGAGACCCTTGCTGGGTACAGTAATCTGGGCTGTAGATTATTTTCTTTCATCACTTTAAGTATGTCTTGCCATTCCCTCGCCTGAAGAGTTTCTATTGAAAGATCAGCTGCTATCCTTAAGGGAATCCCCTTGTGTGTTATTTGTCTTTTTCCCCTTGTTGCTTTTAATATTTGTTCTTTGTGTTTGAACTTTGTTGATTTGATTAATATGTGTCTTGGGGTGTTTCGGCCACCTCATGCGAAGAGTTGACTCATTGGAAAAGACTCTGATGCTGGGAGGGATTGGGATCAGGAGGAGAAGGGGACGACAGAGGATGAGATGGCTGGATGGCATCACTGATTCGATGGGCGTGAGTCTGAGTGAATTCCGGGAGTTGATGATGGACAGGGAGGCCTGGCGTGCTGTGATTCATGAGGTCGCAAAGAGTCAGACACAACTGAGCGACTGAACCGAACTGAACTGAACTGGGGTGTTTCACCTTGGGTTTATGTTATTTGGGACTTTCTGGGTTTCTTGGACTTGGGTGATTACTTCCTTCCCCATTTTAGGGAAGTTTTCAGCTATTATCTCCTCAAGTATTTTCTCATTGTCTTTCTTTTTGTTTTCTTCTTCTGGGGCTCCTATGATTTGAATGTTGGGGCATTTAACATTGTCCCAGAGGTCTCTGAGATTGTCCTCATTTCTTTTAATTTGTTTTTCTTTTTTCCTCTGTGATTCATTTATTTCTACCATTCTATCTTCTACCTCACTAATCCTATCTTCTGCCTCCATTATTCTATTTGTTCCCTCCAGAGTGTTTTTTATCTCATTTATTGCATTATTCATTATATATTGACCTTTTTTATTTCTTTAAGGTACTTGTTAAACCTTTCTTGCATCTTCTCAGTCCTTGTCTCTAGGCTATTTATCTGTGATTCCATTTTATTTTCAAGATTTTGGATCATTTTCACTATCATTATTTGGAATTCTTTATCAGGTATATTCCCTATCTCTTCCTCTTTTGTTTGGTTTGGTGGGCATTTATCCTGTTCCTTTACCTGCTGGGTATTCCTCTGTCTCTTCATCTTGTTTATATTGCTGTGTTTGGGGTGGCCTTTCTGTATTCTGGCAGTTTGTGGAGTTCTCTTTATTGTGGAGTTTCCTCGCTGTGGGTGGGGTTGTACTGGTGGCTTGTCAAGGTTTCCTGGTTAGCGAAGCTTGTGTCGGTGTTCTGGTGCGTGGAGCTGGATTTCTTCTCTCTGGAGTGCAATGAAGTGTCCAGTAATGAGTTATGAGATGTCAATGGGTTTGGAGTGACTTTGGGCAGCCTGTATATTGAAGTTCAGGCCTGGGTTCCTGTTGCTGGAAAATTTGCATGGTATGTCTTGCTCTGGAACTTGTTGGCCCTTGGATGGTGCTTGGTTTCAGTGTAGGTATGGACCCGTTTGATGAGCTCCTGTCGATTAATGTTCCCTGGAGTCAGGAGTTCTCTGGTGTTCTCAGGATTTGGACTTAAACCTCCTGCTTCTGGTTTTCAGTCTTATTTTTACAGTAGCCTCAAGACTTATCCATCTATACAGCACCACTGATAAAACACCTAGGTTAAAGATGAAAAGTTTCTCCACAGTGAGGGATACCCAGAGAGGTTCACAGTTACATGGAGAAGAGAAGAGGGAGGAGGGAGATAGAGGTGACCAGGATGAGATGAGGTGGAATCAAAAAGGAGAGAGCAAGCTAACCAGTAATCACTTCCTTATGTGTGCTCCACAGTCTGGACCACTCAGAGATGTTCACAGAGTTATACAGAGAAGAGAAGAGAAGAGGAAGGAAGGAGACAGAGGTGGCCAGGAGGATAACGGAGGAAATCAAAAGGAGAGAGACAGATCCAGCCAGTAATCAGTTCCCTAAGTGTTCCCCACCATCTGGAACACACAAAGAGATTCACAGAGTTTGGTATAGAAGAGAGGCGGGAGGGAGGAGATAGAGGCGACCTGGTGGAGAAAAAGGAGAGTCCAAATGGGAAGAGAGCAGTCAAGGCAGTAATCTCGCTCCTAAGTAAAAATGGGTACTGAAGATTGTGTTCTTAAAGGTACAAAATTGATAACAAATACCAAAAAGCAAAGATTAGAAGTCTAGAGTAGAAATTGGATTTTCAAAAATACAAAATTAACGAAAAAAAATCACAAAAATTATAAAATATATATATATGATGTTTGCTTAAAAAATAAGGTTCTCTTTTTTTGAAAAGTAATAGTAGGTTATAAAAATGAAAATTAAAGTAGTAATAGAGGACTTAAAAATTTAAAAAAAATTTTTTTTAATTTTATTTTATTTTTAAACTTTACAATATTGGTTTTGCCAAACATCAAAATGAATCCACCACAGATATGCATGTGTTCCCCATCCTGAACCCTCCTCCCTCCTCCCCCCCCATACCAACCCTCTGGGTCATCCCAGTGCACCAGACCCAAGCATCCAGTATCGTGCATCAAACCTGGACTGGTGATTCGTTTCATATATGATATTATACGTATTTCAATGCCATTCTCCCAAATCACCCCACCCTCTCCCTCTCCCACAAAGTCCAAAAGACTGTTCTATACATCAGTGTCTCTTTTGCTGTCTCGTATACAGGGTTATTGTTACCATCTTTCTAATTTCCATATATATGCGTTAGTATACTGTATTTGTATTTTTCTTTCTGGCTTACGTCACTCTGTATAATAGGCTCCAGTTTCATCTACCTCATTAGAACTGATTCAAACGTATTCTTTTTAATGGCTGAGTAATACTCCATTGTGTATATGTACCACAGCTTTCTTATCCATTCATCTGCTGATGGACATCTAGGTTGCTTCTATGTCCTGGCTATTATAAACAGTGCTGCGATGAACATTGGGGTACACGTGTCTCTTTCCCTTCTGGTTTCCTCAGTGTGTATGCCCAGTACTGGGACTGCTGGATCATAAGGCAGTTCTATTTCCAGTTTTTTAAGGAATCTCCACACTGTTCTCCATAGTGGCTGTACTAGTTTGCATTCCCACCAACAGTGTAAGAGGGTTCCCTTTTCTCCACACCCTCTCCAGCATTTATTGCTTGTAGACTTTTGGATCACAGCCATTCTGACTGGTGTGAAATGATACCTCATAGTGGTTTTGATTTGCATTTCTCTGATAATGAGTGATGTTGAGCATCTTTTCCTGTGTTTGTTAGCCATCTGTATGTCTTCTTTGGAGAGATGTCTATTTAGTTCTTTGGCCCATTTTTTGATTGGGTCATTTATTTTTCTGGAGTTGAGCTGTAGGAGTTGCTTGTATATTCTCGAGATTAGTTGTTTGTCAGTTGCTTCATTTGCTATTATTTTCTCCCATTCTAAAGGCTGTCTTTTCACCTTTAATTAAAGAATGATAGTAAAAATAGTAAAAGTATATCTAGGACTTTCTCTGGTGTTGTTGTGGGCAGTGTGTGGTCAGTTCATTTTAGGATAGTTCCTTGATCCGGCTTATATTTCTCAAGATCTATAGGCCCCTTCCTATGTAGTCGGTGCTAACTACAGGGTTTTAATCTATTGCACCTGTCACTTCCAAGGAGGTTCCCTCTGTTTTAGCTTCTTCTGTTTGCTTCTCTTCAGCGCCTAATTTCTGCCCTGACACAAGGGGGCGGTGGTGGACACTTTTTTAGGCTCACTTGTTCAGTTGTGCTGTGGGGAGGGAGGGAAGCTGCAAACAAAAAACACTGGCGTGTGCTTGCAGTGTCTAGACCACACTGGGTTTCCCCCGCTCACGGCATGTGTGCTTTCCCTGTCTACACTGCTTGGGCTCTAGTTTGCTCTGCTAGGAACTGTCTGAGGCCAGCTCTGGTTGTATGCACTTCCCAGGTCTAAGCCACTCAGGTTCAGGTACTCGGGTAGTCCTCAGAGGCGCAGACTCGGTTGGGCCTGCATTTTGTGCCCTTCCCAGATCCGAAGAGCTCAGGTGACCAGGTGTTTGGCAAGCTTGGTGGCTGCGACCTATCTCCTCCCCTGACCCTGCCACTCAGTTTTCTAGGTGTACAACTGGTGCACCTTCTCAAGCGGATGTTGACCATCCAGAATCCCAGGAAGTCTTGGTTAGCAATGAAGCCTGCTTGCAGTTTGGTAGATAAAGCCTCTCTGGGGCCACGATTGCCCCCTTCCAGCTCTGGCTGCCCTCGCCTGCCTGTCACTGGAGGCGGGGGATGGGCCGGTCTGCAGCTGGCTAGCTCTGCTCAGTCCTTTGTTCTGTGAGTGGGCCAGGTGGTGTCTTAGGTTAGGGCTTTTCGCGTGGTAGCTATACTACAGTCTGGTTTGCTAGCCCAAGTTAGTTCCCTCAGATTGCCCTCAGGGCATTCAGGCCTGGTCCTTACTCTAAGCAATGCAGCCCTTGCCTCCCTGCCCAGCCTCCGCTTGCTAGTGGCGGATGCAGGCATCTGCGCTGCTTCTCCGCTGGGGGAGTTACCCTTGGGCACATAATATGTGGGCTTTAATTATTTATTTATTTTTCCTCCTGATTATGTTGCCCTCTGTGGTTCCAAGGCTCACCACAGACTCAGCAGTGAGAGTGTTTCCTGGTGTTCGGAAACTTCTCTCTTTTTTAAGACTCCCTTCCTGGGATGGAGCTCTGTCCCTACCTCTTTTGTCTCTCTTTTTGTCTTTTATATTTTTCCCTACCTCCTTTCAAAGACAATGGGCTGCTTTTCTGGGTGCCTAATGTCCTCTGCCAGCATTTAGAAGTTGTTTTGTGGAATTTACTCAGCATTCAAATGTTCTTTTGATGAATTTGTAGGGGAGAAACTGGTCTCCCCGTCCTATTCCTCCACCATCTTAGGACCGCCGCCAAAACATTTGACTTTAAAAACCAATGTGGTTCCTGTCTATGAGACACAAAGAGCTGTAGGGAATTGAAAACACAGCTCTGAAAAGGCTTGCATGTAGATGAACTTACCCCAGGGCCTAAAACAGAAGCAGCCTTCTAAAAAGATCCCTGACTTTATGTGAAGACATTTATTTACTAGTATTAAATCACTACCTGGAGGAGCAGAGGCCTGTTGGGATCCTCTTTGATGATAGAGGTAATGGCAGATGCAATATTTGTGCTCTCCCTCTGCTTTCTGACACCATTCTTTGACTCTAGATTTTTCCACACTGGGTGGGTGACATCTTCACACTCTCCTTCTGCCATGTTTCATAGTACCAGTGTCTCCTGGAAGAAAGATTTTACACACATCTGCTGCTTTAGTTTTTAAACTGGTGCCCTGGTTTTTGTGACTGCTACTCAAGGGAAATCCCTTTAATACCTAGTTCTGATGCTTAGAGGGGCTTGTGTTCCTATGTCCCACAATACTGTAACAATTGAAGAGACAGTTCTTGTTAGCCTACCATCCCCCAGGGTACTACACAGACAACAAACTGAAATACACACCCCCAGTTATTCTGTGGAAGAGGCTTGCTTGTCTTGAAGCTTTGCCCTGAGGGGCAGACTTCAGATTTAGCACTAATCTAGTAGTCTACAGCTATGCTCTTGGGGAATGTAGGTTAGAGGACACTATCTCTGCACTATCCCTATGCTTAGCTATTTCTCACTGGTATCTTCAAGAAAGGAGTTTATACATTCATCTACAATCCCAATTTTGCAACTATCACCCAAATGACACTTCCAGATCACCTGCTTTGATGGCCAACTGGAGTTCTGCTTATGATCCCAGAGGACAATATATATTTACATACTTTAAAAGTTGCTTTAAGGAGTCTAGCTTCCTTAACACCTGAATCTATATTCTGACAGAAATCTCTCCCTTTGAGATTCTGAGAGGTCTTGGAACACCCTCAACAGCTGAGACATACTAAAAACAAAATAGGCTACTTGTACAATCACAGAGGTTTGAAGATAAAAAATAGCTAGGGCAAGGTTCATTGATACATTTTAAATTCTATACAAGGCCACCCTTTCAAGATTGGTAGACATTTTATCTAATACATAGAAACAAGCACAGAGAATCAAGAGAAATGAGAAACATAGCAATATGTTTCTCAAAAAAGAAAATGTTAAAACTTCAGAAAAAAGAAACAATGAATTGGATATAAGTAAAATGAAAATTGTAATCAAAGCATGGACGTATTGCTGAAAACTGTACAAGGTGGGTTCAGTAGGAGACTAGATAAAGCAAACAAAATATCAGTGAGCTCAAAGAAAAGGCACTTGACACACCATATTAGAAAATAAAGAAAAAGGTTTTAAAGAATCTTAAAAATGTGTACAGTTTAAGGGTCTTTTGTGGGGGTGGGGGGAAATTCCCTGTAGCTCATATGCTAAAGAATCTTCCAGCAATGCAGGAGACCTGGGTTTGATCCCTGGGTCAGGAATATCCTCTAGAGAAGGAATTGACAACCCACTCCAGTATTCTTGCCTGGAGAATCCCATGGACAGGGGAGATTGGCGGGCTGCATCTGTGGGTTTTGCAAAGAGTGGGACATGACTGAGTGACTAACACTGTTACTATTGGGACAACATCAAGTGGATAAACATTTACATTATGAGTCACAGAAAAAGAAGAGAGAAACAAAGGGGCAAAAAAACTTATTCAAAGAAAACAGCAGTAATTTGGGGGGGGGGGGAAGCAGACATCAAGATCCAGGAAGCCCAACTTAGTGCCTTCTTATTAGCACGCTGTTTCCTTTTGCCATGATTGAAGGCTAAAGGACAGTCATTCTCTTCTCTGCCCCCAGCCTGAACAAGCAGGTTGTCACCTCCTCTGCCACTACAATCTTCTCCTTCATTTGAATGGAGGCAACTCTTTGCTGAAATGTGATACAGAAGAGGTGGGAGAAAATGGGCTTGAGCAACTCAGAATGTTCAATTCAGACACAGTAACTGAAGAAGGCAGAACAGAAAATCTTGAGATCGTGTCTTCCCATGAGAACACCAAAATCACAAGAACTGCTGAACAATAATTAATAAAGAAGACTGGAAACTGCCAATAAATATATTATATGTCCAAGGATATAAAGAATAATCAAATCCCATACTCCTTGGGTGGGCAATCCCCAAACTGGAAAATAATTATATTGCAGATATTCACCCACAGAAGTGAGAGTTCTGAGCCCCTTGGCAAGCTCCCCAGCCTGCAGTTCTGGCAGCAGGGAGAGAACTTCCCAAAGCATTTGGCTTTGAAGAGCAGTAGGGCTTAATTGCAAAAGCTCCACAAGACTGGGAAAAGCAGATTCTACAGTATTAGAGGATGCTCACCTGTAATGGGACCCAAGGCAAGGGCAGTTACTTCATAGGATCCAGGGCCCAACCTATCTCTGGGTCTTGTAGAGTCTCCTGGGGAGGTGGAGGGGCGGTTATGGCTCTCCATGATGAGGTGAACACTGGTGGTGGAGATTTTGAGAAATGTTCAGCTATGTGAACTCTTGATGAGGCAAACATCTTGCTGGCATCACAAGCACCAAGACCTGGTGCCAACCAGCAGCCTGTAGGCTCCAGTACTGGGATAGCTCAAGCCAAACAACAAACAAGTCAGGAGCACAGACCCACCTATCAGCATATAGTTTTCCTAAAGACGTCCTGAGCAAATAGCCACATCTAGACATACCCCTTGACACAACCCTGCTCACCAGATGACCAAGCACCAGATCCACATACCAATGGACAACAAACCCCTCCCACCAGAAAGCATGCACAAGCCCCTAGACCAAGCTCACCCACCAGGTAATAGACAACAAAAGCAAGAGGAACTACAGTTCTGCAGCCTGAAGGACTATAAGCACAGATAGACAAAATGGCAAGGAAGAGGAATATATTCCATATGAAGGAACATAATAAAACCTCAGAAGAAACACTAAATGAAGTAGAGATAGGCAATCTATCAGAGAAACACTTCAGAGTAATGATCATAGAGATGAGCCAGGATCTCAGAAAAAAATGAAAGCACGAGGACTTCCCTGGTGGTCCAGTGGCCAAGACTCTACACTCCTAATTCAGGAAGCCCGGATTTGATCCCTGGTCAGGGAACAAGATCTGGCACACCACAGCTAGGTTTTAGCATACCACAACTAAGAGTTTGTATGGCACAGCTAAATATCCCACATGTTGCAACTAAAAAATAATAATAAATGATTCTGCATGCTTCAACTAAGACTTGGTTCACCTAAATAAATAAATAAAAGAAGAGATGCACAGTGTGAGAAGTTAAAAGAAATTTTTAATGAAGAATTAGAAAATATAGAAAACAACAAAACAGGGGGCTGTCCCAAGATTGCTGAGGAATAGGGCAGGGAGACAACTTTCTCCCCCACAAATTCATCAAAAGATCATTTGAATGTTGAGTAACTTGCACAAAACAACTTCTGAACGCTGGCAGAGGACACCAGGCACCCAGAAAGGTAGCCCAATCTCTTCAAATGGAGGTTGGACAAAATATAAAAGAGGAAAACAGCGAAAAAAGATTTAGGGACAGAGATCCATCCTGGGGAGGGAGTCATGAAGGAGAAGTTTCCACACAATAGGAAACCCTCTCACAGGTGTGTCTGTGGGGAGCTTTGGAACATAACTGGGGGAAAAAAAACCACAGAATATGTGCCTAACTGAAAGGTTGTTGTTGAATCACACGAAGACACCGGGATTCTTGGCCCCCGGAGGAGAAGAATTCAATCCGGGGCCAGAGACGAGGCTTGATTGCTCAGAGCTTTTGTGTAATAAAGTTTTATTAAAGTATAAAGGAGATAGAGAAAGCTTCTGACATAGGCATCAGAAGGGGGCAGAAAGAGAACCCGCTTGCTAGTGTTAGCAGTGAAGTTATATACTCTCCAATGAATCCAAAGAATGTCTAGAGGTTGTAAAGACCTCCCATAATTTACATTTTAAGATAACAGAATTAGCCAGAAGGTTTAATCCAGAGACTGTCCTCAGGCAGGACACATTATTGTTATATAATCCTAAGGAATGTAGAGAAGGAAAAAAAGGTTTGTCCTTTCTTCCTCCTTGAGAATTCCAGACCCCTCTCTCCTTGGGGACCCATAGACTCCCTATCAACCTGCCTAGGAACTGACTCTCTCATAACCATGACTACCAGCAGAGAAGTGGCTCAGATGCTTGTGTCCACCACCAGCGAGTGCAGTCTGGGCAGGAAGGCTCAGGCTGCATCCCTGGTCCTTAGGGTAAGGACTGAACTTGAATGCCTTGAGAACAATCTGAGGGAACTAATGTGATATAGTGATGCAAATCATAGGATCACCAGAGAGACAACAGAAAAAAAAAGGACCTTTCCCACAAAAGGCTCTTATGCCACATGGTGACGCCTGGCGTGCTCACAGAACAAAGGATTGCACCATATTGAGTACCAAAGGAGAGTAAGCTGGCTGCTGCTTAGGGCCCTCCCTCCTCAGAGGCAGAGAGGCAAGTGCATGACAGCCAGAGCCAGAAGGCAAGGGGCTGCTGCAATCTCAGCCCCAGAGACCACATCTTCCATCAAACTGTGAGCAGGCTGCCAGTTGCTAACCATGTCTTCCTGGGATCCTGGATGGTTCACATTTGCAAGGAGTGTCACAGCCTTAGATCAGCTCCCCAGAGGAGACAGACAGCACACCTGGGACTGTGCCTTCACGGCACAACCGGGAAACTGAGTGGCCATTGCCAGGGAGGTGCATAAGATGCACGGCCCACTTGGGACAGTGCACTCGCCGAGCACTCAGTTGCCTGAGTGGCTTGGACCTGTGAAAGGCAAAAAGTGCACAGCCCATCTGAGTCTATACCCTTACAAAGCACCCAAGAATCTGAGCGGCATAAACCTTGGAAGAGTACATGAAATTCAGGGTCCACTTGGGGCAATGTCCTTGCAGAGCACACTGGAGCCTGAGCAGTGTGGACCTGGGAAGTACATGCTGTCTTGGGCTGTGAAAAACTGAGTGTGGTCCATCCAGTGTGAGCACTCCCCACACATGCCAGCAGTATTTGATTGCAGTGTCCCTCTCTCCCCACAGCGCAGCTGAACAAATGAGCCTAAATAAGTGGCCACCTTTGTCCTCTTGGTCAGGGCAGAAATTAGACACTGAAGAAACTTGCAGAGGGAACAAAAATAAACAAAGAAGGGAGAACCACCTGGAAGTGACAAGTGAAACAGATTAAAACCCTTCAGTTAATGCTGAGACTGTGCATTTGAGGTGCAATTGTAGACCTTGAGAACAAGTACAAGCAGGAACAAAGGACTATCTGATACTGAACTGACTGCACACTGCCCACAACAGGTCCAGAGAAATTCCTAGATGTATTTTTACTATCATCACATTTTAATTCTTTGAAAACTTTAATTCTTTATTATTCTTTTAACTTTCATTTTTATAGTCTACCTTTCAAAACAAAACCCGATTTTTTAAAACAAATTCCATATATATATATATTTTTTAATTTTTGTGATTGATTTTGTTTTATATTTTTATATTATAATTTTGAGAGTCTAACCTCTATTCTAGATTTTTAATTTTTTTACTTTCTGATATTTGTTATCAGTTTTGTACCTTTAAGAATCTAATTTTCAGTATCCATTTTCACTTAGGAATTTGATTACTGGCTTGATTGCTCTCACCCTTTTTGACTCTCCATTTTCTCCTCTGGGTCACCTCTATCGCTCTATTTCCTTCCTCACTCTTCTCATCTCTATACACCTCTGTGCATCTCTCTGGGTGTTCTGGGCTATAGAAAGCACTTAAGGATTTGATTATTGGCTTGACTGCTCTCTCCCCTTTTGACCCTCCCTTTTCTCCTTTCAGGTCACCTCTATATCCTTCCTCCTCCTTCTTTTCTCTATATAGCTCTGTGAATTTCTCTGGGTGTTCCAGGTTGTGGAGAATTGTTTCACCATTAACCTAGGGGTTTTATCTTCTCTGCTGTATGGATGGAGATGCCTTGAGGCTACTCTAAGAGAAGGACCAAAACTCAGAGGCAGGAGGCTCAACTCCAGAACTTTAGAATATCTGAGAATTCCTGACTCCAGGGAACATTAATAGAGAAGAGCTCACCCAAAAGTCTCCATACCTACACTAAAACCAAGCTCCACTCTAGAGCCAACAAATTCCAGTGCAAGACACACCATGGTAATTCTCCAGCAAAAAATGAACACAACCCTGAACATTAAATGATGGGTTGCCCAAAGCCATGTCAAATGCAAGACACCCCAACACTCACTACTGAACACTTTATTGCACTCCAGAGAGAAGAGATCCAGCTTCACCGAGCAGAACATAGACACAAGTTCCCCCAACAAGGAAACCTTGACAAGCCACTAGTCCAACCCTACCCACAGGGAGCAGACCCCACAATTAAGAAGAACCATGAACTCTCAGCCTGCAGAATAGGCACCCCAAACACAGCAAACTAAACAAAATGAATAGGCAGATAAATATTCAGCAGGTAAAGTAACATGATAAAAACCCACCAGAACCAAAAAAAAAATAAAAAATTAAAAAGAGGAGATAAGGAGTCTACCTGAAAAAGAATTCAGAATGATAGTAAAATGATCCAAAATCTTGAAAATAAATGACATTGCAGATAGACTAGAGACAAGGATTGAGAAGATGCAAGAAATGTTTAACAAGGAGCTAGAAGAAATAAAAAAGACTCAATCAATAATTAACAATGCAATAGCTGAGATTAAAAGAACTTGAGAGGGAACCAACAGTAGAATAACTCAGGCAGAAGAGAAGTGAGGTGGGAGATAGAAGGGTGGAAATAAATGAAGCAGAGAGAAAAGAGAAAAAAATAATTAAAAGAAATGAGGACAACCTCAGAGACTTCTGGGACGATGTTAAATGCCCTATAATTCAAATTATAGGTAACCCAGAAGAAGAAGATAAAAATAAAGGGCATGAGAAAATACTTTAGGAGATAATAGTTGAAAACTTCCCTAAAATGAGGAGGGAATTGGCCACCAGAGTCCAAGAAATGCAGACAGTCCCAAACAGGATAAACCCAAAGCAAAACACCCCAAGGCACATATTAATCAAAGTAATAAAAATTAAACAGAACAGATTTTAAAATCAGCAAAGGAAAAGCAACAAATAAAACACAAGGGGGATCCCCATAAGGATAGCAGCTGGTCTTTCAATAGAAACTCTTCAGACTAGAAGGGAATTACAGGACATACTTAAATTGATGAAAGAGAAAAATCTACAACTAAGATTACTCTGCCCAGCAAGGATCTCATTCAGATGTGAAGGAGAAATCAAAAGCTTTACAGACAAGCAAAAGTTGAAAGAAATCAGCACCACCAAACCAGCTCTTCAACAAATGCTAAAAGATCTTCTTAAGACAGTAAACACAGAAAAGGTTTATAAAAACGAACCCCAAACTATAAAGTAAAATGTAACAGGATCATACTTATCAATAATTATCTTAAATGTAAATGGATTAAATGCTCCAACCAAAAGACAAAGGTTGGCCAAATGGACAAAACCACTATAAATGCTGTGTAAAAGAGACACATCTCAAACCTAAGGGCACATACAGACTGAAAGTGACGGGCTGGAAAAAGATATTTCATGCAAATGGAGACCCAAAGAAAGCAGGAGTAGCAATACTCATATCAGATAAGATAGACTTTGAAATAAAGACTATGATAAGAGACAAAGACACTACATATTTTTCAAAGGATCAGTCAAAGAAGAAGTCATAACAAGTATAAATATATTTGCACCCCACAGAGGAGCACATCAATACATAAGGCAAATGCTAACAAGTATGAAAGGGGAAATTAACAGTAACACAATAATAATAGGGGACTTTAATACCCCACTCACATCTATGGATATCTCAACCAAACAGAAAATTAACAAGGAAACACAAGCTTTAAATGATACAATGGACAACTTAGACATAATTTATATATACAGGGCATTTCACCAAAAAAAAAAAAAATGTATTTCATCCTTTTCTCGAGTTCACATGGAATATTCTCCAGGATAGAGCACATCTTGGGTGATAAATTTAGCTTTGGTAAATTTTAAAAGACTGAAATTATTACAATCATCTTTTCTGATCACAATGTAGCAAGATTAGATGTCAACTACAGGGGAAAAATTATAAAAAATACAAAACACAAACATATGGAGGCTAAAAACACGTTTATTAATAACCAACAGATCACAGAAGAAATCAAAAAAGAAATCAAAATACACATAGAAACTAATGACAATGAAAACACGAACCTATGGGATTCAGTAAAAGCAGTGCTAAGAGGTAGGTTCACAGCAATACAAGCTTACCTCAAGAAACAAGAGCATCATCAAATAAACAACCTAACTTTACACCTAAAGCAACTAGAAAAAGAAGAAAAGAACACCAAGTTAGTAAAAGGAAAGAAATCAGAAAAATCAGAGCAAAAAGAAATGAAAAAGAAATGAAGGAGACTATAGCAAAAATCATCAAAATTAAAAACTGGTTCTGTAGAAGATAGGTAGACAAACCACTATGCAGACTCATCAAGAAAAAATGAGAGAAGAATCAAATCAATAAAATTAGAAATGAAAATGGAGAAATCATAACAGACAACACAGAAATACAAAGGATCATAAGAGACTACTATGAACAATTATATGCCAATAAAGTGGACAATTTGGGAGAAGTAGACAAATTCTTAGAAAATTATAACCTTCCAAAACTGAACCATGGAGAAATAGAAAATATTAACAGATCCATCACAAGCACAGAAACTGAAACTGTAGTAAAAAGTCTTCCAACAAAGAAAAGCCCAGGACCAGATGGCTTCACAGGTGAATTCTACCAAAAATTAAGAGAAGAGCTAACACCTATCCTACTCAAACTCCTCCAGAAAATTGCAGAGGAAGGTAAACTCCCAAGCTCATTCTATGAGGCCACCATCACCCTATTACCAAAATTGAACAAAGATGCCACATAAAAAGAAAACTACAGACCAATATTGGGGCTTACCTTATGGCTTAGCTGATAAAGAATCTGCCTGCAATGCAGTACACCTGGGTTTGATCCCCGAGTTGGGAAGATCTGCTGGAGAAGGGAAAGGCTACCCACTTCAGTATTCTGGCCTGGAGAATTCCATGGGCTATATATTCCATAGGGTTGCAAAGAGTCAGACATGAGTGAGCGACTTTCACTTTCACAGGGCAATATCACTGATTAATATGGATGCAAAAATTCTCAACAAAATTCCAGCAAACAGAATTCACAATATATTAAAAAGATCACACATCATGACCAAGTGGGCTTTATCCCAGGAATGCAAGGATTCTTCAATATTTGCAAGTCAATCAAAGTGATACACCATGTTAACAAATTGAAAGATAAAAACCATATGATTATCTCAATAAAAGCAAAGAAAGCCTTTGACAAAATTCAACACCAGTTTATGAAAAAAAGTTCTAGAGAAAGCAGGCATAGCAGGAACATGCCTCAACATAATAAACACCATATATGACAAACTCACAGCAAATATTATCCTCAATGGTGAAAAATTGAAAGCATTTCCTCTAAAATCAGGAATAAGAAAAGTGTGCACACTCTCACCACTACTATTCAACATAGTTTTGGAAGCCTTAGCCACAACAATCAGAGAAGAAAAAGAAATTTAAAAATCCAGATTGGAAAAGAAAAAGTAAAAACTCTGTTTGCAGATGACATGGTTCTCTACATAGAAAAGCCTAAAGACACCACCAGAACATTATTAGAGCTAATCAATGAATATAGTAAAGTTCTAGGATATAAAATTAATATGCAAAAATCCCTTTCATTCCTATACACTAACAATGAGAAAACAGAGAAATTAAGGGAAAAAAAATCCCATTCACCATTGCAACAAAAAGAATTAAATACTTAGGAACAAATTTATGTAAAGAAAGAAAAGACCTCTAAACAGAGAACTATAAAACACTGACAAAAGAAATTAAAGATGACAGAAATAGATGGGGAGATATACCATGTTAGTGGATTGGAAGAATCAATATAGTTAAAGTGATATGTATACTACTGAAAGCAATTTATAGATTCAATGCAATCCCTATGAAGCTACCAAAAGCATTTTTCACAGAACTAGAACAAATGATTTCACAATTTGGATAGAAACACAAAAAAACTTCAAACAGACAAAGCAATCTTAAGAAAGAAGAAGGGAACTGGAGGAATCAACCTGCCTGACTTCAGAATATACTACAAAGATACAGTCATTAAGACAGTATGCTACTGACACAAAGACAGAAATATAGATCAATGGAACAAAAAAGAAAGCCTGGATAAAAACCCACACTCCTATGTACACCTTATCTTTGACAAAAGAGTCAAAAATATACAATGGAGAAAATACAATTTCTTTAACAAGGGATGCTGGCCAATTATGTGTAAAAGAATGAAACTAGAACGCTTACTATCACCATACAAAAAAATAAACTCAAAATGGATTAAAGACCTCAATGTAAGACAAGAAACTATGAAACCCTTAGTGGAAAACAGAACATTCTCTGACATAAATCACAGCAAGATCCTCTATGACCCACCTCCCAGAGTAATGGAAATAAAAACAAAAATAAACAAATAGGACCTAATTAACCTGCAAAGCTTTTGCACAATGAAGGAAACCATAATCAAGGTGAAAATGCAGCCTTCAGAATGGGAGAAAATAATTTCAAATGAAACAACTGACAAAGAATTAACCTCCAAAGTATACAAACAGCTCACACAGCTCAATACCAGAAAAATAAACAACCTAATCAAAAAGGGGATCAAAGAACTAAACAGATATTTCTCCAAAGAAGACAAATAGATGGCTAATAAACACACAAAAAGATGTTCAACATCACTCATTATTAGAGAAATGTAAATCAAAATAAGAATGAGGTTCTATCACATGCTGGTCAGAATGGCCACCATCAAAAAGTCTATAAATAAATGCTGTAGAGGGTGTGAAGAAAAGGGAACCCTCTTATACTGTTGGTGGGAATGTAAACTAGTATAGCCCCTATGGAGAACAGGGTGGGGATTCCTTAAAAAACTGGAAATAGAATTGCCATATGACCCAGCAATCCCAGTGCTGGGCACACACACTGAGGAAACCAGAATTGAAAGAGACACATGTACCCCAATGTTCATCGCAGCACTGTTTACAATATCTAGGACACAGAAGCAACCTAGATCTCCATCAGCAGAGGAATGGATAAGAAAGTTGTGGTACTACACCCAAAGGAATATTACTCAGCTATAAAAAAGAACACATTTGAGTCAGTTCTATTGAGATAGATGAAACTGGAGCCTATTATACAGAGTGAAGTCAGTCAGAAAGAGAAACACCAATACAGTAATATTAAGGCATATATAAGGAATTTAGAAAGATGATAACAATGACTCTATATTCAAGACAGTAAAAGAAACTCGGATATAAAGAACAGACTTTTGGACTATGTGGGAGAAGGCGAGGGTGGGATAATTTGAGAGAATAGCACTGAAACATGTATATTACCAAATGTGAAATAGATCACCAGTCCAGGTTCGATGCATGAGACAGGGCACTCAGGGCCAGAGAACTGGGATGACCCTGAGGGATGGGATGGGGAGGGAAGTGGGAGGCGGGTTCAGGATGTGGGGGCATATGTATCCCCATGGCCGATTCATGTCAATGTATGGCAAAAAACACCACATTGTAATTAGCCTCCAATTTAAATAATTAAATTAATTCAAAAAAATTAAAAAGCAAACAAAAAGATATACCTGGAGGAACAAGGCAAGCATGGGCTTGGAGTACAAAATGAAGCAGTACAAACACTAGCAGTTTTGCCAAGAGACTGTAATAGTAAAGGGTAGCAAACGTCATAGCAAAAAAGTCATAGAAAACACCCTCTTCCAACAACACAAGAGATGACTCTACACATGGACATTGCCAAATAGTCAATACTGAAATCAGATTGAATATATGCTTTGCAACCCAAGATGCAGAAGCTCTATAAAGTGAACAAAAACAAGACCTGGAGCTGACTGTAGATCAGATCATAAGCTCCTTATTGCAAATTCCAGGCTTAAATTTAAGAAAGTAGGGAAAACCACTAGACCATTCAGGTATGACCAAAATAAAATTCCTTATGATCACAGAGTGTAAGTAACAAACAGATTCAAAGAAGTAGATCTGGTAGACAGAGTGCCTGAAGAACTATGGACAGAGGTTCATAACATTGTACAAGTGGTGGTGATCAAAAGTATCCCCAAGAAAAAGAAATGCAAGAAGTCAAAGTGTTTGTCTGAGGAGGCCTTACAAATAGCTGAGAAAAGAAAATAAACTACAGGCAAATGAGGAATAGAAAGATATATCCACCTTAAGGCAGAGTTCTAAAGCATAGCATGGAGAGACAAGAAAGCCTTCTTAATGAACAGAAGGAAACAGAGGAAAACAATAGAATTGGTAAGACTAGAGATCACTCCAAGAAAACTGGAGATACCAAGGGAACATTTCATGCAAAGATGCACACAATAAAGGACAAAAATGGCAAGGGCCTAAAAGAAGCAGAAGAGATTAAGAAAAGGTGGCAAGATTATACAAGGAACTATACAAAAATATCTTAATGACATGGATAACCATGACGTCACAAACCTAGAGCCAGACATCCTGGAGTGTGAAGTCAAGTGGGCCTTAGGAAGCATTACTATGAACACAGCTAGTGGAGGTGATGATATTCCAGATGACCTATTACAAATCCTAAAAGATGATGCTGTTAAAGTGCTGAATTCTATATGCCAGCAAATTTGGGAAACTCGGCAGTTTCCATAGGACTGGAAAAGGTCAGTTTTAATTCAAATCCCAAAGAAGGACAATTCCAAAGAATGTTCAAACTTCATCTGACAACAAAATTGCAATAATTTCACACGCTAGCAAGATAACACTCAAAATGCTTCAATCTAGGCTTCAACAGTACATGAACTGAGAACTTCCAGATGTTTAGAAAAAGCAAAGGAACCAGAGATCAAATTGCTAATATCCACTGGATCATTGAAAAAGCAAGAGAATTCCAGAAAAACATCTGCTTCATTCACTATGCTAAAGCCTTTGACTGTGTGGATCACAACAAACTGTGGAAAATTCTTAAAGAGATAGAAATATCAGACCACCTTACCTGACTCCTGAGAAACCTGTATGCAGGTCAAGAAGAAAAAGATAGTACTGGACATGAAACAACAGACTGGTTCAAAATTGGGGAGGGAGTACATAAAGGCTATATAGTCTCACACTGCTTATTTAACTTCTATTCAGAGTACATCATGTGAAATGATGGGTTGGATGAACCACAAGCTGGAATCAAGATTGCCAGGAGAAATACCAACAATCTCAGATACATAGATGATATCACTCTAATGGTACAAAGTGAAGAGGAACTAAAAAGCCTCTTGATGCAGGTGAAAGAGGAAAGTGAAAAAGCTGGCTTAAAAATTAACATTCAACGCATGTACACCCATGGCTGATTCATGTCAATGTATGGCAAAACCAGCACAATATTGTAAAGTAATTAGCCTCCAATTAAAATAAATTAATTTTTAAATGAACGTTCAAAAAACAAAGATCATGGCATCCCATTTCACCATTTCAGGCCAATAGATGGGGAGCAAATGGAAACAGTAAGAGAATTTATTTTCTTGGGCTCCAAAATCATTGTGGATGGTGACTGCAACCATGAAATTAAGACACTTGCTCCATGGAAGAAAAGCTATGACAAACCTAAACACCATATTTAAAAACAGAGGCATCACTTTGCCTACAAAGGTCTGTATAGTCAAAGCTATGGTTTTTCCAGTAGTCATGTATAGATGTGAGAGTTGGACCATAAAGAAGGCTGAGCATCAAAGAATTGATGCGTTCAAACTGTGGTACTGGAGAAGACTCTTGATAGTCCCTTGGAGAGCAAGGAGATCAAACCAGTCATTCCTAAAAGAAATTGACCCTGAATATTCTTTGGAGGGACTGATGCTGAAGCTGAATCTCTAATAGTTTGGCCACCTGATGTAAAGAGCCAACTAACTGGAGAAGACTGTTGCTGGGAAAGACTGAAGGCAGGAGAAGAGGATGACAGAGGATGAGTTGGTTGAATGACATCATTGACTCAATGAACATGAGTTTGAACAAACTTCAGAGATGGTGAAGGACAGGGAAGCCTGGCGTGCTGCTGACCATGGAGTCGCAGAGAGTCAGACACAACTTAGCAAGTAAACAACAACAGTATACCACATACTTGCCAACATTTTTCATTTGTAGACTTTCTGATGATAGTCATTCCAATAAGTATGAGGTGATATCTCAGTTTGTTTTTCATTACTCTGATCATTAGCAGTGTTGAGTATCTTTTGCTGTGCCCATTGGCCATCTGTATATATTGTTTGGAAAATAATCTATCAGTTTTTCTGTCCATTTTTAATCAATTTTTGATATTGAAAGTATGTGTGATTTTTATATTTTCTATATTAACCCATTACTGGTCATATTATTTGCAAATATTTTCTTCCATTTGGTAGGTTTTTCATTTTGTCAGTGATTTCCATTGCTGTGAAAAAGCTTTTAATTAGGTACCACTTGTTTATTTTTGTTTTGGCTTCACTTGCCTTAGGATACACATTCCAAAAATTATTTCTAGGGATTATGTCAAACAGTATTTTGCCTGTTACTTTTTAAGAGTTTTATGGGTTCTGGTCTTACATTTAGGTCTATGTGAAAGTAAAAGTCCTCAGCTGTGTGCAACTCTTTGTGATTCCATGGACTATACATGAAGCTGAAGCTCTAATAGTTTGGCCACCTGATACAAAGAGCCATTTCTGAAAAGCCCACAGCTAAAATCATACTTAGCCATGAAAAGCAGAAAGCTTTTCCTCAAAAATCAGGAACAAGACAAGGAATTGTCAGAATTTTTATTTAGTATTGGAAGTAGTATCTGAATAACATCAGAAGTCTTAGCTACAGCAATCAGACAAGAAAAAAAAAACAATAAAAGGCATCCAAATTTGAAAGGAAGAAATAAAAATGTCATTATTTGCAGATTGCTCGGAGGGATTGGGGGCAGGAGGAGAAGGGGACGAGAGAGGATGAGATGGCTGCATGCATGGCATCACCAGCTCGATGGACATGAATTTGAGTGAGCTCCGGGAGTTGGTGATGGACAGGGAGGCCTGGTGTGCTGCAATTCATGGGGTTGCAAAGAGTCAGACACGACTGAGTGACTGAACTGAACTGATGTATAGTTATGTTCTCTCTATATCAACTTTAATGATAGGTTTTTTCATGAGTGAATGTTGACTTTTCTCAAATGTTTCTTTTGCCTATTGAGATGATTTTTATCCTTTCATTTGATTATGTGGTATATAACATTGATTGATTTGCAGATACTGAACCATATTTAAATCCCTGGAACAAACCTCACTAAATTATGTTGTATGATTCTTTTCACATATTGTCAAATTGCCTTTTCTAATATTTTGTTGATAGTTGCAACTATATTCATGAGAGATATTGGCCTATAATTTTCTCTTTTTGTATTGTCTTTATATAGTTTTGGTATCAGGGTAATAGTGGCCTCAAGAGTGAATTTGGAAATCTTATATTCTCTTCATTTTTGTGGAATAGTTTGAGAACTATAGGTATTAGTTCTGTTTTGATGTTTGGTAGAATTCCCCTTTGAAGCCATCTGGTCCTGGACTTTCATTTCACTGGAAGTTTTTCCAGATTGCATATTTCTTCTTAATTTAATTTTGGAAGATTTTGTGTTTATGGAATTTATCCATTACTAGGTTCACCAACTTGTTGGCATATAGCAGTTTGAAGTGTACTCATGACTTTTTGTCTCTCTCTGATATAGTTTGTTATTTCTCCTCTTTTCTTATTTGATGTGTTTGAATCCTTTCACTTTTTCTCTTGATGAGACTGACTAAAGACTTGTTGAGACATTGTCCACTGGTCTTACAGTAGCATCTTATTTACCCTACACATATTTGTATTTTTCACATTTTCCTTCCTATAATTAATTTCCAGTTTCACATCATTGTGATCAGAAAAAAAAATGCTGAATATAACTTCCATCCTCTTAAATTTGTTGAGACTGATTTTGTGGCCTAGCAAGTGATCTATCCTGGAAAATGTTCCATGTGCACTTGAAAAGAGTGTGTATTCTGCTGTTTGGGGATGAAATATTCTATAGATATATATATTAAATTCAACTGATTTAATGTGTCATTTAAAGCTACTATTTCTTAGTTTGTTTTCTGTCTAGATGATTTGTCTATTGATGTTATTGAGGTATCAAATTCCCCTATTGTTATCTTATTTTTACTTTCTCCCTTTATGTCTGTTAATATTTGCTAAATATATATATATATATATATATATATATATATGTGTGTGTGTGTGTGTGTATATATATATATATGCTCATATATTAGGTGTATATATGTCAATGAGCCATATTTCCTTTTGTTCCGTTTATCATTATATAATTACCTTTTCTTATCTTCTGTTATAGACTTTGTGTTAAAGTACAGTAAGTCCCCTATATACAAGTGAGTTCCCTTCCAAGAGCAGGTTTATAAGTCCAATTTGTTCATCAGTCCAACAATATTAGCTTAAGTACTCAACTAACACAATCTGCTACATAGTATTGTACTATAATAGGTTATAATACTTTTCACACAAGTAATGCATAAAAAACAGCTTTTAATCTTATAATACAGTACCTTATAAAGTACAGTAGTTCAGTACAATAGCTGGCCTACAAAGACTAGCATTGGATGAACAAGAGTCTGGAAGAGTGAGGGGAGGTGGGAGATGGTAGAGTTGAATGATCATCAGCAATAAGAGACAGAGGGCAAGCTGCAGTCTCACTCATGCCTGACATTGATGTCAAAGGTTCTGGTTCCTTGCTGTATTAAATTCTATCTACCCTCTTGTAAAAAATGATCTAGAGATGTCTGGATGGTACTGTACCAGGTACATCACTACTGCTTTTATGCTTGTTTCTGAACATCTTTGGCTTGAAATAAAGATACTGCACTACTGTACTCTGTACAATACTGTACAGTACATGAAAGCACAACGACTTTAGAAGATGCACACACATGACAATGTATGCAGACACATGAACTAACTAATGTGATTGGATACGCAAACACATGTTCACATCTTTGAAAGTTTGCAGCTTGAAAGGTCATATTAGGGGACTTACTGTATATTTTGTCTGATGTGAGTTTTGCTACCCTAAGATTCATTGCCATTTCCACTTGAATTAAATTTCTTGTTTCATCTCCTCAGTCTCAGTCTGTGTGTCTCTTTAGCTCTGAAATGTATTTCTTACAAGTAGCACATCAATGGATTGTTCTTAATCATTTCAACCAGACTGTGTCTTTTGTTTGGAGTATTTATTCCATTCACATTAAAGTGATTATTGATATGTATTACTGATTTCCATTTTATTGTTTTCTGGTTGTTTTGTAGTTTTTCTTTGCGATTTTATTCTTCTTTTACTTTGATCCCTGTGTTTGGATGATTTTATTTGTAGTGGGCTTGTGTTCCTTTATCTAGTTTTTGTATATCTATTGTAGGTTTTTGATTTGTGGTTATGGTTACCATGGGGTTCATATATTGATCTATAACTATATCTACTTGTAAATTTATAGTCTTTTGAGTTAAAACACATCTAAAACATCTATATTACTCTCCTCTCCTACATTTTGTGTTTTTGTTGTCATAGTTTACATCTTCATGTTAATCTTTTAATTGTTTACTGTACTTAGAGTTGATTTTACATTTCAAAAATCTTCATGAGAGCATATTTAAATGGTTGATCCAGAACATTTGCTCTATACTTCCTTTTTCTTGTGGGATATTTTCTTTCCTCTAGATTCTTACTTCTTTTGTACCCTTTTGCACTTAGAGAATACCCTTTAACATTTGTGTTTGGGTTTGGTTTAGTATTGATGAACTTTTAGATTTTGTTTATCTGAGAAGTTCTTTATTTCTCCTTCAATTTTAATAATGGCCTTGCTGGGTAGAGTATCCTGCATTGTAGGCTTTTTTCTTTAACTCTTTGCAACCCATGGACTGCAGCACACCAGGCTTCACTTGTCCTTCACTATCTCTCAGAGTTACCTCAGATACCTGTCCATTGAGTCGGTGAAACTATCTAACCATCTCATCCTCTGCCACCCTCTTCTCCTTTTGCCTTCAATCTTTCCCAGCATTAGGATCTTTTCCAGTGAATTTGCTCTTGACATCTTGAACTCTATCTTGTATGTAAATTATCTCTGTCTCATTAGTTGTATTTCCAGGTTCTTTTGTTCTTTCATTTGAAACAAATTTCTCTCTCTTCTCATTTTGCTTAACCTTCTCTGTCTAGATGAAATGGTTACCAATCCTGTTCTTGAATGGGTGTCCTTATGTGGTTTTCAAGCTAGCTAAGGGAATTTATCCTCCTGATGTTTGGCCCCAGGGCTGGGACATTCAACGTCTGGTTTGAACTACTCACTTTCTGTGGAGGATCTCCATGCCCATTTAATACTCTTCCTCCTTCGTGTGTCTTCCTTGGAAAACAGGTCCCCATGTAATGGCTTCTCTTAACTTCCAAACTGAGTCTGTCTGGCTCTTTCTTATAGCCTTGATTATATGAGTCTTTCTGCCAGTGTCCAATTTATTTTCAGTTAGAATTGTTCCACATGTAGATGTATTTTGGATGTGTTCATAGAAGGAGGTGAGCTCTGCATTCTCCTACTCCATCACCCTGATCTTCTCCCTGTTCCTTGCATGATTTCTGAAGAAAAATCTGATGTAATTGTTATCTCCAATCCTCTATATTTAAGGTAATTTATTCTCTGATCTCTTTCAGAATTTTCTTTTTTTATTTTTTGCAAATTGAATAAGATAAGCCTAGATGTAGGTTTTTTTTTTTTTTTTTAATTTGTTCTGTTTGGTATTGTTTGACTTCCTGGTCTTCAATTTTATGACTCTCACTAATTTTGGAAAATTCTCAGTTGTCATGGTTTCAAACATTTTTTGTTTCTTTCTCTCATTCTTCTCCTACTGGTTTCCCCTACCCATATGTTATACCATTTTTATTTGTTCCATCATTCTTGTATAATTTATTTCATATATTTTTCATTTTCTTCCCTGTATGCACTTCCACTTTTGCCACTTTTGGATGTTTTTATGTCATTTATTCAAGTTCATCAGTTTTTACTTGACTGTGTCAAATATATTAATACGTTATTTTTGTTATGGTGGTTTTTTTCATATTTTAGCATTTACTTTTGATTTTTCTTAGAGTTTTTACTTTTCTTTTATTTCTCATCTGCTCTTGCATGTTATTCACTTTTCCCATTATATCCCTTTGCATACTAGTCATTGTTTATTTTAAAAAAAATTATTCATCTGATATTTCCAATATCTGTCATATATGACCCTGTTTCTCATGCTTGCTCAAGTTTTAAAAGCTGTGTATTTTATCTTTTAGTATGCCTTATTAGGGCTTCCCTTGTGGCTCAGCTGGTAAAGAATCCACCTGCAATGAGGGAGACCTGGGTTGGATCCCTGGGTTGGGAAGATACCCTGGAGAAGGAAAAGGTACCCACTCCATATTCTGGCCTGGAGATATAGTCCATGGGGTTGCAAAGAGTTGGACACAACTGAGTGACTTTCAGTTTCATGCTTTATTAAGTTTTTTAAATACTAGGTAAAACAAACTGAAGTAAATAGGATTATGGTGTGAGGCTTTATGTTTACCTGGCTGGAAGTTGTGCTGTGTTTAGTGTTTGTAGTAGTTTTAGGTGTTAGATATTAAAATTTTGTCACATGTATTGTTTTTTTGTGGTTGTTGTTCTTTGTTATGTTTACTTTTATCTAGATATTTTTTTCCTAAATAAGGCCTATAATATGCAGTTTGATCATTTCTATTCTCCTATGATTATATAGGAGTCCTGCTGATTTGGGGAAAGAAGAAAAGCATTCTCTAGCTCTTTCTTCTGGAGTCAATTTTTTAGTGTGCCTGGGTCTCTGGACTATGACTTTTGCAGGTATTTATCAGTTATTTTTTTTTTTTTAATTTGATGAGATAGGAAAAGTAAAGGGGCCTAGAGTTGTGTATTTTTCTTATCCCATGTAGAAGGGAAGAATGGGTTAGAGTTGGGTATTTCTCTTTCTTTAGAAAAATTAAACTGTTGAAATTTCAGTAGGAAAATTAAACTCTGTTAATATCCCATTATGTTGGGTTCTGATAAAATAGTTCACTTGAGGGATGGCTTAGGTACAAAGAACTAAATATTAATCATATACTTAAAAATGGCTACTTTTCTTCTTACTTTGCCAGGAGCATGGAATTTTTTTCCCATTCTACTCTGTGAGAACCTGGTTTCTGAAGGTAAGAATCAACAAATATGTAGGTCCTCTCTAAAACTGGACCCTGATGGAATTTTAAAATCTCAAACTTGCCCACACTGAGATTCCTTCAATTTGTTGATTGTAGTTGAAGTTTTGCTACCTTGTTACTGGTTTCCTCAGGGTTTTTTTTTTTTTCTTTCCTCCTGGGCTTCTACTCTGTTAAGTTTTATTTCTGTGTATCTGTCTGTACCTTTTTTTTAATTTAGCAGGCTATGATTATCAGTATAACCTCCTTCTCTTATGGATCAAAGAGTTGTCAATTTTTGTTTAGCTTTTACATTTTGTGAAGAAAACAGCAATAATATATAAGCTCCTTATATGCAGGACTGAAACTTGGATGTTGTTGCTTATGTATATATAGCTACAATCATTTCTTTCATCACCCACACATTTAACTCCTGGAAATCACTCATATGTTTGTTTTCTGTTCATAGAACTTCCTTTGGACATTTTAGGGTAGTTCTGATGGTAACACACTCATTTACTTTCCCTTTTTCTGAAAATGTATTGACTTCCTCTTCACTTATGAAAGATATATGGTTCTGGGTTAACAGTCATTTTCTTTCTGTTTATGAAAAATATCATGCCTTTTAATTCTGGCTTCCATGATTTCTCATGAGAATTTTTTTCATTCAATTTTATTATTCTATAGGTATACAAAGTGATCTTTGCCTCTGGCTGCTTTCAAAACTTTTTAAATGATCTTTAGTTTTCAGTAGTTTAATTATGATATCATGTGTCTCAGTGTGGCTCCCTTTATTGTTCAGTATTCAATCATTTTTTTAAATTCCTTAATATTATATATTTTGACAAGTTGGTAATTTTTCAATTAATTATCAAACCTGCTTTCTTTTGCTTTTTTGGACTCCCATGACAAAAGTTTTAGACCTTTTCCCTTAAACCTCCAGGTTTCTGGACCTTTGCTTATTATTTTTTTCTTTTGTTTAATTTAGGCAATTCACTATCTTGCCAGTCACAGATTTTTCCTTCTTTTTTCAACTCTTCTTTTGATATCAGCTTTGATTTTGGTTGCATTTTTCAATTACAAAATTTCCTATTTTAAATGGAGCTTGGGGAATCAGGATCCTTGACTTCAGACTATACTATAAAGCTACAGTAATCAAAACACTATGGTAGTGACATAGTTATACACTAAAGGTAGACTTATAGATCAATGGAATTGGATAGTAAGCCCAGAAGAAATCTCATACACCGATGGTCAATTAATCTACAAGAAAGGAGGCAAGAACACACAATGGAGAAAAATTAGTCTCTTCAATAAATGGTGTGGAGATACATGTAAAAGAATGAAATTAGAACATTCTCTAATACCACACACAAAAATAAATTCAAAATTGATTAAAGACCTAAATGCAAAATCAGATACTATAAAACTCTTAGAGGAAAACATAGGCAGACACTCACTAACATAAATCAAATCACTATATTTTTGGATCCACATCCTCAAGTAATGAAAATGAAAACAAAAATAAGTGATGGTTCTTAATTAAACCTAAAGGTTTTTGCACAGCAAAGGAAACAAAACAGAAAGACAACCTACAGAATGGGAGAAAATATTTGAAAATGATGCAACTGACAAGGGATAATTTCCAAAATTTACAAACAGCTCATGTATCTCAAAACGTTTTCTTTTTTTAAATGGGCACAGAATCCCAACAGATATTTCTCTAAATAAGAAATACAGATGACCAAAAAGCACACAAAAAGATGTTCAACGTTGCCAATTATTTGAGAAATGCAAAGCAAAATTACAGATATCACCTCACATCAGTCAGAATGGCCATCATCAAAAAGTTTACAAATAATAAATGCTGGAGGACTTATGGAGCAAAGGAAAACCTCCTACACTGTTATCCCTTGAATAAGGGAATGGCTACTGGTGGGAATGTGAATTAGTTCAACCACTATGCAGGACAGTATGGAGGCTTCTTAAAAAACTAAAAAAAAATAGAGCTACTGTATGATTTAGCAATCTCACTCCTTGGCATATATCCAGAGAAAACCATAATTTGAAAATATATATGGACCCCAACATTGGCTGTAGCACTATTTACAATAGCCAGTACATGGAAACAACCTAATTGTCCATTGACAAAGGAATGGATATAGATGTGTTAGATAAAGATATAGATAAATAATGGGATACTGCTGACCCATAAAAATGGATGAAATAATGTCATCTGCAGCAACATAGATGGACCTAGGAATTATCATACTATGTGACTTAAGTCAGACAAAGAGAAATATCATGATATGATTTATATGTGGAATCTAAAAATATGACACAAATGAACTTATTTTAAAAAATGACTCACAGATTTTGAAAACAAACTTATGGTTATGAATGGGGAAAGGTGGGGGGTAGATTAGGAGTTTGGAATTAACATATGCATGCTACTATACATATAAAACAGATAATAAACAAGAATATGCTGTATAGCACAAGGCACTCCATTCCATACTCTGTAATAACTTACATGGAAAAAAATCTGAAAAAGAATAAATATATGTATATATGTAACTGAATCACTTTGCTTTACACCTGAAACTAACACAACATTGTAAATCAACTATACTCCAATATAAAATAAAAGTTTTTTTTTTAAAAGAAAAGGTTAAAAATACATTTAATTTTTTTCCAATTTTATTTCTTTCATTTTTTGTTGATAAGTTCTATTTCTTGACTGTGGCTTTCTATTGTTTACTTTTTGAAAGGTGTTCATAATTGTTCCTTAGAATTTCATTACAATATCTGCTTTAAAATCCTTTTGTGATGATTCTCACATCTGTGATACCTTATCTCAGTGTAAGCATCTGTTGATTTTCTTTTCTCATTTAAATCATTATTGTCTTCTTTCTTGATATGGCAGATAATTTTCAGCTGATATTTTCAATAGATATTTTAATGGATATTTTCATATTATGTTTGTTATAAGAATGCAAAACTAAACATTATAGTTGGCTTTTTTAATATTTCTTGTCATTTGCTTAGTCACTCTGTCATGTCTGACTCTTTGCAAGGCTCCTCTGTCCATGGGGATTCTCCAGGCAAGAATACTGGGGGGTGAGGGAGGGGGTTTCTATGCCCTTCTCCAGGGGTCTTCCCAACCCAGGGATCAAACCCAGGTCTCCTGCATTGCAGGCAGATTCTTGACCATCTGAGCCATCAGGGAAGTCTGTTACTTGTCAAGGGAATGCCAATTTGTTACCACTATGTGGAAACTGAAGTTTAAGTTCCCATATGTTGAGGTCCTTTAATGGGCTGGAACCTGGTGGTCTGGAGTCGATGATAAGAAAGTAAAAGAGAGAGAGGAAGAGGCTGATATTCCTTGGTTTATGCAGAAAACCAATAAAGCCCTTGACACGGGGCTTGCACTGCTTCACATAGGCACAGGGCGCCCTCTCACGAGGGCCTCGCAAGCCCGGGCAAGAAAGTGAGCTCAGCGGGCTTCTGTGCTCCAAAGAATTAGCCTGAAAGAGAGAGAAAGAAAGAGAAAAAGAAAGAAAGACACGGGGACCCCAGCTCTGATGGAACAAGGGTGTTTTATTCAACATAGTGTGGGTATATATACTGTCTTACAAGGTAGCTTTGTTCAGCAAAGATAAGATCAAAAGTCCAGACTTACAAATTATCAAGGAAACATAAGGCAAGCCATATCAAAGAGAGAGGGTTGTAAATAATCACTTTTACCATATGGTTCATAAAAAGGAAGAGGGTCGTAAATAGTTACTTATAACCATATGGAAAAACTAAGGAAGGAAATGCATGCATTCCTCAGCCCCAGGAGCGGTTTGCTACTCCTCTTAATTCCTGAATATTCATATATATAAGGAACAGAAGATTCATGACAGATCCAAAACAGTACACAGGAAGCCTCCTGTTAAATGCTTCCTGACACCCATATCTACCTTTGTAGACATAGAAAGGCCATGGATCCTCATTAGTGTGTGGTGGTGATGGGCGTTCTCTCTCACCACATGGTATCCCTTGACTACAATGAGATTGATCTCATGATGATGAGAGTCAGGACTCTCCACAAGGCATTAGGTATGTGGAAGATTATTTATGTTTCTCAAACTTGGAGAATTGTCCCTCTGCAGGGAAAGTCTTATGTGTCCCAGCAACATAACCCCTTCTCATAATCCAAGGAACAGGGACCAGCTGGTCCCATTGTAAGTTCTGACCTATGTTTGCCCACCAACTCTCTGACTGTGAGACTGTAGCTTTCTTGCTTCTCATGTCTGCATCCTGGTGGGTGAGGCTGATCTAGAGGCTTCTGTAGGCTTCCTGGTGGGAGGGGCCAGTGCTTTCCCACTTGTTGTTGGAGCTGGGCCTTGGCCCTCTGGTGGGCAGGGCCATGGCAAGGGGTTTGTCTTGACACACCTGTGAGCTCTGAATAACCAGTTCTGGATGCTGAGGTCCAGCCCCGGCTGATCCAGGGTATTCGAAGGGGAGACGGAGTAGGATACCTATTTATTTATTTATCAAAGATATAAAGAGTAATAGAATGAGGATAGCTCAGTAGGAAAATTCAGTGGAGAAAAGAAGCTGAGTAGCTTGGTTTACGTGGAAAATCAATATAATCCATGACACCAGGTTAGCTCTGACCACGGAGGCCACAGGCGCCCTCTCAAATAGCAGAAGGTGCCCCACCTTAGACACCTTCTCGAGTGGATCTTAGAAGCCCAGGCAAATAAATGGTCACAGAGGATATCCGCGCTCCAGATGGACACTCGGCTGGAAGTTAAAGGGAAGAATGACATGGGAAGACCAAGCATTGGTGAGTAAGGCCCGTAGCTTTATTTTCAACAGGGGCTTATATACCCTAAGTTACACATAGAGGATAATAGGGGATGCAAAGTCAGCAGTCTTTGACCCTTATCAAAAACCAGGGTTTCTTTCCTGCAAATTTATCGTATACAAATGGTTTATGTGATTTACATCATCTTCTGGCCAGAAGGCCTATTAACATTTTATGACTCTTGATAAAGGTTTGTCAACCGTAAGACTTATTTTCTCTAAGAATAATTATTTTAAGGTTTGGCGCCATCTTCCGAAGATAAAATCACATTCCTATAGGGCGGATGTGTAATGGGTTTACAAAGGAAAGAATTTATTACCTTAAGGGTCTAAAGTTACTAACACCAAGGCCACTACTTATTTTTTCTACATACCAACTATATTAATTAATACACATTCAAGGATACAATTCAGGGGATGTGAAAACTTAGCAACAAGCATTGGCTTATCAATGAAATCCTTTACTAGTTTTATTTTGACAGTTTCTAACTCTCTGAGAGGCTCTAAGCTATTTGAATATCTTAAGCTTCCCGTGCCTCTCGAGGCTGGGAGACTGTAAACAATCGTATGCATAGCTGTAGGTGTCCGGGTAAACTTGTCAGGCGAGTTAGAGAGCCATCTGACGGGTTTGGATTTAAACACTCCTAATTGCCCAGGAACTTTATTAATTGGAGCTGTAACTGAACTCTTTGACAGAGAGAGTGAGATGGTGGAGGGGGACAGCCCCCAGTAAAGTCAGAGGTGAGAGCACAAAGCAATAAAGTAGGCAGACTCTGGTTTTTGGGGGGTAGATGCTCGAGAATATCTGGGGGGACTCCCAAGGCTCGATCCCGCCTTTGTGTACGCCAAGCCTCCTTCCTCATGACCTTTGCCACGAGTGGAATGTCTCTTGCCGGCTCCTGGCACCTGGATATTGAGAATCCCTTGGACAGTAAGATCAAACCAGTCAATCCTAAAGGAAATCAGTTCTGAATATTCATTGGAAGGACTGATGCTGAAGCTGAAACTCCAATACTTTGGCCACCTGATGCGAAGAACTGACTCATTGGAAAAGACCCTGATGCTGGGAAAGATTGAAAGAAGAAGGAGAAGAGGATGACAGAGGATGAGGTGGTTGAATGGCATCACCAACTCAATGGACATGAGTTTGAGCAAACTCTGGGAGTTGCTGATGGACAGGGAAGCCTGGCTTCTTGCAGCCCATGGGGTTGCAAAGAGTCAGATATGACTGAACGACTGAACTGAACTGAACCTCTGAACTCAGGAAATTTTTAGACAGCCTGTCTGCTTATGGATGGGGCTGTGTTCCCACTCTGTTGACTGTTTGACCTGAGGTGTTCCAGCACCAGAGCCTGCAGGCTGTTGAGTGGGGCTAGGTTTTGCCTCCAAAATTTTGGCCTTCAGGAGGTCTCATGTCAATAAATAATCTCCATGCCTCTGCCGCCAGTGTCCTTATTCCCAGAATGAGCCACAGCTGCCCTCCACTGCATGCCCAGCAGACCCTCCAAGATCTACAGGTAGGCCTTGCCTGGGCTCTGTGAAGTCACTGCTTTTGTCCTGGGTAGTGGTACACATGAGACTTGTGTGCAGTCTCCAAGAGCGGAGGCTGTTTTCCTGAGTCCTGTGGCACTCCTGCAATCAAGCCTCAATGGCTTTCAAAGCCAAATGCTCTGGGGGCTCTTCCTCCTCATGCCAAATCTCCAGCATGGGGAGCCTGACATAATCTTCTCTCTTGTGGAAAAACTTTTTCAATAAAATTATTCTCCAGTTTGTGGCTCACCCACCTTGATGGTATGGTATTTGATTACATTTTGAGTGCACCCTCCTACCATCTTATTGTGGTTTCTTCTTTATACCTTTGGCTATAAGATATCTTTTTGGTAGGTTTAGTCTTTTTAATTGATAGTTATTCAGCAGTTAGTTGTGAGTTTGGTGTGCTTGTTGAAGGAGATGTGCTCAAGTTTCTTCTACTCCATCATTGTTTCCAAGAAGCTCAGTGTGTTGTTGTTGTTGTTGTTGTTTTTTTAATTTTTTGAGGTAATAAATGTTTTAAATTGACTGTGGTAACAGTTCAACATATACATGAATATACTAAAAACCATTCAATTATACATTTTAAATGGGTTAGTTATGTATTATTTATCAAATATTTAATAAACACAGGTCTATACTCAAGAAATCCTACCTTCTTTTTATCATAGAGTTGGCAAAATAGAAATTTTGTACCACCTAATCCTCAAAGAACACTGATTTTGACAATCACACACAGACAAGTGTGTTTTTGTGGAAGTCCAGGAGCATAGTGTAGATGATCTAATATGCCAATGGAGAAAAGATATCTGAGATTGAATTCACTGAAGACAATGAGAGGTACAGTTTTGCTTTACTGATATTATTCTTCCTCTCAAGGCAACATGGCTGAGCACCAAAAGAAAATTTTCAGCCTGTGGTTTCTCCCATGGGGGAAAGTGAGAGCATGTAAAAGAGCAACCAGACTTCCCAGCTGTGAGATATGCTGCCAAAAAGATCTACTTCTTTTTCACCCTATCAACAAAACTGTTTTGCTCATGAATGAGACTGGGGAAAGGTTGAATGAACAGAAGCTGAGGGTCTCAGTGGGCATTAAAGGCACATAAAGCCTACCATCCACTATATGGACAACTCCAGGTAGTTCACCCCGAAACTGCTAGGGTTGTCTTACTTGAGAATCCCCTAACTGGCCCACAAGAACTTCCAACACTGTGCTCCTAACACATGCATGCATACCCTGTGGCTGACCCCTAAGACAGCAAGTGTGAGACTTTCAGAAGGCTAAAGCCATGGACAAAAAGCTGGCCCAATTCTGAGACACTGAGAGAAACTACACAGACTGTGTACAGTTAGCACCATGCTAGGGAAAGGAAGAGGGGAACTATCAGCACCTGGCTTGTCTTTGGAAGATGAAGAGAAGGTATGGGATTTTAATAAACCCTCAAGTGGGAGCAAGAAGTATGGAGCAGACATACCCATAGAATAGGGAGACAAAACTAACAGAATTGATGCAAAGTATTTCTTTCATTAAGCCAGTCAGTAAAAACTAGAGATTACTGCTTGCTCAAATGTAAGGACAGCAACACAAGACTTCAAAAAAAAAATCAAGCAAACATGACACAACCAAAGAAAGACAGTAATTTTCCTGTAGACAATCTCCAAAATGGTACTGTCTGGTCTGCTCAACAAACAAATGAAAATAGTTATAAAAAGCTGTGACCTACAATAAAGCACACAAAAGAAATTCAATAAAATCAGGAAACCAATATATAACAAAATGAGACGTTTAACAGAGAGGTAGAAATCACAAAAAGAACCAAACAAATTTTGGAGCTGAAAAATGCAACAAATGTAATGAAAAATGTAAAAGAGAACATCAACAGCAGAATTAATCAAGCCTAAGAAAGAATAAGTGAAGCAAAAGAGGGGTTATTTGAAATTATCTAGTCACAGAGCAAAAAAGAATATGAATGATGAAAGCTTACATGAGCTATAAGATAGCATTAAGAGAAACAATCTATATATTACAATATAGTAAGTGAAAGAAGACTGAGTGAAAGTGGCAGAAAACTTAATCAAAGAAAAAAATGGCTTAGCATTTCCCAAACATTAAGAGAAATTTGGAATTCCAGTTCATAAAGCTCATAGGTCCCAGCAAAGTATAAAGTCAAAATGATCTTCTCTAAGCACTTTATAATAAAAATTTCTAAAAGCAGAGATAAATTATTTTAAAAACAACAACAAAAAATTCCTCACATAAAAGGGAACTCACAGAAGGCTATTCACAGATTTTTCAGCAGAAAACTTTGAAGCTGAGTATAATGACCTTTTCAGAATGTTAACAATTTTTAAATGCCAAGCAATAATACTTTACCAGGCAAAGTAGATCTTCAGGCAATAGGAAGAGATAAAAAATTTCCCAAACAAAAATTCTGAAGGATATCATGAACACTAAAGTTGCCTTGTAAAAAATGCTGAAAGAGGTTCTTCAGCTGAAAAGAAATATTCATAATTCAGTTCAGTTTATTTCAATCATTCAGTTGTGTCTGACTCTGCGACCCCATGGACTGAAGCACACCAAGTTTCCGTGTCTATCACTAACTCCCGGAGCTTGCTCAAACTCATGTCCATCGAGTTGGTGATGCCATCCAACCATCTCATTTTCTGTCATCCCCTTCTCCTCCTGTCCTCATTCCTTCCCAGCATCAGAGTCTTTTCCAATGAGTCAGTTCTTCCCATCAGGTGGCCAAAGTATTGGAGCTTCAGCATCAATCCTTCGAATGAATATTCAGGACTGATTTCCTTTAGGACTGACTGGTTTGATCTCAATGCAGTTCAAGGGACTCTCCGGAGTCTTCTACAACACCACAGCTCAAAAGCATCAATTCTTCAGTGCTCACTTTTCTTTGTGGTCCAACTCTCACAACCACACATGACTACTGGAAAAAAATCATGACTTGGACTATAGGGACCTTTGTTGTCAAAGTAAAGTCTCTGCTTTAATATGCTCTCTAGGTTCGTCATAGCTTTTCTTCCAAGGAACAAGTGTCTTTTAGTTTCACGGCTGTAGAAATTTAATTTCACCATCTGAAGTGATTTTGGAGCCCCCCAAAATAAAGTCTGTCACTGTTTCAATTGTTTCCCCATCTATTTGCCATGAAGTGATGGGACCAGATGCCAGGATCTTCGTTTTTTGAATGTCGAGTTTTAAGCTAGCTTTCTCACTCAACTCTTTCACTTTCATCAAGAGGCTCCTTAGTTGCTCTTCTCTTTCTGCCATAAAGCTGAGGCCATTTGCATATCTGAGGTTTTTTATATTTCTCCCGGCAATCTTGATTCCAGCTTGTGCTTCATCCAGCTGGGCATTTCACATTATATATTCTATATCTAAGTTAAATAAGCAAGATGACAATATACAGCCTTGATGTACTCCTTTCCCAATTTGGAACCAGTCCATTGTTCCATGTCCAGGTCTAAATGTTCCTTTTTGACCTACGTAGAGATTTCTTAGGTGGCATCTAAGGTGGTCTGATATTGCCATCACTTTAAGAATTTTCCAGTTTGTTGTAATCCACACAGTCAAAGGTTTTAGTATATTCAGTGAAGCAGAAGTAGATATTTTTCTGGAATTCTTTTGCTTTTTCTTTGAGGTTGCCATTATCTTCATTACCAACACCATAGTTTGGTCTCAGGTCAAACAACAGGGAGGGAACACGGTCCTGAGAAAATTGGATTAAAGATTTACTTAGAATGGGCCCACCCATCAGAACAAGACCCAGTTTCCCCCACAGTCAGTCTCTCCCATCAGGAAGCTTCATAAGCTTCTTACCTTGTTTGTCAGAGGGCAGACAGAATGAAACTACAATCACAGAAAACTAATAAAACTGGTCACATGGACCACAGCCTTGTCTAACTCAATGAAACTATGAGCCATGCCATGTAGGTCCACCCAAGACAGACGATTATTGGTGGAGAGTTCTGAAACAAAATTTGGTCCACTGGATAAGGGAATGGTAAGCCACTTCAGTATTCTTGCCTTGAGAATCCCATGAACAGTATGAATAGGCAAAATGATATGACACTGAAAAATGAACTCCCCAGGTCGGTAGGTGCCCAATATGCTTTTGGAGAAGAGTGGAGAAATAACCCCAGAAAGAATGAAGAGATGGAGCCAAAGCAAAAATAGTGCCCAGCTGTGGATGTTACTGGTGATGGAAGTAAAGTCTGATGCTGTAAAGAACAAAATTGCATAGGAACCTGGAATGTTATGTTCATGAATCAAGGCAAATTGGAAGTGGTCAAACAGGAGATGGCAAGAATGAACATTGACATTTTAGCAATCAGCGAACTAAAATGGACGGGAATGGGTGAATTTAACTCACATGACCATTATATCTACTACCGTGGGCAAGAATACCTTAGAAGAAATGGGGTAGCCCTCATAATTAACAAAAGAGCCTGAGATGCAGTTTTTGGGTGCAATCTCAAAAAGGACAGAATGACTCTGTTTCCAAGGCAAACCATTCAATATAACAGAAATCCAAGTCTTTGCCCCAACCAGTAATTCTTGGAGAAGCTGAAGTTGAATGGTTCTGTGAAGACCTACAAGACCTTCTAGAACTAACACCCCCCCCAAAAAAAAAAGATTTCCTTTTCATTATAGGAGATTGGAATGCAAAAGCAGGATGTCAAGAGATACCTGGAGTAACAGGCAAGTTTGGCCTTGGAGTGCAAAATGAAGCAGGGCAAAGGCTAATAGAGTTTTTCCAAGAAAATGCAATGGTCATAGTAAACACCCTCTTCTGACAACACAAGAGAGGACTCTGCACGTGGATATCACCAGGTGGTCAATACAAAAATCAGATTGATTATATTATTTGGAGCCAAAGATGAAGAAGCTTTATAGAGTCAACAAAAACAAGACTGGGAGTTGACTGCGACTCAGATCATGAACTCCTTATTGCCAAATTTAGACTTAAATTGAAGACAGTAGGGAAAACCACTAGCCCATCCAGGCATGAAATAAATCAAATACCTTACGATTATACAGTGGAAGTGGCAAATAGATTCAAGGGATTAGATTTGATAGACAGAGTACCTGAAGATCTATGGACAGAGATTTGTGACATTGAACAGGAGGCAGTGATCAAGACCATCCCTAAGAAAAAGAAATACAAAAAGGCAAATTGATTTCCTGAGGAAGCCTTACAAATAGCTTAGAAAAAAGAGAAGCTAAAGGCAAAGGAGAAAAGGAATGATATATCCATTTGAATGCAGAGTTCCAAAGAATAGCAAAGAGAGATAAGAAAGCCATTCTCAGTGATCAATGTAAAGAAATATAGGAAAACCATAGAATGGGAAAGACTATAGATTTCTTTTAAAAAAAAATGAGATACAAAGGGAATATTTCATGCAAAGATGGGCACAGTAAAGGACAAAAATGGTATGGACCTAACAGCAGAAGGTATTAAGAGGTTGCAAGAATACACTGAAGAACTGTACAAAAAAGATCTTCATGACCCAGATAACCTTAATGGTGTGATCACTCAGCTAGAGCCACACATCCTGAAATGCAAAGTCAAGTGGGCCTTTGGAAGCATCACCATGAACAAAGCTAGTGGAAGCGGTGGAATTCCAGTTGAGCTATTTCAAATCCTAAAAGACAGTGCTGTGAAAGTGCTGTACTCAATATGCCAGCAAATCTGGAAAACTCAGCAGTGGGCACAGGACTGGAAAAGGTCAGTTTTCATTCCAATCCCAAAGAAAGGAAATGTCAACGAATGTTCAAACTACTGCACAATCGCACTCATCTCACACGCTAGCAAACTAATGCTGCAAATTCTCCAAGCCAGGCTTCAACAGTACATGAACCGTGAGCTTCCAGATGTTCAAGCTGGATTTAGAAAAGGCAGAGGAACCAGACATCAAATTGCCAACATCCACTGGATCGTCAAAAAAGCAAGAGAGTTCCAGAAAAACATCTACTTCTGCTTTATTGACTGTACCAAAGCCTTTGACTGTGTGGATCACAACAAACTATGGAAAATTCTTAAAGAGATGAGTATACCAGAACACCTTAACTGCCTTCTGAGAAATCTCTATGCAGGTCAAGAAGTAACAGTTACAGCTGGACATGGAAAAACAGACTGGTTCCAAATTGGGAAAGGAGTACATCAAGGCTGTATATTGTCACCCTTCTTATTTATCTTATATGCAGAGAACATCACATGAAATGCTGGGATGGATGAAGCACAAGCTGGAATCAAGATTGCTGGGAGAAATATCAATAACCTCAGATACGCAGATGACACCACCCTTATGGCTGAAAGTGAAGAAGAACTAAGGAGCCTATGGATGAAAGTGAAAGAGGAGAGTGAAAAAGTTGGCTTAAAAGTCAACACTCAGAAAAGTTAGATCATGGCATCTTATCCTGTCTCTTCATAGACAATAGATGGGGAGACAATGACATACTTTATTTTGGGGGGCTCCAAAATCATTGCAGATGGTGACTGCAGCCATGAAATTAAAAGACGCTTGCTTCCTGGAAGAAAGGCTCTGACAAACCTAGACAGCATATTAAAAAGCAGAGACATAATTTGCCAATAAATGTCTGTCTAGTCAAAGCTATGGTTTTTCCAGTAGTCATGTATGGTTGTGAGAGTTGGACTAAAGAAAGCTGAGCACCGTAGAATTGATGCTTTTGAACTGCGGTGTTGGTGAAGACTCTTGAAAGTCCCTTGGAGTGCAAGGAGATCAAACCAGTCAATCCTAAAGGAAATCAGTTCTGAGTATTCTTTGGAAGGACTGATGCTGAAGCTGAAACTCCAGTACTTTGGCCACCTGATGAGAACTGACTCATTTGAAAAGACCCTATTGCTGGGAAAGATTGAAGGCAGGAGAAGGGGATGACAGAGCAAGATGGTTGAATGGCATCAGCGACTCAATGGATATGAGTTTGAGCATGCTCCTAGAGTTGTGATGGACAGGGAAGCCTGGTGTGCTGCAGTCCATGTGGTTGCAAATGTTGTACATGACTGAGCGACTGAGCTGAACTGAACTGATGGTAGAAGGGATGTTGGCAGTTTGATCTCTGGTTCCTCTGCCTTTTCTAAATCCAAATGTTCCAACTGGAAGTTCTCAGTTTATATACTGTTGAAGCCTAGCTTGGAGAATTTTAGGTATTACTTTGATAGTGTGTGAGATGACTGCAATTGTTTGGTAGTTTTCATTCTTTGGCCTTGCCTTTCTTTGGGATTGGAATGAAAACTGACCTTTTACTTTCCTGTGGCCACTGCTGAGTTTTCCACATTTGCTGGCGTATTGAGTGTGGCACTTTCACAGCATCATCTTTTAGGATTTGAAATAATTTAGCTGGAATTCCAACACCTCCACTAGTTTGTTCCTAGTGATGCTTCCTAAGGCTCACTTGACTTTGTACTCCAGGATATCTAGCTCTAAGTGAGTGATCACAGCATCGTGGTTATCTGTTGCATTAAGATCTTTTTTGTATTGTTCTTCTGTGTATTCTTGCCACCACTTAATATCTTTGGCTTCTGCGCGGTTCATACCTTTCTTGTCCTTAATTGTGCCCATCTCTGCATGAAATATTCCCTTGGTATCTCTAATATTCTTTAAGAGATCTCTGGTCTTTCCCATTCTATTTTTTCCTCTATTTCTTTGCATTGCATAGTTAGTAACATGAAAATATAAATCAAATTGGTAAAAGTGAAATTCAAAAGACTTTAATACTGTCATATGGTGGTGCTTTAATAAATTAACCTTAGTATAAATGTTAAAGAGCAAAAGTATTAATAACTATAGCTACAATAATTTGTTAATGAGCACAATATAAAAGAGGTAAACTATTAGCTCAAAACATAAAATACAGAGGGGAGCAAAAGATTAGAGTTTCTACATGCAATCAATGGTAAGTTGTTTGCTTCAAATAGACCATTATATATTTTTTTAAATAATTTATTTTAACTGGATAATTACTTTATATTATTGTGATGGTTTTTGCCACACATCAACATGAATTGGCCACAAGTGTACATATGTCTCCCCAACCTGAACCCCCCCTCCCACCTCCCTCCATACACTATCCCTCAGGTTTGACCCAGAGGACCAGCTTTGGGTGCTTTGCTTCATGCATTGAACTTGCACTGGTCAGCTATTTTACATATGGTAATGTACATGTTTCAATGATATTCTCTCAAATCATCCCACTTTGCCCTCTTCCACTGTGTTCAAAATTCTTTTCTTTATGTCAGTGTCTCTTTGCTGCCCTGCATTTAAGATCATGTGTACCATCTTTCTAAATTCCATATATATGTGTTAATAATCAGTATTTGTCTTTCTCTTTCTGACTTACTTCACTCTGTAAAATAGGCTCCAGTTTCATCCACCTCATTAGAACTGACTCAAATATATTCCTTTTTATAGCTGAGTAATATTCCACTGTGTATATGTACCACTACTTCCTTATCCATTCATCTGCTGATAGAAATCTAGGTTGCTTCCATGTCCTAGCTATTGTAAATAGTGCTTCAATGAACATTGGGATACATGTGTCTCTTTCAGTTCTGGTTTCCTTGGAGTATATGCCCAGGAGTGGAATTGCTGGGCCATATGGAAGTTCAATTTCCAGTGTTTTAAGGAAACTCCACACTATTCTCCATAGTGGCTGTACCAGTTTGCATTCCCACCAACAGTCTAAGAGGGTTCCTTTTTCTCTACATCTTCTCCAGCATTTATTATTTGTAGATATTTTGATGATGGCCATTCTGACTGGTGTGAGATGACATCTCATTGTGGTTTAGATTTGCATTTCTCTAATAATGAGTGATGTTGTGCATCTTTTTGTGTTTATTAGCCATCTGTATCTTCTTTGGAGAAATGTCTGTTTAGGTCTTTTGCCCACTTTTTGATTGGGTTTTTTTTTTTTCTGGGTTGTTCATTGAGCTGCTTGAGCTGTTGTATATTTTGGATTAAAGACCTAAATGTCTTTAAACTATAAAACTCCTAGAGGAAAACATAGGCAGAACACTCTCTGACAGAAATCACAGCAAAATCCTCTATGATCCACCTCCCAGAGTAAAGGATATAAAAACAAAAGTAAACAAATGGGACTTAATTAAGCTTAAAATGTTTTGCACAATGAAGGAAACTATAAGCAAGGTGAAAAGACAGCCCTCAGAATGGGAGAATTTAATAGCAAGTGAAACAACTGACAAAGACCATTGTATTTTTAAGATTATTTATATAAGACTCTTGGAATTAACCAGAAAGCAAATATCTGTGCATTCATAAATTAATAAGAGAAAGGAATAAAAACATACCAATGTGGAAAATCAATTCACAATGTCAGTGAGAGAAATAAGGAACAAGAGAACTACAAATATTCATAAAACAATTAATAAGATGTATTAGTAAGCCCTTATCTACATTATTAAGCCCTTAACTATAACTATGGAGAAGGCAATGGCACCCCACTCCGGTACTTTTGCCTGGAAAATCCCATGGATGGAGGAGCCTGGTAGGCTGCAGTCCATGGGGTCGCTGAGAGTCGGACATGACTGAGTGACTTCACTTTCACTTTTCACTTTCATGCATTAGAGAAGGAAATGGCAACCCACTCCAGTGTTCTTGCCTGGAGAATCCCAGGGATGGGGGAGCCTGGTGGGCTGCCGTCTATGGGGTTGCACAGAGTCGGATACGACTGAAGTGACTTAGCAGCAACTATAACTATGTTAAATATAAATTAACCCAATTTTCCCATCAAAAGGCATAGAATAACTGAGTATACTTTTTAATAATCCAAATACATGGTGTCTACAAGAGAGTCACTTCATCCTTCAGGATACTCATAAGCTCAGTGTCAAGGGATGAAAAAGATATTCCATGTAAATGGAACCCAGAAGAGCAGAGGTAGCTACACTCTTTGTGGAAAAAGTAAACTTTATGCCCAACACAGTAACAAGAGGCTGAAAAGGTCATCATGTAAAATAAAGTAGTCAATTAATCAAGAGGATATTGTAAATACATATAATCCAATATCTGAACACTTAAATAAATACTAACATATCTGAAGGGAAGAAAAAATAATACAATAAATGTAGGGGTCTTCAACATCATACTTTTAACAATGCATGGATTATCCAGACACAAAATCAATAAAAAGAAACATTGAACTTGAACTATACTTTACAATAAATGGATCTAACAGACATATATAGAACATTCCATCCAACAGCATCAAAATACACATTCTTCTCAAGTGCACATGTAACACACTACAAGATGAATTGCATGTTAGTAACAAAATAAATTTTAGCAAATTTAAAGATTGTAATTATACCAAGTATCTTTTCCAACTACAATGGTTTTGCTCTAAAAACCAGTAACTGAAGAAAACTAAAAATTCACAAATAGTTGGAAGGTAATGAACATACTCCAAAACAATCAATGAGTCAAAGAAAAATTAAAAAAAGAATAAAATATCTTGAATGGGCTATGTGGGCTATGGTGGCCACACTCATTGCTCTTATTCAACATTGTACTGGAAGTACTAGCCAAAGGAATTAAGCAAGAAAAATAAAATAATAAAAGGTATCAAAATTACAAGGGAAGCAATAAAATTGCATTTCAGGTGATGTGATCTTTTATATAGAAAATACTAAAGCTTCCATCGAAAAATGTTAGAACTAACCTTGTAGTTAGTACAGTTGCAAGAAACAAAAAGAACATTCATAAACCAGCTAAAACACTATCTGAAAAAACAATCAACTTCATTTATAATACCATTAAAAGCTATAAATTGGAATACATTTAACAAAACAGGTGAAAGAACTCTATAATGAAAAGTATAAGGCATAGATGAAACAAACTGAAGAAGACAAAACAGATGTAAAGATATCTTAAGTTCACGGATCAAAAGAATAAGTATTATTAAAATTTTCATACCACTCAAAATTTTCTATATAGTCAAAGTAATCCTTATCAAAAGTCCAATATTATGTATTAGAGAAATAGATGAAATATCTAAAAATTTGTATGGAACCACAAAAGGCCCTGAATACCAAAGCCATTATGAGAAAAAGTAACAAAGCTTAAGGGATTGCACTTTCTGATTTTAAGCTACATGTTACTATAGTATTCAAAATAGTATGATCCTGCCCCCAAAATTAATACATAGACCAAGGGGATAGATACATTGAGAGTCCAGAAATGAGCCCATGAGTCAACTAATAGTCACTAATATTTCACAAGAGGGACAAGAAAACTCAATGGGGAAAGAATAGTCTGAACCAATACAGTATTGTAAGGTAATTAACCTCCAATTAAAATAAGTAAATTTATATTTAAAAAATAAAATAAATAATGTTGGAGTAACTGGGAAACCGCATGCAAAAATGGAAATTGGGCTTCTGTCTTGTACTACTCACAAAGAGTAAACTCATATTTAATTAAATATTTAAATGTAATACCTGAAACCATAAAACTGATAGAAGAAAACATACCAACAAAGCTCTTTGACATCAGTCTGGTGACAATATTTGGCATATGACATGAAAAGCGAAAGCAACAAAAACCAAAATAAAGTTTCTGAGACCACATCATAACAACATTTTTCTGCACAGAAAAAGGTATAATCAACAGTATGAAAAGGCATCTACAGAGTGGAAGATATTATTTGCTATTCATGTATCCTATAAGGGGTTAATATCCTAAATATATACGCAATTATCCAAGACAATAACAACAACAACAAAAATCTGATTAAAAAGGCCGATTTCCTTCCCATTTCGGTCACCACAGGGCACTGAGTAAAGATCTCTCTACTATACCATAGATTCTCATTAATTTATCTATTTTTTTTACATAGTATCAATAGTGTATATGTGTCAATCTCAATCCAAGGAAAGAGGATATGTGTGTGTGTGTGTGTGTGCACATAGCTGATTCACTTTGCTGTACAGTAGAAATGAACACAACATTGTAAAGCAACTATATTCCAATAAAAATTGATTTTAAAAAGATACAGAACTGGCCAGTCACTACAAAGGAATTTTTTCTTGTTATCTTATGTATAGTCACACTCACTTCCCTACATCAATGTCTATCCTATAGTATACACTTTTACAATTTACCATTAAGAATGTTATATAAATGTACTTACTATGTAAAATTTTTAAATTAAACTTAAATTTTTTTGATATAATTAGTTTCACATGCAGTTGTAAGAACTGATACAGAGTCCCAATTCACTTTGTCCAGTGTCAGTGGTAATATCTTGAAAAACTGGAATACAATATCACAATTAGGATTTTAACATTGATACAGTCTAGATACACATTTCCATCATTACAAGGAACATTCCTGTTGCCCTTTTAGAGTCACATCACTTCCTTGCTTCCTCCACAACCATCCTTTCTACCACTGGAACCTCAAATCTGTTTATTTCTATTATTTTGTAATTTCTTAGATGTTTTTATAAATGTGACACATAGTATATACAATTTTTGGATTGCATTATTTTCAATTCATTTTTAAAAATAGACAGAAGGCCTTTCCAAACAATACATATAAATGTCCCCTGGGTACATGAAAAGATGCTCATCATTATTAATCAGTAAGGAAATTCAAATTAAAATCCCAATGAGATATTACTTCACACCACTTTGAAATGTTGTTATCAAAAAGGCAAAAGATACATGTTAGCAAGTAGGTGGAGAAAACAGAATCCTCGTGCACTGTTTGTAGTAGTAAATTGGTAAAGCCACTGTGGAAAACAGTATGGAGGTTTCTCAAAAATATTAAAAATAAAGCTACAGTATTATACAGCAAGCTCACTTCTAGGTGTATATCCAAAGGTAAATAAAACAGGATATCAAAGAGGGCTCTCCCACAGTTACAGCAGCATTATTCATAATAATCAAAATAGAAATGTGTCCATCACTGATAAAATGGACAAAGAACATTATGTATGAATAATATTATACACCCATAAAAAGCAACCTTCCATTTGTGACAATGTGGATTGAGATTTAAGGCATTATAAATGGAATAATTCATGCAGAGACAGATAAATAATGAATACCTTCATTTACATGTGGATTATAAAAAGCTGAACACAGAAATATAGAGTGGTGATTGCCAAGTTCAGTAGTGTAGAAGAAATTCGGAAATTGTCAAAAGGCACACATAGCTGTAAGATGAATATTTCAGAGTTTTAGTGAACACTGTTATTCATTGTTTTTATTGTTAACAACAGTGTAATATGCACTTGAAAAATTTCAAGTTCCTCTTCTCTTTCTGCCATTAGAGTGGTGTCATCAGCATATCTGAGGTTGTTGATAATTCTCCAGGCAATCTTGATTCCAGCCTGTGATTCATCCAGCCCAGCATTTAGCATGATGTACTCTGCATATGTTAAATAAGCAGGGTGACATACATCCTTCCCAATTTTGAACCAGTCGATTGTTCCATGACTGATTCTACTTTTGCATCTTGACCTGCATATAAGGTTCTCAGGAGACAGGTAAGGTGGGTCTGGTAACCCCATCTCTGTAGAAATTTTCCATATTTTGTTGTAATCCACACAGTCAAAACTAGCACAATCAGTGAAGAAGAAAGAGCTGGATGTTTTCCTGAAAATTCCTTGCTTTCTCGATGATCCAATGAGTGTTGGCAGTTTGATCTCTGGCTCCTCTGCCTCTCCAAAACTCATCTTCTACATCTGGAAGTTCATGTTCTGCTGAAGCTTAATTTGAAGGATTTTGAGCATTACTTTGCTAGCATGTGAAATTAATGCAATTGTACAATACTCTGAACGTTCTTTGGCACTGCCCTTCTTTGGCCTTTGAATTGGAATGGAAATTGACCCTTTCCAGTCCTGAGGCCACTGCTGAGTTTTACAAATTTGCTGGCATATTGAGTGCAGCACTTTAACAGCATCATCTTTTAGGATTTGAAATATGTCACCTGGAATCCCATCACCTCCACTAGCTTTGTTCATAGTAATGCTTCCTAAGGCCCACTTGACTTCACACTCCAGGATGTCTGACTCTGAGTGATCACACCATCGTGGTTATCTGGGTCATTAAGACCTTTTTTGTATAATTCTTCTGTGTATTCTTGCCACCTCTTCTTAATTTCTTCTGTTTCTGTTAAGTCCTTATAGTTTCTGTTCTTTACTGTGCCCATCCTTGCATGAAATGTTCTCTTGATATTTCCAATTATCTTGAAGAGATCTCTAGTCTTTCCCATTCTATTGCTGTCCTCCATATTTTTGCATTGTTCACTTAAGGTTTTTTTTTTTTTTTTTAATCTCTCCTTGCTCTTCTCTGGAAATCTTTCCCTTTCTCCCTTGCCCTTTCATTTCTCTTCTTTATTCAGCTATTTGTAAAGCCTCCCCAGAAAGCCACTTTGCCTTCTTACATTTTTTTTTCTTTGGGATGGTTTTGGTCACCACCTTCTATACAGTGTTACAAACCTCTGTCTATAGTTCTTCAGGCACTCTGTCTACCATAACTAATCCACTTGGATATTTTCCTTACCTCCACTGTATAATCATAAGGGATTTTATGGAGGTCATACCTGAATTGTCTAGTGGTTTTCCCTACTTTCTTCAATTTAAGCCTGAATTTTTCAATAATGAGCACATGATCTCATTCACAGACAACTCCAGGTCTATTTTTATTGTTTATGTAGAGCTTATCCATCTTCAACTGCAAAGAATATAATTAATCTGATTTCAGTATTGAAATCCATGTGTAGAGTCATACTGTTGGAAGAGGGTGCTGGCTATGACCAGTGTGTGCTCTTGGCAAAACTCTGTTAACGTTTGCCCTACTTCATTTTGTACTGCAAGGCCAAAGTCACCTGTTACTTGAGGTAATTCTTGACTTCCTAATTTTGCATTCCAATCCCCTGATGAAAAGACCATCTTTTTTGGTATTAGTTCCTGATGATCTTCATAGAACCATTCAACTTCAGCTTCTTTGGCTTTAGTGGTTGGGACATAGACTTGGATTACTGTAATGCTGAATGGTTTGCCTTGGAAACAGACTGAGATCTTTCTGTTATTTTTGAGATTACACCCAAGTACTGCATTTCAAACCCTTTTGTGACTGTGAGGGCTATTCCATTTCTTCTAAGGAATTCTTACCCACTGTGGTAGATATAATGGTCATCTGAATTAAATTCTCCCATTCCTGTCCATTTTAGTTCATCTATTCCTAAGATATCGGTATTAACCCTTGCCATCTTCTGCTTGACCAGGTCCAGTTTACCTTGATTCATAGACCAAACATTCCAGGTTCCTGTGCAATATTGTTCTTTACAGCATCAGAAGTTATTTTCACCACCAGGCGCATCCACAATTGAGCATCGTTTATGCTTTAACCCAGTCTCTTCATTTTTTCTGTAGCTATTTCTCCACTCTTCCCCAGTAGCATATTGGACACTCTCTCCAATTTGGGGGGTTCATCTTCTCTTTTCATGTCTTTTTGCCTTTTCATGCTGTTCATGGGGTTCTCGAGGTAAAAATACTGGAAAGGTTTGCCATTTCCTCCTCCAGGGGACCACATTTTGTTAGAACTCTCAACTCAGACCTGTCTGTCTTGGGTGGCCCTGTACAGCATGTCTCATAGTGTTCCATGATGTTCCATGTTGGCTACAGAGTCATAGTCTTCAAAGGAAAGCATTCACTCCGGGACCAAAGCAATGCATTTGCTCAGGTCTTTACAACAGAGTAGCAGCTTTATTTAAAGTTAAGAAGTAACAGAGACAGCTTCTGACACAGGAGCCAGAAGTGGGTAGGAAGAGATCAGAAGGGGGTAGGAAGAGATCCATCCATGGCTTTTAAGACAAATCATTATATACCTTTTGACTTGTTAATAGCTTTTGTATAGGATTGGGTGGTTAACATTGGGTCAGTTTGTTTTCCTTAGATCTTGTAACAAAGGCCAATCTCTTGATAACATCAAAGAAACCAGCCCATATGGCTCTGATGTTATCAATTAACCAGCTCCCTAGCTCCCGCTTTTGACATGTGTGAATGGACATAAATCCCAAATGGATATAAATTCCAGGACCAGGGCAATTACATGACTGGGCCCATGGACTCCCATCAACCTGCCTAAAGAATGCTACCTATCAATAGCTTCACTGAGTTTCACAAGCCCCTTTGCCACAACAAGGCTGTGATCCATGAAGGGGTATTCTTTTAATATGCTGCTGTACCATCTGTGTATCTTCTTTGGTGAGGTATATGCTAAGTTCTTTTGTTCATTTTTAAAATTTTTACATTGTATGCTGTTGTTGTTTAGTCACCAAGTCGTTTTCGACTCTTTTTTAAAAATTTACATTGTATGTTGTTGTTTAGTCACCAAGTCGTTTTTGACTCTTTTGTGACCCCGTGGAGGGTAGCCTGTAGCCTGCCAGGCTCCTCCATCCATGGGATTTCCTAGGTAAGAATACTGGAGTATGTTGCCATTTCCTTCTCCAGGAGATCTTCCAATTCCAGGATTTGAATCTACATCTCCTGAATTGGCAGGTGGATTCTTTACCAGTGAACCATCATGGAAGTCTTTTACATTTTATATTATTTTTAAAAACTTTTAGTTGATTTACAGTGTTACAGTAGTTGCACATATACAGCAAGGTGACTCAGTTTATGTATAAATCTATTCTTTTTAAGCTTCCTTTCCATCATAGTTTATTATAAGATATTAAATATAGTTCCCTGTGCTTCCCTGGTGGCTCTGAGTTTAAAGGGTCTGCATGCAATGCGGGAGACTGGGTTCGATCCCTGGGTCGGGAAGATCCCCTGGAGAAGGAAATGGCAACCCACTCCAGTAGTCTTGCCTGGTGGGCTACAGTCCACGGGGTCGCAAAGAGTCAGACATGACTGAGCGACTTCACTTTCACTTTCCCTGTGTTATATAGTAAGTTCTTGTTGGTTATCTATTTTATGTATGATAATATGTATATTTTAATCCTAGACTCCTAATTTATTGTTCCCCATTCTCCCTTTGGTCACCATAAGTTTGTTTGCTAAGTATCTGAGTCTATTTCCTTTTTGTATATAATTTCATTTGTATCATCTTTTAGATTCCACTGACAAGTAATATCATATACTTGTCTTTCTCTGACTTACTTCCCTTTGTATGAATATCTCTAGGTACATTCATGTTGTTTAAATGACATTATTTATTTTTTTATGTATATATACCACATTTTTTATCTATTCATCTGTTGATGGACACTTAAGTTTTTTATATGTCTTAGGTACTGTGGATAGTGATGCTATGAACACTGGGGTGCATGTATCTTTTCAAATTATGGTTTTCTCCAGATATATGCCCAGGAGTGGTTTTGCTGGTGTCCTCCAGATATGTGGCCACGAGTGATTTTGCTGGGTCTTATGGTAACTTTCTTTTTAGTATTTTAAGAAACCTCCATATTGTCCTCCATAGTGACTGCACCAATTTACATCCCCACCAGCTGTGTAGGAGGGTTCTTTTTCTGCACACCCTCGCCAGCATTTATTATTTGTAGACTTTTTGATAATTGCCATTCTGAATGGTATGAGATGACCTTACTGTTGTTTTGATTTGCATGTCTCTAATAATTGGTGATACTGAGTATCTTTTCATGTGCCTCTGGCCATCTCTATGTCTTCTTTGGAGATAAGACTATTGAGATCTTCCCATATTTTCATTCGGTTCTTTGATTTTTGATATTAAACTGCTTGCATATTTTGGAAATTAGTCCCTTGTCAGTGGCATCATTTGCAAATATTTCCCCCATTTTGTAGGTTGTCTTTTCATTTAGTTTATGGTTTCTCTTACTATATCAAAAATTTTGAATGTAATTAGATAGCATTTGTTTGTTTTAATTTCCATTAGCTGAGGAGATGGATCTCAAAAGATATTGCTATGATTTATCGAGGAGTGTCCTGCCAGTGCTTTCCTCTGGAAGATTTATAGTATGCAGTCTTATATTTAGTTTACATTTAATTCATTTTTAGTGTATTTCTTTTTTTTAATTTAATTTTATTTTTAAACTTTACATAATTGTATTAGTTTTGCCAAATATCAAAATGAATCTGCCACAGGTATACATGTGTTCCCCATCCTGAACCCTCCTCCCTCCTCCCTCCCCATACCATCCCTCTGGGTCGTCCCAGTGCACAAGCCCCAAGCATCCAGTATCGTGCATCGAACCTGGACTGGCAACTCGTTTCATACATGATATTTTACATGTTTCAATGCCATTCTCCCAAATCTTCCCACCCTCTCCCTCTCCCACAGAGTCCATAAGACTGTTCTATACATCAGTGTCTCTTTTGCTGTCTCGTACACAGGGTTATTGTTACCATCTTTCTAAATACCATATACATGCGTTAATATACTGTATTGGTGTTTTTCTTTCTGGCTTACTTCACTCTGTATAATAGGCTCCAGTTTCATCCACCTCATTAGAACTGATTCAAATGTATTCTTTTTAATGGATGAGTAATACTCCATTGTGTATAGGTACCATAGCTTTCTTATCCATTCATCTGCTGATGGACATCTAGGTTGCTTCCATGTCCTGGCTATTATAAACAGTGCTGCGATGAACATTGGGGTACACGTGTCTCTTTGTATGGTATTAGAAAATGTTCTAATTTCATTCTTTTACATGTAGCTGTTCAGTTTTCCCAGCAACACTTGTTGAAGAGGCTTTCCTTGCTCCATTGTATATTCTTGCCTTCTTTCTTATAGATTAATTGACCATAAGTTCATGGGTTCATGTCTGGGCTCTATCCTTTTCCATTGATCTATACATTGGTTTCTGTGTCAGTATCATACACTATTGATGACTGTAATTTTGTAATATAGTCTGAAGTCAGGGAGCCTGATTCCTCCTGCTCTATGCTTCTTTCTCAAGATTGCTTTGGATATTCCATGTTTTTTTGTGTTGACATAGTTATTGGCTTATTTTCTGTTTTAGTTTTAAGATATTTTTGTATAATTTGGATAACAATGCTTTATCAGATGCGTGTTTTGCAAATATTTTCTCCTAGGCTATGGTTGACCTTACCACAAAAGCTTTTTTTTTTTCTTTTAATGAAGTCCAGGTTATCAATATTGTGGTTCATGGATATTGCCTTTGGTTTTATATCAAAAGGCATAAGCATTACCGTCTCTGAGTTTTATAATTTTGTGTTTTACATTCATTCTATGACAATTAGAGTTATTTTTTAGTGAAGTTAGTGAAGAGAATAAAATTTGTGTTTATATTTCTTTTTGCCTGTGAATATCCACTTCTCCAGCACCATTTGTTGAAAACCCTATCTTTGTTCTGCTCCATTGCCCATGCTTCTTCATCAAAGATGATTTAACTATATTTATGTACATCTCTGTGGAAAATTCTGAAAGAGATGGGAATACCAGATCACCTGACCTTCCTCTTGAGAAATCTGTGTGCAGGTCAGGAAGCAACAGTTAGAACTGGACATGGAACAGCAGACTGGTTCCAAATCGGGAAAGGAGTACATCAAGGCTGTATATTGTCATCCTGCTTATTTAAATTATATGCAGAGTGTGTCATGAGAAACGCTGGGCTGGAAGAAGCACAAGTTTGAATCAAGATTTTCAGGAGAAATATCAATAACCTCAGATATGACACATATGCATATGGCAGAAAGCAAAGAAGAACTAAAGAGCCTCTTGATGAAAGTGAAAGAGGAGAGTGAAAAAGTTGGCTTAAAACTCAACATTCAGAAAACGAAGATCATGGCATCTGGTCCCATCACTTCATGGGAAATAGATGGGGAAGCAATGGAAACAGTGGCAGACTTTATCTTTTTGGACTTCAAAACCACTGCAGATGGTGACTGGAGCCATGAAATTTAAAGATGCTTGCGCCTTGGAAGAAAAGTTATGACCAACTTAGCATATTAAAAAGCAGAGATATTATTTTGCCAACAAAGGTCCGTCTAGTCAAGGCTATGGTTTTTCCAGTAGTCATGTATGGGTGTGAGAGTTGGACTATAAAGAAAGCTAAGTGCCAAAGAATTGATGCTTTTGAACTGTGGTGTTGAAGAAGACTCTTGAGAGTCCCTTGGACTGCAAGGAGATCCAACCAGTCCATTCTAAAGGAAATCAGTCCTGAATATTCATTGAAAGGACTGATGTTGAAGCTGAAACTCCAATAATTTGGCTGCCTGATGTGAAGAACTGACTCATTGGAAATGATCCTGATTCTGGGAAAGATTGAAGGTGGGAGGAAAAGGGGACGATAGAGGATGAGATGGCTGGCTGGCATCACCGATTCAATGGACATGAGTTTGAGTAAACTCCCAGAGTTGGTGATGGACAGGGAAGCCTGGCGTGCTACAGTCCATGGGGTCGCAAAGAGCCAGACACGACCGAGCGACTGACCTGAACTGCACTGAATGCTAGGCTCATAGAATGAGTTAGGAATACATCTGCTTCTTTCCTCTGAAATAATTGTAAGGAACTGGAATAACTACTTCCTTAACTATTTGTTAGAACTCAGCAGCAAAGCATTTAGGTGTGGCACTACTTTTTTTAAGGTTATTACTTTTATTATTCAATTACTTTAATAAATATAGTCCTATTAAGATTGTCTGTTTCATCCTGCGTGAGCTCCAGCAGGTAGTGGCTTTCAAGGAATTGACCCATTTTATATAGGTCATCAGATTAGTGGGCATATAGCTGATGATTGTAATTAATATTTTTATATCCTTTGGATCTGTAGTGATGTCCTTATTTCTGATATTGGTAACTTCTGTCTTCTCTCTTTTCTTCATTCAACTGTCTAGAGCATTAATAACTTGATTGATGTTTTCAAAGGACTAACTTTTTGTTTACTTGATATTCTATCAATTTGTGTTTTAAATTTCATTGACTTCTGCTCTAATTCTTTTTATTTTCTTCTGTTTACTTTGGATTTATTTTGTTTTTACTTTGTCTAAGGTAAAACTTAGGTTATTAATCTTACATCTTCTTTATTTTCCGATATATTAATTTAATGGTATAAATTTCCCACTAAGCACTGGTTTCACAGTACCTCACAAATCGCATGTTATGTTTTAATTTAGCTCAAAATGTTTTTAAAATTTCTCTTGAGATTTCTTCTCAGGACCATTTGTGAGTGTGTGTTTATTATCCATGTACTTGAGAATTTTCAACTTACAATTACATAATTAATTACAAATTTAATTCCATTGTGGTCTGAAAGCAGACATTTTTTTGTTTCTCTACTTCTAAATTTGTTAAAGTGTTGTTTATGACCCAGAATTTGGTCTTAGTGTTTCATATGAGCTTGAGTAGAATATGTATTCTTCAACTGCTCTATAAAGCAGTCTATAGATGTTGATTGTAAACAGTTGATTGATGTGTTGTTGAATTCAGTTATGTCCTTAATGATTTTCTGCCTGCCAGATCTGTTCATTTCTGATAGAACTGAGCTGAAGTCTCCATCTCTGATTGTGGATTCATGTATTAGCATTTCTCTTTGCAGTTCTACAAGTCCCAGCCTCATATAATTTGAGAATTTGTTTGGTAAATACCTGCCTTCTTAGAGAATTGATCTCTTTATCATTATATCATTCCTTTTTTAGCCTTCACAACTCTGTTTGCTTTAAAGTATGTACATCTGAAATTAATAGTATATCCTTGCTTTCCTTGGATATATTAGAATAATGTAACTTTCTCCATCAGATTACTTTTAATTGACATGTGTTTTAATATTTAAAGAAGAGTTCTTGTAGGAAATATATTTAGGTCTTGTTTTGTTATTACTCTGACAATTTTATCTTTTATTTGGTGCATCTAGATTATTGCTATTCCTATTAATTTTTGATATAGGTGTTGGAGAAGACTCTTGAGAGTCCCTTGGACTGCAAGGAGATCCAACCAGTCCATTCTAAAGGAGATCAGCCCTGAGATTTCTTTGGAAGGAATGATGCTAAAGCTGAAACTCCAGTACTCTGACCACCTCATGCGAAGAGTTGATTCATTGAAAAAGACTCTGATGCTGGGAGGGATTGGGGGCAGGAGGAGAAGGGGACGACAGAGGATGAGATGGCTGGATGGCATCACTGACTCGATGGACGTGAGTCTGAGTGAATTCCGGGAGTTGGTGATGGACAGGGAGGACTGGCGTGCTGTGATTCATGGGGTCGCAAAGAGTCGAACACGACTGAGCGACTGAACTGAACTGAACTGAACTGAAGTTTATTATATACCAGATTTGTTATTTTTTCCTTTGTCACCTTTGTTCCTATTTTTGTTTGCCATTTTTTTTTTTTTGCATTTAGTGATTTTAAATAGAGCATTTTTTTTTTTGTAAATCTATTTTCTCTCCTTTCTTAAAATATTTATGCTTTATTTTTTACATTTCTTACTGGTTGCCTTAAAGTTTACAATATACATTTACATATAATCCAAGTGTGCTTTCAAACAACACTGTACCACTTCATGGATAGTGTGCCATATAATAATAAAATGCTCCCACCATCACTTGTAATATTACTGTCATTCATTTCACATATATAATACTTCCCAGGTGGCTCAGTGGTAAAGAATCCACCTGTAATAGGAGGGGCAGGAGATGCAGATTCAATCCCTGGGTTGGGTAGATCCCTTGGAAGCAGAAATGACAACCTATTCCAGTATTCTTGCCTGGATAATCCCATGGACAGAGGAGCCTGGCGGGCTACAGTCTAGAAGGTGGGTTATAAAGAGTTAGATACAACTGAGCATGCACTAAAACTAATGCAAGCAAGTATATGTGAGCATATGCTCACTCATGTGTGTGTGTTGTTGGTATTATTCTGAACAAACCGTTTTCTATTAGATCAATTAATAATAAGCAAAGTTTTTATTTCACCTACACCTATACATTCTTCCATACTCTTCCTTTTGTGTAATTCTTTTTCTCTGAAAAGCATTATTTCCTTTCTCTCCAAAGTATTTACCTAAATATTAATTGCAAGCTATGGCAACAGATTCCCTCAATTTTTGTTTGTGTGAGAAATCTTGATTCTCCTTAAATTTTGAAAGAAAATTTTGCAAGTTTGGATTATTATTACAATTTTTGCTAATTGAGGTATATGACAATTTTTTATGTTGGAGTATAGTTGATTAGTTTATATTTTGTTGATGTGTTAGTTTCAGGTGTACAGCAAAGTGATTCAGTTATACAGATAAATGTATCTGCTCTTTTCAAATTCTTATCCCATTTAGATTATTATAGTATATTAAGCTCTGCTATACAGTAGGTCCTTGTTCGTTATCTACTTTAAATAAAACTGTTTACTGTCAATTTCCAACTCCCAATATATCTCTTCCTCACACACACACTTCTCCCATGGTAACCATCAGTTTTTCTCTAAGTGTACGAGTCTCTATCTGTTTGTAAATATATTCATTTGTATCTTTTATTAAGATTCTGCATATAAGTGATATCATATATGTGCCTTTCTCTAATTTACTTCATGTAATATGATAATTTTCACTAGCATCCCCCTTGCTGTAAAAGGCATTGTTTCATGTTTTCATGACCAACCTACATAGCATATTAAAAAGCAGAGACATTACTTTGCCAACAAAAGTTCTTCTAGTCAAGGCTATGGTTTTTCCTGTGGTCATCTGTGGATGTGAGAGTTGGACTGTGAAGAAAGCTGAGTGCCAAAGAATTGATGCTTTTGAACTGTGCTGTTGGAGAAGACTCTTGAGAGTCCCTTGGACTGCAAGGAGATCCAACCAGTCCATTCTGAAGATCAGCCCTGGGATTTCTTTGGAAGGAATGATGCTAAAGCTGAAACTCCAGTACTTTGGCCACCTCATGCAAAGAGTTGACTCATTGGAAAAGACTCTGATGCTGGGAGGGATTTGGAAGCAAGAGGAGAAGGGGACGACAGAGGATGAGATGGCTGGATGGCATCACTGACTCGATGGACGTGAGTCTCAGTGAACTCCTGGAGTTGGTGATGGACAGGGAGGCCTGGCATGCTGTGATTCATGGGGTCGCAAAGTGTCAGACACGACTGAGCGACTGATCTGATCTGATCTGAACATTCCATTCTATGTACACCATCTTTTTATCCAGTCCTCTGTTGATGGACATTTAGGTTGCTTCCATGTGTTGAGTATTGGAAACTACTGCAGTAAACTTTGGCATGCATTATACTTTCAAACCAAGTTTGTTTTGTTTTTTTTTTTCCCTGAGATATGTCCAGGAGTTGTAATGCTGGATCATATGGTATATCTATTTTCAGTTTTTAAAGAAACCTCCAAACTGTTCTTCATAGTGGCTGTACCAATTTACATTGCCACCAACAATGTATCAGAGTTCCCTTTTCTCCACATCCTCTCTGGCATTTATTACTTGTAGATATTTTGATAATGGACATTCTGACTGGTGTGGGGTGATATCTCATTGTAAATTTGATTTGTACTTCTCAAATAATTAGTGATGTTGGACATTTTTTCATGTGCCTCTTTTCCATCTGTGTATCTTCTTGGGAGAAATGTCTATTTAGGTCTTCTGCCCTTTTTGTGATTGGGTTGTTTGCTTTTATAGTACTGAGCCACATGAGCTCTTCGTAAATTTTGGAAACTAATCCTGTGTTGATTGTATCATTTCCAAAATTTCTCCCATTCTTTGGGTTGTATTTTCATTTTTAAAATTTATATTATATTTTTAATTTTAGAATAGCTATTTTACAATATTGTGATGGTTTCTGCCATACATCAATGTGAATCAGATATAGGTATACATATGTTCCCCTCCCTCTTGTACCCCTCTCCTACCTCCCTTGCCCTACCACCCCTATAGGTTGTCACAGAGCACTGGATTTGGATACCCTGTGTCAAACAACATACTCCCATTGATTATCAATTTTACATGTGGTAGTGTGTATATTTCAATGCTATTCTCTCAAATAATCCCACTCTCTCCTTCCCCTAATGTGTCCAAAAATCTGTTCTTTACATCTGTGTCTCCTTTGCTGCCCTGCATATAGGATCATCAGTATTATCTTTCCAGATTCCTCATATATGCATTAATATATGACGTTTGTCTTTCACTTTCTGACATACTTTACTCAGTATAATAGGTTATAGGTCCATCCATCTCATTATAACTGACTCAAATGTGTTCTTTTTATACCTGAGTAATACTCTATGTGTATATATACCACACTTTTCTTATCCATTCATCTCCCGATGGACATCTAGTTTGCTTACCTGTCTTAGCTATTGTAAATAGTGCTACAATGAACACTGGGACACATGTGTCTTTTTTGATTATGCTTTCCTCAGGGTATATGGCTAGTAGTGGATTGCTGGGTCATATGGCAGTTTTATTCCTAGTTCTTTTTTTTTTTTTTTTTGATTCTCCATATTTGGGAGAAATAATGCTATAGCTGAAACTCCAGTACTTTGGCCGCCTCATGCGAAGAGTTGACTCATTGGAAAAGACTCTGATGCTGGGAGGGATTGGGGGCAGGAGGAGAAGGGGACGACAGAGGATGAGATGGCTGGATGGCATCACTGACTCCATGGACGTGAGTCTGAGTGAACTCCAGGAGTTGGTGATGGACAGGCAGGCCTGGCATGCTGCAATTCATGGGGTTGCAAAGAGTCAGACACGACTGAGCGACTGAACTGAACTGATTGTTCTCCATAGTGGCTGTATTAATGTGCATTCCCACCAACTGTGTAAGAGGTTTCCTTTTTCTCAACACCCTGTCCAGCCTTTACTGTTTGTACACTTTTGGATGATGACCATTCTGACCACTATGAGATGATACCTCATTGCAGTTTTGATTTGCATTTCTCTAATAATGAGCAATGTTAAGCATCTTTTCATGTGTTTATTAGCCATCTGCATGTCTTTTTGGAGAAATGTCTGTTTAGGTCTTCTGCCCACTTTTTGACTCTGGTGTTTGTTTTTCTGGTATTGACCTTGTATATTTTAGAGATTAATTCTTTGTCAGTTGTTTCATTTGCTATTTTTTCTCCCAAACTGATGGTTGTCTTTTCACATTTCTAATAGTTTCTTTCATTGTGCCAAAGCTTTTAAGTTTAATTAGGTCCCATTTATTTATCTTTGTTTTTATTTCCATTACTCAAGGAGGTGGGTCATGGAGGATCTTGCTGTGATTTATGTCACAGACTGTTCTGCTTATATTTTCCTCTAGTAGTTTTATGGTTTCTGGTCTTGTGTTTAGGTCTTTAATCCCTTTTCAGTTGGTTTTTGTGCATGATGTGAGACAGTGTTTTAATTTCATTCTTCTACGTGTATTTGACCAATTTCCCCATCAATAATCGTTGAAGAGACTGTCTTTCCTACATTGTATATTTTTGCCTCCTTTGTCAAAGATAAGATGTCCATAAGTGTGTGCATTTATCTCCAGGATAATTTATATTTCTATTTTTTTTCATTGATCTATGTTTCTGTTTTTGTGCCAGTACTATACTGTCTTGATGACTGTAGCTTTATAGTATAGTCTGAAGTCAGGAAGTTTGATTCCTTCAGTTCCATTCTTCTTTCTCAAAATTGCTTTGACTATTTGGGGTGTTTTGTGTTTCCATACAATCTGTGAAATTATTTTTCTAGTTCTGTGAAAAATTCCTATGGTAGTTTGATAAGGATTGCATTGGATATAAGGATTGCTTTGGGTAGTATACTCATTTTCACTATATTGATTCTTCCAATCCATGGTATGTCCATGGAGACATACCAATGGTATGTCTCCCCATCTGTTGTGTCATCTTTGATTTCTTTCATCAGTATTTTATAGTTTTCTGTAAACAAGACTGTTGTCTCTTTAGGTAAATTTATTCCAAAATTATTTTACTCTTTTTGTTGCCAAGGTGAATGGGATTGTTTCCTTAATTTCACTTCCTGCTTTTCCACTGTTAGTGTATAGGAATGCAAGGGATTTCTGTGTACTAATTTTATATCCTGCAATTTTACTATATTCAGTAATTAACTCTAGTAATTTTCTGGTGGCATCTTTAGGGTTTCATATGTAAAGAAAAATGTCATCTGCAAAAAGTGAGAGTTTTACTTCTTTTCCAATCTGGATTTCTTTTATTTCTTTTTCTTCTCTGATTTCTGTGATTAGGACTTTTAAAACTATGTTGAATAGCAGTGACAGTGAGCACCCGTTTTTTGTTCCTGATTTTAGAGGAAATTCTTTCATTATTTTTGCCATTGAGGTTAATGTGTGTTGTCAGATTGTCATATATAGCCTTTGTTATGTTCATGTACATTCCTTCTATGCCTAATTTCTGGAGAGGTTTTTTTTTATTTTTTTAATCATAAATAGGTTTGTATTTTGTCAAAAGCTTTCTCTGCATCTCACATGATTTTCATCTTTCAGTTTGTTAATAGATATATCCCATTGATTGATTTGCATATTGAAGAATCCTTGCATCCCTGGGATTAAGCCAACTTGATCACACTGTATGATACCCTAAATGCATTGTTGGAGTCGCTTTGTAGAATTTTGTTGAGAATTTTTGCATCTATGTTCATCAGTGATATTGGCCAGTAATTTTCTTTATGTGTCTGTGTGTGTGGCATCTTTGTCTGGTTTTGGTATCAGGATGATGGTAATCTTATAAAATGATTTCGGGAGTTTCCTTCCTTGGCAATTTTCTGGAAGAGTTGAGCAGGATGGATGTTAGTTCTCCTCTAAAGTTTTGGCAGAATTCACCTGTGAAGTTATCTGGTCCTGGTCTTTTGTTTGTTAGAAAATTTTCTATTGCAATTTCAATTTCCATGGTCATGATTGGTCTGTTCATATTTTCTATTTCTTCCTGGTTCAGTTTTGTAAGGTTCTACTTTTCTAAGATGTTGTCCATTTCTTCTTGGTTGTCTATTTTATTTGCATATAGTTGTTCATAATATATGATCCTACGTATTTCTGTGTTTTCTGTTGTAACATCTCCTTTTTCATTTCTAATTTTATTGACCTGAGCCTCCTCCCTTTTTCTCCTTGATGAGTCTGGCTAGTTAGTTTTGTTAGTTTGTTTAGTCACTCAGAAGTTTTTAACTCTTTGTGGCCCCATGGACTGCAGCCCAACAGGCTCTCTTCTGTCCATAGAATTCTCCAGGAAAGAATAATGAAGTGAGTTGCCGTTCCTCTCTCCAGGGTATCTTCCCAACACAGGGATTGAACGCAGGTCTCCTGCATTTCAGGCAGAATCTTTACCATCTGAGCCACCAGGGAAATCCAAGTCTGGCTAAGGGTTTGTCAGTTTTGCTTATCTTCTCCAAGAACCATCTTTTAGTTTTACTGATCTTTGCTATATCTCCCTCATTTCTTTCACTTATTCCTGTTCTGATCTTTATGATTTCTTTCCTTCTACTAACTGAATTTTTGTGGTTTCTTCTTTTTCTAGTTGCTTTAGGTATAGTGTGTTAGTCACTCAATCGTGTCCAACTCTTTGCAACCCCATGGACTTTAGCCCACCAGGCTCTTCTCTCCATGGAATTCTCCAGGCAAGAATACTGGATTGTGTTGCCATTTCCTCCTTCAGGGGATCTTCCCAACCCATAGACTGAACATGAGTCTCCTGTATTGCACGTGGATTCTTTACCATCTTAGCCACCAGGGAAGCCCTGCGTTAGGTAAAAGGTGAGGTTATTTGATGTCTCTCTTGTTTCTTGAGGTAGGCCTTTATTGCTATAAACTTCTCTCTTAACGCTGTTTTTTTATTGCATCCAATAGGTTTTGAGTTGTCATGTTTTCATTTTTATTTTTTTCTAGGGCATATTTTGACTTCCTTTTAGATTTCTTCAGTGTCTGTTGGTTAGTCAGTAGCATATTATTTAGCCTCCATATGTTTTTGTTTTTTATAGTTTTTTTTTTCCTGTAGTTGATAACTAGTTTTACAGTGTTGTGATCAGAAAAGATGCTTGAAATGATCCCAATTTTTTCAAATTTGTCAAGGCATGATTTGTGGCACAAGATATTATCTATCCTGGAGAATCTTCCATGTACACTTGAAAAAAAAGTGAAATCTATTCTTTTTTTGGATGAAACACCCTGTTGATATCAATGAGGTCTGACTAGGCCAATGTATCATTCAAAGCTTCTGTTTCCTTACTAATATTTTTTTCTGAATGATCTGTCCATTGATGGGAGTCGGGTATTTAAAGTCTCACACTATTATTGAGTTACTGTCAATTACTCCTTTAATAATTATTAGTATTTGCCTTATGTATTGAGATGCTCCTATGTTGGGTGCCTATATATTTATAATTGTTATGACTTCTTGGATTGATCCCTTGATCATTATATAATGTCCTTATTTATCTCTTCTAATGTTTTTTAAGTCTATTTTATCTGATATGTGTATTGCTACTCCTGCTTTCTTTTAATATCCATTTGCATGGAATATCTTCTCCAGCCCCTCACTTTCAGTCTGCATGCACCCCCCAGTTTGAGGTGGATCTCTTGTAGACAGCATATATAGGGGTCTTGTTTTTGTATCCATTCAGCCAATCTATATCTTTTGGTTGGAACATTAAGCCCACTTACTTTTAAGATAATCGTTGATAAGTATGATCTTGTTACCATTGAGTTTATTGTTTTGGGTTTGTTTTATGAGCCTTTTCTGTGTTTCCTGTCGAGACAAGTTCATTTAATATTCGTTCAAGTGCTGGACTGGTAGTGCTGAATACTCTTAGTCTTTGTTTGTCTGTAAAGCTTTTCCTTTCTCCTTGGAATTTGAATGTGCTTCTTGCTGGATACAGTAATCTTGGTTGTAATTTTTTTCCTTTCATCACTTTAAGTATATCCTGCCATTCTCTTCTAGCCTGCAGGTTTTTATTGAAAGATCAGCTGTTAGTCTTATAGGGACCCACTTGTATGTTGTTTGTTGCTTTCTTGGGGTTAACCAGGTGGCACTAATGGTAAAGAACATACCTGCCAATGCAGGAGATATAAGATACATGGGTTCAATCCCTGGGCCAGGAAGATTCCCTGAAGGAGGGCATGGCAACCGACTCCAGTATTCTCAAGAATTCCATGGAAAGAGGAGCCTGGTGGGCTACAGTCCATAGGGTCACAAAGAGTTGGACATGCACTTGCTGCTTTTAATATTTATTTTTGTTCTTTAATTTTTTTAGTTTGATTATTATGTGTCTTTGCATGTTTCTCCTTGGGTTTATCTGGTATGAGTGGCTCTGGGCTTCCTGGACTTGGGTGTCTATTTTCTTACCCATTTTAGGGAATTTTTCTACCATAATCTGCTAAAATATTTTCTCATGTCTCTTCCTTCTGGGGTTCCTATGATTTGAATGTTGGGACACTTAATGTTGTCTCAGAGATTTCTGAAGCTGTCCTAATTTCTTCACTTATTTTTCTTTATTCTGCTCTGCTTCAGTTGTTTCCAACATTTATCTTCCAGCTCACTTTTCCATTCTTCTGCCTCAATTACTCTACTGCTGTTTCCTTCCAGTGTATTTTTTATATTAGTTATTGTGTTATTCATTGTTGATAGTTTATTAGATAATTCTTTTAAGTCCTTGTTAAACACTGCTTGCATCTTTCTCAACCTGTGCCTCAAGTCTATTTATCCATGTCTCCATTTTGTTTTCAAGATTTTTGATGATCTTTACTGTCATTATTCTGGATTCTCTTTCAGGTGGACTCTCTAATTCTTCCTCGTTTGTTGAGTCCAATAGGCTTTTACCATGTTCCTTCTACTACATATTTCTCTGCCTTTTCCTTTTGTTTAATTTACTGTTTGGGGGTCTCATTTCTGCAGACTGAAAGGCCATCAGTTCAGTTCAGTTCAGTTCAGTTCAGTCGCTCAGTCATGTCCGACTCTTTGTGACCCCATGAATCGCAGCACGCCAGGCCTCCCTGTCCATCACCAACTCCCGGAGTTCACTCAAACTCACGCCCATCGAGTCAGTGATGCCATCCTGCCATCTCATCCTCTGTCGTCCCCTTCTCCTCCTGCCCCCAAATCCCTCCCAGCATCAGAGTCTTTTCCAATGAGTCAACTCTTCGCATGAGGTGGCCAAAGTACTGGATTTTCAGCTTTAGCATCATTCCTTCCAAAGAAATCTCAGGGCTGATCTCCTTCAGAATGGACTGGTTGGATCTCCTTGCAGTCCAAGGGACTCTCAAGAGTCTTCTCCAACACCACAGTTCAAAAGCATCAATTCTTCGGCGCTCAGCCTTCTTCACAGTCCAACTCTCACATCCATACATGACCACAGGAAAAACCATAGCCTTGACTAGACGACCTTTGTTGGCAAAGTAATGTCTCTGCTTTTCAATTGAAAGGCCATATTTCCTCTTATTTGTGAAGTCTACCCCTCATGGCTTAAGTTGGACCACTGCCTGGTGTTAAGTTTCCTGGTTGGGCAGACATGTGCCTGTGTTCTCATTGATAGAGCTAGATCTCATCTTTCTAAAGGGTAGTGCTGTGTCCAGTAGTGTGTTTTGAAGTGTCTATGGGTTCGATATGGCTTTGGGCAGCCTGTCAGATAATGTACAAAGTTGTATTCATGTTTTTCTAAAGGATAGGGTGAGGGGTGCTGCACTGGGGCTTGCTGGCTCTTGAGTGGAACTTGGTCTCAATGTAGATATGGAAGCCTTTGGGGACACTCTCATCTATTAAAGTTTTATGGGGGTGGGAGTTCTCTGATGGGCCAAAGTCCTGGAGTTGAATCTCTTGCCTCTGGGGTTCAAGCCTGACCCCTTACAGTAGCATCAAGACTTCTAAGGCCACATAGCACAGAAAACAAATCTCCTAGGTTAATGGTGAAACAATGCTCACAAACCAGGAACACCCAAAGAGATTCACAGACTTAAATAGGGAACCGAGGAAGGAAAAAGAAAAAGGTGACAAAAAGGAGAAAATGGAGAGTCCAAAAAGAAGAGAGCACTCAAGCCAATAATCAAACCCCTAAGTGAATATAGGTAGTAAAAATTAGACTCTCAGGGGTACAAAATTAATAACAAAATATTAAAAAGTAAAAATGAAAACCTAGACTAAAAATTAGATTTTCAAAGTACAGTATCAACAAAATATGTAACACAAAAATAAAAATAGGGAATTTATTTTTTTAATTATTTTATTTTATTTTTTAACTTTACAATATTGTATTGATTTGGCCATATATCAACATGAATCCACCAAAGGTATACACGTGTTCCCCATACTGAACCCTCCTCCCTCCTCCCTCCCTGTACCATCCCTCTGGGTCGTCCCAGTGCACCAGCCCCAATGGGTGTTTTTTTTTTTTTTTTTTTTTAACATTTTTTTAAATTTTATTTTATTTTTAAACTTTACAATATGGTATTGGTTTTGCCAAACATTGAAATGAATCCGCCACAGGTATACATGTGTTCCCCATCCTGAACACTCCTCCTTCCTCCCTCCCCATACCATCCCTCTGGGTAGTCCCAGTGCACCAGCCCCAAGCATCCAGTATCGTGCATCGAACCTGGACTGGCAACTCATCCTATATATGATATTATACGTATTTCAATGCCATTCTCCCAAATCATCCCTCCCTCTCCCTCTCCCACAGAGTCCAAAACACTGTTCTATACATCAGTGTCTCTTTTGCTGTCTCGTACACAGGGTTATTGTTACCATCTTTCCAATTTCCATATATATGCATTAGTATACTGTATTGATGTTTTTCTTTCTGGCTTATTTCACTCTGTATAATAGGCTCCAGTTTCATCCACCTCATTAGAACTGATTCAAATGTATTCTTTTTAATGGCTGAGTAATACTCCGTTGTGTATATGTACCACAGCTTTCTTATCCATTCATCTGCTGATGGACATCTAGGTTGCTTCCATGTCCTGGCTATTATAAACAGTGCTGCGATGAACATTGGGGTACACGTGTCTCTTTCCCTTCTGGTTTCCTCAGTGTGTATGCCCAGTAGTGGGACTGCTGGATCATAAGGCAGTTCTATTTCCAGTTTTTTAAGGAATCTCCACACTGTTCTCCATAGTGGCTGTACTAGTTTGCATTCCCACCAACAGTGTAAGAGGGTTCCCTTTTCTCCACACCCTCTCCAGCATTTATTGCTTGTAGACTTTTGGATCACAGCCATTCTGATTGGCGTGAAATGGTACCTCATAGTGGTTTTGATTTGCATTTCCCTGATAATGAGTGATGTTGAGCATCTTTTCATGTGTTTCTTAGCCATCTGTATGTCTTCTTTGGAGAAATGTCTATTTAGTTCTTTGGCCCGCTTTTTGATTGGGTCATTTATTTTTCTGGAGTTGAGCTGTAGGAGTTGCTTGTATATTTTTGAGATTAGTTGTTTGTCAGTTGCTTCATTTGCTATTATTTTCTCCCATTCTGAAGACTGTCTTTTCACCTTGCTAATAGTTTCCTTTGATGTGCAGAAGCTTTTAAGGTTAATTAGGTCCCATTTGTTTATTTTTGCTTTTATTTCCAATATTCTGGGAGGTGGGTCATAGAGGATCCTGCTGTGATGTATGTCAGAGAGTGTTTTGCCTATGTTCTCCTCTAGGAGTTTTATAGTTTCTGGTCTTACGTTTAGATCTTTAATCCATTTTGAGTTTATTTTTGTGTATGGTGTTAGAAAGTGCTCTAGTTTCATTCTTTTACAAGTGGTTGACCAGTTTTCCCAGCACCATTTGTTAAAGAGATTGTCTTTAATCCATTGTATATTCTTGCCTCCTTTGTCAAAGATAAGGTGTCCATATGTGCGTGGATTTATCTCTGGGCTTTCTATTTTGTCCCATTGATCTATAGTTCTGTCTTTGTGCCAGTACCATACTGTCTTGATGACTGTGGTCATCTACCTGAGGTCAGGTAGGTTGAATCCTCCAGTTCCATTCTTCTTTCTCAAGATAGCTTTGGCTATTCGAGGTTTTTTGTATTTCCATACAAATTGTGAAAAGCAGTCCTAAGGGGAAAGTTCATAGCAATACAGGCATACCTCAAGAAACAAGAAAAAAGTCAAATAAATAACCCAACTCTACACCTAAAGCAACTAGAAAAGGAAGAAATGAAGAACCCCAGGGTTAGTAGAAGGAAAGAAATCTTAAAAATTAGGGCAGAAATAAATGCAAAAGAAACAAAAGAGACCACAGCAAAAATCAACAAAGCCAAAAGCTGGTTCTTTGAAAGGATAAATAAAATTGACAAACCATTAGCCAGACTCATCAAGAAACAAAGGGAGAAAAATCAAATCAATAAAATTAAAAATGAAAATGGAGATATCACAACACACAACACAGAAATACAAAGGATCATAAGAGACTACTACCAGCAATTATATGCCAATAAAATGGACAAATTCTTAGAATAGTACAACATTCCAAAACTGGGCCAGAAAGACATAGAAAATCTTAACAGACCCATCACAAGCACGGAAATTGAAACTGTAATCAAAAATCTCCCAGCAAACAAAAGCCCAGGACCAGATGGCTTCACAGCTGAATTCTACCAAAAATTTAGAGAAGAGCTAACACCTATCCTGCTCAAACTCTTCCAGAAAATTGCAAAGGAAGGTAAACTTCCAAACTCATTCTATGAGGCCACCATCACCCTAATACCAAAACCTGACAAAGATCCCACAAAAAAAGAAAACTACAGGCCAATATCACTGATGAACATAGATGCAAAAATCCTTAACAAAATTCTAGCAACCAGAATCCAACAACACATTAAAAAGATCATACACCATGACCCAGTGGGCTTTATCCCAGGGATGCAATGATTCTTCAATATCCTCAAATCAATCAATGTAATACAACACATTAACAAATTGAAAAATAAAAGCCATATGATTATCTCAATAGATGCAGAGAAAGCCTTTGACAAAATTCAACATCCATTTATGATAAAAACTCTCCAGAAAGCAGGAATAGAAGGAACATACCTCAACATAATAAAAGCTATATATGACAAACCCACAGCAAACATTATCCTCAGTGGTGAAAAATTGAAAGCATTTCCTCTAAAGTCAGGAACAAGACAAGGGTGCCCACTTTCACCATTACAATTCAACATAGTTTTGGAAGTTTTGGCCACAGCAATCAGAGCAGAAAAAGAAATAAAAGGAATCCAAACTGGAAAAGAAGAAGTAAAACTCTCACTGTTTGCACATGACATGATCCTCTACATAGAAAACCCAATGGGTTTTTAAAAGTTTTTTGGAAAAAGGTAAAAGTAGGTTATAAGAAACAAACTTTAAAGATTACTAAAGGTCCATATTAGGACAATATGAAAAATGGGGGTTTGTTAACAGATAAAATTTATAAATAAGGAGTGGGAAGTATTTGTAGGGTGGTAGTGAGAGGAATGTCCATGTGTTTCCTCTGTTTTCCTGTTCTTGTCAATTTGCCTACTCAGAAGGTCTTCCAGTACATCTTGGAAGGTCTCTGGACTTGTTGTAGGCCATGTGGTTTCAGTTCAGACTCAGATATTCCCTTGCTCCTGCAAGTACTTGCTCTCAAAGACTATAGTATACCCCCAAGTGCACAGTCTCAGGTTAATTGCGGGATTTTGATCCACTGCACATGCTACTTCCAGGGTGATTCCCCTTCTTTATTTACTCAATCTTCTGCTTTGATTTTTTTGACCCACTTAATGTCTTGCAAGTCTTTCTCCAGTGTATCTCAATCCTGACACAAGGGGCCCAGAGTGGCCACTTATTCGGGCTTATTTGCTCCGTTGTACTGTGGAAAGGGAGGGATACCAGAAACACCCCCAGCATGCGTGGGAATCGCTTTCTGTGACTGGACGACACGAGGGTTTGCCACAGCCCAAGATGGGCTGTGCATCTACCAGGGAAGTTGGTCCTGGTTTGGGGGACCCTCAGCAAAAACAAGCTGTTTGGGCTCCTAGCCAGGCCATGCAGGGGTTGCCACAGTCTTAGGTGTGTCATATACTTCCCCAGTGGAGCTGGTCTTGCGTTGTGACATGTTTATCAGATCCAAGCCGCGGAGGACACCAGGAAGCCATGGGTTGCAACCCAAGGGAGCTAATGGCTTGGCAGTAGATATGATCTCTGGGTCTAAGGCTGTAGAGGTCCCATGCCTTCCATCTCTGACAGTTGTGCACCTGCTTCTCTGGCTCTGGAAACATAGACCACAGCTGGATCGCCCCCTTCTGTATTCACTAGGGCATGGTCCTTTGTTCCGTGAGCCTGTCGGAAGTTAGAGTGCAGCATTAGAAGCTTCCTGTGTGAGTAATCATTTGTTTCTCTGGCGGTCCCAGGATTTTCACTGTTCTGCCTCTGCTGTGTCACATTAGCCCCCTCAGAGTATCTTCATGGCATTCAGCCTCAATCCTTTGCCTAAGTACTGATCCCCACAGCCTGAGCCTCTGCACCCAACCCCCACTAGCTGCAGGCGGATGCAAGTGTATAAATTGCTTTTCAGCTGGAAATTGCCATTGGGCTCAATCTCTGGCTAAATCACACCACTCAGCCAAAAAACAATTCCTGCAAATTACAGTTCTAAATATGATAGCCCAAAAAATAACGGCTAAACAATGTGGGACAGGAGTAAAATCATTATGACCTCGTTGTAAGGAAATAATCCTTTACCAGTTTCAATAAAATTGCTAATTATAAAAATATTGTTACGTAAGACCAGAAACTATAAAAACCCCTAGAGGAGAACATAGGCAAAACACTCTCTGACATACATCATAGCAGGATCCTCTATGACCCACCTCCCAGAATATTGGAAATAAAAACAAAAATAAATAAATGGGACCTAATTAAACTTAAAAGCTTCTGCACATCAAAGGAAACTATCAGCAAGGTGAAAAGACAGCCTTCAGAATGGGAGAAAATAATAGCAAATGAAGCAACTGACAAACAACTAATCTCAAGAATATACAAGCAACTCCTACAGCTCAACTCCAGAAAAATAAATGACCCAATCAAAAAGCGGGCCAAAGAACTAAATAGACATTTCTCCAAAGAAGACATACAGATGGCTAAGAAACACATGAAAAGATGCTCAACATCACTCATTATCAGGGAAATGCAAATCAAAACCACTATGAGGTACCATTTCACACCAGTCAGAATGGCTGCGATCCAAAAGTCTACAAGTAATAAATGCTGGAGAGGGTGTGGAGAAAAGGGAACCCTCTTACACTGTCGGTGGGAATGCAAACTAGTACAGCCACTATGGAGAACAGTGTGGAGATTCCTTAAAAAACTGGAAATAGAACTGCCTTATGATCCAGCAATCCCACTGCTGGGCATACACACTGAGGAAACCAGAAGGGAAAGAGACACGTGTGCCCCAATGTTCATCGCAGCACTGTTTATAATAGCCAGGACATGGAAGCAACCTAGATGTCCATCAGCAGATGAATGGATAAGGAAGCTATGGTACATATACACAACGGAGTATTACTCAGCCATTAAAAAGAGTACATTTGAATCAGTTCTAATGAGGTGGATGAAACTGGAGCCTATTATACAGAGTGAAGTAAGCCAGAAAGAAAAACACCAATACAGTATACTAATGCATATATATGGAAATTAGAAAGATGGTAACAATAACCCTGTGTACGAGACAGCAAAAGAGACACTGATGTATAGAACAGTCTTATGGACTCTATGGGAGATGGAGAGGGTGGGAAGATTTGGCAGAATGGCATTGAAACATGTGAAATATCATATATGAAACGAGTTGCCAGTCCAGGTTCAATGCACGATACTGGATGCTTGGGGCTAGTACACTGGGACGACCCAGAGGGACGGTATGGGGAGGGAGGAGGGAGGAGGGTTCAGGATGGGGAACACATGTATACCTGTGGCGGATTCATTTTGATATTTGGCAAAACTAATACAATTTTGTAAAGTTTAAAAATAAAATAAAATTTAAGAAAATATTGTTACTTTATATTATTTTAAAATTATAAAACTATTTATTAAATGATACCACAAAAAAGTGAAACAAACAGCTACAAATTAGAAAATGGACTATAAGATACATATTACAAAGGACTGTTATTGAGAACACATAGTACATTTTCACAATCATAAGGAAAAATTCAATAAGATAATTCAATAAGAATTATCAATTCAATAAGACAGACAATTCAATAAGGCAGACAATTCAATAAGAAGATTGACAAAAAGACTTGGACAGAGAATTCACAAAAGAAGGGACTCCAGCAGTATATAAACATATGATAAAGTGCTCAACATCATTAGTCAGAGAAACACAAAGTTAAAGCACAAGAGTTTATTATCATTTACAGACAACCATGTTAACTGAACTTAAAGTGTTGCAATACTATGCTTTGTCAAACATATGGTACAAAAGCAATTCTTAAAGACATCTGGTGGGAATGAAAATCTTACACCTGCTTTGGAAAACAGTTTGGCATTATCTTTCATATGTAAAGATATTTATGATAAAATTTACACCAATTTTATTCATAATATCTGACAAATTTAAGTAACCCAAATGCCTATAAATATTACAATGGATAAATTTGTTGCATTATTTTCATATAATGGATTATTTTACAGGAATGAACCTGAAGCAAATGCAATGCAACTTCTTGATTTACTCTTTAGAAGTTTAATGTTAAATGAAAGATCATCAAAAATGCATACATTGTGATTCTGTTTGTATACATCTCAAAAAACAGACAAACATTTTTATTATTTAAGGATGCATACGTAGGTTGGTAAAACCATTAAAACTGCTAGAAAATGATAGCCATAAAATTCAGGATAGACAATACTTCTTTAGTAGGTGAGAGACAGATGTCACTGGGAATGAACAGATATGGGGAAGGCTTCTAGTGGTATTGTCAATGTTCTATTTCTTGACCTGAGTGGTTGTTACTTTCTGTTTTATTCATTTTTCAGTATATGTGTTACATTTCACAATAAAAGTGCCTTCTGAAAAAGAAGGAATATGTCAAAGAGAGAAAAAGGAGTAAGTAGAAACGATGACTTGATTGTTGTTGTTCGGTCAGTCATATCCAACTCTGCAACTTCATGGATTACAGAATGCCAGGCTCCTCTGTCTTCTACCATCTCCCGGAGTTTGCTCAAATTCATGTCCATTGAGTTGGTCGTGCTATCTAACCATTTCATCCTCTGCCACCCTCTTCTCCTTTTGCCTTTCCCAGCATCAGAGTCTTTCCCAATGAGCCAGTTCTTTGTATCAAGTGGCCAAAAGTATATGAGCTTCAGTATCAGTCCTTCCAATGAATATTCAGGGTTGATTTCCTTTAGGATTGACTGGTTTGATCTCCTTGCAGGCCAAAGGACTCTCAAGAGTCTTCTCCAGCACAACAATTCAAAAGCAGATTTTTTTTTTTTTAAGGGTAGTTCTTAATTTTTTAACCATATATTATTTTCTTATCTGTGATATCTCTTGTGACTAAGGTACTATGATGAGATCTTTTATCATTTGGTTGACCTTTATATTTTACCATTTCTTCTTTAAATTGGTAAATGTTGTGCATTCTCAAAGACAATTTGTGTATATCTCAGATTGCTACCAAGAGGTAGCTGCTCCTTCTCATCTTACATCCAAAGGTAGGCTGTAAATCAATGCAGCTTACCTGCCTGGAGCCTAAATTGAGCCATCATTATGGTGGAAGAAATGGAAAGCTTTGTGTTATTAGTGCCACAACTAAACTCCTATATAAAGTGAGCAGTTATAGCTTCTTTGTATATATCTTTCATTGTCTTTATTCATGCTATTTCTTTTTCCTGAATTACTCTTCTATTCTCTACAAATTCACCAGATCCCAATTTCAACAGCATCTTCTAAGGCATTTCCTATCTTGATAGCTAGAATCAATAACTTACTCAAGTTCACAGATTCATTGATAGAGCCATTATTTATAACTTTATTACTATTTTGAAATAGTAACTAGTTTGAAAAATACTGTCTATGTGAATCATTTTAAAGGTCATCCCATATAAGAACTGTTCTGTGTTTTCTTAGATTATATGTTTGACATCCATCTTAAGTATATTTTCTTATTTTATGTATTTCCATTGCTTTGGCATTCTGGGACCTTATAGACAATGTGAGAGACTGACCAGCCCCGGGCTAGTCTTTTCTTAGCAATTACAAAGGGCTTAGCAGAAAGGATGCCTTTTATATACAAAGCACCCAATACTGTCTATAGTTTCAACCACCTCTTTATCTAAGTTTCACATATCAAACCATTATTTCCTCTGCCTTAAATCATCCCAGGGCTAAGTACAATATTACTAGAGATCACTTCTCTAGCCCAAAGCCCACAGGAATTGTTGAAACTACCTAATCGTAAACTGTTTCCTCCACAGTGTCTTGCCTTTCCAATAGAAATCCCAACACAGTCTCTGGTTTGTACTTTTACTTTCTCCCTGTTCTTGTCTTCTGCCACCTGCCCAAAACCTACCACTTTCCTAGTGACCCTGTGTGGTTAAATTTATATATATATATATATATATATATTTTTTTTTTTTAATTTTATTTTATTTTTAAACTTTACAATATTGTATTAGTTTTGCCAAATATCAAAATGAATCTGCCACAGGTATACATGTGTTCCCCATCCTGAACCCTCCTCCCTCCTCCCTCCCCATACCATTCCTCTGGGTCGTCTCAGTGCACTAGCCCCAAGCATCCAGTAAAAAAATAAAAATAAAAAAGGATTTCATGATCATAAAATTACCAAGCAGTTTTCAGGTCTAGACTTTTGATCAACCATATGCTTTGTCCTTCAGTCTCTCTCTAGAATATTTTGAAATAAAACATTTGTAAGTATGAAAACCAACAAACTCTTAATATTATCAAAGAACTTGGAAGGGTTCGCCAATTGATAAGAGATTTCAAGAATTATTTCAAAGAGAGAAATCTGATTTCAGTGGGTTAATAATAAAACAGACAGAGATTATCATTGCCTAAAATATGCTATAAGAAAGAAATCTGATTTCAGTGGGTTGATAATAAAACAGGCAGAGATTATCATTGCCTAAAAAATGCTATAAGAAAAGGTTCTAGTCCATATGACCAATGAAACTTGGGAGAAGCTAAGGTTTAGCAATTATGGTAGATGTTGTTACACTTTATACTTTAATTCCCAGAAAGCTCACAGTGCTTTGTGGACTGCAATTGCTATATCTGATCCATCTAGTTTTTATTTTGTATTACTATATATTATATAAAATTATATATTTTACATATACTATATAAAGTTATATATCTAATATTATGTTTTACTGTTATAAATATATACATGTGTGAGTGCATGCTTAGTTGCTTCAGTTGTGTCAGACCCTTTGTGATCCTATGGACTGTAGCCTGCCAGGCTCCTCTGTCCATGGAATTCTCCAGGCAAGAATACTGGAGTGGATTGCCATGCCCTCCTACAGGGGATCTTCCCAATCCAGGGATCAAATCCACATCTCTTACAACTCCTGCAGTGGCAGATGGGTTCTTTGCCACTAGAAACACCTGAGAATCCTGTATATAGCTATAAAACTATGTTATCAGCTCTGATTATGTAAATATATACTGTTGGCATTTTCAGTGACTTATTATTGAACACTCTTTGCCCTTTCTATATGTTCTCATTCTTTACTCTCATAAGATTATCTCCTGCCTCCCTCTCTCCAACTCCTATCAATATCAAACTCACTTTTCAAGCTCTTGAGTTGTACCTCCTTTCCAAGGTTTCTCTCAGTACCCCAGTTTTCACAAATTATCCCTTTCTCTTAACACTCCTTTACCAGGGCTTCCCTGATAGCTCAGTTGATAAAGAATCCACCTGCAATGCTGGAGACTCCAATTCAATTCCTGGGTCAGGAAGATCTGCTGGAGAACGGATGGGCTACCCACTCCAGTATTCTTGGGCTTCCCTTGTGGCTCAGCTGGTAAAAAAATCTGCCTGCAATGTGGGAGACCTGCGTTCGATCCCTGGGTTGGGAAGATTCCCCTGGAGAAGGGAAAGGCTACCCGTTCTAGTATTCTGGCCTGGAGAATTCCATGTACTGTATAGCCCATGGAGTCACAAAGAGTTGGATGTGACTGAGCGACTTTCATTTCACTTCTTCAAGCACTATCAAAATTTAAGCCATCATGGGTACAGATTGGAGGGAAAAGACCGGAAACAAGACTCATTACAGATAAGAGAGAACTCTCCATGAAGAAAACTTGGTAGTAGCCTACAATGCTGCTCTGAACTAAGGCTAATATTAACACTGTGGGAAATATTAACATGGCCCATGTAAGACTGGTCACCTGATGCAAAGAGCTGACTCATTAGAAAAGACCTTGATGCTGGGAAAGATTGAGGGCAGGAGAAGAAGGGAATGACAGAGGATGAGACGGTTGGATGGCATCACCAACTCACTGGACATGAGTTTAAGAAAGCTCCGGAAGATGGTTCAGAACAGGGAATACTGGCATACTGCAGTCCATGGAGTTGCAAAGAGTCTGACATGACTGAGCAACTGTACAGCAACATGTAAGATTAAATGTAGTGAATTCTTCACTCTACTCACAGACTATTCTGTTCACCTGTCATCAGAAATTAGAAAGGCAGGCCTACATCAAAGCAAGACTACTTCAGTTCAGTTCAGTTCAGTCGCTCAGTCGTGTCCCACTCTTTGTGACCCCATGAATCGCAGCACGCCAGGCCTCCCTGTCCATCACCAACTCCCGGAGTTTACCCAAACTCACGCCCATCAAATCGGTGATGCCATCCAGCCATCTCACCCTCTGTCATCCCCTTCTCCTCCTGCCCCCAATCCCTCCCAGCATCAGGGGCTTTTCCAATGAGTCAACTCTTCACATGAGGTGGCCAAAATATTGGAGTTTCAGCTTCCGCATCAGTCCTTCCAATGAACACCCAGGACTGATCTCCTTTAGCATGGACTGGCTGGATCTCCTTGCAGTCCAAGGGACTCTCAAGAGTCTTCTCCAGCACCACAGTTCAAAAGCATCAATTCTTCGGTGCTCAGCTTTCTTCCCAGTCCAACTCTCACATCCATACATGACCACTGGAAAAACCATAGCCTTGACTAGACAGAGCTTTGTTGGCAAAGTAATGTCTCTGCTTTTCAATATGCTATCTAGGTTGGTCATAACTTTCCTTCCAAGGAGTAAGCGTCTTTTAATTTCATGGTTGCAACCACCATCTGCAGTGATTTTGGAGCCCCCCCAAAATAAAATCTGACACCGTTTCCACTGTTTCCCCATCTATTTGCCATGAAGTGATGGGACCAGATGCCATCATCTTAGTTTTCTGAATGTTGAGCTTTAAGCTAACTTTTTCAGTCTCGTCTTTCACTTTCATCAAGAGGCGTTTTAGTTCCTCTTCACTTTTTGCCATAAGGGTGGGGTCATCTGCATATCTGAGGTTATTGATATTTCTCCCAGAAACCTTATTCCAGCTTGTACTTCTTCCAGCCCAGCATTTCTCATGATGTACTCTGCATACAAGTTAAATAAACAGGGTGACAATATACAGCCTTGACATATTCCTTTTCCTATTTGGAACCAATCTGTTGTTCCATGTCCAGTTCTAACTGTTGTTTCCTGACCTGCATATACTACTTAGGTGCAGCCAAAATCAGAGGGATAGGAGAGATGGCTGAGAGCAACCAAGAAAGTGAATAATGCAAATTTGTAGACAAAGTTAAGAAATAACTAGCCTCTGAGCATGTCTATATAGAATTCATGAGTTACAGAGGCAATTGACATGAAACTGTGGAGAAGCAGTGTATCTCAGATGAAAGGAACCTCTTAAAGTCAGTTTTGAAGATGTTCAGAGACTAAAAGGGCTTTACTAGCTTTGAAAATCAAGGATTATTTCATATAAGCTGGCATAACTAGGTTTGTAATAAAAATGATGTCAAAATAAATCATTCACTCAATAACTGCTGCAAAGTATATGTTCAGTGTTTCAACAGATATTTAATAAACATCTAGCATACCCTCTTCTAGTTGCTGTAGTTTTGACAGTGAATGAAGCAAACAAATATTGTTCTGTAAAAACAATCTTAGATGCCATTTCATTGTTTTTGTCCCTGCATATTACTCCTACTCTTGGAAACTGAGAGGCATTGTCCTGCTTTGTGAAGAGGAAAAGGAGCTTGTGCTGGATTAAGAGAAAGCAAAACCCACACAAACTACAGCTAAGAAGGATGGAGAACACCATATAACCAACCACTCACTCTTTATAGGCCCTACTGTACCTGCTGCCTGGGCTTAGTTAAGATACTATCCATAATATCAATATTCAAAGACAACCAATGTAGAATAGTGTCTATTACTTTTAGGATTAGGCAGGCAAAATACATGTGTATTTTTTGTTTGTAAAAATCTGGTTTATAATATATATACTCTTTTGCATAATGCTTCTGTCACTTCAAATTATGAGAATTTAGAAATGCATTAAAATTTCAACATTTAGATGTTAAATAAGAGTTAACACAATGAATATTTAGCTAGAAAATATAGAAGAATATTTATTGAATTTCAGATAAGGTAAGACTTTCTAAGCAGTGAAGCCAAAATCAATATTTGGAAAATCTAATTTGGCTTCTTATGAATTAAAATATCTTTACAACAAAAAACCCCATAACATTTTATTATATATAAATATATAATCTTTTTTTGTTGTTTTGTTTTGCCTTTTCATTATATCCATGGGGTTCTCAAGGCAAGAATGCTGTAGTTGTTTGACATTCCCTTCTCCAGTGGACCACATTTTATCAGAACTCTCCATCATGACCTGTCCATCTTGGGTGGCCCTACATGGCATGGCTCATAGTATCACTGAGTTAGACAACATTGTGATCCATGGGATGTTTGTTTAGTTTTCTGTGGTTGTGGTTTTCATTCTGTCTGCCCTCTGATGGATGAGGATAAGAGACTTAAGGAAGCTTCCTGGTGAAGGGAGGGTAAAACTGGGTCTTGCTCTTGTGGGCAGGGCCATGGTCATTAAATCTTTAATCCAACTTTCTGCTGATGGGTGGGGCTGTGTACCGTCTCTGTAGTTTGGCCTGAGACCAAACTATGATATAGTTAATGGCACTAATGGTGACTTCCTACAAAAGGACTTATACCAGCATGCCACGGCTCTCAGGACTATTGTAGTCGTTGGCCCTGACCCCACAGCAGGCCACTGTCGACCCACACCTCCACTGGAGACTCAACACTCACAGGCAAGTCTGGCTCAGTCACTTGCAGAGTCACTGCTCCTTTCTCCTGGTGTGCACAAGGTTTTGTTGTGCCCTTCAAAAGTCTGTTTCCCTAATGGTTCTCAGTCCTTTTGCTGGATTCCCAGGTTGGGAAATCTGTTGTGGGCGCTAGAACTTTTGAAACAGTGAAAGAACTTCTTTGGCATAATTGTTCTCCAGTTTGTGGGTGATCAGCTTGGTGGCTCAATAGTGGGGTTAATGATAACCTCCTCAAAGAGGATTATGCCACACGCTGTGCCTCCCAAGTCTGCTGCAACCAGAATCCCTGTCCCCGAGGCAGGTCACCACTAACCCATGCCTCCACAGGAGACACTCAAACACTTAAATGCAGGTCTGGCTCGGTCTCTTGTGGGTGTCATTGCTCCTTTCCCTCAGTCCTGGTGCGCACAAGGTTTTGTTTGTGCCCTCCGAACATCCCTACTGGGTCTGAGATTTAATTTTAAATGCAGCTGTGCCCCTCCTACTGTCTAGTTGGGGATTCTCCTCTGCCCTTGGATCCAGGTATCTTTTTTCGGTGGGATTCAACATTCTCTTGTTGATGGTTATTCAGCAGCTAGTTGCCATTTTGGTGTTCTTGCAGAAGATGAACACATGTCCTTCTACTCCATCATCTTACATTGCTAGTGGTAACATCAAATGGTAAAGCCACTTTGGAAAACAGTTTGACAGTTTCTTATAAACTGAAGATAAAGCCCAGAAAAGGGGGCAGTGGGAGGAGCTTTACATTTCATGCAAAGATGGGCACAATAAAGGACAGAAACAGCATGAACCTAAAAGAAGCAGAAGATATAAAGAAGAGGTGGCAAGAAATACACAGAACTATACAAAAAGACCTTAATAACCCTGATAACCATGATGGTGTGATCACTCACCTACAGCCAGACATCTTGGAGTGTGAAGTCAAGTGGGCCATAGGAAGGATCACTGCTAGCAAAGCTAGGGGAGGTGATGGAATTACAGCTGAGCTATTTCAAATCCTGAAAGATAATGCTGTTAACGTTCTGCATTCAATATGCCAGCAAATATGGGAAATTAAGCAGTGACCACAGGACTGGAAAAAATCAGCTTTCATTCCAATCCTAAAGAAGGGGCATGCCAAAGAATTTTCAAACTACTGCACAATCTCACACGCTAACAAAGTAATGCTCAAAATTCTCCAAGCCAGGCTTCAACAGTACGTGAACTGAGAACTTCCAGATGTTCAAGCTGAATTTAGAAAAGACAGAGAAACCAGCGGTCAAATTGGCAACATCCACTGGATCACAGAAATAGAAAGAATTTTAAAAAAATCTACTTCTGCTTCATTGACTTCATTGATGCTTCCTAAGGCTTTGACTGTGTGGATCACAACAAACTGTGGAAAATTCTTCAAGAGATGGGAATACCTGACCATAGTACATTACCTACCTCCTGAGGAAAACTGTATGCAGATCAAGAAACAAGAGTTAGAACCAGATATTGAACAGTGGACTGGTTCCAAATTGGGAAAGGAGTATGTCAAGGCTGTATATTGTCACCCTGATTATTTAACTTATATCCAGAGTACATCATGCAAAATTCTGGGCTGCATGAAGCATAAGCTGAAATCAAGATTGTTGAGAGAAACATCAATAGCCTCAGACATGCAGATGACACCATCCTTATGGCAGAAAGTGAAGAGGGACTACAGAGCCTCTTGGTGGAGGTGAAAGAGGAAAGTGAAAAAGCTGGCTTAAAACTCAGTATTAAAAAAACTAAAATCATGGCATCCAGTCCGTCACTTCATGGCAAATAGATAGGGAAACAATGGAAACAGTGACAGACTTTGTTTTCTTGGGCTCCAAAATCACTGCAGATGGTGACTGCAGCCATGAAATTAAAAGACACTTGCTCCTTGGAAGGAAAGTTATGACAAACTTAGACAGCATATTAAAAAGCAGAGATATTACTTTGCTGACAAAGTTCTATATAGTAAGAGCTATGATTTTTCCAGTAGTTATGCATGGATGTGAGAATTGGACCATAAAGAAGGCTGAGTGCCAAAGAGTTGATGTTTTTGAACTGTGGTGTTGGAGAAGACTCTTGAGAGTCCTTCAGACAGCAAGGAGATCAAATCAGTCAATCCTAAAGGAAATCAATCCTGAATATTCCTTGGAAGGACTGATGCTGAAACTGAAGCTCTAATACTTTGGCCACCTGATGCGAACAGCCAACTAATTAGAAAAGACCCTGATGCTGGGAAAGATTGAAGGCAGGAGGAGAAGGGGACAGCAGAGGATGTGATGGTTGGATGACATTTCTGATTCAATGGGCATGAGTTTGAGCAAGCTCCAGGAGATGATGAAAGACAGCAAAGCCTGGGGTGCTATAGGCTATGGGGTCACAAAAAGTTGGACACGACTGAGTGACTGAACAACAACAAAATATAACCTTTTAACAATTTTAATTTTTATATGTATATATGCATATATATGGGCTTCCCAGGTGGCACTAGTAGTAAAGAACCCACCTGCCAATTCAGAAGAGGTAAGAGATGCAGGTTTGATACCTGGATCAGACAGATGCCCTGGAGGAAGTCATGGCAACCCACTCCAGTATTCTTGCCTGGAGAATCCTCATAGACAGAGGAGCCTGGTGTGCTCCAGTCCATAGGGTCATAAAGAGTGGGACACGACTGAAGGTGACTTGGCACACATGCACACCATACATATGTGTAGTCTTATATTATAAGAAGCTAATAAGCTTTTGACAATCACTAAGGAGAAAATATATATAAATCTATACAGAAATAAACATTTCCCTGGTAGCTCAAAGGATAAAGAATCTGCCTGCAGTGCAGGAGACTGGATTTGATCCATGTGTCAGGAATTTCCCTGGAGAAGGAAATGGCAACCCACTCCAGTTTTCTTGCCTGGAGACTTGCATGGACAGAGGACTCTGGCAAGTTGCAGTCCATGGGGTCACAAAGAGTTGGACATGACCAAGCAACTAACACTTTCTTTTGGGGCTTCCTTGGTGGCTCAGACAGTAAAGAAACTGCCCACAATGTGGGAAACCAGGGTTCGATCCCTGGTTCAGGAAGATCCCTTGGAGAAGGAAATGGCTACCCACTCCAGTATTCTTCCCTGAGAATCCCATGGACAGAAGAGCCTGGCAGGCTACAGTCCATAGGCTTTCAAAGAGTTAGACACGGCTTACTGACTAACACTTTTCATACAGAAATAAGCAAAGAATATGAAGATGTAGCTTATCAGAAAATTTTGAAATATCTCTTTATCTCTACTGATATTTCAAAATTATACATATATAATTTTGTATATATGTATAATTTTGGGCATATATATGCATATACACACATACATCAAATAAAAGTTTGCCTTCTCTATAATGAAAGAGGAATAATAAAATAATGGTATACCACTGTTCATCTTTTTAAAATTACTAAAAGTTGAAGGTAGATGATTACATTCAATATTGCTGACAGCTGAGAAAAGAATTCTCCCACTTGCAGTAGAAATGTGAATATGTACACTCTTTAACACTGTGATCCAAAAGCCTTTGATTCAGTCATTTCCCTTATAGGAAAGTATTTTCAAGGAAAACCTGGAGGCAGGGGCCCTGAACAATAGGCTAGACTGAATGGAAGACTGGAGGCAGTGGGCGGGGCCACAGAGAGGGAGGGGCTGGAGCAGAGAATGAAGAATGCAGAGCCTCCACTGTGACGTTTGGGACTGTGCTAAAATGTCCAAGTGAAACTAGGGCCTAAGCGGAGGTGGCACGCCACAGCAATGCTGTGGCAGAGAAGTCTCTGCAGCAGTCTCTTTAGGGGCCCTAAGAGCCTTTATCTATGGGGACCTTGAACAGTCGGGAATCTGGCACAGGGGAACTGCAGCAGCCAGAAAACCAGGCAGGCCCCAGTTATGTGTCTGGAAGCCGTAAACGCAAACAGAGCACCGGTCCCAGCTTAGGCCCAGAGTCTGGCACAGGGGAACTGCAGCAACCAGAAATCCAGGCAGGCCCCAGTTATGTGTCTGGAAGCCGTAAACGCAAACAGAGCACCGGTCCCAGCTTAGGCCCAGAGTCTGAGAAGAGCCACAACCAGGAGGAGGATCTACAGCAAGTCGTCTGTACAAGCCAGGGTAAAAAAGTTAAGATCAAATCTGAGTATGCTTACCAAACTTTATTTTTAAATGGGGAAACCAGTGACATTAAAATCCGTGCTCTGGGAAAAGTATGGTGTTTACACAAAATGTTTCTATGTCAGTCGGACTACTTCGCTACAATGTTTAGAGATTCTTGGAAAGAATGTCACAAAGATATTATTGACCTGGAGATTAATGACCAGAATATAAATGTAGAATCTTTGCATTTTGTATTGGGCTCGTTGTATAGGAATGAGTATATCTTAATTGAGCCCCTTCAAGTTCCAGGAGTTTTGGCAACCGCGTGCCTGCTTCAAGTAGAGGACTTAATTCAGCAGTGTGATAAGACCATGAAGGAAACAATTAATGTGAAAACTGTGTGTAGTTTCTATGTGGCAGCAGAGACCTATGGGTTACATTCTGTAAAGACAGGGTGCTTTGAATGGCTTCTCCACAATCTGATGACTCATCCAAGTGTTGAACTTTACAAAGAACTCAGTACAGATCTTATGAATCTGGTCATTTCTTCTTCCAATTTATTAGTAATGCAAAAGGAAATCGATATATATACTACACTCAAACAGTGGATGTTCCTCCGCCTTAACCCAGGTTGGAAAGGCACAATGAAACAGCTTTTAGTTAATGCAAACAACTGGTTTTCCAGGCACAGGGAACATGATGGTAGCATTTCCTTTCTTGAAACTAAACAAGGCATAGTATTTCAACCAGTATTTAAAAATTTGAGGTTTCAGCATATCATTTGTGACCTGGCCTCCACAAAAGTTATTGAACAAGATGCTCTAATACCTTCAGAATGGTTATCGTGTGTTTATAAACGACAATGGTATACCTTGCTTAGAGCACAACAATACAGGGAAATTGGTCCCAGAGACATTAATGAAACCGAACTTGAAGAATATAGCATGAGATGTGGCAAAAGGATTGTCAGAGATGGAACATATGCCTGGAAGTGGTCCGGTTACAATTTCGGTATTCATTTGTATGTCATCTTTACCAGCCATTATATAATTTTCAAACGAAATGCTCTCCGTTGGCCATATGATGGCTCCATCTGTTTACAACCTCAAAGAAATATTGCATTCAGATTAACTTTGGTATATTTTGATTCTAGTGGAAAACTGAGCTTCAGGAAAACAACTGGCTATAAAATCCTTACCTTTGAAAAGGATGAGGAACAAATGGTAATGAAACTGGATAGCATAGCTTTGAGCTTCCCTTTATATATATTCTGCAATTTCCTGTTTATATCATTAGAAAATACAGGAAATTGATGATATTGTCAATTAGGCTAGCTTAGCCTTTTGAAAACTTCTAGTCTCATTTCATTTAATGGCCCTACTGTTAAACACAATAAAGATGAACAATAGCAAAAGAAAATAATCTTTTGAATGTAGAAACTATCATAAATTACTGCCTTCATTTTATTTCTATGTATCTGTGAAGAAAAAGTTCAATTCCAAGAAGATATCTGTGAAACCAAATAGTCAGTGATGAAACCAAAAAGACATCTTTTGCTTTTCATTTACTATCAACAGGCATGCTCCAAATGGAAATAATAGATTATATTTCCAAGAACCAAAAAGAAATTAACTTGCTGGATAAACTTTACCCTAACCAATATTGAGACAGAATAAAGAATTCTCCTCCTTGTTGAATTGTGCAGATGTGACTTTATTTGAAGCACTGTATTATAGGAGAAAATAAATCATGAAGTAAAACCTGAGATTAGAGATTCTTTTTTGGTTTCTGTAATATAGAGTTACAAATTATCAGACAATGTCGGGTTTTACAATGTGACAGACTATACGTGTATCATATGTTAATATAATAATACATACTATATATCATTATATATATTAATTACATAATATATAAATATGTAGTACTAGTCACTTTTCACTTTCATGCACTGGAGAAGGAAATGGCAGCCCACTCCAGTTTTCTTGCCTGGAGAATCCCAGGGACGGGGGAGCCTGGTGGGCTGCCGTCTATGGGGTCGCGCAGAGTCGGACACGACTGAAAGCGACTTAGAAGAAGAAGAAGAAGAAGTTCATATAATTTTATATATTATATTAAATACATACAAATAACATTATATATTTATATATACATATATGCACATATATATTTATAAGTTTGTAAAGACCAAGGGGAAATAATTTTTGAAATGGCTAACTAGGCACTATAGACTAAAATGGATTTCCACAAACATCATTTATTCCTATGAATATGTAGATATCAGTAATCTCAAAGTATCTTCTTCATTCTTTCTGTTTGTTTTTATATTTGACATACTTCTCATTTTTGCCAGAATTCATTCTTTGCAGGATATTTGGGCTTCCCTGATAGCTCAGTTGGTAAAGAATCCGTCTGCAATGCAGGACACTTGGGTTCGATCCCTGGGTCGGGAAGATGCCCTGGAGAAAGGCAAGATTACCCATTTTAGGCCAGGGTATTTAATGTAACATTTATTTCAAAACAGAAGCCAATAGCATAAAAAATTATTTCCTTATAAATATGTCTTCTAAACAATTCCTGAGCTAGGAAGAGAAGGCCCAGTAAGTCTGTCCAGCTGACTAGTGCAACATTCAAATATTCATTTAATACTTGAATGTCAAATGTTAATATTTGAATATATAATATTTATTTAATATTTGAATATTTATGCAAATGTTTTATATTGCTTTTAATATAACTGCCTTTTTCTATGAACAATCATATTGATTATATCTCTTCTTGAGTACCAAGCATGCAATTGAGAGTAATTTTCTTTAATGTGCTTTCTACAGCTCTTTTTTAACTTTTGTTTACAAGGCCCTACTCTTTCTCAGGTGGGTGAGCACTTCCTGCCCAAATGCCGAGTTCGTGTTCAAGGGCGATGATGATGTTTTTGTGAACACCCATCATCTCCTGAATTACTTGAATAGCTTATCCAGGAACAAAGCCAAAGATTTGTTTATTGGTGACGTGATTCATAATGCTGGACCTCATCGGGATAAGAAACCAAGTACTACATCCCGGAAGTTGTTTACACTGGCGTCTACCCGCCTTATGCAGGAGGAGGCGGATTCCTCTACTCCGGCCACCTGGCCCTGAGACTGTACAATGTGACTGACCGGGTCCTTCTCTACCCCATCGATGATGTTTATACTAGAATGTACCTTCGGAAACTCGGCCTCGCTCCAGAGAGACATAAAGGCTTCAGGACATTTGATATAGAAGAGAAAAGCAGGAGTAACATTTGTTCCTATGTAGATTTGATGTTGGTACATAGTAGAAAACCTCAAGAGATGATGGATATTGGTCTCGGTTGCAGAGTGCTCATTTAAAATACTGAATTATGTGCAAACTACATTTTACATAGAAATGTATCTCAAATAGTTCCCATTTGTGTGCTCTTCCATTAGAGGTCATTTCTATGTAAAACCATCAAAATTGCCTTTATAGGTCATGTCCATTTGACGGCCTCTAAACCCTTCAGTTCAGACGGTAAAGCATCTGCCTGCAATGAGGGAGACCTGGGTTCGGTCATGTCCATTTGACGGCCTCTAAACCCTTCAGTTCAGACGGTAAAGCATCTGCCTGCAATGAGGGAGACCTGGGTTCGATCCCTGGGTCAGGCAGATCCCCTGGAGAAGGAAATGGCAACCCACTCCAGTATTCTTGCCTGGAGAATCCCATGTACGGAGGAGCCTGGGGGGCTACAGTCCATGGGGTCGCAAAGAGTCGGACATGACTGAGCGACTTCACTCACTCACTCATATTCTCACAAGGCATAAGAATCTTGAAGTTAATTATATCATGATTATTAATAACATATATTTGAAGTTTATTTAGAGTGAGAAAATGAATTGACAGTGATCTAATTAATCAGTATTTGCATAATAATTTTGTATTATTTCAGGTTACCATTTCCTTGGGTATTGTTCTCATGCTATTGAGGGCGAAGTGAAGTTCTTCATGTCCTTAAAAGTTCTTTCTAGCAAACATTTTATCTAATCTGTCTTCTTTTCACATTTCTTTTTTTCAATTTTTAATATTTTTTTAAATTGAAGTATAAGAGCTTTACAATGTTGTGTTAGTTTCTGCTGTACACCAGTGTGAATCAGCTATGTGTGCAAATATGTGCCCTCCCTCCTTGAACCTCACTCCCACCCCATCCTATGCCTCTTGGTCATCAAAGAGCACTGAGCTGAGCTCCCTGTGCTACACAGTAGCTTCCCGATAGCTATCTATTTTACACATGGTAGTGTATATATGTAAATCTTAATCTCCCAATTTGTCTCACCTTTCCCTTTCCTGCCTTTGTCCACATGTTCATTCTCTAGATCTGCATCTCTATTCCTGCCTTGCAAATAGTTTCATCTGTAAGATTTTTCTAGATTCTAGAAAAATTACATTTTCTAATATAGAAAATAGATCAAAAATAACATTTTCTAGCTAAAAGCATTAAAATATTATATTTGTTTTTATCTTTCTGACTTAATTTACTCTTTGTGACAGACTCTAGGTTCATCCATATCACTGTGAATGACTCAGTGTTGTTCCTTTTATGGCTTAGTAACATTTCATTGCATATATGTATCATATCTTCTTTATCCAGTCATCTGTCAGTGGACATCTAAGTTGCTTCCATGTCCTGACTATTGTAAATAGTGCTGCAATTAACACTGGGGTGCATGTGTATTTTTGAATTACAGCTTTCTTGGGCTAATGGAATTGCTGGGTCATATGGTAGTTTTATTGCTAGTTTTGTAAGAAACCTCCATACTGTTCTCCATAGTGTTTGTATCAATTTACACCAACAATGAAAGCGGCTTCCCTTTTCTCCATATCTTCTCTAGCATTTATTGTTTGTAGATATTTTGATGATGGCCATTCTGACCTATGTGAAATGGTACCTCATTGGAGTTTTAACTTACATTTCTCTAATAATGATAAATGTTGAGCATCTTTTCATGTGTTGGCAATCTGTATGTCTTCTTTGGAGAAGTGTCTGTTGATGTCTTCTGATAAGTTGTGATTAGATTTTTAGTGTTTTTTATATTGAGCTGCATGAGCTGCTTGTATATTTTTGAGATTAATCCTTTGTCTGTTTCTTCATTTGCAATTATTTTTCTCCAATTCTGAGGGCTGTTTTCTCACCTTGTTTATAGTTCCTTTGCTCTGAAAAGGCTTTTACATTTTATTAGCTTCAAAATTATTTTTTATTTTAATTACTGTTAGAGGGGGGTCACAAAGGATCTTGCTGCCATTTATGTCAAAGAGTGTACTACTTATGTTTTCTTCTAAAAGTTTTATAATATTTGGCCTTACATTTCAGTCTTTAATCTATTTTGACTTATTGTGTATGGTGTTAAGAAGTGTTCTAATTTAATTCTTTGACATGCAGCTGTACACATAGGAACCTGGAATGTTAAGTGCATGAATCAAGGCAAATTGGAGGTAGTCAAACAGGAGATGGCAAGAGTGAATGTCGACATTTTAGGAATTAGCAAACTAAAATAGGAATGGGTGAATTTAACTCACATCACCATTATATCTACTACTGTGGGCAAGAATCCCTTAGAATAAATGGAATAGCCATCATACTCAACAAGAGAGTCCAAAATGCAGTACTTGGATGCAATCTCAAAAACGACAGAATGATCTCTGTTCATTTCCAAGGCAAACCATTCAATAGCATGGTAATACAAGTCTATGCCCTGACCAGTAATGCTGAAGAAGCTGAAGTTGATTAGAACTAACACCCCCCAAAAAAATGTCCTTCTCAACATAGGGGACTGGAGTGCAAAAGTAGGAAGTCAAGAAACCTGGAGTAACAGGTAAATTTGGCCTTGGAGTACAGAATGAAACAGGGCAAAGGCTAATAGAGTTTTGCCAAGAGAATGCACTGGTCATGGCAAACACCCTCTTCCAACAACAAAAGGGAACACTCTACACATGGACATCACCAGATGGCCAATACCAAAATCAGATTGATTATATTCTTTGCAGCCAAAGATGGAAAAGCTCTATACAGTCAGCAAAAACAAGACTAGGAGCTGCCTGTGGCTCAGATCATGAACTTCTTTTTGCCAAATTCAGACTTAAATTGAAGAAATTGGCTTAAATTGAAATTCAGACTTAAATTGAAGAAAGTAGGGAAAACCATTAGACCATTCAGGAATGACCTAATCAAATTCCTTATGATTATACAGTGGAAGTGAGAAATAAATTTCAGGGACTAGATCTGATAGAGTGCCTGATGAACTATGGACAGAGGTTTGTGATACTGTACAGGAGACAGGGATCAAGACCATCCTCAAGAAAAAGAAATGCAAAAAATCAAAATGGCTGTCTGAGGAGGCGTTGCAAATAGCTGTGAAAAGAAGAGAAGCCAAAAGCAAAGGAAAAAAGGAAAGATATACCCACTTGAATGCTGAGTTCCAAAGAGTAGCAAGGAGAGATAAGAAAGCCTTCCTCAGTGATCAGTGCAAAGAAATAGAGGAAAACAATGGAAGGGGAAAGACTAGAGATCTCTTCAAGAAAATCAGAGATACCAAGGGAACATTTCATGCAAAGATGGGCTCAATTAAGGACAGAAATGGTATGGACCTAAAAGAAGCAGAAGATTTTAGGAAGAGGTGTCAGCAATACACAGAAGAACTATACAAAAAAGATCTTCACGACCCAGATAATCACAATGGTGTGATCACTCAGCTAGAGCCAGACATCCTGGAATATGAAGTCAAGTGGGCCTTAGGAAGCATCACTATGAAGGAATTGGAGGTGACGGAATTCCAGTGGAGGTGATGGAATTCCAGTTGAGCTATTTCAAATCCTAAAAGATGATGCTGTGAAAGTGCTGCACTCAATATGCCAGCAAATCTGGAAAACTCAACAGTGGCCACAGGACTGGCCAAATCCCAAAGAAAGGCATCATTCCAATCCCAAAGAAAGGCAATGCCAAAGAATGCTCAAACTACCACACAATTGCACTCATCTCAAAGGCTAGTAAAGCAATGCTCAAAATTCTCCAAGCCAGGCTTCAGCAATATGTGAACTGTGAACTTCCAGATGCTCAAGCTGGATTTAGAAAAGGCAGAGGAACCAGAGATCAAATTGCCAACATCCGCTGGATCATTGAAAAAGCAAGAGAGTTCCAGAAAAACATCTATTTCTGCTTTATTGACTATGCCAAAGCCTTTGACTGTGTGGATCACAATAAACTGTGGAAAATTCTGAAAGAGATGGGAATACCAGACCACCTGACCTGCCTCTTGAGAAACCTGTATGCAGGTCAGGAAGCAACAGTTAGAACTGGACATAGAACAACAGACTGGTTCCAAATAGGAAAAGGAGTACGTCAAGGCTGTATATTGTCACTGTGCTTATTTAACTTATATGCAGAGTAAATCATGAGAAACGCTGGGCTGGAGGAAGCACAAGCTGGAATCAAGATTGCCGGGAGAAATATCAATAACCTCAGATATGCAGATGACACCACCCTTATGACAGAAAGTGAAGAAGAACTAAGAGCCACTTGATAAAAGTGAAAGAGGAGAGTGAGAAAAATTGTCTTAAAGCTTAACATTTCACAAAACAAGATCAATGGCATCCAGGACCCATCACTTCATGGCAAAAGAGATAGGGAAACACTATATCAACTCAAAATAGACTTACTCTTGGAAGTTAACAACTAGACAGCGAAGACCTGTGCCAAAAGGTCTGTCTAGTCAAGGTTATGGTTTTTCCAGTAGTCATGTATGTATGTGAGTGTTGGACTACAAAGAAAGCTGATCGCTGAAGAATTGACACTTTTGAACTGTGATGTTGGAGAAGACTCTTGAGAGTCCCTTGGACTGCAGGGAGATCCAACCAGTCCATCCTAAAGGAGATCAGTCCTGAATGTTTATTGGGACTGATGCTGAAGCTGAAACTCCAATCGTTTGGCCACCTGATGCGAAGAACTGTCCCTTTTGAAAAGACCCTGATGCTGGGAAAGATTGAAGGCGGGAAGAGAAGGGGATGACAGAGGATGAGATGGTTGGATGGCATCACTGACTCAGTGGACATGAGTTTGAGTAAACTCTGGGAGTTGGGGATGGACAGCGAGGCCTGGCATGCTGCAGTTCATGGGGTCACAGAGAGTTGGACACAACTGAGCGACTGAACTGAACTCTCCAGTTTTCCAAGCACGACTTATTGAAGAGGCTGTCTTTTCTCCATTGTTTATTCTTGCCTCTTTTTTCAAAGATTAGGTACCCCTAGGAGTATGGGTTTTTCTTTGGGCTTCCTAGCCTATTCCACTCACCTACTTTTCTGTTTTTATGCCTGTCCCAGTCTGTCTTTCTGATTGCTGCTTTGTAGTATAGTCTGAAGTCAAGACGCTTGATTCTTTGGGCTCCATTTTTCACTCTCAATAATGCTTTGGATATTTGGGGTCTTTAATATTACCATACAAACGGTGGAATTTTTTGTTGTAGTTCTGTGGAAAATGTCGTTGGTTATTTAATAGGGATGGCATTAAATCTCAAGACTGTTTGGGGTAGTATACTTATTTACATAATACTGATACATTCAATCCAGGAACATTATATTATCTCTCCATCTCCATTATCTCTCTGTATCTGTCATCTTTGATTTCTTTCATTAGTATCTTCTAGTTTCTGCATATAGGTCTTTTGTGTCCTTTGTTGCTGCTCAGTCATGTCTAACTCTTTGTGACCCCATGGACTGAATCACACCAGGCTGCCCTGTCCTTCACTAACTCCTAGAGTTTGCCCAAATTCGTTTCCATTGAGTGAATGATACCATCCAGCCGTCTCATCCTCTGTCACCCTCTCCGGCTGCCCTCAGTCTTTCCAAGTATCAGGGTCTTTTCCAATGATTTGGCCCTTTGCATCAGTTAGCCAAAGAATTGGAGCTTCAGTATCAATCCTTCCAATAAATATTCAAGGTTTATTTCCTTTAGGATTGACTGGTTTGACCTCCTTGCTGCCCAAGGGATTCAAGAGTCTTCTCCAGCACCACAGTTTGAAAGCATCAATTCTTTGACGCTCAGGCTTCTTTATGGTTCAACTCTCACATCCGTATATGACAACAGAAGTCCCTGGAAAAACCATAGCTTTAACTATATGGGCCTTTGTTGGTAAAGTGATGTCTCTGCTTTATAATACACTGTCTAGATTTGTCATAGTTACTCTTCCATGGAACAAATGTCTTAATTTCATGGATGCAGTCACCCTCCAAAGTGATTTGAGAGCCCAAGAAAATAAAGTCTGTCACTGTTTCCATTGTTTCCCCATCTATTTGCCATGAAGTGATGGGACCGGATGACATGATCATAGTTTTTTTGAATGTTGAATTTTAAGTCAGCTTTTTCACTCTCCTCTTTCACCTTCTTCAAGAGGCTCTTTAGTTCCTCTTCACATTCTGCCATTAAGGTGGTGTCATCTGCATATCTGAGGTCACTGATATTTCTCTCAACAGTCTTAATTCCAGCTTGTGATTCATCCTGCCCAGCATCTCACCTGATGTACTCTGGATATAAGTTTATAAGCAAGGTGACGATATACATAGCAAGGTTTAATACTAGATATTTTATTCTTTTGTTGCAATGGTGAATGGTATTGTGTCCTCATTTCTCTCTCTGATTTTTCATTGTTAATGTATTGGAATGAAAGGGATTCCTGTGTATTAATTTTATATCCTGCAACATTACTAAATTCATTAATTGGTTCTAGTAGTTTTCTGGTGCCATGTTTAGGATTTTCTACATATAGTATCATGTCATCTGCAAACAGGAGAGTTTTACTTCTTTTCCAATATGGATTTCTTTGATTTTTCTTCTCTGATTGTCATGTCTAGGACATACAAAACTATGTTGAATAATAATGGCAAGAGTGGACACCCTTCCCTTGTTTCTGATCTTAGAGGAAATGTTTTCGGTTTGTCACTATTGAGAATAATGTTTGCTGTGGGATTGTTGAATATGGCCTTTATTATATTGAGGTAGGTTCCTTCTATGCCCATTTTCTGGAGAGTTTTTCATAAAATTGGTACTCAACCTTACCTAAAATTCTTCTGCTTTTATTAATATTATCATATGGGCTTTAACATTCAATTTATTAATATGGTGTATAATGTTGTTTGATTTGCATATATTAAAGAATCCTTGCATCCCTGGTTAAACCTCACTTGATCATGATGTATGATTTTTTAATGTGTTCTTGTATTCTGTTTGCTAGTATTTGGTTGAGGATCATTGCATCTATGTTCATCTGTGATATTAGCCTCCAATTTTCTTTCTTTGTGATGTGCTTGTCTGGTTTTGGTATCAGGGTGATGGTGGCCTCATAGAATGTGTTTGGGAGTGTTCCTACTTCTGCATGTTTGAAAGTTTTTGAGCAGTATAGGTGTTAGCGCTTCTCTAAACATTTTATAGAACTTACCTGTGAATCCATCTGGCCCTGGACTTTAGTATGTTGGAAGATTTTTTGTCATAGTTTGGATTTTAGTGTCTGTAGTTGATCTGTTCATATTTTTATTTCGTTCTGGTCCAGTCTTCAAAAGTTTCACTTTTCTTAGAATTTGTCCATTTCTCCCAGATTGTCCATTTTATTGGTATATCAGTTCAGTTCAGTCACTCTGTCATGTCCGACTCTTTGCATCCCCAAGAACTGTAGCGCGCCAGGCCTCCCTGTCCATCACCAATTCCTGGAGTTCACTCAAACTCATGTCCATCGAATCAGTGATGCCATCCAGCCATCTCATCCTCTGTTGTCCCCTTCTCCTCCTGCCCCCAAATCCCTCCCAGCATCAGAGTCTTTTCCAATGAGTCAACTCTTCACATGAGGTGGCCAAAGTATTGGTATATAGGTGCTCATAATAGTCTCTTATGAGCCTTTGTATTTCTGCAGTTTCTGGTCTAATGTGTCATCTCAGGTTTGAGTTTCCTTATTAAATATCTGTCTGCATTGGTGGAAGTGGGGTGTTAAAGTCCTTTGCTACTATTGTGTTACCATCAATTTCCCATTTTATGTCTGTTAGCATTCAGCTTATGTACTGAGGTGCTCACATGCTGGGTGCATAAATATTTACAATTGTTATATCTTCTTGGATTGATCCCTTGATCATTATATAGTGCTCTTCCTTTTCTCTTGTAATAGTTTTTATTTTTATTTTAATGACTATTTTGTCTGATGTGAGTATTGCTAATCCTGCTTTCTTTTGATTTCCATTGTAATGGAATCCTTTTTCCCATCTCCTCACTTTCAGTTTGTATGTGTCTCTATGTCTAAAGTGTGTATCCCACAGAAATCATGCATATGGGTATTGTTTTTCTATTCATTCAACCAGCCTGTTTATTTTGGTTAGAACATTTAATCCATTTACATTTAAGGTAATTATTGATACATGTGTTCATGTAACCATTTTCTTTATTGTTTTCAGTTTCTTTTTATAGGTCCTCTCCTTCTCTTGTTTTTTCTGCCTAGACAAATTTCTTTAGCATTTATTGTAAAGCACATTCTGTGGAGCTGAGTTTTCTTAGGTTTTGCTTATCTGTAATACTTTTGATTTCTCTGTTGAAAATAAATGAGATCCTTTCTAAGTAGACTAATCTTGGTTGTAGGTTTTTCCCTTTTGTCACTTCCACTCCCTTCTGGCCTGCCAATGTTATGCTGAAAGATCAGGTCTTAACTTTATTGGGTTTCCCTTCTATCTTACTTGCTGCTTTTCCCTTGCTGTTTTTAATATTTTTTCTGTATTTAGTTTTTGTTAGGTTCAGTGATATTTGTCTTGGTGTGTTTCTCTTACTGTTTATCCTATATGGTCACTTTGAATTTATTAACTTGACAATTTCCTTTCCCATGTTAGGCAAGTTTTCAGCTATGGTCTCTTCAAATATTTTTTCAGACCCTTCTATTTCTCTTCCTTTTCTAGTGTTCATATAGTTCAAAACTTGGTGACTTAAATGTTGTCTCAAAGGTCTCTGAGAATATCCTCATTTCTTTTCATTATTTTTTCTTTATTCTGCTCCTTGGCAGTTATTTCCACCATTCTGTCTTTCAACTCACTTATGTGTTCTTCTGCCTCATTTATTCTGCTATTGGTTCCTTCTAGTATATTTTTAATTTCAGTTATTGTGTTGTTCATCACTCTTTGTTCTTCACTTCTCCTAGGTAATTTTATATTTTTTCTCTTTATTTTTGTTCTTTGCATTTTCTCCATTCTATATCTGAGATTTTGGATCATCTATAATATGATTACCCTGAATTATTTTTCAGGCAGATTGCCTAATTCCTCTTCCTTTACTTGGTCTTATCATTTTTTACCTTGATTCTTTGTCCACATGATATCTTTCTATATTTTCACTTTGTCTACCTACTTACGCTTCAGGTCTCCTTTCCCCAGGCTTCATGGTCATAGTTCTTCTGGCTTCTGGTCTCTGTTCCAGGTGGGTGAGGTTGGTCCTGTGACTTGTGTAGACTTTGTTATGGAAGGGACTGGTGCCTACTTTCTGGTGGGTGGAGTTGAGTCTTTTTCCTCTGATAGGCAGGTCCATGTCAGGTTGTGTATTTGGGGTATCTGTTAGCTTACTTTGACTTTAGGCAGTCTGTCTGCTGATGGTTGGGTTTGTGATCCTGTCCTGCTTTTTCTTGGCATGAGCCATCCAGCACTGTTTGTTTTAGGCAGTTGGGGGGAGCCAGGTCTTGGATTCAGGTGATGGTGTTTATGGAAGCTATCACAGATAAATATTCCCTGGGGCCAGGAATCATCTTGCTGTCCAGTATTCAGGATTCAGTGCTGTAACCCTAGACACCCAGGCCTGATTTCAGGTCAGGGAACCAAGACCCCGAATGTCACTCATCACAGCAATAGGGAGATTAAAGAAAAAATGGCAGGCAAATGGTAAAAGTAAAATCAAACAAAAACAAGATTTGAAAAAAGTACACACACACACACACAGGAAACAAATACAGAACTAAAAAACAAAAGCAAGAAAACAAGAAGACAAACAAAAGCAACCAAAAATTAAATCAATTCTAAACAAAACTAATAAAAACTCAAAACAGAAAACAAAACCAGAGGGCCAAATAAAGAATAAAGCCAAGAAAACAAATCAGATAAAAATGATTGAAAAGAAAGAAAAAATCAGAACATAAAAGCAAATTTAAAATAGAACTATCATAATATTATATATGCGTGTGTGTATGCTCAGTCACTTCATTCCGTATTCCAAGGCCAAATTTGCTTGTTACTCCAGGTGTTTCTTGACTTCCTACTTTTTCATTCCAGTCCCCTATAATGAAAAGGACATCTTTTTTGGGTGTTAGTTCTAAAGGTCTGAGGTTCGTGACATTGTACAGGAGACAGGGATCAAGACCATCCCCATGGAAAAGAAATGCAAAAAAATCAAAATGGCTGTCTGGGGAGGCCTTATAAATAGTTGTGAAAAGAAGAGAAGCGAAAAGCAAAGGAGAAAAGGAAAGATATAAGCATCTGAATGCCGAGTTCCAAAGAATAGCAAGAAGAGATAAGAAAGCCTTCCTCAGTGATCAATGCAAAGAAACAGAGGAAAATAACAGACTGGGAAAGACTAGAGATCTCTTCAAGAAAATTAGAAATACCAAGGGAATATTTTATGCAAAGATGGGCTCAATAAAGCACAGAAATGTATGGACCTAATAGAAGCAGAAGATATTAAGAAGAGGTGGTAAGAATACACAGAAGAACTGTACAAAAAAGATCTTCATGACCCAGATAATCACAATGGTATGATCACTCACCTAGAGCCAGATATCCTGGAATGTGAAGTCAAGTGGGCCTTAGAACAAAGCTAGTGGAGGTGATGGAATTCCAGTTGAGCCATTCCAAATCCTGAAAGATGATGCTGTGAAAGTGCTGCACTCAATATGCTAGCAAATCCGGAAAACTCAGCAGTGCCCACAGGACTGGAAAAAGTCAATTTTCATTCCAATCCCAAAGAAAGGCAATGCCAAAGAATGCTCAAACTACCGCACAATTGCACTCATCTCACACGCTAGTAAAGTAACGCTCAAAATTCTCCAAGCCAGGCTTCAGCAATATGTGAACCGTGAACTTCCAGATGTTCAAGCTGGTTTTAGAAAAGGCAGAGGAACCAGAGATCAAATTGCCAACATCCACTGGATCATCAAAAAAGCAAGAGAGTTCCAGAAAATCATCTATTTCTGTTTTATTGACTATGCCAAAGCCTTTGACTGTGTGGATCACAATAAACTGTGGAAAATTCTGAAAGAGATGGGAATACCAGACCACCTGACCTACCTCTTGAGAAATTTGTATGCAGGTCAGGCAGCAACAGTTAGCACTGGACATGAAACAACAGATTGGTTCCAAATAGGAAAAGGAGTACGTCAAGGCTGTACACTGTCACCCTGCTAATTTAACTTATATGCAGAGTACATCATGAGAAACACTGGGCTGGAAGAAGCACAAGCTGGAATCAAGATTGCTGGGAGAAATATCAATAACCTCAGATATGCAGATGACACCACCCTTATGGCAGAAGGTGAAGAGGAACTAAAAAGCCTCTTGATGAAAATGAAAGAGGAGAGTGAAAAAGTTGGCTTAAAGCTCAACATTCAGAAAATGAAGATCATGGGATCTGGTCCCATCACTTCATGGGAAATATCTGGGGAAACTGTGGAAACAGTGTCAGACTTTATTTTTTGGGGCTCCAAAATCACTGCAGATGGTGACTGCAGCCACGAAAATAAAAGAAGCTTACTCCTTGGAAGAAAAGTTATGACCAACCTAGATAGCATATTTTGAAAAGCAGAGACATTACTTTGCCAACAAAGGTCCATCTAGTCAATGCTATGGTTTTTCCAGTGGTCATGTATGGATGTGAGAGTTGGACTGTGAAGAAGGCTGAGCGCCGAAGAATTGATGCTTTTGAACTGTGGTGTTGGAGAAGACTCTTGAGACTCCCTTGGACTGCAAGGAGATCCAGCCAGTCCATTCTGAAGGAGATCAGCCCTGGGATTTCTTTGGAAGGAATGATGCTGAAGCTGAAACTCCAGTACTTTGGCCACCTCATGCGAAGAGTTGACTCATTGGAAAAGACTCTGATGCTGGGAGGGATTGGGGGCAGGAGGAGAAGGGGACGACAGAGGATGAGATGGCTGGATGGCATCACTGACTCGATGGCCATGAGTCTGAGTGAACTCTGGGAGTTGGTGATGGACAGGGACACCTGGCATGCTGCAATTCATGGGGTCACAAAGAGTCAGACATGACTGAGTGACTGAACTGAACTGAACTGATGCACAGCACATGCAGTGCTAGCATCTAAACTAATACAATAAGCAAGTACTAAAGCTACAGTGACCTGAGGTTCAATCTTTACATTAAGCAAGTTTAAATTTATTCTTACATGATTTTTGAAACCTTGTTTATTAACTAAAAATACTGCTTGCTGATAAAACTTGCTCAAATGCTATCACTGAATGTACAAGTCACTGATTATGCCAATACAACAAAGATAACCACATGTCTCAGGATTGCAATGAGCCAGACATCCACTGAAAAAAAATATATACACAATGAAACAAAACACACAATATTTGAATATGTACACTTCATATCAGTGTTTTGAAGTGTTTCATTAATATTTTAAGAAAAGTGTATCAAAACCTTGGCATGATTTAATTTAAAGTCACCAATTTTGTTTTTACTAAAACCAGAAATTTATGGCTACACTGCCAGTGCCAGGTCTGCTTAATTTTGACTTAAGAGTTTAATATGACTTAACATTAAAAGCTCACACTACCCTGAAATATATAATTCCACGCATACGGTGACATTTAACATTCAAGTGCCAGTGTTTTTGTACTGTCTTCTGGTCAAGTTTCTTTTCTAAACTTTCAAAGAATCACTTTTAGGCTTACAAAAATAAGCATTTGTCAAAATGTTCAATAAATATAACATAAAACTAGCAGCAAAAAGTTATGTAGAAATCTCTCATGTGCAAATAGTTTTCTTCCCAACTATCATTCCCGTGGTCCCAAATAGATTTTAGAATTTAGTCCCATCCCCTTCCTAGACAAGCTGTGTTCAACAATCTCCAAGAGACAAAATAAGATTGGAAGTATAAGGACATGCACACAATATATATATATATATATATATATATATATATAAATTCTCTGAATGTGCAATAAAAGAAGTACTTTGTAAAAAGTTATGGGCAAAATGTACAAGGGCCTAAACCTAGACTAATTGAATTAGCACCATAACAAATGACCTCAATACTGTCAAGTGCACCTACTTAATAAAAGTTTTAGAACAAGGCACAATACACTTGAAAAATCTATTGCACTTTAGGAAATTTTTGCCATCTTCCTATGCCACTGTAAAAAGATTGAGCATTTTGATCACCACATTCTGGCCACAAAATTAGCACAGAATTCAAAAGTGGCAGAGGCATTTTAGTGGTGGACAATGCTCATCTTTGGCCAGATTTAGCATAAACAAACTATAAATACAATGGAAATCCATGCAACTAAAACTGACTAAAACTGCACTGTGTAGCAGAATTGACACCTTGTGCAGTTATGTATATATTTCCAAACTGTGTGATCTCAAAGATTTCAGTTTGTTACTCTTCTGGAACAGTTTTTACAAAGTCTATAGTAAGCCAGTTTAGCATCTCAACACAGCTTGAACAGAGTAATATGAATCAGAATTTAAAAGAAAGCCTGCTGAATTTAATTCTTCCTGTTCATACCCTCTTGACCAAAAAAACATCAACATTGCTGCTGCTGCTGCTAAGTCGCGTCAGTCACGTCCAACTCTGTGCGACCCCATAGATGGCAGACCACCAGGCTCCCTCGTCCCTGGGGTTCTCCAGACAAGAACACTGGAGTGGGTTGCCATTTCCTTCTCCAATGCCTGAAAGTGAAAAGTGAAAGTGAAGTCACTCAGTCGTGTCTGACTCTTAGCAACCCCATGGACTGCAGTCCACCAGGCTCCTCCATCCATGGGATTTTCCAGGCAAGAGTACTGGAGTGGGTTACCATTGCCTTCTCCTAACATCAAAACTAGCATGCATAATTAAACCAAAAATCATTCAGGGCCCTGATGAGGGCTGGTCATTGCTGTGGTCAGCCATTCTACCACTTCAACTTCACTTATGGCAGGCATTTAAAAAGTCTTAAGTAGATGAATTCTCCTAAAACCCTATCTCAAGTTATCAGACCTTTAAACTTTCCCTGTAATATTATGCCCACATTTGGCTAGCTCATAATTAATGATCTGCCTAAACATTGAAAGAGGAATTGCTGTATTTACTTGCATTAAATTTGAAAACAGTGCTTTGAATGTATGCATGTATTCATACATCACCTCATCATGACTGGAATGGCTTGTTTAAAGACTATCGGGTTCTAAATACCTATCCAGGATAGAGTGAACAAATCAGAACCTTAACATAGTTCACCACATTAGAAACTAATTCCATTAATATGCTTCAAAGACATTTGTTGTCTGTTTCCCCCCCAATCTGCAAATATCCAAAAGCCCTAATGCAGGCTAATGCATAGGTTTTTCCCTTATAATATTTATGGATGAATTGATGATTCCTGTTAAGCTGTATCACACCTGTGTGCCAAGGTTTGATTTTAGCCCAAGTTCATTAAATTTATTTTGTCAAAAACAATTGATATCTTGAGTATTACTGAGCCAAGAGGACATCAAAATAAAAAGTTGTATAAAGTTAAAGGCACAGTACATTAACAAACAAATGATCCTCAGTCACAAATTATAAATGCAGTTTGGGATGGAGGTTGGGAGGGGAGTTAATCCAAACTACAGCAATGAAGTCTTCAAACCACCTTATGAATAGGGCTGCTGATTGTTCCATTTGACTCTCCATGTGACCTGAGCTCCCTTAAAAAAAAATTCATTGGAGAATCTCAGCTGGTAATGTATTGTTAGTTCTTGAAGCTACACAAGGTATAGTCTGGCTGTTACACGTGGTTTCCATATTAGCTTGTCTGGCAGGGTGACCTACTGCAAAGTAGGTTCAGTTACCCCACCAGTCAACCCCCTGGGAGTTTTAATTTCCTCCATATTCATCACTGTTGCAAAGGCCTCCATAGCCACCTCCACCAAACCCTCTGCTGCTTTCATGGCTGCCTCCACCACTGTGGCTGCTGCTGGTGTGGCTGCTGCTGAAGCTGGAACTGCTGTCACCACTACTCTTTCGATAGTCTCTGGCACCAAATCCTCCACTGAATCTACTATTTTTGGATCATCCATGACTGCTACCCTTGTAGTGGTATTCATATGCCATGTTTTGTAACCAAAATAGCACTTCCTGTTTAGCTTCAACAAGAAGATCCAACAAACCCTTGGTAATGAGGTGGCAAGGCCAAGGTATCCTACACATCCTATACAGCCAATGCAATGTACATATTCTTCAATGTCACTTGGCAAGTCAAAATTGATAACATGTTTCATGTTTGATATGTCCACGGGCTTCCCTGGTGGCTCAGCAGTTACAGCATCTGCCTGGAATTCGGGAGACCCGGGTTCAATCCCTGGGTCAGGAAGATCCCCTGGAGAATGAAATGGCAACCCACTCCAGTACTCTTGCCTGGAGAATCCCATGGACGGAGGAGCCTGGTAGGCTACAGTCCATGGGGTCGCAAAGAGTCGGACACAACTGAGAGACTAATGTACATATTCTTCAATATCACTTGGCAAGTCAAAATTGATAACATATTTCATGTTTGATATGTCCAGTCCTCTTGCTGCTACTGTTGTAGCCATGAGAATCGGGCTTTTACCTGAGCAGAACTGGTAAAGTGCCTCTTCTCTATCTCTCTGAGATTGGTCTGCATGGAAACTGGTACAAGCATATCCTTCATGGTATAAGAAATCCTCTAGAGAATTTACACCCTTTTTGGTCTCCACAAACACTAAGGTCAGTGAATCTTTGCCTGTTGCATTTAGAAGGTCAAGCAGAAATGACTGTTTGTCTGACTCTTCCACCCAAACTACTTTCTGTGTGATGTTTTCAGATAAAGAGCCAACTCTTCCTACGGCCAAAAAGATATATTCATCCAAGAAATCATGAGCAAGCATCTGTATTTCCTTAGGGAAGGTAGCACTAAACATCATAGTGTGGTGAACTCCCTTTGGTGGCATATCTTGTTCAATGATTCTATGTATTTGAGGTTCAAACCCCATATCCAACATCTGATCAGCTTCACCTAACACCAACTATTTGCAGAAGTCTAATCAAATTTTCCCTCTTTCCATCATATCCACTAGACTTCCTAGAGTGGTAACTAACAAATGGCACCCACGTTCTAAGTCTAAAATTTTCTGACCAATATCAGCACCACCATAAACCACACAAGGACAAACTCTAGATTGGTATGAAAATTTCCTGGCTTCCTCATAGATCTGTATGGCCAATTCTCTAGTTGGCGCTAACACCAAAGAGATTGGGTATTGTTTGCAGCACCCATATCTTCCATTTTCCTTCATGGCCCTCAGAGCCTGGCCTGGACCCACAAAATAAATCTGACTCAAGATGGGCAAGAGCAATGCTGCAGTTTTCCCAGACCCTGTTTGGGGACAGGCCATCAGGTCACTCTTCTCTTTGATAATAGGAATAGCATGCTTTTGAACTGGAGTTGGGTGAGTGTGATGAGTAAACTCAATGTTTCCCATAATAATTTCTCCCATATAACATCACTGAAACTTTCACTGTGTGGAGGACCATTGTTGCCTGTTGCTTCAACTGGAATGTCCTCAAATTTTTCAAAGTTAACCCAGTGTTGCCTCCAGAAAAGTTCCTGTTCCAAGCATTCATTTGGTGGGAGTGGCTTTGACCAATCATCTTCATCTGATTTGTCACACCAGCGACTATTTCCATGCTCATATTTGCCAAAGCCACCTCTGCCACCACGACTGCCAAAGTTGTCATAGTCACTTCATCCACAATCACTGAACCTTCCCTTTGATCCACTTCCATAATCACTGAAGAAACTAGACTTCCCTCTTGAATCACTATGGGAACCAAAACTGCTGTATGCTTCCTTATCTTTACTAGAACTCCACCCTGAACTGTCTTTATCATAGAATCCTTTAGTAGCTTCTCTGGTCCTTAGGTGAGGAGGAATATAGCACCCTTTGCTGGCTATACTTCCTCCATTCTGATTATCTGATGAGTTTGGGTCTAGGCAAGCAAACTGCTGGTTTAGCCCAAGTGCCTTTTCCACTGCCACACGACTCATCCCTGAAGAGTACAGAGAACTCGGAGTCTTCCGCTGCTGAGCTAATGTGTAGGGTTCAACACGAAGGCCCTCTCACAGGAGAACTGTGGCTCTAATGATGCTTTTGTTTTGACAGAGTATATAAAACAGTGACCCGGAGCTATTTTGGAAAAATATGGAGCATGCCATTCACATTTTTTATATTGTTATCATTACCCTTGTGTTCCTCAGTTTACTCATTTGTAAAATGCAGGTAAGTTTTAGTGCCTGAGATTTTGGGGTCCTTTGTTAGCACAGCATAACCTAGCCTATTTTGACACATGTGGGCAAAATACATCTATAGAACCAGAGTGGTAGGATGGTGGAATTTATCAGGAGCTTGGTGTTTAACAGAACCCATAAGGAGGAACATGTACTCAAGGATGCATGAAAAAGTGGCATGAAGTCCAAGAGGCAGATTAAGCTTTGAGGGCCTGAAATCCAAAAAGGAACTAAGAAGGCTAATTTTTACCCTGTTTCAGGAGGATAATGAACAGTCCCTTTTCTCCAGGTGTCTTAAGATTAACGAGGATGGAAAGCAGAACTACTCATCCCCACCAGGGGAAGGTGTGCAGACTGGATAAGTGAGAACATCTCCAAAGTTCTTCTGCTGTGGTCTTTTTCATCACAGAAATGACTCCACCTCTGAAATCACTAGCTCAAGCATCCTGTTTCTTGCCCACAATTCCCTTTCCTTTCAGACACTGGTTCAAATCCTATTTTCCAATTTCATTGACCACTACCCCCACTTTCTTAATTCTTCATATTCAGCTAAGAGACTCCCAGACCATTATTTTTTATAACATTTCTACCAATAATCTAAAGTTTCTGGCCCTCTGTCTTTTCATTATTCACTTAGCGACAAACCCAGCTTTTGTCCTTTCCATGACATGGAACAATAGACTGGTTCCAAATAGGAAAAGGAGTATGTCAAGGCTGTATATTGTCACCCTGCTTATTTAACTTATATGCAGAGTACATCACGAGAAATGCTGGGCTGGAAGAAGCACAAGCTGGAATCAAGATTGCTGGGAGAAATATCAATAACCTCAGATATGCAGATGACACCACCCTTATGGCAGAAAGTGAAGAAGAACTAAAGAGCCTTGCCGAGGTCCAGCCCCGGCTGATACAGGGTATTCGAAGGAGAGACAGCGTAGGTGACCTATTCAAATGTTAATTCAAGATATAAAGAGTAATAGAATGAGGATAGCTCAGTAGGAAAATTCAGTGGAGAAAAGAAGCTGAGTAGCTTGGTTTACACAGAAAATCAATATAACCCATGACACCAGGTTAGCTCTGACCACGGAGGCCGCAGGCTCCCTCTCGAATAGCGGAAGGTGCCCCACCTTAGACACCTTCTCAAGTGGGTCTTAGAAGCCCAGGCAAATAAATGGTCGCAGAGGATATCCGCGCTCCAGATGGAGACTCAGCTGGAAGTTAAGGAGAAAAATGACATGGGGAGACCAAGCGTTGATGAGCAAGGCCCATAGCTTTATTTTCAACAGGGGTTTTTATACCCTAAGTTACACATAGAGAATAATAGGGGATGCAAAGTCAGCAGTCTTTGATCCTTATCAAAAACCAGGGTTTCTTTCCTGCAAATTTATCATATACAAATGGTTTAGGTGATTTACATCATCTTCTGGCCAGAAGGCCTATTAACATTTTATGACTCTTGACGAAGACTTATCAACAAGGACTTATTTTCTCTAAGAGTAATTATTTTAAGGTTTGGCGCCATCTTCCGAAGATAAAATCACATTCCTATAGGGCGGATGTGTAATGGGTTTACAACAAAGGAAAGAATTTATTACCTTAAGGGTCTAAAGTTACTAACACCAAGGCCACTACTTTTTTTTCTAGGTACCAACTATATTAATTAATACACATTCAAGGATACAATTCAGGGGATGTGGAAACTTGGCAACAAACATTGGCTCATCAATGAAATCTTTTACTAGTTTTATTCTGAAAGTTTCTAACTCTCTGAGAGGCTCTAAAGCTATTTGAATATCTTAAGCTTCCCGTGCCTCTCGAGGCTGGGAGACTGTAAACAATCGTATGCATAGCTGTAGGAGTCCGGGTAAACTTGTCAGGCGAGTTAGAGAGCCATCTGAGGGGTTTGGATTTAAACACTCCTAATTGCCCAGGAACTTTATTAATTGGAGCTGTAAGTTAACTCTTTGACAGAGAGAGTGAGATGGTGGTGGGGGACAGCCCCCGGTAAAGTCAGAGGTGAGAGCACAAAGCAATAAAGTAGGCAGACTCTGGTTTTTGGGGGTAGATGCTCGAGAATATCCGGGGGGACTCCCGAGGCTCGATCCCGCCTTTGCGTATGCCGAGCCTCCTTCCTCATGACCTTTGTCACGAGTGGAATGTCTCTCGCCGGCTCCCGGCAGAGCCTCTTGATGAAAGTGAAAGAGGAGAGTGAAAAAGTTGGCTTAAAGTTCAACATTCAGAAAACTAAGATCATGGCATCTGGTCCCATCACTTCATGGCAAATAGATGGGGAAACAGTGGCTGACTTTATTTTTCTGGGCTCCAAAATCACTGTGGATGGCGATTGCGGCCATGAAATTAAAAGAGGCTTGCTCATTGGAAGCAAAGTTATGACCAACTTAAACATCATATTAAAAAGCAGAGACATTACTTTGCCAACAAAGGTCCATCTAGTCAACGCTATGGTTTTTCCAGTAGTCATGTATGGACGTGAGAGTTGGACTATAAAGAAAGCTGAGTGCCAAAGAATCGATGCTTTTGAACTGTGGTGTTGGAGAACACTTTTGAGAGTCCCTTGAGCTGCAAGGAGATCCAACCAGTCCATCATAAAGGAGATCAGTCCTGGGTGTTCATTGGAAGGACTGATGTTGAAGCTGAAACTCCAATACTTTGGCCACCTGATGCGGAGAGCTGACTCATTTGAAAAGACCCTGATGCTGGGAAAGGTTGGGAGCAGGAGGAGAAGGGGATGACACAGGATGAGATGGTTGGATGGCATCACCAACACAGTGGACATGGGTCTGGGTGGACTCTGGGAGTTGGTGATGGACAGGGAAACCTGGCATGTTGCGGTTCATGGGGTCACAAAGAGTCGGACACTACTGAACAACTGAACTGAACTGTGTGCCCACAAACAGTATTGCAAGAAGTTTTCCCAAAGGACAGATTATCATCAAGATAAAGTCATAATCATCACCTCAAATGGTCCCCAATAGCCTATGTTTTTCATGTCCATCCAGTTCCAGCCTCAAATTAATTGTGTCTATTTCAAACCTTCTCTGGATAGAGGTCTACTCTGTTATCCCTCTTTGCCCACCACATGCCTCTCCATTCTAAAAGATGATCTTACCTCCTCCTTCATAGAGCAAGTGAAATGGCTGGACAACCTCACTTTTCAACTATCAGACCCATGTATCCACTTACTTCTGTACCCATCTTCTCCTTTGCAAGGATATTATTTTCTAATATTAATCTATAACTTTTTATTTATGTTTTCACTTTTCCTTTCTCCCCTTTTTTAATCAAGTAGGTAGCTCTGCGCTCACTGGAAGGGAGGGATGTGGCTAGACAGAATGTAAAAAAAAAAAGGTCGCTGGTGTCTCCTTCCAAAAGCCTAAACTCTGGTACTGGAAAGTACGGTAGGTATTTTAAAACAACTGCAAAATCTCCCCCTCCTCTTTCCATGTCCTCTGGTAGTGCCTTCCCACACTGACTCTAGGATGGCCTTGTGACTTGCATTGGCCAAGGTGACATTAACAAATATGACATGAGCAAAGGCTTGAAAAAATGCTTCCGCCATGGGGATTGCCCTCTTGCTGCCCTTGAGAACTCTGGGATCACTGTGTGAAGAAACCTGGGCTAGCCACATGGCTCAGAGAGTAAGCCATCCCAGCAGAGGCTCCCAGACCAACCAGCGTGCTAACGCCACACAGGTGAGGGAGGATATCTTAGATTAGTGCTTCTCAAACTATAGTGTACACATAAACCACCAGGTGATCTTGCCAAAAACCAGAAATTCATTCATTAGGCCTAGAGTGGGACTTGAGTGCCTACATTTCCAATAAGTTCCTGGGTGCTGCTGGTCTGAGAAGCATGCTTTGCAAAGATGTGACAGGGACTTCCCTGGCAGTCCAGTGGTTAGTACTCTGTGGTTCCACTGCAGGGGGCCCAGGTTCAACTCCTGGTTGGGGAATTAAGATCCTACATGCCACGCAGGATGGCTGGACATGCTCCAGCCCCATTTGAGTTGACCTAAATCAGGAGAACCACCAAGCTGACCCATACTATGTTGTAGTAGTAGTGTTAGTTGCTCAGTCGTGTCCGACTTTTTGTGACCCCATGGACTGTAGCACGCCAGGCTTCTCTGTCCAGGAAACTCTCCAGGCAAGAATACTGGAGTGGGTAGCCATTCCCTTCTCCAGGGGATCTTCCCGACCCAGGGGTTGAACCCGGGTCTCCTGCACTGGAGGCAGATTCTTTACCATCTGAGCCACCATGGAAGAGCTATGAGCAATAATAAATGTGGATTTTAAGATACAGTTACACAGCAAAAGCTAGCTGACACAGAAGTATGAGAACTTAGATAAAACATCTTGGAAAAGCAGAGGAAAGAGCAGTGCTCCATGGGCTCCTCCCCTAGGCTGGGCATGGGGGAAGGGAGAGAGAAAAGTCTATGGCCCCACAGAAGAGAGGACGTGAGTTCTTCCTAGCTATGCATGAAGGAAGAGCGGGACTCAAGGAGGAGTGGCTACATGTTCATTTTTACAGAGATGATCAGAGGCACTGTCCCAAACCTTCCTGGGCCCCAGGCACAGGTGGGAGGCAGCAGAAACGTCACAGAGACAGTGATGGCAACATCTCAAGGGCAACCATGAGGACCAAAACCCAGTGATCCTATGACACCCTAGGAATCATCAAGGTCACTTGTCTCACCCCAGCAGGCAATTAACAAAACCATAAAGTTTTTTTCTACAAGGTGATTTTTATCCCACCTAAGGACTGATGCTGAAGCTGAAGGTCAGTTTTCATTCTAATCCCAAAGAAAGGCAATGCCAAAGAATGCTCAAACTACTGGTTCCAAATAGGAAAAAGAGTACGTCAAGGCTGTATATTATCACCCTGTTTATTTAACTTATATGCAGAGTACATCATGAGAAATGCTGGGCTGGAAGAAACACAAGCTGTAATCAAGATTTCCGGGATAAATATCAATAACCTCAGATATGCAGATGACACCACCCTTATGGCAGAAAGTGAAGAGGAACTAAAGAGCCTCTTGATGAAAGTGAAAGAGGAGAGTGAAAAAGTTGGCTTAAAGCTCAACATTCAGAAAACGAAGATCATGGCATCTGGTCCCATCACTTCATGGGAAATAGATGGGGAAACAGTGGAAACAGTGTCAGACTTTATTTTGGGGGGCTCCAAAATCACTGCAGATGGTGACTGCAGCCATGAAATTAAAAGACGCTTACTCCTTGGAAGGAAAGTTATGACCAACCTAGATAGCATATTGAAAAGCAGAGACATTACCTTGCCAACAAAGGTCCGTCTAGTCAAGGCTATGGTTTTTCCAGTGGTCATGTATGGACGTGAAATTTGGACTGTGAAGAAAGCTGAGTGCCGAAGAATTGATGCTTTTGAACTGTGGTGTTGGAGAAGACTCTTGAGAGCCCCTGGACTGCAAGGAGATCCAACCAGTCCATTCTGAAGGAGATCAGCCCTGGGATTTCTTTGGAAGGAATGATGCTGAAGCTGAAACTCCAGTACTTTGGCTACCTCATGCGAAGAGTTGACTCATTGGAAAAGACTCTGATGCTGGGAGGGATTGGGGGCAGGAGGAGAAGGGGACGACAGAGGATGAGATGGCTGGATGGCATCACTGAATCGATGGCTGTGAGTCTGAGTGAACTCCGGGAGTTGGTGATGGACAGGGAGACCTGGCGTGCTGTGATTCATGGGGTCGCAAAGAGTCGGACACGACTGAGCAACTGAACTGAACTGAAGGACTGATGCTGAAGCTGAAGCTCCAATACTTTGGCCACCTGATGCAAAGAGCTGACTCATTGGAAAAGACCCTGATGCTGGGAAAGATTGAAGGCAGGAGGAGAAGGGGACAACAGAGGATGAGATGGCTGGATGGTATCACCAACTCAATAGACAAGAGTTTGAGCAAGCTCTGGGAGTTGGTGAAGAACAGGGAAGCCTGGCCTGTGGCAGTCCATGGGGTCACAAAGAGTCAGACACCACTGGGCAACTGAACAACAAAAAAGTTAGTGAAACTGCCACCCCCTTTTTCTTCATTTTGCTATAATAGTGTAGGTCCTGGTCCCCCTATCAGCCCCTATTTCTCTTTCCTGTTAATTCAACCACACTCTCTCAGCCAGATTTTTCTCACCAGTGTAAGAATTCAGCATAGTTAAATGTCTCTCTTTAAAGTCCCATTGAGTCACAGCCTCATCTAGCACAGCTTTACCTTCAACTCCCTTATGGGAATCAGAAGGTGCCCCTCCAGATGGAGGAATTGCAGAAAGGGGGGCTGACCACATTGTAAAAAGCACCCCTGACTTCAGCCTGCAGGCCCAGGCCCACATTCTCAGCCAGAATGCAGAGCCTGGCTGGATTCCAGCCTGCTCTTTCGTCCTCCTGTCAGACATCCTGGTCACACCCTGGTCCCGCTGTCACCAGTTTCTATGCCCACTCCTCACAGCCCAACTTCTTGGTGTAGTTGTCTGTACTTGTTCCCTCCCTGCTGTCATCTCCTACTCATTCTCAGCACAGTCCACTCTGGGTTCCAACCCAGCACTGCTACCTAAATAGCTCTTTCAAAACTTGTTAATGGTTTCTGCATTCTTGAATCCAGGAGACATTTTCAATGTCTCACCTAATTGACCTTGCAGTAGTGTTTACACTGTTGACAGCTTCTGCCTTAAAACTGTCTCTTCTTTCAGCTTTGATGATATCACCTCCTGCTTGGCTCTCCTCTCATTTCACTGCTGCACTTTCAGATCTCAGCACTTGGGAGACTGGGCTTTGTATATCCATGACCCTAATAGTACCTACCCTGCAAGGTTGTTGTAAGAATTAAATCATGTAATACAGCTAGCTAACTAGCTATAGATAGAAACCCATTGCATGATGTGGAGTAAGCTTCAAGTATTCTGAGTTACTGCCATTGTCATGAGAAGCTTACCCTCCTCTAGCTAGTTATTCAATGTTTTAGAATGTTTAGAATTCCTTCAGGCTCAGTCTTAGGCCCTTTTTCTTCTCTGGTTTGTTCAGTAACCCCTGGTTGACTTTTTTTGGCCCAGATTTCTCATTGGAGCTCCAGACCTAGAAATCTAGTTTCCAATTTGGCAATCCCTCCTGGTGGCCTCAAGGTCATCTCAAGTTTAATATGTGAATGGGAAAACTATCTATTATGCAGTCAAAAACATAGGAGTTGGTCTTGGTACTTCTCTCTTTCTCAGTCCTGCCTCCTGCTTCAGTCCAATCCATCAGCCAAGGCAGACTGGTTTTACCTCCTTATAGCTCATTAAAAAAAAATTTTTTTTTTGGCCACATTGCATGCCATGTGGGATCTTAGTTCCCCAACCAGGGATCATTACCTGTGCCCGTGCATTGGAAACACCGAGTCTTAACCACTGGGCTGCCAGGGAAGTCCCTTCAAGGCCCTTTAATATGTTTACTTCTCTTCATTGCCACTACCCCCACCTTAGCCCAGGTTTGCACCCTGTCCCCTGTAAAAACTGCTTAGCTGGTCTCTGTCTCCACTCTGCTTTCTTCTGATTTTGAATCAGTGATTTATTTCAGTCTGGTCACTCCTGACCTTGGAGTTTATCATGGCTTCCAGTGGGTCTTTGGGTAAAGACTCAAGTCGTTGAAGCTTGTAAATTGTGTGGTTAGAGGTCTTGAATGCCAGAACTTATCATGATGTCAAGCACATAGTTGACTTCTGGGAGGAAGCACTTTTATATCTGGTCTTTGAAAGCAAACCACTGACTATATTAGCAGAAACGAAATTCCAAAAATAGTCTTGCTAGAGTCCAGTGGATTGAGATGGAGGCAGAAGATGTACTGGGGCAAAAGGGGAGGAGAATCTGAAGTAGATGGCAGTAGGAAAGGAAGGGATGGAGAGACAGTGTGAGAACAGAATCTGCAGGCCTGGCTGAGGGAAAATGAGACCAATGGTTGAGAAGGGGGAAAGAAAAAATTATTTCTTTTGATTCTCTCTTTTTCATGAGGTTTCAAACATTATAAACAGGGGTGCTGAAATCACATCTTTAATACTTTATTATTTGCATTTATTCATTTATTTTTTGGCTGCACTGGGTCATTGTTGCTGCACATGGGCTTTCGCTAGTTGTGGCTAGTGGGGGCTACTCTCTGGTTATGATGTGCAGGCTTCTCATTGCAATGGCTTCTTCTCAGGTGAGTGGGCTCAGTACTTGTGGCGCACAAGCTTAGTAGCATCATGGCATGTGGGGTCTTCCTGGACCAGGGATTGAACGCATATCCTCTGCATTGGTAGGTGTATTCTTAACCACTGCAATACCAGGGAAGTCCAATACTTTAAAAATTCTGGGCCTGGAGACCAAACTTCCTCAAAAATGGCTGGACTTTCCCTTGTATTTTTTTCATATCTCAATATTTATTCAAAAATATTTGTGCTGAGCTGAAGAGGAGTATGAAAAAGTTGGCTTAAAACTCAACATTCATAAAACTAAGATCATGGCATCCTATCCCATCATTTCATGGCAAATAGATGGGGAAACTATGGCAACAGTAAGAGACTTTATTTTGGGGGGCTCCAAAATCACTGCAGATGGTGATTGCAGCCATGAAATTAAAATATGCTTGTTTCTTGGAAGAAAAGTTATGACTAACCTAGAAAGCATATTAAAAAGCAGAGACATTACTTTGCCAACAAAGATCCATCTAGTCAAAGTTATGGTTTCTCCAGTAGTCATATATGGATGTGAGAGTTGGACTATAAAGAAAGCTGAGCACTGAAGAACTGATGCTTTTCTGTGGTACATATACACAATGGAATATTACTCAGCTATTAAAAATAATGCATTTGAATTAGTTCTAATGAGGTGGATGAAACTGGAGCCTATTATACATAGTGAAGTAAGTCAGAAAGAAAAACACCAACACAGTATATTAACACATATATATATAGAATTTAGAAAGATAGTAATGATGACCCTATCTGTGAGACAGCAAAAGAGACCCAGATGTAAAGAACAGACTTTTGGACTCTGTGGGAGAAGGCAAGGATGGGATGATTTGAGAGAATAGCATTGAATCATGTATATTATTATATTGGAAATAGATCACTAGTCCAGGTTCGATGCATAAGACAGGGTGCACAAGGCTGGTGCACTGGGAAGACCCTGAGGGATGGGGTGGGGAGGGAGGGGGGTTCAGGATGGGGAACACATGTACACCTATGGCTGATTCGTGTCAATGTGTGGCAAAAACCACTACAATATTGTAAAGCTAGTTAGACTCCAATTAAAATAAATAAATTAAAAAAAAAAAGAATTTATGCTTTTGAACTGTGGTGTTGGAGAAGACTCTTGAGAGTCCCTTGGACTGCAAGGAGATCCAACCAGTCCATTCTGAAGGAGATCAGTCCTGGGTGTTCTTTGGAAGGACTGATGCTAAAGCTGAAACTCCAGTACTTTGGCCACCTCATGCGAAGAGTTGACTCATTGGAAAAGACTCTGATGTTGGGAGGGATTGGGGGCAGGAGGAGAAGGGGACGACAGAGGATGAGATGGCTGGATGGCATCACCGACTCGATGGACGTGAATTTGAGTGAACTCCGGGAGTTGGTAATGGACAGGGAGGCCTGGCGTGCTGCAATTCATGGAGTCTCAAAGAGTCGGACACGACTGAGCGACTGAACGGAACTGACTGATCTTTCCACACCAAGATGGCAGAATTAGAAACATCACCATCATCCTTGTGCATGTCTCTCCTGTTTTCTCAATCACAGCATCCAGCTATTTTCCTCAGCCCAGAAGTGTACCAAGACCTTCATCATTGACCTATTTCCCTGTAAGGTTCCACCACTCATTAATCCACACTGTTCTTCCTCTCAGACTTTGTGTAATTCATCGTCTCTCAGTTGGTCGCTTCTTCCATCCCTCTCTGCCTCAGCACCTTTAAAACGCATCTCTCTGAGGCTCACAAGGTCAAGTCCACACTCCTTTACAAACACACCTCATAAGTTTTTTCATAGAGCTGTCATTACTCTTTAGCATGCCTTCTGAGGGTATCACAATCTGGCTAAAACCAATATCTACGGTCTCCCTTTCCACCACTTCCTTCCTCTTCCTCTCCCAGTCTCCATTCCAGTTCTGTTGGCCCACTGTGTTTTATGCTATATATTAGAACCAGACTGTTCTGGGTTTAGCAAAAATGCCAAGCAGTTTGACGCTTCTAAAACTGAGCTCAAGTTGTTCTCTCTGCCTGAAAGTGTCCTTTGCCCACATGAAAGTCTATGATATTGCACTCAGATTTGAAGCTCACATATAAATTTCCTTCAACAGAATTAATGACTCACTTTCTGGGTTCCCATGGCATCTTGTGCACACAGGCACTAAAACAACTCTTATCAACTCTTTGAGGTTGTTTCCCTTACTAGATGGACTCTGAGCTCCACAAGAAAACTTGGAATATATGTTCAATTGATGTTCGGCTTGAACTAGTGAATTTACTGTCCCTAGTATAGTTAGTACATTAAGCTGCCCCGGTGGCTCAGTGGTAAAGAATCCACCTGCCAATGCAGGAGAAGTGGGTTTGGTTCCTGGGTTAGGAAGATCCACTGGAGAAGGAAATAGCCACCCACTCCAGTATTCTTGCCTGGGCAATCCCATGGACAGAGGAGCCCAGCGGGCTATATAGTCCAGGGTGTTGCAAAAGAGTCAGACACAACAATAATAAATTATATACACCTAATAATGAATTTTAATTAGATACTATACTGTAGAGTAGAAACTACAGAAGCAAACATTAATGTATTGAGTTTAAAGAAAGGGAGAAGTGATTCTAAAGAACTAATATGTCAAACAGAGAGGAATAAGGGACCTGCATGGAAGAAAGAAACAAAGATAAATCAGAGGTGGACATTATTTAAACACAAATTATCCACTTGAACACTGTCCCTGTTATTCTATTTTTGTATATAGGCAGGCAGATGTGCCCTGGTGTCAAATGAGAAAATGCCTCATTTAAAATGATTAAAAACACTATGAAACATCAGCATTGAAGAAGTTGAAAATCTGTACTATATGTATTAGTTATGATTTTTTTTATTATTATTCTTAGACCACTTTTACATATGTCACTTCTTGATAAATGCTTTTTGTAAATGAGTTCAAGACACAGGTAAAGAAGAAAGGAAATAGACACAAGTCTACTTTAGTCATTTAGCTTGTTGTTTCTTATGGACAGTTTATGTGCAATTCAACTTTGTTGTGCAAAGTGTTATTTATAGTCAACATGATTAACAACTTAGAACTATAGGACTTTTAGTAAGATGATTACACTAGTTCAGCTGGTGAAGAATTTCCACATCGTACAAGTAAATATTCCTTACCACTATGATTTGTTAGAGGATAGGTTTTCTTCAGTGGGCAATTCAGTTCAAGTACCCTTTAAAAAGTTTTAACAAGCAGCTATTTCTCAGGAACACTTGCCTTCTGTTTTCAGCTGTTTGCTGTTCAGTTCAGTTCAGTCACTCAGTCATGTCTGACTATTTGCAACCCTATGGACTGCAGCCTGCCAGACTTCCCTGTCCATCACCAACTCCTGGAGCTTGCTCAAACTCACATCCATCGAGTCAGAGATGCCATCCAACCATCTCATCCTCTGTCGTCTCCTTCTCCTCTGCCTTCTCTCTTTCCCAGCATCAGGGTCTTTCCCAACAAGTCAGTTCCTCGCATAAGGTGACCAAAGTATTGTTTGCTGTTAGCCCTTGATATGGAAGTATTAGGTATTAAAATGAGCTACTGTAGACATGGGACTTCCACAATGAGTTAGTGAGAAGCTCAACAAATCTGTTCCTCAAAAAACAATGTTAAGACTGACAAAATTGCAAAAAAACAAAGCCAACCAAACATTAAGAGTCCCACCAACTTCTTCAGGACTGTGGAAATTGGACAGAAGGAAAGAAAGGTGCAGAAAAATCATTTTAGAAATAATGGCTAAACAATTCCAAAGTTGATGAAAAATATTAATCTATATGTATGATAATTTCAATGGATTCTCCATAGGATAAACACAAAGAACTCTATACCTAAACATATCATATTCAAACTATTCAAAGTCAAGAGAAAATCCTGAAAGCCACAAGAGAAAAACGACTTATCAGGGAAAAGGGGACCACATCATATATAACAGAATCATAGTGACTTCTCATCAGCAATAATGAAGGCCAGAGGGTGGTGACATGATTTATTTAAAGGGGCAGAAGAGGGACTTCCCTATTGGTCCAGTGGTTAGGACTCTATGCTTCCAAAGCAGGGGGTTCAGGTTCAATCCCTTGTCAGGGAAAGCTAGGATCCCACATGCTATGTGGTGAGACCAAAAAAATAAAGTGGCTGAAGAAAAAAACATTAGCCAGAATTTTACATCCTGCAGAACCGTCTTTCAAAACTAAAGGCAAAGGGTAACGGATCTGAATAGACATTTCTCCAAAGAAGGTATAGAGATGTCACATAAGTACATGAAAAGATGCTCAAGATCATTATCCTTCAGGGAAATGCAAATAAAAATCACAATGAGATATCAGTTCACCCCAGCTAGGATGGCCATTATCAAACTCAGATAGAAACAAGTGTTTGCAAGGATACCCAGAAATCAGAAGTTACATGTGGCCACTTTGGAAAACATTCTGGTCTTTCCTCAAAAAGTCAAACACAAGTAAAGACCTAAACATAAGGCCAGAAAGTGTAAAACTCTTAGAGGTAAACATAGGCAGAACACTCTTTGACCTAAATCGCAGCAAGATCCTCTGCTCTACCTCCTAGAGTAAGGGAAATAAAAACAAAGATAAACAAATGGGACCTAATTGAACTTAAAAAGTTAAACACAGACTTAACATTTGATTCAGCAATCCCAACTTTAAGCATATATCCAAGAGAAATAAAGACACAAGTCAACACAAAAACTTGTATATGAATATTCATGTCAGCAATATTCATACTAGCCCAAAGTGGAAACAAATGTCCATTAGCTGATGAATGGACAAATATGGTGTATCCATACAATGGAATATTACTCAGTCATAAAAAGAAAAATGGTTGATATCTGCTACAACATGATGAATTTTAAAAACATAATGCTAAGTGAAAGAAGCCAGTCAAAAGACCAAATATTATATTATTATAGTTTATTTTTCTGAAATCTCCAAAATTGGCAAATCAATCAAGACATAAAGCAGATTGTTGTTGCCTAGGGCTGGGGGAGGGCAGTGGAGTTTTGGGAGAGTGACAGCTAAAGGGTACAATATTTATTTTTTGTGTTTATCACAACGTTCTACAGTTGATTGTGGGTAATAGTTGTATGACTCTGTGGCATTACTAGACCACTAAATTATACACTTTAAATGGGTAAATTGTATGATATATAAACTGTTGTTGTTGTTCAGTAGCTAAGTTGTCTCCTACTCTTTGTGACCCCATGAACTGCAGCACACCAGGCTTCCCTGTCTTTCAGTATCTTCCAGAGTTTGCCCAAGTTTATTTCCATTGAGCCAGTGATGCCATCCAACCAATCTTATCCTGTTGTCCCCTATCCTCCTGCCCTCAATCTTTCCCAGCATCAGGGTCTTTTCCAGTGATTCAGCTTTTCACACCAGGTGGCCAAAGTCTTGGAGTTTTAGCTTTAGCATCAGTCCTTCCAATGAATATTCAGGGTTGATTTCCTTTAGGATTGACTGGTTTGATCTCCTGGCTGTCCAAGAGGACTCTGAGGAGTCTTCTCTAGCACCACAATTCAAAAGCATCAATTCTTTGGTGCTCAGCCTTCTTAATGGTCCATCTCTCACATCTGTACATGACTACTGGAAAAACCATAGCTCTATCTATATGGACCTTTGTCAGCAAAGTGATATCTATGCTTTTTAATATGCTGTCTAGGTTTGTCATAGCTTTCCTTCCAAGGAGCAAGTGTCTTTTAATTTCATGTCTGCAGTCAACATCCACAGTGATTTTGGAGTCCAAGAAAATAAAATCTGTCACTGTTTCCACTTTTTCCCCACCTATTTGCCATGAAGTGATGGGACCAGATGCCATGATCTTAGTTTTTTGAATGTTGAGTTTTAAGCTAGCTTTTTCACTTTCCTCTTTCACCTTCATCAAGAGGCTTTTTAGTTCCTCTTTGCTCTCTGCCATTAGAGTGGTATCGACTGCATAACTGAAGTTGCTGATATTTCTCCCAGCAAACTTGATTCCAACTTGTGCTTCATTCAGCCCAGAATTTCGCATGATGTACTCTGCATTTAAGTTAAATAAGCAAGGTGACAATATACAGCCTTGACGCACTCCCTTCCCAAATTGGAACAAGTCCACTGTTCCATGTCTGGTTCTAACTGTAGCTTCTTGACCTGCATAAAGATTTTGAAGGAGGCTGGTACGGTGGTCTGGTATTCCCATCTCTTTAAGAATTTTCCACAGTTTGTTGTGATCCACACAATATAAGGCTTTCGTGTAGCCAGTAAAGCAGATGTTTTTCTGGAATTCCCTTGCATTATCCATGACCCAAGGAATATTGGCAATTTGATCTCTGGTTCCTCTGCCTTGTCTAATCCCACCTTGTACATCTGGAAGTTCTCGGTTCATGTACTGCTGAAGCCTAGCTGGAAAGATTTTAAACATAACCTTTCTAGCATGTAAAATTAGCACAGTTGTATGGTAGTTTGAACATTCTTTGGCATTGCTGTTCTTTGGGATTGGAATGAAAACTGACCTTTTCCAGTCCTATGGCCACTGCTGAGTTTTCCAAATTTGCTGACATATTGAGTGCAGCACTCAAACAGCATCATCTTTTAGGATTTGAAATAGCTTAGCTGGAATTCCGGAGAAGGCAATGGCACCCCACTCCAGTACTCTTGCCTGGAAAATCCATGGACAGAGGAGCCTGGTAGGCTGCAGTCCATGGGGTCGCTAAGAGTCGGGCATGACTGAGCGACTTCACTTTCACTTTTCAGTTTCATGCATTGGAGAAGGAAATAGCAACCCACTCCAGTGTTCTTGCCTGGAGAATCCCAGGGGCGGGGAAGTCTGGTGGGCTGCCATCTATGGGGTTGCACAGATTTGGACACGACTGAAGCGACTTAGCAGCAGCAGCTGGAATTCATCACCTCCACGAGCTTTGTTTGTAGTAATGCTTCCTAAGGCACAATTGACTTCACACTCCAGGATGTCTAACTTCACACTCCAGGATGTCTGTCCCTAGGTGAGTGACTACACCATAAAAAATCCAAACAGGTAAATAACCAAGTGATTGAATCAGTAATCAAAAACTTTAATAAAAAGAAAAGTCCAGAGCCCCAGCTGGCCTCAGATAGTTGGTCCCCCACCATCCTCTTGTTGCCTGTCATGTGTTCAATGTAGGGCCCATTGTGGAGTGCCTTCTGTCCTCAGAAACAGAATGCATCCAGAAAGGTGGCTGCCTCTTCAGAATGCATCCAGAAAGGTGGCTGCAACTGTTGTGTTCTTGGTGAACCTGGTGTGGAACCTGGTGCTAAATCATTAGCTAAACCTGCTTCTGAGTCAGAGTTTCAAATGTAACAGAGAAGCTCCTTCACTGCTACCTATCAAAAGGCAGCCCTTGACATAAGAGTTTGTAAAAATAATTAATAGAAAGAAAAAATATTTTTATAGTATAAACACACACACACACACACAAAGGAAAACCTATGATCAGATGGCTTATCTGGTTAATTCTACCACACATATAAATAACACCAATTCTTCTCCAAATGTTTAAAAAATAGAAGATGAGGTAACACTTCCTAAGTCTCTCTACACCAACTGCACACAAAGGAACTCCAAGAAGGGAAAATTACAGACCATTATCTTTTATGAATATAGATGAAAAATTCTCAACAAAATACTAGTAATAAAATCCAGTGTCATATTAAAAGGGTTACACGCCATGACTAATCAGAATTTAGAGCCATTCAACACATGCAATTCAGTCAATGTAATATGACATAATAACAAAATAAAGGGAAAAACACATGATAATTTCAATGGATACAGGAAAAGCATTTAACATAACTTAACACCCTTTTATTATTAAAAAAAAAATCAGTAAATTAGGAATAGAAGGGTGGTCCTAAGATAGCAGAGGAATAGGATAGGGAGACCACTTTCTCGCCCAAAAATTCATTGAAAGAACATTTGAATGTTGAGCATATTCCACAGAACAACTTCTGAATGCTGGCAGAGGACATCAAGCACCCAAAAAAGCCACCCATTGTCTTTGAAAGGAGGTAGGACAAAATATAAAAGATAAAAAGAGAGACAAAAAGAGTTAGGGATGGAGATCCATCCCAGGAAGGGAGTCTTAAAAGAGGAGAAGTTTCCAAACACCAGGAAACCCTCTCACTGGCAGGTCTGTGGGGAGTTTTGGAATCTCAGAGGACAACATAACCAGGAGGAGAAATAAATAAATAAATAAAACCCATAGATTACGTGCCTAACGGCAACTCCCAGCAGAGAAGTGACCCAGACGCTCGCATCCACCACCAGCAAGCGGGGGCTGAATAGGGAGGAGCAGGCTGCATTGCTTAGGGTAAAGACCGGGCCTGAATGCCCTGACGGCAATCTGAGGGAGCTAAGGTGATATAGCAACTTAAACTGTGGGATAGCCAGAGAGAGAGAGGAGGGGAAAAAAGAGAGAGAGACAGAGAGAGAACTATCCTATGAAAAGCCCTAACCTAAGGCACTGTGGGCCCGCTCACAGAACAAAGGACTGAGCAAATACCAGAGGAAAGCTAGCAGGCTGAGGACCGGTCCATCCCCCGATGGAGGCAGGGGATAGGCAGGCACCAGCCAGAGCCGGAAAGGGGTAAACTCGGCCCCAGAGATGGCATCCCCTATCAAACTGCAAACAGGCTTCCAGTTTCTAACCAAGACTTCCTGGGATTCCAGATGGTTGGCATCTGCCAGGAGGGTCACAGCCAGAGATCAGCTCTCCAGAAGAGACACACAGCACACTGGAGATGGGCGCACCTGCTGCTACCCAGGAATCTGAGCGGCTGGGACTGGAGAGATGATAAGACGCACTCGCCTGCCACCTGGGGAGAGTGCGCTCGCCAAGCACCTGATCGCCTGAACTGCTCGGACCGGGGGCCTGAGAAGTGCAGGGCCCACTCTGCAGAGCAACCTAGAGCCTGTGCAGTGTAGACTGGGAAAGCACACAGGCCCTGAGAGGGGACAAACCCAGTGTGGCCGAGATACTGCGAGCACTCCCCACGCACACCAGTGATATGTGTTTGCAGTGTTCCTCCCTCCCCAGAGCACAACTGAACAAGTGAGCCTAAACAAGAGACTACCTTTGCCCCCTTCTGTCATGGCAAAAATTAGACACTGAAGAGACCAGCAAACAGAAGAAGCCAAATAAACAGAGGGAACCGCTTAGGAAGTGACAGGTGCAACAGATTGAAATCCCTGTAGTTAACACCAACTATATTGGAAGGGGCCTATAGATCTTGAGAAGTATATATAAGTTGGAACAAGGAACTATCTGAAACTAAACTGATCCCACACTACCTGCAACAGCTCCAGAGAAATTCCTAGACATATTTTTACTGTTATCATTTTTTTAATTTTTTAAAAAATTTTTTCTATTTTTTTAAGTCCTATATTACTCCTTTAATTTTCATTTTTATAACCTACTATTACCTTGCATGTATGGATGTGAGAGTTGGACTGTAAAGAAAGCTGAACGCCAAAGAATTCATGCTTTTGAACTGTGGTGTTGGAGAAGACTCTTGAGAGTCCCTTGGACTGCAAGGAGATCCAACCAGTCCATTCTAAAGGAGATCAGTCCTGGGTGTTCTTTGGAAGGAATGATGCTGAAGCTGAAACTCCAGTACTTTGTCCACCTCATGCGAAGAGTTGACTCATTGGAAAAGACTCTGATGCTGGGAGGGATTGGGGGCAGGAGGAGAAGGGGACGACAGAGGATGAGATGGCTGGATGGCATCACCAACTCAATGGACGTGAATTTGAGTGAACTCCGGGAGTTGGTGATAGACAGGGAGGCCTGGCATGCTGCAATTCATGGAGTCTCAAAGAGTCGGACACGACTGAGCAACTGAACTGAACTAAACTGATTACCTTGCAAAAAAAAAAAAAAAAAAAAAAAAAAAGGACCCTATTTTTAAAGCAAACTTCAATTATATTTCTTATACTTTTTGTGATTTTGTTTGTTTGTTTTGTTAATATTGTATTTTTGAGAGTCTAACCTCTACTCTAGATTTTTAATCTTTGCTTTATGGTATTTGTTATATATTTTGTACGTTTAAGAATCCAATCTTCAGTACTCATTTTTACTTAGGAGTGTGGTTCCTGGCTTGATTACTCTCTCCCCCTTTTGACTCTCCTTTTTCTCCCCCAGGTCACCTCTATCTCCTCCCTCCCCTTCTCTTCTCTACTTAACTGTGAATCTCTGTGTGTGTTCCAGGCTGTGGAGAACACTAAGGGAACAGAGTACTGCCAAGGTCTATCTCTCTCCTTTTGATTCCCCCTCTTCTCCTCCTGGTCACCTCTATCTCATTCCTCCCTCTTCTCTTCTCTATGTAACTCCATTAACCTCTCTGAGGGTTCCAAACTGTGGAGAGCACATAGGGAATTGTTTACTGGTTAGATTGCTCTCTCCCCTTTTGATTCCCCTTCGTCTCCTCCTGGTCACCTCTATCTCCCTCCTCTTTTCCATGTAACTCTGTGAACCTCTCTGGGTGTCCCTCACTGTGGAGAATCTATTCACCATTAACATAGAAGTTTTATCATCGGTGCTGTATGGATGGAGAAGTCTTGGGCTACTGTAAGAATAAGACTGAAAACCAGAGGCAGAAGGCTTAAGCCCAAAACCTGAGAACACCAGAGAACTCCTGACTCCAGGGAACATTAATCGATAAGAGATCATCCAAAAGCCTCCATACCTACACTGAAACCTAGCACCACCCAAGGGCCAACAAGTTCCAGAGCAAGACATACCACACAAATTCTCCAGCAACACAGGAACACAGCCCTGAGCTTCAATATACAGGCTGCCCAAAGTCACACCAAACCCATAGACATCTCAAAACTCGCTACTATACACTTCATTGCACTCCAGAGAGAAGAAATCCAGCTCCACCCACCAGAACACTGACACAAGCTCCCCTAACCAGGAAACCTTGACAAGCTACTCGTCCAACCCCACCCACAGGGAGGAATCTCCACAATAAAGAGGAACCACAAACTGCCAGAATACAGAATGGCCACCCCAAACACAGCATCTAAACAAGATGAAAAGGCAGAGAAATACTCAGCAGGTAAAGGAACATGATAAATGCCCACAAGACCAAAAAAAAAAAAAAAAAAAAAAAGAAGAAGAAGAAGAAGAAGAGATAGGCAGTCTATCTGAAAAAGAATTCAGAATAATGATAGTAAAAATGATCCAAAACCTTTAAAACAAAATGAAGTTACAGATAAATAGCCTGGAGACAAGGATTGAGAAGATGCAAGAAATGTTTAACAAAGATCTAGAAGAAATAAAAAAGAGTTGATCAATAATGAATAATGCAATAAATCAGATCAAAAACACTCTGGAGGGAACCAACAGTAGACTAACAGAGGCAGAAGACAGGATAAGTGGGGTAGAAAATAGAAAGGTAGAAATAAAAGAAGCAGAGAGGAAAAAAAGAATTAAAAAAAAAATGAGGACAACCTCAGGGACCTCTGGGACAATGTGAAATGCCCCAACATTCGAATTATAGGAGTCCCAGAAGAAGACAAAAAGAAAGGCCATGAGAAAATACTCAAGGAGATAACAGTTGAAAACTTCCCTAAAATGGGGAAGGAAACAGTCACCCAAGCCCAAGAAACCCAGAGAGCCCCAAACAGGATAAATCCAAAGCGAGACACCCCAAGACACATATTAATCAAATTAACAAAGATCAAATTCAAAGAACAAATATTAAAAGCAGTAAGGGAAAAACAACAAATAACCCTTAAGGATAACAGCTGATTTATCAATAGAAACTCTTCAGGCAAGAAGGGAATGGCAGGACATACTTAAAGTGATGAAAGAGAAAACCTACAACCCAATTTACTGTACCCAGCAAGGGTCTCATTCAGATATGAAGGAGAAATCAAAAGCTTTACAGACAAGCAAAAGCTGAGAGAATTCAACGCCACAAAACCAGCTCTTCAACAAATGCTAAAGGATCTTCTCTAGACAGGAAACACAGAAAAGGTGCATAAACTCGAACCCAAAACAACAAAGTAAATGGTAATGGGATCATACTTATCAATAATCACCTTAAACATAAATGGGTTGAATGCCCTAACCAAAAGACAAAGACTGGCCAAATGAATACAAAAACAAGACTCCTATATATGCTGTCTAAAGGAGACCCACCTCAAAAGAAGGGACACATACAGACTGAAAGTGAAGGGCTGGGAAAAGATATTTCACACAAACAGAGACCAAAAAAAAGCAGGAGTAGTAATATCAGATAAATCATATCAGATAAAATAGACTTTAAAATAAAGGCTGTGAAAAGAGACAAAAAGGACACTACATAATGATCAAAGGAGCAATCCAAGAAGGAGATATAACAACTATAAATATATATGCACCCAACATAGGAGCACCGCAATATGTAAGGCAAATACTAACAAGTATGAAAAGGGAAATTAATAATAACACAATAATAGTGGGAGACTTTAATACCCCACTCACACCTATGGATAGATCAACTAAACAGAAAATTAACAAGGAAACACAAACTTTAAATGACACAATGGACCAGTTAGACCTAATTGATATCTACAGAACATTTCACCCCAAAACAATGATTTTCACCTTTTTCTCAAGTGCATACGGAACCTTCTCCAGGATAGATCACATCCTGGGCCATAAATCTAGCCTTGGTAAATTGAAAAACATTGAAATCATTCCAAGCATCTTTTCTGACCACAATGCAGTAGATCTCAATTACAGGAAAAGAACTATTAAAAATTCCAACATATAGAGACTAAACAACATGCTTCTGAATAACCAACAACTCACAAAAGAAATCAAAAAAGAAATCAAAATATGCATAGAAACAAATGAAAATGAAAACACTACAACCCAACACCTATGGGACTCTGTAAGAGCAGTGCTAAGGGGAAGCTGCATAGCAATACAGGCTTACCTCAAGAAACAAGAAAAAGTCAAATAAATAACCTAACTCTACACCTAAAGCAACTAGAAAAGGAAGAAATGAAGAAACCCAGGGTTAGTAGAAGGAAAGAAATCTCAAAAATTAGGGCAGAAATAAATGGAAAAGAAACAAAAGAGACCATAGCAAAAATCAACAAAGCTAAAAGCTGGTGCTTTGAGAAGATGGATAAAATTGACAAACCATTAGCCATACTCATCAAGAAACAAAAGGAGAAGAATCAAGGCAACAAAATTAGAAATGAAAATGGAGAAATCAAAACAGACAACACAGAAATACAAAGGATCATAAGAGACAACTATCAGTAATTACATGCCAATAAAATGGACAACTTGGAAGAAATGGACAAATTTTTAGAAATGTATAACTTTCCAAAACTGAACCAGGAAGAAATAGAAAATCTTAGCAGACCCATCACAAGCACAGAAATCGAAACTGTAATCAGAAATCTTCCAGCAAACAAAAGCCCAGGACCAGACAGCTTCACAGCTGAATTCTACCAAAAATTTAGAGAAGAGCTAACACCTATCCTACTCAAACTCTTCCAAAAAATTGCAGAGGAAGGTGCACTTCCAAACTCATTATATGAGGCAACCATAACCCTAATACCAAAACCAGAAAAAGGTGCCACAAAAAAAAAAAGAGAAAGAAAACCACAGGCCAATATCACTGATGAACATAGATGCAAAAATCCTTAACAAAATCATAGCAAACAGAATCCAACAACATATTAAAAAGATCATACATCATGACGAAGTGGGCTTTATCCCAAGAATGCAAGGATTCTTAATATCTGCAAATCAATCAATGTTATACACCACATTAACAAATTGAAAGATAAAGACCATATGATCATCTCCATAGATGCAGAGAAAGCCTTTGACAAAATTCAACATCCATTTATGATTTAAAAAAAAAAAAAACAAACCCTCCAGAACGCAGAAATAGAAGGAAGGTTCAGTTCAGTACAGTTCAGTTCAGTCGCTTAGTCGTGTCCGGCTCTTTGCGACCCCATGAATCACAGCACGCCAGGCCTCCCTGTCCATCAACAACTCCCGGAGTTCACTCAGACTCACGGCCATCGAGTCAGTGATGCCATCCAGCCATTTCATCCTCTGTCGTCCCCTTCTCCTCCTGCCCCCAATCCCTCCCAGCATCAGAGTCTTTTCCAATGAGTCAACTCTTCACATGAGGTGGCCAAAGTACTGGACTTTCAGCTTTAGTATCATTCCTTCCAAAGAAACCCCAGGGCTCATCTTCTTCAGAATGGACTGGTTGGATCTCCTTTCAGTCCAAGGGATTCCCAAGAGTCTTCTCCAACACCACAGTTCAAAAGCATCAATTCTTTGGTGCTCAGCCTTCTTCACAGTCCAACTCTCACATCCACACATGACCACAGGAAAAACGATAGCAATGACTAGATGGACCTTTGTTGGCAAAGTAATGTCTCTGCTTTTCAATCTGCTATCTAGGTTGGACATAACTTTTCTTCCAAGGAGTAAGCATCTTTTAATTTCATGGTGGCAGTCACCATCTGCAGTGATTTTGGAGCCCAGAAAAATAAAGTCTGTCACTCTTTCCCCTGTTTCCCCATGTATTTGCCATGAAGTGATGGGACCGGATGCCATGATCTTCGTTTTCTGAATGTTGAGCTTTAAGAAAATTTTTTCACTCTCCACTTTCACTTTCATCAAGAGGCTTTTTAGTTCCTCTTCACTTTCTGCCATAAGGGTGGTGTCATCTGCATATCTGAGGTTATTGATATTTCTCCCGGCAATCTTGATTCCAGCTTGTGTTTCTTCCAGAACAGCGTTTCTCATGATGTACTCTGCATATAAGTTAAATAAACAGGGTGATAATATACAGCCTTGACGTACTCCTTTTCCTATTTGGAATCAGTCTGTTGTTCCATGTCCAGTTCTAACTGTTGCTTCCTGACCTGCATACAGGTTTCTCAAGAGGCAGGTCAGGTGGTCTGGTATTCCCATCTCTTGAAGAATTTTCCACAGTTTATTGTGATCCACACAGTCAAAGGCTTTGGCATAGTCAAGAAAGCAGAAATAGATGTTTTTCTGGAACTCGCTTGCTTTTTCCATGATCCAGTAGCTGTTGGCAATTTGATCTCTGGTTCCTCTGCCTTTTCTAAAACCAGCTTGAACATCTGGAAGTTCACTGTTCACATATTGCTGAAGCCTGACTTGGAGAATTTTGAGCATTGCTTTACTAGCATGTGAGATGAGTGCAATTGTGCAGTAGTTTGAGCATTCTTTGGCATTGCCTTTCTTTGGGATTGGAATTAAAACTGACCTTTTCCACTCCTGTGGCCACTGCTGAGTTTTCCAAATTTGCTGGCATATTGAGTGCAGGACTTTCACAGCATCATCTTTCAGGATTTGAAATAGCTCAACTGGAATTCCATCACCTCCACTAGCTTTGTTCGTAGTGATGCTTTCCAAGGCCCACTTGACTTCACATTCCAGGATGTCTGGCTCTAGGTGAGTGATCACACCATCGTGATTATCTGGGTCATGAAGATCTTGTTTGTACAGTTCTGTGTATTCTTGCCACTTCTTCTTGATATCTTCTGATTTTCTTAGGTCCATACCATTTCTGTCCTTTATCCAGCCCATCTTTGCATGAAATGTTTCCTTGGTATTTCTAATTTTCCTGAAGAGATCTCTAGTCTTTGCCATTCTGTTGTTTTCCTCTATTTCTTTGCATTGATCACTGAGGAAGGCTTTCTTATCTCTTCTTGCTATTCTTTGGAACTCTGCATTCAGATGCTTCTACCTTTCCTTTTCTCCTTTGCTTTCACTTCTCTTCTTTTCACGGCTATTTGTAAGGCCTCCCCAGACAGCCATTTTGCTTTTTTGCATTTCTTTTCCATGGGGATGGTCTTGATCCCTGTCTCCTGTACAATGTCACGAACCTCATTCCATAGTTCATCAGGCACTCCATCTATCAGATCTAGGCCCTTAAATCTATTTCTCACTTCCACTGTATAATCATAAGGGATTTGATTTAGGTCATACCTGAATGGTCTAGTGGTTTTCCCTACTTTCTTCAATTTCAGTCTGAATTTGGCAATAAGGAGTTCATGATCTGAGCCACAGTAAGCTGCTGGTCTTGTTTTTGCTGACTGTATAGAGCTTCTCCATCTTTGGCTGCTATAATATAATCAATCTGATTTTGGTGTTGACCTTCTGGTGATGTCCATGTGTAGAGTCTTCTCTTGTGTTGTTGGAAAAGGATGTTTGCTATGACCAGTGCATTTTCTTGGCAAAACTCTATTAGTCTTTGCCCTGCTTCATTCCGTATTCCAAGGCCAAATTTGCCTGTTACTCCAGGTGTTTCTTGACTTCCTACTTTTGCATTCCAGTCCCTCAACATAATAAAATCTATATATGACAAACCCACAGCAAACATTATACTCAATGGTGAAAAATTGAAAGCATTTCCCCTAAAGTCAGGAAGAAGACACGGGTACCCACTCTCACCACCACTATTCAACATAGTTTTCGAAGATTTAGCCACAGCAATCAGAGCAGAAAAAGAAATAAAAGGAACCCAGATTGAAAAAGAAGAAGTAAAACTCTCACTGTTTGTAGATGACATGATCCTCTACATAGAAAACCCTAAAGACTCTACCAGAAAATTACTATAGCTAATTAATGAATATAGTAAAATTGCAGGATATAAAATTAACACAAAGAAATCCCTTGCATTCCTATACACTAACAATGAGAAAACAGAAAGAGAAATTAAGGAAACAATTCCATTCACCATTGCAACAAAAAGAATAAAATACTTAGGAATATATCTACCTAAAGAAACAAAAGACCTGTATATAGAAAACTATAAAACACTGATGAAAGAAATCAAAGAAAACACAAACAGATGGAGAAATATACCATGTTCATGGATTGGAAGAATCAATATAGTGAAAACGAGTATACTATCCAAAGCAATCTATAGATTCAATGCAATCCCTATCAAGCTACCAACAGTATTTTTCACAGAACTAGAACAAATAAATTTCACAGTTTGTATGGAAATACAAAAAACCTCAAATAGGCAAAGCAATCTTGAGAAAAAAGAATGGAACTAGAGGAATCAACCTGCCTAACTTCAGACTATACTACAAAGCTACAGTCATCAAGACAGTATGGTACTGGCACAAAGACAGAAATATAGATCAATGGAACAAAATAGAAAGCCCAGAGATAAATTCACACACCTATGGACACCTTTTCTTTGACACGGGAAGCAAGAATATACAATGGAAAAAAGACAATCTCTTTAACAAGTGGTGCTGGGAAAACTGGTCAACTACTTGTAAAAGAATGAAACTAAAACACTTTCTAACACCATACACAAAAGCAAACTCAATATGGATTAAAGATCTAAACATATGATCAAAAACTATAAAACTCATAGAGGAAAACATAGGCAAAACACTCTCCAACATAAATCACAGCAGGATCCTCTATGACCCACCTCCCAGAGTAATGGAAATAAAAGCAAAAATAAACAAATGGGACCTAATTAAACTGAAATGCTTTTGCACAATGAAGGAAACTAGAAGCAAAGTGAAAAGACAGCCTTCAGAATGGCAGAAAGTAATAGCAAATGAAGCAACTGACAATTAATCTCAAAAATATACAAGCAACTCCTGCAGCTGAATTCCAGAAAAATGAGCGACCCAATCAAAAAATGGGCCAAACAACTAAACAGACATTTCTCTAAAGAAGACATACAGATGGCTAACAAACACATGAAAAGATGCTCAACATCACTCATTATCAGAGAAATGCAAATCAAAACCACAATGAGGTACCGTCACATGCCAGTCAGAATGGCTGTGATCCAAAAATCTACAAACAATAAACACTGAAGAGGGCGTGGAGAAAAGGGAACACTCTTACATACACTGTTGGTGGGAATGCAAACTAGTACAGCTGCTATGGAGAACAGTGTGGGGATTCCTTAAAAAACTGGAAATAGCACTGCCATACGACCCAGGAATCCCACTGCTGAGAATACACACCAAGGAAACCAGAACTGAAAGAGACACATGTACCCCAATGTTCATCACAGCACTGTTTGTAATAGCCGGGACATGGTAGCAACCTAGATGTCCATCAGCAGACGAATGGATAAGAAAGCTGTGGTACATCTACACAATGGAATATTACTCAGTCTTTAAAAAGAATACATCTGAATCTGTTCTAATGAGGTTGATGAAACTGGAGCCTATTACAGAGTTATTAAGTAAGCGAGAAAAAAAAACAACAATACAATATATTAATGCATATACATGAAATTTAGAAAGAGGGTGATGATAACCCTTTATTCAAGACAACAAAAGAGACACGGATGTACAGAACAGACTTTTGGACTCTGTGGGAGAATGCGAGGGTGGGATGATCTGAGAGAATAGCACTGAAACATGTGTATTATCATGTTTGAAACGGATCGCCAGTGCAGGTTCGATGCATGACACAGGGTGCTCAGGGCACCCTGAGGGATGGAATGGGGAGGGAGGTGAGAGGGTGGTTCTGGATGGGGAACACATGTAAACCCATGGCTGATTCATGTCAATGTATGGCAAAAACCACTAGAATATTGTAAAGCAATTAGCCTCCAATTAAAATAATTTTTAAAAGGAATAGAAGGAAGCTTCCTTAACATAATAAAGGGCTTTTTTTTTAAGCAGCTAATATACTCCAAGGTGATATACTAAAAGCTTTGCACCTACAATCAGAAACAAGACAAGGATGTTTGCTTTTGCTGCTGCTATTCAAAATTGTTCCAGAAATTCTAGCCAGAGCAATTAAGCACAAAAAAGAAGTAAAAGGCATACAAATTGGAAAGCAAAAAGTATGGCGGCAGCTGCGACCGGCGCACTAAGCGCTGCGGCGGCGGCTGCGACCGGCGCACTAAGCACAGTCAAGAGGAGCTTCCCCATATCCAAGGTCAGGGGCAGAAGCCGGAAGGACCCCATGCCCGAAGGGCGGTGGCCAAGAGGAGCGACCCCACGTCCGAGGGCAGGGGCAGCGGCCGAGAGTTCCAGGCTGTGACGGCAAAGGAACGGCCAAGAAGAGCTACCCAAGTCTGAGGTCAGGGGCGGCGGCTGGGAGGAGCCACCCCACGCCCCCACGCCCGAGGCCAGGGGCAGCGGCCAGGAGGGGCTACCCCACGCCCGAGGTCAGGGGAGGCAGCCGGGAGCACCAACCCCAAGTCCAAGGCCAGGGGCGACGGCCAGGAGGACCAACCCCACGTCCAGGTGCAGTGGCTGCACGGGCTCAGGAGGGCCTAGAGGAGCTATCCCACGTTGAAGGTCAGGAAGGGCGGCTGTGAGGAGATACCCCTCGTCCAAGGTAAGGAGCAGCAGCTGCGCTTTGCTGGAACAGCCCTGAAGAGATACCCCACACCCAAGGTAAGAGAAACCCAAGTAAGATGCTGGTGTTGCAAGAGGGCATCAGAGGGCAGAACACTGAAACCATACTCACAGAAAACTAGTCAATATAATCACACTAGGACCACAGCCTTGTCTAACTCAATGAAACTAAGCCAAGCCCATGGGGCAACCCAAGACGGGCGGGTCATGGTGGAGAGAGCTGACAGAATGTGGTCCACTGGAGAAGGGAATGGCAAACCACTTCAGTATTCTTGCCTTGAGTACCCCATGAACAGTATGAAAAGGCGAAATGATAGGATACTGAAAGAGAAACTCCCCAGGTCAGTAGGGGCTCAATATGCTACTGGAGATCAGTGGAGAAATAACTCCAGAAAGAATGAAGGGATGGAGCCAAAGCAAAAACAATACCCAGCTATGGATGTGACTGGTGATAGAACCATGGTCTGATGCTGTAAAGAGCAATATTGCATAGGAACCTGGAATGTCAGGTCCATGAATCAAGGCAAATTGGAAGTGGTCAAACAAGAGATAGCAAGAGTGAATGTCAACATTCTAGGAATCAGTGAACTAAAATGGACTGGAATGGGTGAATTTAATTCAGATGACCATTATATCTACCACTGCTGGCAGGAATCCCTCAGAAGAAATGGAGTAGCCATCATGGTCAACAAAAGAGTCCAAAATGCAGTACTTGGATGCAATCTCAAAAACGACAGAATCATCTCTGTTCATTTCCAAGGCAAACAATTCAATATCACAGTAATCCAAGTCTATGCCCCAACTGGTAATGCTGAAGAGGCTGAAGTTGAATGGTTCTATGAAGACCTACAAGACCTTTTAGAACTAGCACCCAAATAAGATGTCCTTTTCATTATAGGGGACTGGAATGCAAAAGTAGGAAGTCAAGAAACACCTGGAGTAACAGCCAAATTTGGCCTTGGAATACGGAATAAAGCAGGGCAAAGACTAATAGAGTTTTGCCAAGAAAATGCACTGGTCATAGCAAACACCCTCTTCCAACAACACAAGAGAAGACTCTACACATGGACATCACCAGATGGTCAACACCGAAATCAGACTGATTATATTCTTTGCAGCCAAAGATGGAGAAGCTCTATACAGTCAGCAAAAACAAGACCAGGAGCTGACTGTGGCTCAGATCATGAACTCCTTATTGCCAAATTCAAATGCTAACTTGAAGAAAGTAGGGAAAACCACTAGACCATTCAGATATGACCTAAATCAAATCCCTTATGATTATACAGTGGAAGTGAGAAATAGATTTAAGGGCCTAGATCTGATAGATAGAGTGCCTGATGAACTATGGAATGAGGTTCGTGACATTGTACAGGAAACAGGGATCAAGACCATCCCCATGGAAAAGAAATGCAAAAAAGCAAAATGGCTGTCTGGGGAGGCCTTACAAATAGCCGTGAAAAGAAGAGAAGCAAAAAGCAAAGGAGAAAAGGAAAGATATAAGCATCTGAATGCAGAGTTCCAAAGAATAGCAAGAAGAGATAAGAAAGCCTTCCTCAGTGACCAATGCAAAGAAATAGAGGAAAACAACAGAATGGGAAAGACTAGAGATCTCTTCAAGAAAATTAGAGATACCAAGGGGACATTTCAGACAAAGATGGGCTCGATAAAGGACAGAAATGGTATGGACCTAAGAAAATCAGAAGATATCAAGAAGAAGTGGCAAGAATACACAGAACTGTACAAACAAGATCTTCATGACCCAGATAATCACGATGGTGTGATCCACTCACCTAGAGCCAGACATCCTGGAATGTGAAGTCAAGTGGGCCTTAGAAAGCATCACTACGATCAAAGCTAGTGGAGGTGATGGAATTCCAGTTGAGCTATTTCAAATCCTGAAAGATGATGCTGTGAAAGTGTTGCACTCAATATGCCAGCAAATTTGGAAAACTCAGTAGTGGCCAAAGGACTGGAAAAGGTCAGTTTTCATTCCAATCCCAAAGAAAGGCAATGCCAAAGAATGCTCAAACTACCACACAATTGCACTCATCTCACATGCTAGTAAAGTAATGCTCAAAATTCTCCAGGCCAGGCTTCAGCAATACGTGAACCGTGAACTTCCTGATGTTCAAGCTGGTTTTTAAAAAGGCAGAGGAACCAGAGATCAAATTTCCAACATCTGCTGGATCATGGAAAAAGCAAGAGAGTTCCAGAAAAACATCTATTTCTGCTTTATTGACTATGCCAAAGCCTTTGACTGTGTGGATCACAATAAACTGTGGAAAATTCTGAAAGAGATGGGAATACCAGATCACCTGATCTGCCTCTTGAGAAACCTCTATGCAGGTCAGGAAGCAACAGTTAGAACTGGACATGGAACAGCAGACTGGTTCCAAATAGGAAAAGGAGTACGTCAAGGCTGTATATTGTCTCTGTGCTTATTTAACTTATATGCAGAGTACATCATGAGAAACGCTGGACTGGAAGAAACACAAGCTGGAATCAAGATTGCCGGGAGAAATATCAATAACCTCAGATATGCAGATGACACCACCCTTATGGCAGAAAGTGAAGAGGAACTCAAAAGCCTCTTGATGAAAGTGAAAGTAGAGAGTAAAAAATTTGGCTTAAAGCTCAACATTCAGAAAACGAAGATCATGGCATCCAGTCCCATCACTTCATGGCAAATAGATGGGGAAACAGTGTCAGACTTTATTTTTTTGGGCTGCAAAATCACTGCAGATGGTGACTGCAGCCATGAAATCAAAAGATTCTTACTCCTTGGAAGGAAAGTTATGACCAACCTAGACAGCATATTCAAAAGCAGAGACATTACTTTGCCAACAAAGTTCCATCTAGTCAAGGCTATGGTTTTTCCTGTGGTCATGTATGGATGTGAGAGTTGGACTGTGAAGAAGGCTGAGCGCCGATGATTTAATGCTTTTGAACTGTGGCATTGGAGAAGATTCTTTCGAGTCCCTTGGACTGCAAGGAAATCCAACCAGTCCATTCTGAAGGAGATCAGTCCTGGGTGTTCTTTGGAAGGAATGATGCTAAAGCTGAAACTCCAGTACTTTGGCCACCTCATGCAAAGAGTTGACTCATTGGAAAAGACTCTGATGCTGGGAGGGATTGGGGGCAGGAGGAAAAGGGGACGACAGAGGATGAGATGGCTGGATGGCATCACCGACTCGATGGACATGAGTTTGAGTGAACTCCGGGAGTTGGTGATGGACAGGGAGGCCTGGCGTGCTGTGATTCATGGGGTCGCAAAGAGTCGGACACAACTTAGTGACTGAACTGAACTCAACTGATCTGTAATCACAGATGAGATCATCCTACATACGGAAAATACTAAAGAATCTAAATATACACACACTCCTGGAGCTAGCAAACAATCTCAACAAAGTTGCAGGAGATAACAAGACAGGGGAGGAGTATGTGGATATGGAGTATATTTCTCTCCACAGATACATCAGGAATACATCTTCAGACACAGAAGTGCACGAAGAACACCAGCTGAGAGTGGACAGGAGTACCTGAGCAGCGGAAAAGAATATATAGATCCATGCAAAACTTGGTAGATGAAGGAACTAGGGGGAAAAACAGGAGTGTTAGAAGGACTGAACCTGCCCTTGGCTGGTGGGGGAACTGAAGCAGGGGTCTGAGCCCCACATTGGGGCAATTGTTTGAGTCATAGGAGAAACATTTAAGGCTGAGAGTGAAACAGCTTATCTGTGGCAGCCTAAATGGAATGAGAATCAGACAGTCCTTGCTGCAGCCATCCATAACCCAGATAGTGATGTAGATGTCCTGGAAGGTGCAGCAGCTGGGAGCTGGAGTTTAAGGATTGTGAAGCAATCCCAGGGCAAGGGCTGCTATTGACTGCATAGAGACATATTGAAGGGGTGTGAGGGAGGAGATTGTGGTGGGAAAAGCCTGTGGAGGAAAGCCAGGCAGCCATGGAATCAAGGTGATACTGCTGAGTCACGTGAAAGGGGTGGAGCCATAACCACAGCCTCTCTCCCCCTACATGACAGCATTGGCAGCTGAACAGTAGAGCAGCTGGCCCATCAAATGCCTGATGCACTGAACTACAGAGTAGGACCCCACCCAGGGCGCCCCTTTAAGTGCCTGATGCACCAATCTACAGAACAGGAGCCCAGCCAGGGGGTGCCCCTCTATGTGCCTAAGGCATGGAACAACAGAGAAGGAGCCCAGGCAATGGAGCCCTCTAAGTGCCTGAATGGGTGGAGCAACAGAGAAAGACTGGCCAAAGAGGCCTCCTGATCGCCAGCTACAAGAGGCTCGAAAAAAGACTCTGATAGGGCCATAATTCCTGCAGTGGAGGCAGTCTGTGTCCCTGCATACTTGGTGCTCCCAGGGTCCCCTCAAGCTAAGCAGCTGTGCAACCTTCATGCTCAACTCTCACTGGGGCAGAGCTGCCACAAGCAAAAAATTCTTGTGTCTATGCGGGCAGGGTCCCTTTGGTAATGTCCAACTCTTTGTGACCCTGTAGATGGCGGCCTGCCAGGCTTCTGTCAGTGAGGGGGGTTCTCCAGGCAAGAATACTGGAGCATATTGGCCAATATTGGTTGCCATATCCTGCTGCTGCTGCTGCTAAGTCGCTTCAGTCGTGTCTGACTCTGCTCGACCCCAGAGACAGCAGCCCACCAGGCTCCCCATCCCTGGGATTCTCCAGGCAAGAACACTGGAGTGGGCTGCCATTTCCTTCTCCAATGCAGGAAAGTGAAAAGTGAAAGTGAAGTCGCTCAGTCGTGTCCGACTCTCCACGACCCCATGGACTGCAGCCTAAGAGGCTCCTCCGTCCATGGGATTTTCCAGGCAAGAGGACTGGAGTGGGGTGCCATTGCCTTCTCTCCATATCCTCCTAGAGCACTATATTTCCTGCTGCCCTAACCGCCAACTCCCTTGAGTACCTGGTGCTGCCAGAACACCTGCAAACTGAAAGTCTGTTGCTGAACCAGGAAAAACACTGGGATTCTTGGCCTCTGGAGGAGAAGAATTTAATCCAGGGCCAGAGACGAGGCTTGATCACTCAGAGCTTTTGTGTAATAAAGTTTTATTAATGTATAAAAGAGAGTAAGTTTCTGACATAGACATCAGAAGGGGGCAGAAAGAGTGCCCCCTTCACCAGTGTTGCTGCTGCTGCTGCTGCTAAGTTGCTTCACTCGTGTCCAACTCTGTGCGACCCCATGGACAGCAGCCCACCAGGCTCCCCCGTCCCTGTGATTCTGCAGGCAAGAACACTGGAGTGGGTTGCCATTTCCTTCTCCAATGCAGGAAAGTGAAAAGTGAAAGTGAAGTCGCTCAGTCATGTCCGACTCTTAGTGACCCCATGGACTGCAGCTCACCAGGCTCCTCCGTCCATGGGATTTTCCAGGCAAGAGTGCTGGAATGGGGTGCCATTGCCTTCTCCTAGCCCTCACAGGGGCAAACCCAAATCCTCCAGGGCAGCCTCAGGAACAAATCCTAGTGGATGACCCACATGCAGAGGTGGAAATAAAACCACAATCGAAACCCAGGGTCAGTGTGGCTAAGGACAAAGACCCAAAACCTTCCCACCAGCTATACAACCTGTAGATTATCCACAGGATCAACTAGCCAGACTCTGTGACTATGGAATATATAAAAGGACATGGAGAGCTCCCACAAAAGAAAACACACTAGTTCTGAGAGCTGTGGACATTGGAGGCAAGAACACACAGGAGTAGGAACAGATTAGAATCTGACCCGCCCCACAACAGGTCCAGAGATCAGCACAATGTTGGAAGGCATCCTAGGTAGGTGAGGTGGACTGTGACCCCCAGCGAGGGAACAGACTCAGAGTAGTGACTCATGAAAAATACTTATTATTCTTATTTTTTTACTTATTCTGTAGATTCTTTTGGATTTTTTTTTTCTTTTCCTCCCCGCCCCTCCATTGTAGTTGTCAATTTCATTGGCACTATGAAATCTAATTAAGCTTATGAGGTTTTTTTTTTTCTTTATTATTGCTGTTATAAAGCCCTGTCTCTACATTGGGCTTTTGCAGTTCTCCAGAATTCTCCTTTTTTCTTCCTTTTATATTTCTTTTTCCATTTTTTTTCTCTTTTTTATATTTTTAATTTTATTAAACATATTATTTTTTTTCTGCATTTATTCCTTTGTTTGCCTTTCCTACTGTTCTTTTCTCCTTGCAATTAATCTGTAGTGCATATAAACCTTCTTCATCTACCTCTATTTAACTTTACATATGTATACTTTCTTTTCTTTTTTTCCTTTCCTCTCAACATATTTGTTAGTTTTATTTTCATTGCTTTATTCCCCAATTGGCACCTCACTTTAGTTTTGTTTTCCAGTTTATGCTTTAGTTAGCTTTGTTCTGGTAGATATAATTTTTTGTTGCCTTTCTTCACTGGGTCAATCTATTGTACTTTATTTTTGTTGGACTGTTTTGATTTTGCTTATGTGTGTATACATACCTGTATATATTCAGTCACACTTTCTATTGTCATAAACCTCTGCCTCTACATTGGGCTTTTGCAATTCTGTGGAATTTTCCTCATTTTTCTCTTTTGTCTTTCTTCTTCCATTTTTACCTGCTTATAATTTTAATTTTTCTAAACCTATTATATTTTTGCTACATTTATTCCTTTCTTTGCCTTTCCTACTGTTCTTCTCCCCTTACAGTTACTCTTTAATGTATATAAATACTCTTCATCTACCTCTATTTAACTTTGCAAATCTACTCTTTCCTTCTTTTCTTTCCATTCAACATATTTGTTAGTTTTCTTTTCAATGCTTTATTCCTCACTTGGCACCTTGTTTTAGTTTTCTTTTCCTGTTTGTGCTTAAGTTAGTTTTGTTCTTACCTGGTAAATATAATTTTCAATTTCCTTTCTTCGCCAGATCAATCTACTGTACTTTATTTTTGTTGGACTGTTTTAACTTTGCATTGGAGAAGGCAATGGCACCCCACTCCACTACTCTTGGAAAATCCCATGGATGGAGGAGCCTGGTGGGCTGCAGTCCATGGGGTCCCTAAGAGTTGGATACAACTGAGCAACTTCACTTTCACTTTTCACTTTCATGCATTGGAGAAGGAAATGGCAACCCACTCTAGTGTTCTTGCCTGGAGAATCCCAGGGATGGGAGAGCCTGATGGGCTGCCGTCTATGGGGTCACACAGAGTCGGACACGACTGAAGCGACTTAGCAGCAGCAGAAATTTTGCACATGGGTGTATATGTGTATATATGTATATGTATATATGTGTAATAATAAAATAATTATTTTAAATATTATTTGCCTGATTTTGTAACTGTCATTGGTCTGGGGTTCATCTCTTGTTTCTGGTATCTGGATATTTGTTTTACTCTCCCTTAATGCTATATATAACAAACCACTTGTGGAATATTCCTCCCTGACCAGTGATCAAACCCTGAGCCTTTGGAATGGGAGCACTAAATACAAGACCCAAGGCTACCAGAGAACCCCAGTTCATTCAGTTCAGTTCAGTCACTCAGTCGTGTCCAACTCTTTGCGACCCCATGAAATGCAGCATACCAGGCCTCCCTGTCCATCACCAACTCCCGGACTTCAACCAAACAAATGCATCGAGTCAGTGATGCCATCCAGCCATCTCATCCTCTGTCATCCCCTTCTCCTCCTGCCCCCAATCCCTCCCAGCATCGGGGCCTTTTCCAATGAGTCAACTCTTCGCATGAGCTGGCCAAAGTATTGGAGTTTCAGCCTCAACATCAGTCCTTCCAATGAACACCAAGGACTGATCTCCTTTAGGATGGACTGGATGGATCTCCTTGCAGTCCAAGGGACTCTCAAGAGTCTTCTCCAACACCACAGTTCAAAAGCACCAATTCTTCGGCACTCAGCTTTCTTCACAGTCCAACTCTCACATCCATACATGACCACTGGAAAAACCATAGCCTTGACTAGACAGATCTTTGTTGGCAAAGTAATATCTCTGCCTTTTAATATGCTATCGAGGTTGGTCATAACTTTTCTTCCAAGGAGTAAGTGTCTTTTCATTTCATGGCTGCAGTCACCATCTGCAGTGACTTTGGAGCCCCCCAAAATAAAGTTTGACACTGTTTCCACTGTTTCCCCATCTATTTGCCATGAAGTGATGGGACCGGATGCCAAGATCTTCGTTTTCTGAATGTTGAGCTTTAAGCCAACTTTTTCACTCTCCACTTTCACTTTCATCAAGAGGCTTTTTAGTTCCTCTTCACTTTCTGCCATAAGGGTGGTGTCATCTGCATATCTGAGGTTATTGATATTTCTCCCGGCAATCTTGATTCCAGCTTGTGCTTCCTCCAGCCCAGCGTTTCTCATGATGTACTCTGCATATAAGTTAAATAAGCAGGGTGACAATACACAGCCTCGACGTACTCCTTTTCCTATTTGGAACCAGTCTGCTGTTCCATGTCCAGTTTTAACTATTGCTTCCTGACCTGCATATAGGTTTCTCAAGAGGCAGATCAGGTGGTCTAGTATTCCCATCTATTTCAGTATTTTCCACAGTTTTTGTGATCCACACAATGAAAGGCTTTGGATAGTTAATAAAGCAGTAATAGATGTTTTTCTGGAACTCTCTTGCTTTTCAATGATCCAGCAGATGTTGGCAATTTGATCCCTGGTTCCTCTGCCTTTTCTAAAACCAGCTTGAACATCTGGAAGTTCACAGTTCACGTATTACTGAAGCCTGGCTTGGAGAATTTTGAGCATTACTTTACTAGCATGTGAGATGAGTGCAATTGTGTGGTAGTTTGAGCATTCTTTGGCATTGCCTTTCTTTGGGATTGGAACGAAAACTGACCTTTTCCAGTCCTGTGGCCACTGCTGAGTTTTCCAAATTTGCTGGCATATTGAATGCAGCACTTTCACAGCATCATCTTTCAGGATTTGGAATAGCTCAACTGGAATTCCATCACCTCCACTAGCTTTGTTCGTAGTGATGCTTTCTAAGGCCCACTTGACTTCACAACTAACCCCAGGGAGTGTCAAATGGTGAGAACTCATGCAAAGAAAACCACTTGGATACAAGACCCATCACCCAACCACCAATAGCACCCTGTGCAGGACACCTCATCTAAACAACAAACAAAACAAAAATACAAACCCATACAAACCCAATCATCAGCAGACAGGATTACTGCCTCCCTCTGCCTTGTCCATCAGAGGAAAAACAAACAAAAACTCAGTACATATCTCACTCTAAAGGAAGCTTACACAAACCACTAGACCAAACTTAGGAGGGCAGAAATCAAAAGGAAGAAAGAATTCAACCTTGAAGCCTGGGAGAAGGAGATCTCATACACAATAAGTTTTAAAAAAAGAATAATGAAAAGGCAGAGAAACAGTACACAAATGAAGAAACGAACTAGAAACACAGAAGTCCAAATAAATGAAGAAGAAATAGGCAAACTATCTGAAAAAGAATTCAGAATAATGATAGAAAAGATGATCAGAAACTTCAAAAACAAAATGGAGAAAATGCAAAAATTAATTAACAAAGATCTAGAAGAATTAAAGAATAAACATACAGACAAACAACACAAGTACTGAAATTAAAAATACTCTAGAAGGAATCAATAGCAAAATATCTGAAACAGAAGATCGAATCAATGAGCTGGAAGATAAAATGGTGGAAATAATTTATGAAGAGCAGAATAAAGTAAAAAGAATGAAAAGAATTGAGGATAGTCTTAGAGACCTCTGCAACAATATCAAATGCACCAACATTCGAATTATACATGTCACAGAAGAAGAAGAGAAAAAGAAAGGGTATGAGAAAATTTTGAAGAGATTATAGTTGAAAATTCCCCAACATGGGAAGGGAAATAGTCAATCAAGTCCAAGAGGCACAAAGAAGAGAAACATCCCAAGACACATACTAATCAAACTAACAGAGACTAAATACAAAGAAAGAATATTAAAAGCAGCAAGGGAGAAGCAACAAGTAACATACAAGGGAAACCCCATACACTTAATAGCTGATCTTTCAGCAGAAACTCTGCAGGCCAGAAAGGAATGGCAGAATATATTTAAAGTATTGAAAGGGAAAAATCTACAACAAACATTACAGTACCTGGCAAGGTAATCATTTAAAATTGATGGAGAAATAAAAAGCTTATCAGACAAGCAAAAGTTAAGAGATTTCACTACCACCAAACCAGCTTTACAACAAATGTTAAACGGACTTATATAGTCAAGAAATATAAGAGAAGAAAAAAGATCTACAAAATCAACCCCAAAAAATTAAGAAAATGGCAATAGAAACATATATATCAATAATTACTTTAAATGTAAATGGATTAAATACTCAAACCAAAACAGACCAACTGAATGGATTAAAAAAAAAAAAAGACCCATATATATTCTGTCTATAAGAAACCCACTTTTGACCTAAAGACACATATAGACTGAAAGTGAGAGGATGGAAAAGTATATTCCATGCAAATGTGAAGCAAAAGAAAGATGGAGTAGCAATCCTCATATGAGACAAAATAAACATTAAAATAAAGAGGATTACAAGAGATAAGGAAGGACATTACATAATAATCAAGGGATCAATCCAAGAGGAAGACATAACAATTGTAAATATCTACACACCCAACATAGGAGCACCTCAATACATAAGACAAACACTAACAGACATAAAAGGAAACTGACAGTAACACAATCATAGTAGGAGACTTTAACACCCCACTCACACCAATGGACAGACCACCAAAACAGAAAATTTAAAAGGAAAAACAAGTCCAAAATGATACATTAGATGAAATGGATTGCATTGATATCTTGAGGACATTCTATCCAAATGTGGAAGAATACACCTTCTTCTCAAGTGCACTTGGAACAATGTCCAGGATAGACCACATCTTGGGTCACAAATCAAACCTCAGTAAATTTAAGAAAGTTGAAATTGTATCAAGCATCTTCTCCAACTACAACGCTATGAGACTAGACATCAATTACAAGAAAAAACCTGTAAGAAACACAAACACATGGAAATTAAACAATGGGTTTCTAAATAACCAACAGGTTACTGAAGAAATCAAAATGGAAATAAAAAAATTTCTAGAAAGAAATGACAATGAAAACATGACAACTCAAAATCTATGGGAAGCAGCAAAAGCAGTTCTAAGAGGGAAGTTTATAGCAATACAATCCTACCTCAAAAAGAAGGAAAATATCGAAGAGACAACCTATCTTTACACCAAAAACAACTGGAAAAAGAACAAAAAAAAATTACCAGAAGGAAACAAATCATAAAGATCTGAGCATAAATTAATGAAAAAGAAATGAAAGAAACAATAGTAAAGATTAATAAAACTAAAAGCTGGTCATTTGAGAATATAAACAAAACTGACAAATCTTTAGCCAGACTCATAGGGAAAAAAAGAGAGAAAAATCAAATGAACAAAATTAGAAATCTAAAAGGAGAGGTTAAAACAGTGCAGAAATACAAAGGATTATTCCGGAATGTGAAGTCAAGTGGGCCTTAGAAAGCATCACTACAAACAAAGCTAGTGGAGGTGATGGAATTCCAGCTGAGCAATTTCAAATCCTTAAAGATGATGATGTGAAAGTGCTGCACTCAATATGCCAGCAAATTTGGAAAACTCAGCAGTGGCCACAAGACTGGAAAAAGTCAGTTTTCATTCCAATCCCAAAGAAAGGCAATGGCAAAGAATGCTCAAACTACCACACAATTGCACTCATCTCACATGCTAGTAAAGTAATGCTCAAAATTTTCCAAGCCAGGCTTCAGCAATACATGAACCGTGAACTTCCAGATGTTCAAGCTGGTTTTAGAAAAGGCAGAGGAACCAGAGACCAAATTGCCAACATCTGCTGGATCATGGAAAAAGCAAGAGACTACCAGAAAAACATCTATTTCTGCTTTATTGACTATCCAAAGCCTTTGACTGTGTGGATCACAATAAACTGTGGAAAATTCTGAAAGAGATGGGAATACCAGACGACCTGACCTGTCTCTTGAGAAATCTGTATGCAGGTCAGGAAGCAACAGTTAGAACTGGACATGGAACAACAGACTGGTTCCAAACAGGAAAAGGAGTACGTCAAGGCTGTATATTGTCACCCTGCTTATTTAACTTATATGCAGAGTGCATCATGAGAAATCCTGGGCTGGAAGAAGCACAAGTTGGAATCAAGAATGCTAGGAGAAATATCAATAACCTCAGATATGCAGATGACACCACCCTTATGGCAGAAAGTGAAGAGGAACTAAAAAGCCTCTTGATGAAGGTGAAAGAGGAGAGTGAAAAAGTTGGCTTAAAGCTCAACATTCAGAAAACGAAGATCATGGCATCTGGTCCCATCACTTCATGGGAAATAGATGGGGAAACAGTGGAAACAGTGTCAGACTTTATTTTGGGGGGCTCCAAAATCACTGCAGATGGTGACTGCAGCCATGAAATTAAAAGACGCTTACTCCTTGGAAGGAAAGTTATGACCAACCTAGATAGCATATTGAAAAGCAGAGACATTACCTTGCCAACAAAGGTCCGTCTAGTCAAGGCTATGGTTTTTCCAGTGGTCATGTATGGACGTGAAATTTGGACTGTGAAGAAAGCTGAGTGCCGAAGAATTGATGCTTTTGAACTGTGGTGTTGGAGAAGACTCTTGAGAGCCCCTGGACTGCAAGGAGATCCAACCAGTCCATTCTTAAGGAGATCAGCCCTGGGATTTCTTTGGAAGGAATGATGCTAAAGCTGAAACTCCAGTACTTTGGCCACCTCATGCGAAGAGTTGACTCATTGGAAAAGACTCTGATGCTGGGAGGGATTGGGGGCAGGAGGAGAAGGGGACGACAGAGGATGAGATGGCTGGATGGCATCACTGACTCGATGGCCCTGAGTCTGAGTGAACTCCGGGAGTTGGTGATGGACAGGGAGGCCTGGCCTGGGGCAATTCATGGGGTCGCAAAGAGTCGGACACAAGTGAGCAACTGAACTGATTGACTGATAACAGACTATGATGAACAACAAATGGCAATAAAATGGATAACCTGGAAGAAATGGACAGATTCTTAGATAAGTTCAATCTTCCAAGACTGAACCAGGAAGAAATAGAAATTATGAACAACCTGATTACAAGCACTGAAATTGAAGCTGTCTGTGATCAAAAATCTCCCAAAGAACAAAGGCCCAGGACCGGATGGCTTCACAGAAGAATTCTATCAAACATTTAGAAACAAGCTAATGCCTATCCTTCTAAAAGTCTTTCAAAAAGTTTCAGAGGAAGGGAAACTTCCAAACTCATTCTGTGAGGCCATTACCACCCTGATACCAAAACCAGACAAAGACATTACAAAAAAAGAATACTACAGGCCAATATCACTGATGACCATAGGCGCAAAAATCCTCAACAAAATTTTAGCAAACAGAATTCAGAAACACATCAAAAATCCCATACACCATGATCAAGTTGGGTTTCTTCCAGGAATGCAAGGATTCTTCAATATATGCAAATCAACCAATGTGATATACACCATATTAACAAATGGAAAGATAAAAACAATATGATCGTCTCAATATATGCAGAAAAAGCCTTTGACAAAATTCAGCACTGATTTATGATTAAAACTCTTCAAAAAATGGGGTGTAGAAGGAACCTACCTCAACATAGTAAAGGCCATATATGATAGGCATACAGCAAACATTATTGTCAATGGTGAAAAATTGAAAGCATTCCCCCTAAGATCAGGAACAAGACAAGGGTGTCCACTTTCACCATTATTATTCAACATAGTTTGGGAAGTCTTCGCTATAGCAATCAGAGAAGAAAAAGAAATTAAAGGAATCCAGATTGGAAAAGAAGAAGTGAAGCTCTCACTGTTTGCAGATGACATGATACTGTACACGGAAAACCCTAAAGATAGTATCGGAAAATGATTAGAGCTAATCAGTGAATTTAGCAAAGTCGCAGGATACAAAACCAATACACAGAAATCACTTGCATTTCTATATACTAACAATTAAAGATCAGAAAGAGAAATTAAGAAATAAATCCCATTCACCATTGCAAAAAAAAAAAAATTAAATATCTAGGAATAAACTTACCTAAGGAGACAAAATAACTGTACACAGAAAATTTTAGGACACTGATGAAAGAAATCAAAGATGACATAAACAGATAGAGAGATATTCCATGTACCTGGGTGGGAAGAATCAGTATTGTGAAAATGAATATACTGCCAAATGCAATCTACAGATTCAATGTGATCCCTATCAAATTACCAATGGAATTCTTCACATAATTAGAACAAAAATTTCACAGTTTATATGAAAACACAAAAGGTAGGCAAAACAGTCTTGAGAAAGAAGAATGGGGCTGGAGGAATCAACCTTCCTGACTTCAGATTATACTTCAAAGCTACATTTATAAAGACAGTATAGTACTGGAAGAAACACAGAAATATAAACCAATGGAACAAGATAGAAAGCCCAGCAATAAGCCCATGTACCTATGGGTACCTTATTTTTGAAAGAAGGCAAGAACATACAATGGGGCAAAAACACCCTCTTCAATAAATGGTGCTGGGAAAACTGGACAGCTACATGTAAATGAATGAAATTAGAACACTTTGCAAAGCACAAAAGGAAAGATATACCCATTTGAATGCAGAGTTCCAAAGAATACCAAGGAGAGATAAGAAAGCCTTCCTCAGCAATCAATACAAAGAAATAGAAGAAAACAACACAATGGGAAAGACCAGAGATCTCTTCAAGAAAACAAGAGATACCAAGGGAACATTTCATGCAAACATGGGCTCAAGAAAGGATAGAAATGGTATGGACCTAAGAGAAGCAGAAGATATTAAGAAGAGGCGGCAAGAATACACAGAAGAACTATACAAAAAAGATCTTCACAACCCAGATAATCACGAAGGTGTGATCACTCACACTTATCTAGAGCCAGAAATCCTGGAATGTGAAGTCAGGTGGGCCTTAGGAAGCATCACTACAAACAAAGCTAGTGGAGGTGATGGAATTCCAGTTGAGCTATTCCAAATCCTGAAAGATGATGCTGTGAAAGTGCTGCACTCAATATGCCAGCAAATTTGGAAAACTCAGTAGTGGCCACAGGACTGGAAAAGGTCAGTTTTCATTCCAATCCCAAAGAAAGTAAATGCCAAAGAATGCTCAAACTACCACACAATTGCTCTCATCTCACACACTAGTAAAGTGCTTAAATTCTCCAAGCCAGGTTTCAGCAATATGTGAACCATGAAATTAAAGATGTTCAAACTGGTTTTAGAAAAGGCAGAGGAACCAGAGATCAAATTGCCAACATCCACTGGATCATCAAAAAAGCAAGAGAGTTCCAGAAAAACATCTATTTTTGCTTTATTGACTATGCCAAAGCCTTTGACTGTGTGGATCACAATAAACTGTGGAAAATTCTGAAAGAGATGGGAATACCAGACCACCTGACCTGCCTCTTGAGAAACCTGTATGCAGGTCAGGAAGCAACAGTTAGAACTGGACATGGAACAACAGACTGGTTCCAAATAGGAAAAGGAGTACGTCAAGGCTGTATATTGTCACCCTGCTTATTTAACTTATATGCAGAGTACATCATGAGAAATGCTGGGCTGGAGGAAGCACAAGCTGGAATCAAGTTTGCAGGGAGAAATATCAATAACCTCAGATATGCAGATGACACCACCCTTATGGCAGAAAGTGAAGAGGAACTAAAAAGCCTCTTGATGAAAGTGTAAGAGGAGAGTGAATAAGTTGGCTTAAAGCTCAACATTCAGAAAACTAAGATCATGGCATCTTGTCCCATCATTTCATGGGAAATAGATGGTAAACAGTGGAAACAGTGGCTGACTTTATTTTTCTGGGCTCCAAAATCACTGTAGATGGTGATTGCAGCTATGAAATTAAAAGATGCTTGCTCCTTGGAAGGAAAGTTATGACCAACCTAGACAACATATTAAAACGCAGAGACATTACTTTGCCAACAAAGGTCCATCTAGTCAAGGCTATGGCTTTTCCAGTGGTCATGTATGGATGTGAGAGTTGGACTATAAAGAAAGCTGAGTGCCAGAGAACTGATGCTTTTGAACTGTGGTGTTGGAGAAGACTCTTGAGAGTCCCTTGAACTGCAAGGAGATCCAACCAGTCCAGCCTAAAGGAGATCAGTCATGGGTGTTCACTGTAAGGACGGATGTTGAAGCTGAAACTCCAATACTTTGACCACCTGCTGTGGAAAGCTGACTCATTTGAAAAGACCCTGATGCTGGGAAAGATTGAGGGCAGAAGGAGAAGGGGAAGACAGAGGATGAGATGGTTGGATGGCATCACCGACACAATAGACATGGGTTTGGGTGGATCCAGCAATTGGTGATGGACAGGGAGGCCTGGCGTGCTGTGGTTCATGGGATCACAAAGAGTCGAACACTACTGAGTGACTGAACTGAACTAACATCATATACAAAGATAAACTCAAAATGGATTAAAGACCTAAATGTAAGACCAGAAACTATAAAACTCTTAGAGGAAAACATAGGCAGAACACTCAATGACATAAATCAAAGCAAGATCCTCTATGACCCACCTCCTAGAGTAAGGGAAATAAAAACAAAAGTAAACAAGTGCGACCTGATTAAACTTAAAAGCTTTTGCACAGCAAAGGAAACTATAAGCAACGTGAAAAGACAACCCTCAGAATGGGAGAAAACAATAGCAAATGAAACAACTGACAAAGGATTAATTTCCAAAATATACAAGCAGCTCATACAAGTCACTGCCAGAAAAATAAACAACCCAATCAAAAAGTGGGGCAAAGACCTAAACAGACATATCTCCAAAGACATACAAATGGCTAACAAACACATGAAAAGATGCCCAACATCACTCATTATTAGAGAAATGCAAATCAAAACCACAATGAGATATAACCTCACACCTGTCAGAAGGCCAGCATCAAAAAGTCTACAAACAATAAATGTTTGAGAGGGTGTGGAGAAAAGGGCATGCTCTTGCACTGTTGGTGGGAATGTAAATTGATACAGCCACTGTGGAAGACAGTATGGATATTTCTTAAAAAACTAGGGACAAAACCACCATATGACCCAGTATCCTGCTCCTAGGCATACACCCCAAGGAAACCAAAATTGAAAGAGACACATGTATCCCAATGTTCATTGCAGCACTATTTACAATAGCTAGAACATGGAAGCAACCTAGATGTCCATCAACAGATGAAAGGGTAAAGAAGTCATGGTACATATACACAAAGGAATTTTACTCAGCCATAAAAAAGGAACGCATTTGAGTCAGTTCTGATGAGGTCGATCAACCTAGAACCTATTATACAGAGTGAAGTGAGTCAGAAAGAGAAAGATAAATATTGTATTCTAATGCACATAGAAAAATGGTACTTAAGAATTTATTTATACGGCAGCAATGGAGAAACAGACATAGTGAATAGACTTATGGACATGGGGAGAGGGGAGGAGAGGGTGAGATGTATGGAAAGAGTACCATGGAAACTTACATTACCATAAGTAAAATAGATTACCAATGGGAATTTGCTGTATGGCTCAGGAAATTTAAACAGGGGCTCTGTATCAACCAAGAGGGGTGGGATGGGGCAGAATATGGGAGGGAAGTTCAAAAAGGAGGGGATATATGTATACTGATGGCTGATTCATGTTGAGGTTTGAGAGAAAACAACAAAATTCTGTAAAGCAATTATCCTTCAATAAAAAATAAAATAAGTTGCAGAGTATATTATCAATATTCAAATATCAGTTATAATTCTATTTGCTAGCAATAAAAAACTGAAAGAGAAATTTTAAAACTTCCATTTACAATAGCATCAAAAGAAACAAAATACCTTGGAATAAATGTAATCGACAAGGTGAAAGAGTTGCACACTAAAAACCATAAACATAATTGAAAAAAATTGAAGAGGACTTAAATAAATGGAAAATTATCTCATGTCTATGGGTTGAGAAACTTAATATTGTTAAGATGGCAGTAGCCAACGAAGCAATTTACAGATCTAATACAATCCTTATCAAAATCCCAGCAGTTTTTAAGAAATGAGAAGATCAGACCAGATAAGTCGCTCAGTCGTGTCCAACTCTTTGCAACCTCATGAATCACAGTACGCCAGGCCTCCCTATCCATCACCAACTCCCGGAGTTCACTCAGACTCACGTCCATCGAGTCAGTGATGCCATCCAGCCATCTCATCCTCTGTCATCCCCTTCTCCTCCTTCCCCCAATCCCTCCCAGCATCAGAGTCTTTTCCAATGAGTCAGCTCTTCGCATGAGGTGGACAAAGTACTGGAGTTTCAGCTTTAGCATCATTCCTTCCAAAGAAATCTCAGGGCTGATCTCCTTCACAATGGACTGGTTGGGTCTCCTTGCAGTCCAAGGGACTCTCAAGAGTCTTCTCCAACACCACAGTTCAAAAGCATCAATTCTTCAGTGCTCAGCCTTCTTCACAGTCCAACACTCACATCCATACATGACCACTGGAAAACCCATAGCCTTGACTAGACGGACCTTTGTTGGCAAAGTAATGTCTCTGCTTTTCAATATGCTATCTAGGTTGGTCATAACTTTCCTTCTAAGGAGTAAGCCTCTTTTAATTTCATGGCTGCAGTCACCATCTGCAGTGATTTTGGAGCCCTAAAAAATAAAGTCTGACACTCTTTCCCCTGTTTCCCCATCTATTTGCCATGAAGTGATGGGACCGGATGCCATAATCTTCATTTTCTGAATGTTGAGCTTTAAGCCAACTTTTTAACTCTCCACTTTCACTTTCATCAAGAGGCTTTTGAGTTCCTCTTCACTTTCTGCCATAAGGGTGGTGTCATCTGCATATCTGAGGTTATTGATATTTCTCCTGGCAATCTTGATTCCAGCTTGTGTTTCTTCCAGTCCAGCGTTTCTCATGATGTACTCTGCATATAAGTTAAATAAGCACAGTGACAATATACAGCCTTGACGTACTCCTTTTCCTATTTAGAACCAGTCTACTGTTCCATGTTCAGTTCTAACTGTTTCTTACTGACCTGCATACAAATTTCTCAAGAGGCAGATCAGGTGGTCTGGTATTCCCATCTCTTGAAGAATTTTCCACAGTTGATTGTGATCCACACAGTCAAAGGCTTTGGCATAGTCAAGAAAGCAGAAACAGATGTTTTTTCTGGAACTCTCTTGCTTTTTCCATGATCCAGTGGATGTTGGCAATTTGATCTCTGGTTCCTCTGCCTTTTCTAAAACCAGCTTGAACATCTGGAAGTTCACGGTTCACATATTGCTGAAGCCTGGCTTGGAGAATTTTGAGCATTACTTTACTAGCATGTGAGATGAGTGCAATTGTGCGGTAGTTTGAGCATTCTTTGGCATTGCCCTTATTTGGGATTGGAATGAAAACTGACCTTTTCCAGTCCTGTGGCCACTGCTGAGTTTTCCAAATTTGCTGGCATATTGAATGCAGCACTTTCACAGCATCATCTTTCAGGATTTGGAATAGCTCAACTGGAATTCCATCACCTCCACTAGCTTTGTTCATAGTGATGCTTTCTAAGACCCACTTGACTTCACATTCCAGGATCTCTGGCTCTAGGTCAGTGATCACACCATAGTGATTATCTGGGTCATGAAGATCTTGTTTGTACAGTTCTTCTGTGTATTCTTGCCATCTCTTCTTAGTATCTTCTGCTTCTGTTAGGTCCATACCATTTCTGTCCTTTATCGACCCCATCTTTGCATGAAACGTTTCTTTGGTATCTCTGATTTTCTTGAAGAGATCTCTAGTCTTTCCCATTCTGTTGTTTTCCTCTATTTCTTTGCATTGATTGCTGAGGAAGGCTTTCTTATCTCTTCTTGCTATTCTTTGGAACTCTGCATTCAGATGCTTATATCTTTCCTTTTCTCCTTTGCTTTTTGCTTCTCTTCTTTTCACGGCTATTTGTAAGGCCTCCCTAGACAGCCATTTTGCTTTTTTGCATTTCGTTTCCATGGGGATGGTCTTGATCCCTGTCTCCTGTACAATGTCACGAACCTCATTCCATAGTTCATCAGGCACTCTATCTATCAGATCTAGGCCCTTAAATCTATTTCTCACTTCCACTGTATATTCATAAGGTATTTGATTTAGGTCATACCTGAATGGTCTAGTGGTTTTCCCTACTTTCTTCAAGTTCAGTCTGAATTTGGCAATAAGGAGTTCATGGTCTGAGCCACAGTCAGCTCCTGGTCTTGTTTTTGCTGGCTGTATAGAGCTTCTCCATCTTTGGCTGCAAAGAATATAATCAATCTGATTTCAGTGTTGACCATCTGGTGATGTCCATGTATAGAGTCTCCTCTTGTGTTGTAGGAGGTGGGTGTTTGTTATGACCAGTGCATTTTCTTGGCAAAACTCTATTAATCTTTGCCCTGCTTCATTCCGTACTCCAAGGGTAAATTTGCCTGTTACTCCAGGTGTTTCTTGACTTCCTACTTTTGCATTCCAATCCCCTATAATGAAAAGGACATCTTTTTTGGGTATTAGTTCTAAAAGGTCTTGGAGGTCTTCATAGAACCGTTCAACTTCAGCTTCTTCAGCGTTACTGGTTGGGGCATAGACTTGGATTACTGTGATATTGAATGGTTTGCCTTGGAAATGAACAGAGATGATTCTGTCGTTTTTGAGATTGCATCCAAGTACTGCATTTTGGACTCTTTTGTTGACCATGATGGCTACTCCATTTCTTCTGAGGGATTCCCGCCCGCAGTAGTAGATATAATGGTCATCTGAGTTAAATTCACCCATTCCAGTCCATTTCAGTTCGCTGATTCCTAGAATGTTGACATTCACTCTTGCTATCTCTTGTTTGACCATTTCCAATTTGCCTTGATTCATGGACCTGACATTCCAGGTTCCTATGCAATATTGCTCTTTACAGCATCGGACCATGGTTCTATCACCAGTCACATCCATAGCTGGGTATTGTTTTTGCTTTGGCTCCATCCCTTCATTCTTTCTGGAGTTATTTCTCCACTGATCTCCAGTAGCATATTGGGCACCTACTGACCTGGGGAGTTTCTCTTTCAGTATCCTATCATTTTGCCTTTTCATACTTTTCATGGAGTTCTCAAGAAAGTTGATCCTAAAATTCTTATGGAATTTTCAGGGATCCTGAATAGCCAAAATAGTCATTAAAAAGAGAAACAAAGTAGGAGGATTAACATTTCCTGATTTCAAAACTTACTATAAAGACACAATAATAAAAAGTGTGATACTGGCATGAGGTTATACATTCAGATCAATGTAATTGAATTGAGAGTCCAAACTAGATTCATACATCTATGGCAAATTCATTTTTGACAAGTGTGCCAAGACCATTCAATGGTGTAAAGAATAGGCTTTTCAACAAATGGTGCTGAAACAACTGGATATCCACATGCAAAAAATAAAGTTGTGCCCCTACTTCCCACCTATATAACAGTTAATTCAGAATGGATAAAAAAAGAAACCTCAATATTAAAGCTAAAACCATTAAATTCTTAGAAGTAAACATAAGGGCAAATCCTCATGACTTTGGATTTGGCGATGGTTTCTTAGATATTTGATTTACACCAAAGCACAGCAACAAAATAAAAATAGATAAGTTGGATTTCATCAAAATTTAAAACTTATGCATCAAAGGACACAATGAAAAATGTGTCAACAGACACATTAGACAACCCCATGGAATGGGAGAAAACTCTTGGGATTTCCCTGGCAGTCCAGTAGTTAAGATTCCATGCTTCCACTGCAGAGGTTGCAGGTTCCATCCCTGGTCAGGGAACTAATAATCCCACATGGCACAGTACACAGTCAAATAAATAAATAAAATGGGGACTTCTAGAGGTTCCCACCCCAAAAACCCTCATACTAAATCACAAAAAAGAGACAAAAAAAATTTTAATGGGCAAAGGACTAGGATAGACATTTTCCCAAAGAACAAATAAAAATTGCCAACAAGCAGTTGAATAATTGTTCAGTCGCTCAGTCATGTCCGACTCTTTGGGACTCCATGAACTGCAGCATGCCAGGCTACCCTGTCCTTTACCATCTCCCGCAGTTTGCTCAAACTCATGTCCATTGAGTCAGTGATACCATCCAACCATCTCATCATCTGTTGTCCCCTTCTCTTCCTGCCCTCAATCTTTCCCAGCATCAGGATCTTTTCAAATGAATCATTTCTTCACATCAGGTGGCCAAAATATTGATGCCAACATAATCGTCATTAGGGAAATGTAAATAAATACCATCTACTAGGATGGCTAATATAAAACAGAAACAACAGAAAATAGCAAGTGTTGGTGAAGATGTAGAGAAATTGGAACCCTTAGACATTGTTTGTGGAATGTAAAATGGTGCAACTTCTGTGGAAAACAGTATGATGGTTCCTCAGTAAGTTAAACATAGAATTATCACATGACACATCAATTCTACTGTTGAATATTGTTATGGACTGAATAGTGTATACCCCCCATTCATACATTGAAATTCTAACCTCTAATGCATCTGTATTTGGAGATGAGGCCTTTAAGGAAGTGATTAAATGAGGTCATAAAGGTGGGTACCTGGTCTGAAAGGATTAGTGTCCTTATAAAAAGAGACACAAAGAGCTTACTTGTTCTCTCTTCACTTTCATGCACTGAGGCAAGGCCATTGTGAGGATATATCAAAAAGACAGCTATCTCCAAGCTCAGAAGAAAGCTTTACCAGAAACCAACTGTGCTGGCACCTTGATCTCAGACTTTCATCCTTCAGCATTGTGAGAAAATAAATTTCTATTGTTTAAGCCATTGTGGCAGTCTGAGGAGACTAAGACAGGTATATATCCCAAAGATTTAAAAATAGATGTTCAAATAAAAACTTCTACATGAACATTCATAGCAGCACTATTCACAATAGTCAAAAGGAAGAAATAAGCCAAATGTCCATTATCTGATAAATGGATAAACAAAAGGTGGCATATTCAAGCAATGGAATATTATTCAATCATAAAAAGGAATGGAGTACAGATTAAATGTACAACATAGATGAACCTTGAAAACATGCTAAGTGAAAGGAGTCAGGCACAAAGTGCCACATATATTATGATTCCACTTATATGAAATATTCAGAATAGGCAAATCTCTAGAGACAGAAAGCAGATTAATAGTTGCCAGGGGCTGGGGGAAAGGTAGAATGGGGCATGACTGATTAATGTGTAAGGGGTTTCCTTTTGGGATGATGAAAATGTTCTGAAAGTAGATAGCGGTGATGTTTGCACAACATTGTGAATGTACTAAAGGTTACTTATTTGTGCACTTTTAAATGGTTAAAATGGTACATGTTATATGTATTTTACCATAATAAAAATATTTCTAAAAAACAAAGAGATGGAGAAATACATACCATGCTAACATAAAAGAAATCTGAAGTAGTTATAATTAATTTTATACAAAGTGGGGTGCAACGCCACTCCAGTACTCTTGCCTGGAAAATCCCATGGACGGAAGGGCCTGGTGGGCTGCAGTCCATGGGGTCACTAGGAGTTGGACACGACTGAGCGACTTCTTTATTTTTTCACTTTCATGCACTGGAGAAGGAAATGGCAACCCACTCCAGTGTTCTTGCCTAGAGAATCCCAGGGACGGGGGAGCCTGGTGGGCTGCCATCTATGGGGTCGCACAGAGTCGGACACGACTGAAGCGACTTAGCAGTAGCAGCATACAAAGTGAACATCAGAACAAGAAGACATAACAATCCTTAATATGTATGCACCTAAAAACACAGCATCAAAATACCTGAGGCAAAGTGATAGAACTTCAAGGAGAAGTAGACAAATACACTATTATAGTTGAAGACTGTGTTAATGTTAACCAAGAATTATGAGAACATAGACGTGGTTAAAGCCAAAAAAGAAGAAAAAAAAAAAAAAACAGCTTTCATTTTGGGTTTGTTAGGACTGCAGCCTTCGAGACACAGCTCCAAGAAGCATTTGGGTTGTGTTCTGCCAGACTAAAAAATTGGGGAAGTTTATAAAGGCAAAAATCTGCAGGGTTACATAAATTTTTGGCCAAGAATTAGGACTGGAGCTGGAAAGAAGTAAGGGTATTTGTTAAGCAAGGATGGGTTGGGGTTTGAAATGATTACATAGTTACAAAGATCTGAGTGATTCTGAAGCTATAAGGTTGAAGCTAGCAGCTGCTAGCAGATATTATTTTGAGAATGGCTGGTGATATCCTTGAATTTGATACAACTGAGAAAATTCAAGTTCTCAGTGATTCAGGAAAATGTCTGAAACCACATCCACAATGACCACCTGTCTCCATTTTGGATGCCTCAATGATAGCTACTCCATATTGATTTTTTTAAATGATCTTAAATATGTCATCAACTGCAACATTCCTGTACCAATAATTGACAAGTCCAGCCAGAAGATGATCAGCAAGGATATGGTTGAAATGAAAGGTACCATCAATCTAATCTTAGATCTGAATCTGACATGTATGGAATACTTTATCCAACAACAGCAGAATACACTTTATGAGTTCTCAAGCTCACATGGAACATTCACCAAGATAGAAAACATACTGGGCCATAGACACACTTTAACATGATTGGGAGAATATATATCATACAAAGTATGCTTTCTGATTACAATGGATTTAAACTAGAAACCAGTAACAGATATAGCTGGAAAATCCCCAAACGCTTGAAGATTAAACTACATACTTCTAAATATAACACATGGGTCACAGAAGTCTCTAGAGAAATGTCAAACCAACAACCTTCTACTCTAAGAAACTAGAGAAAGAGCACACAAAAATGCAAAGCAAACAGGAGAAAGGAAATAATAAATATTAATGAGGAAATAAATAAAACAGAAACTAGAAAAACACTATAGAAAATCAACAGAACTAAAAGTTTGTTGAGATGATCAACAAAATTGACAAATCTTTAGGCTGAAAAAAGGGGAGCAAACTCAAATTATTGAATCAGATATTTAAGAGAGGACTTTACTACTGACCTTACAGAAATAAAGAGGGTTATAAAGGAACACTTTAACAATTATATACCACCAACAACAAAAAAATTAGATAACCAGTATAAAACGGACACATTCTTAGAAAGACACAAACTTCTGAAACTTTCTCAAGAAGAAATATTAATAGAAAATGTGAACGGATCTATAAAACATAAGGATATTGAATTAATAATTTTCAAAAAGCTTCTCACAAAGAAAAGCCCAGGACCAGGTGGCTTCTTCGGTGAATTTTACCAAACATTTACAGAATTAACATCTCACAAACTTCAAAAAATAGAAGGTATATGTCCCAACTTATTTTATGATACCAAAACCAGACAAGAAAACTCCAGATCAATTATCATTTATAAATACAGACACACAAGAAATTCTGAAACAAAATACTAACAAACCAAATCTAGCAATATGTAAGAAGGATTACATGTCATGACCAAGTGGAATTTATGAAATGCAGAAATGTAAGTTTGGGATTTAACAAACAAAAGCCAATAAATCAATCAGTGTAACACAACACATCAACCAAATAAAGGCCCTCAACCAGATGATTATCTTCACAGATGTAGATGAACATTGACAATAGCTAACATCCTTTCATGGTAAAACCACTCAATACACTATGAATAAAAGGAATCTTACTCAAACTATTAAAAGGTATCAATTAAAAGTCCATAGCTAACATCATATTAATGGTGAAAAACTGGAAGTCTTCTTAAGAAGGAGCAAGACAAGGATGTTTGTTCTTGCCACTTGCATGCCACATTGTACTAGATGTTTTAGCCAGGGCAGTTAGACAAAAAAATAAACAAATGGTGCATTGATTGAAAAAGAAGTACAATACACTTGAATTAGGCGAATTTTATACTGTGTAAATTATACCTCAATAGAGCTGTTTTTAAAAAAATTTGCTACTGCAACAATGACACTTAGAATTTTAAGTCAGATGTTTTAATAAAAAGTAGATACAGTCCAGGAAGCGCACGCAATCATGTGGGTTCACTTTAGACTACTTCTTAACTAGACAGCAGTGAACAAATACTGCATGTCTAAATGCCAACCTGCAAATGTACGCAAATTGAGAAAGTGAATGAAAATCTGCCAACATAGAACTTCTGAGCCTAATGCATTAGGCCCAGAGAGCTTCTCTCTGCATTAGAATGGTTGTGGTCCAGATTTCATTGTGTCAAATCTGGAGCCTGGCCATTTCCTCCTGGCAGAACTTTTTGTCTCAACTTTCTCTCCACACTATTTCCAGCTTAACTTTTTTTAATGTGGTAAAATATACAGAACATAAAAATTGCCATTTCAACTCTTTTAAAGTGTGCTGCTCAGTAGTATTAAGTACACTCACATTGTTATACAACAATCACTATCATCCATCTTCAGAATTTTTTCATCTTCTCAAACTGCAACTAAGTACCCCTTAGACAATAATTTCTCATCTCCACCCCCTACCCAGCCCTGGAGGCCACCTTTCAAATTTCTGTCTCTATGAATTTGACTAGTCTATGTACCTCATGTAAGTGGAATCATATAGTATTTATTCTTTTTTTAAGCACTAGTTTTGTTTTCTTTTTTAATATAAACTTATTTACTTTAATTGGAGGAAGGGGGGTTCAGGATGGGGAACACGTGTATACCTGTGGCAGATTCATGTTGATGTATGGCAAAACCAATACAATATTGTACAGTATTCATTCTTTTGTGTCTGGTTTGTTCCACTTATAATATTCTCAAGTTTCATTCCTTTTTAATGCTGAATAATGTTCTACTTTGTATATATACCATTTTGTTTATCTATTCATCCACCGATGGACATTTGGGTTGTTTCTACATTTTGGCTATTGTGAATAACACTATTGTGAACAATAGTGTACAAAAAAACTGTTTGTGTGAGTCCCTGCTTTCAATTCTTTTATGTAGATAACCAGAAGTGGGATTGCTGGATCGTATTGGTAATTCTATGCTTGTTTTTTAAGAAATATCAGTAATGTTTTCCATAACATCTGCATCACTTTATATCCCCACTAGAAGTGGACAAGGGTTCTGATTTCTCCACATCCTTGGCCAACACTTATTTTCTTTGTCTATTTTTATAATGACAGCCATTGTAATGAGTAGAAGTGGTTATCTCATTGTGGTTTTGATTTGCATTAACCTGATTAGTGATATTGACCATTTTTTTCATGTGTTTATTGACATGAAAATCTCAATAATCTATATGCTCTCTTTAGAGAAGTGTCTATTCAAGTTCCTTGCCCACTTTTTAATTGGGCTGTTTGGTTTTTTGTTGTTGAGCTGTATGAGTTTGTATATATTATGGATATTATTCCCTAATCAGATATATGATTTGCAAAGATTTTCTTTCATTCTATGGATTGCCTTTTTTCTCTGCCAATAGTGTCCTTTGATGCACAAAGTTTAAAAAAGAAAAGGATGTAGTCCAATTAATCTATTTTTTCTTTTGTTGCCTGTGCTTTTGATGTCACATCCCCAAATAACTGCCAAATCCAATGTCATGAAGGTTTCCCCTTATGTTTTCCTCTAAGAATTTTATAGTTTTAGCACTTATACTTAGGTCTTTGATCCACTTTGAGTTAATTTTTGTTTATATGATTCCAATTTCATTCTTTTGCATGTGGATATCCAATTTTATCAACACCATTTGTTGGGAATACTTTACTTTCCCCATTGACTTGACTTGGTATCCTTATTGACAATCAATTGACCATAAATGTGAAAGTTTATTTCTGGACTCTATCCTATTTCAACTGGTTAATGTTAGGTTGGTTTATTTATTCAATTGGTTTATTATTGGTTTAAGCAGGTTAACTTTTTAAAGTTAATTTTATTTACTTATTTATTTTGGCTGCACTGGGACTTCATTGTGGTCCGTGGGGTATCTCTAATAGCAGAGCGTGAGGACTTCTCTAGTTGTGGTATGTGGGCTTTTCTTGTTACGGTGCACAAGCTCTAGAGTGTATGGGATCTCTACTTGCCAATCACAGCATTTGGGATCTTAGTTCTCCAAACAGGGATCAAATCCACATCCCCTGCATTGGAACGTGGATTCTTAACCACCAGACCAGCAGGGAAGTTCCAAGGTTAACTTTATTTAAAGTACGTTGTGTTGATATAAGAGCTTTGGAACTGGGCCTGAGACATGCAGTTTCTTTGAGATTAGATGTAAGGACATTGGAAACTCCTAGAAAGGAAATGTAAGACTTGAGTGATCTAACCCAGGCAACTAAATTAACTAGAAATAAAGAAAAGTATACACCAATATCTCTCATGAGCAAGGGATGCAAAAATCCCTAACATAGTATTAACAAATCCATCAATATATTAAAAAAATAATAATTTACCATGACTGTGTGGGTTTATTCCAAGGATAAAAGGAAGGTTTGATATTTGAAAATCTATCAATGTAATGTATCATATTAACAATTTAAAGGGAAAAAAATGACCTGATAAGATCAACTGATAACAAAGAAAATTTGAAAATTACTTGACAGTCATTTGTGATAAAAATCCTTAGCAAACTAGGAATTCATCCTTTTGACCAAGGCTTAAGAACGAGTCGGACATGACTGAGCGACTGAACTGAACTGAACTAACTGTTGTTAGCTGAAATAGACATTTGACAATGATATGATACAGACTGATTAGAACAAAACAAAATCAAACAAGATCTGCTTAGGAAAATGTTTCTCCTTCAGATTCATTTGACAGGCTTGTCTTCTTGTCTGCCTATCTGGGCTCCAGTAAAGCCCATGTACTCCAGTGGAGGATACGAAGTCACACCACATTCATTCATAGGAGGCCACTGTAAGGATAAAATCTCATCAATCACTGGAAATTTAAAGAACCAATCACTTGTTTAGCTTTTAATTATCCTTGCCTTCCTTTTCTATCATCCCTTGGCCCTCATTCAAGCTCCAGTTTCATTACTTCCAACCATCATCTGCTCCTTCCATCTCAGAAGCATCACATGGCCTTGATAAGAAATGTAATAAATTGTAGTGCATGCAGTAGTGTGCCTCTCAGATGTCTCCCTCTTCAGGAATAAGTTACTCATTCTCTCAGCAGCTTAGAGATTTAGCAGCCAATAACTCTCAGCTGAGTCTCTCTCAGGAATTGCCCTTGGCTCAAGAAAGTCATCTAATGTAAAGTCATGCCCTACCTCCACATCCAACAACTGGGAGATGTGTGGTTCAAGGCCTGGCACCTTTGCTTTAACTATGGATAACAATGAAGGGCTTTTCCAACTCCATAAAGACTTAATACAACTAACCAATCAACATTCGGTACCAAATCTTAACAACTCTCCTAACCAAAAGTTTATCCCCTCATGTCTGTGCCAAATATTCCCATTTTCTTCTACAAATTCTTACTCACCACCCCTCTCTATCCTGCTGTGTGTCCCAGGATGCTGTTCTCTGCATCCACCAGGCTCCCTAGCCTTCTGGCTTCCAGCCAAGAAAATGGGACACCCATGGCAAGTATTAACACAGCAAGAATGTGGGGATAGTCCACTTAGAAATTTTTTAAAGATGATGAGTTTTGCTACTTTTATTTTCAGCTAAAAAGCTCTCTGAACACTTATGACCCTGAATTAGACCGTGTCACCCCTCTCTACTAAGGCTGCAATGATATTTCTGCAATGAGAAGACTATTAAGGCATTGTTTGAGTATTTAAAACCAGATTAATTTTAAAGGTTACATATTTAAGACATTTTGTGCTTCCCTGGTAGCTCAGCGGTAAAGACTACATCTGTAATGCATTTTCACTGCTGAGGGTGTGGGTTCAATCCCTTGTCAGGGAACTAAAATCCCACAAGCCACATGGTGTGGCCAAAAAATCAGGAAAGAGAGCAAGAACACAAGCAAATGATGGCAACAGTGTGGAGAAAAGAGAAACCTTGTACGCCACTGGTAGGAATGTAAACTGCTGCAATCACTGTGGAAAACAGTACAGAGTTTTCTCAAAAAACTAAAAATACAACTCCCATGTGACCCAGTAATTTCATTCCCAGCTACATATCTGAAAAAACAAACAAACAGTAATTCAAAAAGATACACAGACCCCAATATTCATAGCAGCACTATTTACAATAGTCAAGATATGGAAGCAACCTAAATTCCCATCAACAGATGAATGATAAAGATGTGACTACACACATACATGCACACATGCACACACGAACACACACAAACACACAGGAAAGCTACTCAACCATAAAAAATGAAATTTTGCCCTCTGTGACAACATGGATGGACTTAAAGGCTATTGTGCTAAATAAAATGTAAGACAAAGACAAATACCATATATCACTTACACGTGGAATCTAAAAAATACAACAAATTAGTGCATATGACAAAAAAGAAACAGACTCACAGATATAGAGAATACACTAGTGGTTACCAGTGGGGAGAGGGAAGGGGGAAAAGGTGCAATATAGGGGTAGAAGATTAAGAGGTACACATTATTATGTATAAAATAACCCAGAAGGACATATTGTACAACACAGAGAATACAGTCAATATTTTATAATAACTAAACGGACTATAACCTTTTAAAGTATAACCTTGCCCAGCCCCTCCTCTAGGCCAATTCTGGACTGACCACTGACCTGGGACCATAACCCCTCTTTAATGGGCCGGCCCCGCCCCAAACTATGTGCTGCTGGGGACCAGTGCTGGTTTTCTTATTCTGAGAAAGAGAGCATGGCTTTGGGGAATGGAGGGGCAGGAATTCTCCAGGGTGCATAGCCACAAGGAGGCCCAGCGGCGCAGGAGGACCGGAGGAGCGGGACTTGGAGGCGGTGGAACCGGGTCGCAATGACAGTCCGCACGGAGCCCGCTCGCCTCTCGTCACCCGAGACGTCTGCCCAGCCTTTTGTACTACTTGTCGCGGAAAATGGTCGCACTCTTGTCGTTCCATTTAACCTCAGAGGGAGCCACGTCAGAAGCGGTGTCCCTAAAGGTACCATGTTACCCATTGGCTGGGTTGCCCTTCGCCCCTTCAACCCTCTCCTGCGCGTGCGCAGCACTCAGGCTCCCCGGGCAACGGGAACGGAAGTGCTCTGCTGACCCCAGGGAGGTGCAAGTTGGTGCTGGTTGGTGTTACCCGCCCAGAGATCTCGCGTTCTTGGTGGTGGATTAAGGGGAGGCGAAATTGGGGATCGGCCACTTAGGAAGGTCGGAGGAGGGGCCATGGATAAAGAGCTCCCTCCCCTGGGGTGGGGGCGGTGTTGAGTGACCAGGCCTCTGTGGTGGGAGAAGGGCGGGCTCCAGGGGTCAGCGAGTGATTGCTTCATTAATTGATTAATTCAGCCACTGTTTACTCAGCGTCTACTAAATGCCTGGCACTGTTTTTCACATTTGTCTTCATAGTTGCCCTGTATGTACTTTGATACTGCCCTTCTGTTCATTTTCTAGGGAGAAAACAAGAACAGAAGGGCTTAGAAACCTAGCCAAAGTCACACAGTAAACCCAAAGGATCCCTTTGTTGCCAGGGCTGCTCCAACTTACTCAAAACATGCCAACCCCCACCTTTAGCAGGAATTAACTGAAATCTTACTGTTAAAGGGCCCAGAGATTAGAAAGGAAACTACAAACCAGCTGGGACTGAGATGCTCACTCTTCAGATCTCCAACAGACCCTGGGTCTCAGTATACACTGATTTTATTACATTAGCATTTTAGATAACTTACCGGTGGCCATGACCAGAGATTAAAGACCAAACAATAATAATAATAATAAAAGGATAAAAGGGGGTAATACCACACCCCCTGGAAAAAGCACCACCTTCTCCCCAGTCAGATCAGATCACATCAGTCGCTCAGTCATGTCCGACTCTTTGCGACCCCATGAATCACAGCACGCCAGGCCTCCCTGTCCATCACCAACTCCCGGAGTTCACTCAGACTCACGGCCATCAAGTCAGTGATGCCATCCAGCCATCTCATCTTCTGTCACCCCCTTCTCCTCCTGCCCCCAATCCCTCCCAGCATCAGAGTCTTTTCCAATGAGTCAACTCTTCGCATGAGGTGGACAAAGTACTGGAGTTTCAGCTTTAGCATCATTCCTTCCAAAGAAATCCCAGGGCTGATCTCCTTCAGAATGGACTGGTTGGGTCTCCTTGCAGTCCAAGGGACTCTCAAGAGTCTTCTCCAACACCACAGTTCAAAAGCATCAATTCTTCAGCTCTAAGCTTTCTTCACAGTCCAACTCTCACATCCATACATGACCACAGGAAAAACCATAGCCTTGACTAGACGAACCTTTGTTGGCAAAGTAATGTCTCTGCTTTTCAATATGCTATCTAGGTTGGTCATAACTTTCCTTCCAAGGAGTAAGCGTCTTTAGACTAATGCATATGCATCCCCATCTTCAGCCTCACTCCTCCCCCTTTTGTCTTCACTGTTTAAAATTAAATCCCTGCTGCAGGTGGGTGAGGAGAAGTTGCTCTGTGAACTTAGTTCCTGCTTCTCCATTCTTTGGCCACTGAATAAAGCTTGTGCTGTGTCCATCTCAGCTTCCGTTTCATTATTAGCTGCTCAAACTGGAATGGGAAAAAAACCCTCCCCAACTGGGGCAGAGAGCCTTAGCCAGACTAGGGCTGAGGAGGATGCAAAGGACTTACAGGTAGCACTCCACCCCCCCTCCCCACCCCACATAGCACTTATGCCTTTCTAACTAACATACCCTTAATTTACTTATCAAGTTTGTTGCTTACTCTCTCTCCTCTGCAAGAGTATAGCTCCACACAATCAGGGAACTCTTGTATATCCAACGCATAGAATAAGTACATAGTAGGCACTCACTTCTTATATTGAATGAGTGAAACCTGCAGAGGACTTTGATTTCAGAGGCTGGACTCTCAAAGAAGTAAAGCAGTTGTAGCTCATTGTCTACCGATAATCGAGCTCTTTGTTTCAGTTCAGTTACTCAATCGTGTCCAACTTTGCAACCCCATGGACTGCAGCACGCCAGGTTTCCCTGTCTATCACCAACTCCTGGAGCTTGCTCAAACCCATGTCCATCAAGTCGGTGATGCCATCCAACCATCTCATCCTCTGTCGTCCCCTTCTCCTCCTGCCCTCAGTCTTTCCCAGCATCAGGGTCTTTTCCAGTGAGTCACTTCTTCGCATCAGGTGGCCAAAGTATTAGAGCTTCAGCATCAGTCCTTCCAATGAACATTCTGGGCTGATTTCCTTTAGGATTGACTGGCTTTATCTCCTTGTAGTCCAAGAGACTCTCAAGAGTCTTCCTCAACATCAGTACTCAGGCCCAGGTGGGTGGCTCCAGCAGCAAGGGCCAAATCCAGTGCCAGGTGGCGGTCCAAAGGCCCAGATCCCTGCACGCATCCAGAGGCCCAAAATCCTGAAGGAGACCCTGTCAGCAATTGAGCCCTTACCTCTTAAACACAGAATGAAAAACTGTGCCTCCTTGTGTTGAGTAAAACATTTAGGTTTTCTTCAACTTTGCTTCATCATATGGTTTGCTAATGGCATCTCATGTGTGGTCATTGCCTTTCCAGGGTCAGGGTTCATAACAGCCAATGGCTCACTAGCTTCAAACACCTGCTGACCTGCCATGCGTTTCCTTAATCTACAAAAGACCTCATAAGGAGGCAAGTTCCCAGGTCAGAGGCAGCGAGAGGGTGCTGAAGTGATGGTTCTGCAGAAATGTGTTTGGTTCTGCCTCCTTAGGAATAAGCTCCTCTGAGGGGAGTTGCAGGGGATGCCTCAACCCTGAACCCAGACACCAGGGCAGAGGAGGAAGGCTCAAAGAACAGCAGATCCTACAAGAGCTGGGCCTGCAATGTGCTGTCCCTTCTCCCAGCTGAGAGAGAGCAACACTGGCATGGTGACTCAACTTCCAGCCACCCATGAGGGACCAGGTTACAAAGGGCAGTTAAATCCCTATCAGAGGAGAGAGATGAAAGTTAGAAGTGTTTGGAGAGACACTGCCATGAGGGCAGGTGCCCTGCTGTAGTGCCTGTGAGGGCAGAATCAAGCTAGGAAAGATCACTCCCCACCATGTTACCAAACCAAATTGCATCTGGTTGCCAAATCTACTAACACTGGGTTGTGGTGAAGGAAAATGCAGCATTTATTACAGGGCACCAAGCAAGGAGTCCAGGCAGCTAGTGCTTAAAAGACCCGACCTCTCTGGTGACTGTCAGGAAAACGTTTTTTTTTTTTTACAACAGGGTGACTGAGACAGGGTAACTGAGGGGGATTATAGGATCCATGATCAGCTTGTAAACATTTTTCTGATCAAATTGTGGTAAGATAAGTGGGAGTTAACATTATCGACCTTCTGGTTCCAACCCATCTGGGGGTCTCTGTGCTTGTAGTCAACATGCAGTTAACTTCTTCCACCTGGTAAGAGTTTCCGTCTCTGCAAAACAGCTCAAAGGATATGGCTCAGAAGTATTATCTATAGTCCTTGAGAAGGAACCAGAAGTATTTGACTTTGTTTAATGACTTAACTATTACTCTTTTGTCTTATTTTACTGTTTTCCTTTGTTTCTGCATTTTCTCATTTCTTTGATTAAATTTATTCTTTGGAACTGAGGGAAGGCCTAGGAGACTAGTTTTTCTACAAACAAGAGGCAGGTGGAGGACATCTGCCTGGGAAGACCCCAAAGGGTCCTGCTCGGCTACAATTTCACAGGACTTTCCCCCATGCTGACATACTTGTGTACACACCTTATTCTTCCCTCTTATGCCATGGGCTATTTCTGGATTTGAGTCAATCCCTTAGTATGAACATCCCTCCTGCCTCTGGCAGAAATGTTGAATATCCCTCCACTCTCCACTCTGACTAAAGTGCTTTTTATCATTTAACAAAAATACATCAGACATCTTTTCATGTCAGCCAATTGTTATAATGGCCATTTCAGAGTGTAGCCATAACAATTTAAACACTGTCATCCTCCAAGTCCAGATGCAGCTTGTTTACTATCAAAGGTCATTTTTATCAGAAGCGACGTCACCTGGTGATATGACTGTCATGCCACCATTATTGAATTCCCAGGAACATAGGACATTGAGTCATGTCCCTTTTCTTTTAGCTAATATGAATAATGCTGCCTTTAACATCCATATGGCCATATAAATATTCCAGTAAGATAGAAAGAAAGTGTTAGTCACTCAGTGGAGTCTGACTCTTTGTGACCTTATGGACTGTAGCCCGGCAGGCTCCTCTGTCCATGGAATTCTCCAGGCAAAAATACTGGAGTGGGTTGCCATTTCCTTCTCCAGGGGATCTTCCTGACCCAGGGATTGAACCTGGGTCTCCTGCATTGCAGGCAAGATTGTTTACTGTCTGAGACACCAGGGAAGTCAGTAGGGTAGAGTCCTGGTTAAAATATGAGAAAAAAAAATGTAATAGTTATTGCCACACTAAGAGTACTCATGTTCCTATACCTTCATGAACAGTGGCTCTTCTCTATCTTTTGAATGTTTACTAACCTTATAGGTAAAAAAGAGTCTCTTACTATTTAATCAGCATATATTTGAACTCTATTGAGATTTATAATCTATTTGTATCTTTAGCAGCTGCTTATATTGGTTTGGCCAAAAAGTTCATTCAGGTTTTTCCATACCATCTTACAGAAAAACCTAAATGAAATTTTTAGTCAACTAATTATTTCTGTTGGTATGAACATTTTATCCATTCTGTTGTCTTTTCTTAACTGACTTATCAAAAACTCTAGAGTAAAATCCTAGAAATGGCACTGCTGCATTAAAGAGTATTTGTAATATACATTTTGATGTATATTAACCAGTTGCTCCACCCATACCCAATGCTTTAAATCATTTATAACTTCTTTGTTATTTTTCTACACACTTGATTGCACTAGGTATTAACCTATTTAATGTTTAAGAAGCTGAAGAGTATAAATAATTAATGGAGATCTAATGCTCAGCATAATGATTATAGTTAACCATACTGTATTATAAACTTCAAAGTTGCCAAGAGACTACATTTTAATTGTTCTCACTACAAAAAAAGAAATTATAATTGTGTGACATGATAGAGGTGTTAACTAATGCTACTGGTGGTAATCATATTACAAAATATAAATGTATCAAGTCAATATGTTGTATGTGTTATGCTCAGTTCCTCAGTGTCCGACTCGTCACGACCCTATGGACTGCAACCCACTAGGCTTCTCTGTCCATGGGATTCTCCAGGCAAGAATACTGGAGTGAGTTGCCATTTCCTTCTCCAGGGGATCTTCCCAACCCAGGGATCGAACCTGAGTCTCCCACATTGCAGGCTGATTCTTTACCACTGAGCCACCAGGGAAATCCAGACTTTACACAGTGTTATATGTCAATTATATCTCAATAAGAAAAAGAATCTGAAGGGTGATAAATGGTATACTATTATAAATTTATTTCACATTCCTCCAGTTGTAGGTTGTGGTTCTTTTCTTAAAGATGTTAGAATTTTAGTGTATGAAGGAAATTAGATCATTGTTATATAATAAACAAATATCATTACCACTTTGATATTGATGTTTGAGAATTTAAAGTTATTTTCTTCAATTTAGATATTTCTAATGTCTAGGTAATCAAGTTTGCCCGTTTTTAACTGTATGTTTTCTGAATTTGGGGATGGCTTAGAAAGACTTTTGCTATTTTGCATTTATAAAAACTTTTAACTAGTGATTTTATGGTTATCCTGCACACATTTAAATCTCTAATTCATCTGTAATTTATTTTGGAATTTGGAGTGGGGTAGCTAATGCAGTTTTATGGTATGCTTTTTTCCTGCATAAATACGTAGCCAGATTTTGCTAATAACCTCTTTTCTGCAGCAATTTGAGATGCTTTCGTTCTGAACTAAATTCTGACCCTGTATGTATAGGATCTATTAGTAGTTTTTAAATTCCTTCATTGTCATTATTAAAGCATAACATTGAGTGTAGTATGAATAAAACTCTTTCTCCTCATCACAGAAATCTGAGATAACCTGGCTTTAGCTTTGTGTCTCTGTAAATCCAATAATTGTGGAATAACAGCTGTATTACCAGGCATTGTTACTTAGGATCAGTATGATTCTTTATTGGTAAACAAACTGCACCTGGACTGGGAGGCCTGCAAATAACTAAAAATAGCTGGTAGGAAGCCATTGATTTGGGTTTTTCTGGGTCCAGGGTAACTCTCATAACTGAGCATGTCCTTCACCAGGACCCTGGAAAATATGCTGTTAGGGAAATTAAAATGGAGGTAGTCTTGTTCAGGCTTCAGAGGCGAGGTAGCAGGCCTCTGACCTGCTTTTGACCTGCCTGGACACTCCCTGGGTTACGTGCCTGCCTATGAGCATGCAGATTGTTACCAGCTATCAAGCAGCTCTTTAGATAAGAGAGGGAATGGGTCTTGGAATTTTCTTGAGCTCTTAGAGGCCTGGCCAGCCTCTGGGGTCTGGAAAATCTGGTGACTCAGAAGATGGAATAAACAGCACTGTCAAAGTTTAAAGAAAAACCAGAGCTGCATTTTTGTTCACAAACTGATGATGGTATCAATTTGCAGCCTGGGATTATAAGCAGGAGCCCCCAAAGCTGCAATTTGATCTCGCCAGTGGGGTGGAGGCATTGCCCAGGACCCTCTCCCAATTGGGACTCCAGATTGCTATTACTTGGGACGTCCCAGCGCTGTTAAATTCTGGATGTAGGTGTTGGCCCAATTTGGTGATGTATATGCTGTTACTTCTCTCTGTTGCTTCTATTTCTTTTCTTTTAATGACTGTATATTGAAAATAAGTCAGATAATCCTGTATTAAATATTCAAATTGGTGTGTGAGTAACGAGTGGTTTCTTTTGCTAATGAATCCTTTGAACCTAAAATGAAAGTAAAACTTGGCAAAACGTGTGCCTGGGGGTCTGTTACAAGAGATACTGGTGTATGGAGCAGCTTTTGGCTTCTAGGCCAGATACTGGCTGTGTTTGACAGTGTGGTTCCTGGGCACCTCAACTAGTACATGGCGGGGGGGGAGTGGCAGGGGCAGGTTGAGCTACTGGATTGTACAAAGTCCTCCTGCTGGTGACACAGGCCTGTTACTACCTTTTGGCCCACTGTTTCCTGTCTCCCTCTGCAAAGCTGAGTAAACTGGTGCCACACATGGCCCATGGGGGCCTTGTGGCTGCAACATGTCTTCTTGAATTTAAGGCCACCGAGGGGGAGTGGGACAGGATGGGATCCAGAATGGAAATGGGTGGGTTATTGCTCTCCAGGCAGTTAGAGAAGTAAATCCTTGTTTGGTGGTGATAAGATCAAATATAGACCTTTCTTTATTACCTAAATTTGCTGACCAGGCCAGATACTGTCCTGTTCTTTGACTCGTGATTGACCTGATAATCAGTGCTGTTGGTCATGATTGAGTGGCTATGTTTTGAACTGTTTGTTCTAGATCTACATCCCTTCCAAAGCCTTCTCTGTCGGTCCCAAGCAGAACTGAGTTCTTCCTCTTTTGGATTCCCTGCCCTACATCTGCCATTGCCTTCTTCCTTTCCTCCTGCCCTTTCATGTGTAAGTTTATAAGTGGTGTTTTTCTCCCTCTACTAGAATGTATGTAACTCCTTCAACTCAGGAGGTGTTTGTTTATTATTAATCTTTGAATCCTCAGAACTTATCAGCTTGGTCTCTAGTCAATAAATACATGTTGAAAGAATGAACTTCCAGGGTGAGATATTTCTAACACTTCATCTCTTTTCCCATAGTTTAAAATAATTTTAGTTACATAAGCACCCTATATACTACACTATGTCAAATTGTGGATGATGAACAGTATAACAATTACATAGAGAAAGGCAATGCAGTGTCTAAAAGTGTGTGTGCAGAAACCAGACTGCATGGATTTTGATTCCTAGTTCCTACCTGTGTGACCCGGGGCAGGTGACCTTGCACTCTATGAACCTTCCTGTCCTCATCTGTCAGGGTTCTCCTGGGTGGTGGGGAGGGCTGAAATCTTTCTACATATGAAGAACATAGGATGGGCACAGAGTGGGCACTTGATTTGACGTACTATCTCCATCTGCAAGCTAATCACTGGGCTAAGGATGTGTTGTTGTAGGAAACACTGACCTTCAGGGATGTGTTTGTGGACTTCACCCAGGAAGAGTAGCAGCAGCTGGATGCTGCTCAGAAGAACCTCCACAGGGATGTCATGCTGGAGAACTACAGCCACCTGGTCTCTGTTGGTGAGGAACCCTCCACAGGGTGACTGGTACACATCCCCTCGTGTCTCCCTCTCTGGGCTGCTGCAGCTCAGGGGCATCTGGGCCCTGAATGAGTCAGGCCTCAGGCTCCTGGTCAGGAATTCCTAATGGCATTTGCCCCCTGCCCAGAATGGTCATGCTCTCGCCTTCTCTGTAGATGGTCTGCACTGAGGGCCCACTGGCTAGGTTCACAGGGCAGTCACCAAAGCCAGACCATCCCAGCCCTGCAGGGACGGGCCTCGGTTCTGGAATGCTGCAGGTGTTCATAACCAAGTCCTCTGTCATTTCCCCTTAACAGGATACCTTGTGGCCCAGCCACATGGGATCTTCAGGTTGGGACAAGGAGAAGATGAGGCCAGGATGGCAGCTGGAGAAAGCCCACTGTGGAGCTGTCCAGGTAAGCCCATGCCAGGTCAGGGGTTAAGGGGTGGTGGTCCTTACCACAGTTCTATTTATTTCATCTTTCTGGCCCCTGAGGAAACCAGCTGGATCCCAGAGAATAAGTTTAAACTACCACAAGCTCAACCACACCAAGTTTAACTTCACAAGAGAGAAATATAGCACCTTGAGGTCCTCTTTGGGATCAGAGGTGACACATTTTACACCTAGAAATACTTGTTTGGCCCATATTCCAGGTGACACAAAAGGCTGCCAGCTTTGACTGGGGCCTAGGGCAGGAAAGGTTCTGTAGTTAGCCCAGGCTCTAGTGCCAACAGTCTTGTTGCTTGCACCATATGGTCTGGCTGCCCTAAGGGGCTGAAGGTGTCAGTGGTGGGAAAAGATGCAGAGTGAGAAACAAGCCCCTTAGACTTTTGAGTAAGGTCATGAAATATGTGTCAGAGAATTATACTACTTTTGAGATAGCAGGGTCCCATAACTCATGAGGAGCACCAGGCACAATAAACCTCCTTCTATCCTGCTGCTCTGCTCCATTTACTGAATAACCCACAAAACTGCCAATTTTCAGTGTGGCCTAGAGCAAGAATAGACTTTGCAATAGGTGTGGATTACCAAATGACCTAGCATATGAAGTGTTTGTGGCAGATGGACATGGAGTATGGAAATTTTGGAAGGTCCCTGTATGTGAGTCACAGTACAGCCTGTGAGGGTTTTGGAGCATAGCGATGCCATCTTCTGCAGACAGATATTCTTCAGAGAAAAAAAATTTCTAGCCTGCTATTGACCCTAATTGAGGATCTTCCCCTTGCCCTTTCTAAGTCCTCCCCCTCAAAGTTATTAACTATCGTGAATTCTAATACCAGAGAGGAGAATTCCATTGATACGATTGTATGTTTTATGACCCTGGAAAAATAAACAAGAAAATTTTTAAAAGCATTGTTAGAAACTCCAGAAAAATAAAAAACTAAGCAAAAAAGTAAATAATTATTGGGATTAACTTATATTTTCTTATGAATTTCCTCCTAAGTTCTTCAGAAGTTCCAACTGAAACTCTGATAATTACCTGGGCCCATAATCACTAGTGGGGTCTGATCTCCAAGTTGATCTCCTTAGCACATAAGGTTCTTGGCTGCTATACATCTCTGAATCTGTCCTATGCCATTTACCAATCAGCGAGCTCCTTGTGGGAAAAAAGTAGCTGTCTATTGCTACTTTTCTTGCCTGCATGAGCTTGCCACCCAAGTCCCACTGTCTTAGCTCAGGGCTCCTTCAGGGCCTAGAAACCAGCTGCAATTCCTTGTCACATGTATTTCTTCAACATGGCTGCTTACTTTATCAGGCCAGCAAGGAAATTTTCTCTCTGGTCTCCTAAGATGAAGTGTTGTATAACATAACATAGTCATGGGAGTGACATCCTATACCTCTGCCATAAACTATTGGCTGAAAGCAAGTCTCAGTTCTGCCTACACTTAAGCAGAGAGGATTATATAGGGCATAAATCACTGGAGTCACCTAGGATGTGCCTGACACAACTGATGACAACAGGACAAGGAGAAAAGAGGGAATAAGAACATTCACAAGTATCACAGTTGAAGAGATTTCTACTTGGTGTTAGAAGTCAGTTTTGTCTCATTACTTGTACCTCTGACCAATTTACTACCTCACCTGTAAAGTTTGTTAGCTGATAATTTATGTAATGAGGTTTGGTGGTCACAGAGTAAATAACTATGGAGACACATTTTTATCCAAAAAATCACACAGATATTAAAATTGCAGGATATTCACTGTCAAGATGCAAAACATATACTCAAAACCATACCCTCAGATAACCACATGAAAAAGGAATAAGGAATATATACACATACATGAAAATGGGGTTATTTTAAGAAAACAATGATGTCATACATTAAAGTATGGATGGAAAGACAGAATCAAGCATGCCCAAGATTACTTTAAACAATTTATTTTACTGGTAGTTTCTGGAGACTACATTTAAAAATTAAAAAATCAACAGTCCTAACACCCAAGTAATAATCTGGATACTCTGCTTAATAATTTGGTATATTTCCTTCTAAGCATTTTGTTCTGTGTCCACCTATACAATCTAAAACACATACAAATATAAAACAAATATATTTGTATACATATATGTGCATATAATTTTACTCAGTATAAAACTATTTTTCTGCCACCCAGAATCACTCATATAATGCTGCATATCCATTCTCAATGCATTTTTACAATGTAAATCATATGGTACATTTTAAATTTTTTTTCACTTAGCCAATTATCATGAACATTTCCTTAAATTCTCAAACATAAGAACACTTTTGAAGAAGGAAATGGCAACCCACTCCAGTATTTTTGCCTGGAGAATCCCAGGGAGGAGCGTGGTTGGCTGCCATCTATGGGGTCTCACAGAGTCAGACACGACTGAAGTGACTTAGCAGCAGCAGTAAGAACACTTTTAATTAGTGCATACTATTCTATCTTATTGATATGTCAATTTTGAATCAATTGACTATTGGATAATCAATTTTTTTCCTATTTTAAATAATATTGTGTTAAGGGAGATAATCTGAAAATTAAAAATTTTTATTGACTAATAAAATGAGGCATAAAATGTAACCATAAAATGGTCACCCTTAAATATTAAGTTGTAAGCTATGTTCCTAAGTGAGGTGTGTTAAAGCTTACTATATGCCTTTTCTGAAAGGGGTTTGTATTTTACACTGAAAGTGTTGATGAACATGTGTAAGATCTCCTGTTTGAGTGCTTGTTTCAGGGATCATGATGACTCATCCCCCTTTATACCACTTAAGGGAGGAATTTTCCTATTTGTTTAAGAAGTGAACGTAGTTTGCCATAGCTAGGATTAGTAATTTTATACTTTATATTTTTCTTTCAAAAATGTCATACTTACTCCACAGTGAACATGTCTTAATTACTGAGTGCTTGTTTGGAACCTCTAGACCTTTCCCACAAAATGTGTGGTATAGAATATGGAACATATTTCTCTCATAACTTCTAACAGTTTTCTAGACTTTAAATTCTTAGTTTCTTTTCAGCATACTCTGATAGTCAATGACATTTAAATTCTTTGTAAATTTTTTTCTATATCAATATATTGACAGTTTTGTCACTTCTGAATTCTCTGATATATAATTCTCCACTCGTGTAAGAATTCTGGATGAAAAATTGGTCACATTTATCAGATGCTTCTGGAATTGTGCTTTTGTGCTTTCTTAAGTTAAATGAACATTAAATAGTATATGAAGTTTTTTACATTCTTGATATTTATAAGGTTACTCTCCAGGATGAACTGATATATAATGAGGTATAACTAGTGAAATTATCTCTATATTAATATATTAATAGGTTATAATATGTTATTATATCATATTATAGGTTATTAGTAAGTATATTAATAGGTTTTATCTCCTGTGTGACTTTTCTGATGTTTAATGAGAGTTGACTTCCCACTGAAGGCTTTATCACATTCTCTGCATTCATAAGGTTTCTCTCCTGTATGCGTTCTGTGATGTACAATGAGAGTTGATTTCACACTGAAAGCTTTCCCACATTCACTGCATTCATAAGGTTTTTCTCCTGTATGAATTCTCTGATGTTTAATGAGAGTTGACTTCCTACTGAATGCTTTCCTACATTCACTGCACTCATAGGGTCTCTCTCCTGTATGAATTCTCTGATGTTTAATCAGTGGTGACTTTTCACTGAAAGCTTTCCCACATTCATTGCATTTATAGGGTTTTTCTCCTGTATGAGTTCTCTGATGTACAATAAGGGTTGACTTCTCACCAAATGCTTTCCCACACCTTCTGCATTCATAAGGTTTCTCTCCTGTGTGAGTTCTATGATGGACAGAGAGATGTGATTTTCCACTGAAAGTCTTCCCACATATGCTACATTCATAGGATTTTTCTCGTGTATGAACTCTCTGATGAACAGAAAGATGTGACTTTCCCCTGAAGCCTTTTCCACATTTACTACACTCATAAAGTGTCTCTTTTGTATGAGTTAGCTGATGTTTAATGGGTGTGGGTGTCTCATCAAAGCCTTTCCCATGTTTATTGCACTCAGGTTTCTCACCCATATGAGTCCTTTGATATATAAGGCTGGACTTATCACATTTGATAGCTTCATAAAATGCTTGTCTAATGTGTGTTTTTTCATGTCTAATAAGGTGATATGAACTCTTAAAAGTTTTTGCACATTCACCACATACAAATGGTTTCTCTCCTGTATGAGTTCGCTGATGTTTCGTCAGAGTTGACTTCTGGATAAATGTTTTCCCACATTCACTGCATTCATATGGCTTTTCCCCTGTATGAGTTCTCTGGTGTGCAATTAGGGTTGACTTCTGGCTGAAAGTTTTTGCACAGTCACAGCATTCATAAGGTTTCTCTCCAGTGTGAGTTCTCTGATGTACAACAAGGTTTGCTTTCTGGATAAACACTTTTCCACATTCAGAACATTGATAGAGTTTCTCCCCATTTTGAATTCTTGGACTTTTATTAAGAGCTTGCTTACAGTGGAGGGCTTTTCCATGTTCATTAGGCTCAAAGAATTTCTCTCCAGATTGAGCTTTATCAAGATTAGAATGGAAGCATAATTTCCAATATGCCTTACATTCATCACCTTTCTTTCTTACACAGCTTCTACTTTGACTAAGAAAATTAAAATTATGTTTTGAACACTTTCCCCATGAATAATATTTAGTGAGTCTTTGTCCTATAGAAACAAAGCCTGTGCTTGGATAAATGATTTCTCCATATGTTCTGAATTCTTGGCCACTTTTATTCTTCAGTGTTTCCTTATTTATGGATGCAGCTTGCCATAGAAGTTTGTCTTGGCTTTCCTTGTGGTTATCTGTCTGGTCATTAACTTTCCAGAATTCTAGGGAAAAATGCAATGATTCATCAAACTTGTAAGTATTTCTATGATAATGTTATGGGACAAAATTAATTCATAAATGCCTGCTGTGAACTCCTATTAATGGACCTGAGCTGATGTGAATGAACCCTCCCTATATTCCACCACCCTCCCTATACTCCACCACTTCCCTCAACTGTAAATACAAAGAAATGCTGGCCTATATTTAACAAAAATAATTTAATTCACAGTCAAGCTCAAGACCAAGAAAATATAAATTTTAGACATCAAAAGTGAAATGAGAATTTAAAGTGATGGGGTGAACAGAAACTGAAGCTTGAGGATTTACTGGGGAATCCAGACTACAAGGCACAAATGTTCAGGAAACTGGAATGTGATTTTCACTTAAAGTAGGAACCACAAAGGGTATCCATGCTTGTTAAACAGGAACTAGAAAGACTCCCCACTGGTCAAGGAAACTGGAAAGAATGCTATTATATATAAAAAATTAAAAGTCTGATATGATACTATACATAGAAAACCCTGAAGACTCCACACAAAAACTACTAGAACTGATAAATTCAGCATAGTAGCAGGATACGAGATTAACACAGAGAAACTGTTTATGTTTCTTTATACTAACAGTGAAATATCAGAAAAGTAAAAAAAAAATCCCTTTTAAAAGCACATCAAAAAATAAAATACTTAGGAATAAACCTGACCAAAGAGGTGAAAGACTTAATACGCTGAGAACCTAAAACATTGATAAAGGAAACTGAAGATGGTCTGAAGGAAAAAACTCCCATCCTCTTTGATTGGAAAAATTAATATGTTTAAATGGTCATACTACCCAAAGGAATTTACAGATTTAATGCAATACCTATCAAATTACCTATGACATGTAAATCAATGAAGTTAGAACACACTCTCAGACCATGCACAAAAATAAACTCAAAATGGCTTAAAGACTTAAATATAAGACAGGATACCATAAAACTCCTAGAAAAGAACATAGGCAAAACATTCTCTGACATTAATCATACCCATGTTTTCTTAGGTCAGTTTACCAAGGCAATAGATATAAAAGCAGAAATAAACAAATGGAACCTAATCAAACTTATAAGCTTTTGCACAGCAAATGAAATCATGTGTGCTTAGTCACTCAATTGTATCCAACTCTTTGTGACCCCATGGACTGTAGCCCACCAGGCTCCTCTGTCCATGGGGATTCTCCAGGGAAGAATACTGGAGTGTGTTGCCATGCCCTCTGCCAGGGGATCTTCCTAATCCAGGGATTGAACCCAGGTCTCCCACATTGCAGGCTGATTCTTTACCATCTCAGCCACCAGCTTTTGCATAGCAAACAAAACCATAAACAACATGAAAAGACAACTTATGGACTGTGAAAAAATATTTGCAAATGATGAGACCAACAAGGGCTTAAATATACAAACTATATTTGTATATTTCCAAAATCTGTATATTTCCAAAATATACAAACAGCTCATACAACTCAATAACAAGAAAACAACCTAATCAAAAAATGGGCCTAAGGGTCATAATGCTGGTCATCTTGTGGTTCAGGTTGTCCTTGGTGAGTACCGCATCAAGGGAGGGCCCTGGGATGCAAGGAGGTGTTGTTTCTAAGGATCCTTTCTGCCTTCCTGAAAAAAGGATAGACAGAAAAAATGGTAACTGAGTGTTTGAAAAACTGTTCTCAGGTAAGAAGAAAGTATATTCTGGATATCCCTGATGGTCCAGTGGTTAAGAATTCACCTGCCAAAGCAGGGGACATGGGTTCAATCCCTGGTCTGGGAAGATCCCACATGCTGTGGAGCAACTAAGCCTGTGCACCACAACTACTGAAGCCCAAACACTCCAGGGCCCATGTTCACTACTGAAGTTGTATGCTGCAACAACTGAAGTCCATGGGCTTAGAGCCTGAGCTTCATGATAAGAGAAGCCACTGCACTGCAACTAGAGTAGCTCCTGCTCGCTGCAACTAGAGAAGGCCTGCATACAGCAACGAAGACACAGGGCGGCCATAAATAAATAAATGGACAAATAATTTTGTGGGGGAGGGGGACTTCCCTGGTGGCTCAGATGGTAAAGAGACCTCCTGCAATGGAGACTGGGTTCGATCCCTGTGTCAGGAAGATCCCCTGGAGAAGGGAATGGCTAGCCACTCCAGTATTCTTGCCTGGAGAATCCCCATGGACAGAGGAGCCTGGTGGGCTACAGTCCATGGGATCACATAGAGTCGGATACAACTGAGCAACTAACACACTTCATTTTGGGGGCTCCCCAGGTGGCACAGTGGTAAAGAACCCACCTGCAAGTGCAGGGGATGCCAGAAACACATTTGATCATTGGGTTGGGAAGATCCCCTGGAGAAAGATATGACACCCTACTCCAGTATTCTTGCCTGGGAAAAATGGACAGAGGAGCCTGATGGGCTATAGTCCATGGGATCACAAAGAATTGGATATGACTGAGCACACATGCACAAATACATTTTTAGAGTTCCAATTTACAAATCAAACAAGATACATGCACCCCATGTTCAATGCAGCACTATTTACAATAGCCAGGACATGGAAGCAACCTAAATGTCCATCAACAGATAAAGGGATAAAGATATGGTACATATATACAATGGACTATTACTTAGCTATAAAGAATGAATTTGGGTCGTTTATAAAGATGTGGACGGACTTGGAGTCTGTCATACAAAGTGAAGTAAATCAGAAAAATATCATACAGTAATGCATACATCTGGAATCTAGAAAAATGATACTGGTGAACCTATCTGCAGGGCAGAAAAAGAGGTGTGGATGTAGAGAATGGACTTCTGGACAAAGGGGCAAAGGAGAGGGTGGAGAAAATTGAGAGAATAGCACTGGCATACATATACTAGCATGTGTGAAATAGATATCTAGTGGGAAGCTGCTGTATAACACAGGAAGCTCAGCTTGGTGCTCTGTTTTGACCTAGAAGAATGGAATGGGGCGGGGAGGAGGAAGACTCAAGAGGAAGGGGATATATGTATACCTATGGCTGATTCACTCTGTTGTACAGCAGAAACTAACACAACATTGTAAAGCAATTATATGGCAATAAAAAAAATTTTCCTGAAAAAAAAAATGGGCACAAGACATAGACATTTCTGCAAAGAAGACATGCAAATGGCCAATAGGTAGATGAAAAAAATGCACAACATCGCTAATTATCAGAAAAATGCAAATGAAAACTACAATAAAGTACCACCTTATACAGGTCAGAATGTCCATCATTAAAAGGTCTACAAATAAATACTGGAGAGGGTGTGGAGCAAAGGGAACCCTCCTATACTGTTGGTGACAATGTGAATTGGTGCAGCCACTGGAAAATAGTATGGAGGTTCTTCTAAAAACTAAAAAAAGAGTTGCCATATGATCCAGCAATCCTACTCCTGGGCATATATCGGGACATAACCACTAATTCGAAGAGATACATACACCCTATATTCATAGCAGCACTATTTATAATAGCCAAGACATGGAAACAACCTAAATGTCCACTGACAGATGAATGGGTAAAAAAGATATATATCCAAAGTGGAATATTATTCAGCCATAAAAAGAATGACATAATGCCATTGAAGGAACATGGACGGACCTAGAGATTAACATACTAAGTGAAGTCAGAGAAAGACAAATACCATATGAAATAACTTATATGTAGAATCTAAGATATGATACTGCTGCTGCTAAGTCGCTTTAGTTGTGTCCAACTCTGTGCGACCCCACAGACGGCAGCCCACCAGACTCCCCTGTCCCTGGGATTCTCCAGGCAAGAACACTGGAGTGGCTTGCCATTTCCTTCTCCAATGCATGAAAGTGAAAAGTGAAAGTGAAGTCACTCAGTTGTGTCCAACTCTTTGCGACCCCATGGACTGCAGCCTACCAGGTTCCTCCATCCATGGGATTTTCCAGGCAAGAGTACTGGAGTGGGTTGCCATTGCCTTCTCCCAAAATATGATACAAATGAACCTATATATGAAACTGAAACAGACTCACAGACATAGAGAACAGACTTGTGGTTGCTAAGGGGGAGCGGGGATGGAGGAGAGTTGGATTGGGAGTTTAGGATTAGTAGATGCAAACTAGTATGTATAGAATGAATGAATAAGGTCCTACTGTATAGCACAGGGAACTATATTCAATATTCTGTGATAAACCATAATGGAAAAAAATATGAAAAAGAATATATGTATGTGTAACTGAGTCACTTTTCTATATAGCAGAGTGTACACAACATTGTAAGTCAATTATACATTAATAAGATAAAAAAATCAAAAGCCTAGTTCTGTAACTCAATCCAAATGATTATAAGTGTAGTAGAGAGCCCCCTAAGCTAAAAAATTAGACTAAAAATTGGTCCTGTATTCGTAGGTTCCCAGTGGTGGCACATCTTCCAAAAGATATATTTTTGTATTTTTATAGCTTAGGGCTCATAGGATGTCTATGGTATACCAATTATCACTGAAGAGTTAACAGTATAAAATTAACAACCTCACAAGGAAATGACCTACTATGAAAGAGAAGCAGCATATATATTAAAAGATACTCCCATTTCTAGAACTATAGCTAGTAAAACCATGTGGACTTCAAGATAAATATATTTCAACTGTTTAAAGAAATAAGGGAAGAACTCTACCTACTTTCTATCTAGTCATAGATAAAGACAGATTTAACAGATTAGGTGACAGACCTTGAGATCACCCAGAATGTAGCATGAAGAGCTAACAATGGAAATATGGTAAGAGAAATATAGAAATGATAAGTTCCAGAATAGGTTTAACAGCTAATCCAAATGGAGGACTAGAGAAAAAGGGAGAGGCAATATGCCAAGAAATGGGTTACTAGAGCAACACTGAGACTCCTATACTTAGAAAGGCCAGCTTGCAAGGCTGGCCCTTGGCTACCACCTGGGAATTTAGAGTTCAGGAATGTCCCCACCATTCGCTAACTGATAAGGCTGCTTGTACAAACAAGGTGATCTGCTTTCCTTCTGGGAGTCTGGAATGTTGGTAAGTGTGGGGTGTATGTATAGATGCTGAGTCTCTCTAATGGGCTTCTCTGTGCGTGAACACACACATGTTGCTGCCTTTTCAATGCTGGGAGAAGTATGTGCTGTGTGACCCTAGATGGGAGGGAGAGAACATAAGGAACTCTACATGGAGTCCTCCAGACTCTGCTCCTGTCTTCTCCCCTTATGCTTTAGTTGTATATCCTTATATCCCCAGTCGCTAAGTCATGTCTGCCTCTTTGAGACCCTATGGACGACAGCCTGCCAGGCTCCTCTGTCCATGGAATTTTCCAGGCAAGAATACTGGAGTGGGTTGCCATTTCCTCCTCCAGGGAATCTGCCAGACCCAGGGACTGAACTTGCATCTCCTGTGTCTCCGATATTACAGGCAGATTCTTAACCTGCTGAGCCACCGGGGAGGCCTGTATATCCTTACTACATTGCTGTAATAATCTTAGCTGTATATACAGCTAGATGCCGAGGCCTGGGAGTCCCTCTCAAGAATCTCTGAAAGTGGCAGTGGTCTTGAGGGACCCCCAGTCTAGGCAGCATTTGAAGAGATAATGAATGAGAGATTTCTGTCATGTATCTTACCCTTTTTTAAAATTTATTTATTTTTTAATTGAAGGATAATTGCTTTACAGAATTTTGTTGTTTTCTGTCAAACCTCAACATGAATCATCCATAGGTATACATATATCCCCTATATCCTACCCTTGAATGTCCAGAGTCCTGAGTGTGGTGAGACACAGTACTGAGACATAGTTCTGTGTAACTGTAAGACGTTAAGAAAGTAAGTATTGAAAGCTACCATGGAGAAATTTTAAAAACCACCTATAAAGAAACAATTAGGTCAACAACAGATTTCATCAGCTAAAAAAGAAGCCAAAAGAATATTTTCAAAGTCCTGAGACAAGCTGTCACCTTAGACAACCTTAGATATTTCCATCCCCAGCTAAATTATTGTAATGGAAGATGACAAAATAAAGATGCTTTTGGACAAGAAAACAGAGAATTTGCCATACACAAAGCTTGCTAAGAATATGCTTTGTACTTGAATTACTCAGGAGGAAAATGAGTAAAGGGGAAAAAGGTATGGGGGGAGGGTAAAGAAAACCCAGCAAAGGCATGAAAAAAGGTAAAGGAAAAGCAGGATCTTTAGAAAATACAGTTTCCTCTAAAAGAAGAAATACAAATACAGTAATAGAACAATAAATAAATGTTAACCCCATTAAGTATAGGCCAACCATATTAAATTGTGCTTTTAAAAATCAGCTATGTGTTTTTAAAAGACAATTACAACAAAATGGGAAATGTTAAAATCATAGACAGATACACCTGGCACTTAATAACCAAAGAAAATTGGTAAAACAACGGTTATGTTATACTGTGGTGTTGGAGAAGACTCTTGAGAGCCCCTTGGACTGCAAGGAGATCCAACCAGTCCATTTTAAAGGAGATCAGCCCTGGGTGTTCTTTGGAAGGATTGATGCTAAAGCTGAAACTCTAGTACTTTGGCCACCTCATGCGAAGAGTTGACTCATTGGAAAAGACTCTGATGCTGGGAGGGATCGGGGGCAGGAGGAAAAGGGGACGACAGAGGATGACATGGCTGGATGGCATCACCGACTCAATGGATGTCAGTTTGAGTGAACTTCGGGAGATGGTGATGGACAGGGAGGCCTAGCGTGCTGCAATTCATGGGGTCACAAAGAGTCGGACATGACTGAGCAACTGATCTGATCTGATCTGATCTGATGTTATACAAAATAGAATGACCTGGATGCCAAAAGCAAATAAGGACAGAATATGAAAATATTATAAAGCAGTTTCAGTTACATAGATGCAAAACACTTAAATATACATGACAAATTGATTCTATTTATGAGAGAAAAAAGGTTAGACACCTAATAATGTTGAAAATGTATATATTCCACTATGTATTATACTTACAGTTACACCACAGAGAAATTCTGCAAATATGTACATGTACAAGAATGGCAACAAGGTATTAGAAACAACTAAATGCCCACCAATAGAGGCTTAGATTGGTAGACTCCGATACTGAGATGTTGGAATGCTATACAGGAGTTAAAATGAATGAATTAAATCTAACACAGGTAAACTCAAAGGTGAATACAGAAAGTAAGTTGTACAAAGACCTCCTATGGTTTCTAGGGCACTAATCTGGTAAATTTACAAAAAGAATGCTATATTGATTACCAGTGCAAATTTATGTAGTAAAAGTATAAAAACATGGTTAGAAGGATACTCACCAAATTCATGATACCGCTTGCCTATGGAGGAAATGAAGGCAAGAGGACTCAGGAGGGGAAAAGGGAGGCTTCACCTTTATTTGTAAACCTCTATTTCTTTTATAAACAAAAAAACATCACCACCAAATGACAAAATCTTAGCATTTGCTATTATTGGAAGGTAACTATGACAGTATTTCTTATGACTATGACTTTCTATACTTCTGTGCAGTTTCAAGAGAAATGCCTTAAAGCAGGGCTTCTGGAACAGTGGAGTGAGGACCTTAGTAAATTGTCTTCCCCTTAAAAGCAATGAAAATATTGGCAAAATTATCAAAATCTATCATTTCAGGACTTTGGAAATTAACCAAAGTCATACACCACGTTAAAAAGCATTTATTCAAGAACCACCAGTGAACCTCACTGAGAACAGCCAAGTATGTGGTTTTTACTTGGTGTTATTTCTCCCCACCCCCACCTCCACCCTAGACCCCTGGCTCCTCAACTCTGTGGTCCAGAAGGAATGAAAACTGGCATCCTCACAGCAGCTGAAGGGAGCTCCACTGGAAGCCCCATCTCCAGAGTTTTGTTACTACCTTGATCTAACTTGGAACTCGGTTCCAAACAGTATATAGTAACTACAATCCCCATGAAAAAATAGAGAGCACCAGTAAAGGTAATGTCCAGCAAGGTGTTAACGTGGCATGCTTGGCTCCTGGCTGATGTTTGGGAATGCAGATTGTGGAATGTTCCCTATTTTGATGATTTTAGCCTACCTAGGGCACTGAATACCTGATTTTCTCCTGGGTGTCGAGACACCTGGATGTGCCTATTTTTATTTAGTGGGTCAACTGAGAATCTCCCACAAAGCGAAAAGGGCTTTCTAAAAAGTCTTACTTGCCACGTGGACTTGAACTGCAGCTGTCTAGCCCTGCAGCATCTTGGATTTGCATGAGAAAGGGGCAACTATCGCTGTAGGGATTTGTCTCCTACCAAGTGCCCAGCAATATGGGTGGAAATGAACCCTATTAGGACACATGAAGAAATGTCAGAAAGCAGGAAATAAAGGGGGAAAAAGTCTTAGAAGCTTCAGAGTTCTCAAAAGGAAAATTTCAGTCAGAAGACAATGGAACAATGCCTTCATAAATCTAAGGGAAAGAAATGTCCATCCTAGAACTCTACTCCAAGCTCAACTCCCCATCTTGGATGAGGTTTCAACAAACGCTTTCAGGTATTCAAAAATCTAAAAAAAAAAAAAAAAAAGTATCTCCCATGGGCCTGCATTCTTTCTTAGGAAAGCACTGGAAGAATGTGCTCCAGTGAAATGTAGAGGAAGGCATGGCATTAAAGCAAATGAGGACTCCCAACAATGAGAAAGTGGAGGGAATTCCCAGAATGATGGTGAAGAGAGATGTCAGGATGGTGGCTGCACAAAACAGGAATGAAGATAATCCACCCAGAAGGGAGTGGTCAGAGAGCCCCAGACAAACTCAGGCATATGACATTGCTGGAGCACTTTTAGCTCTGGAAACATTTAAAATCACTCTGGATCATGGGTCATGAAGTGTTTAAGCTGAACTAGCGAGAAGTACTCAGAGAAAGAAGCAAATGAAAGAAACAAAGCAATTATTAACCAGAGGAAACTAAAAGTTATACAGAAAAGGTAAATTAATCATAGGTCACTACATGGCTATCTGTAGTGTTCATATAGTCATTTTGTTCATATAGTCATTATGTAAACAATAGTATTGATGGAAAGCAAATTTATGGTATAATCATACTGGGAACATGGGCAAACAAGAAGTCTTTGTGTTGCAAGGAAAAT